>NW_022681468.1:77444739-78644739 GCF_009764315.1 Trachypithecus francoisi | reverse complement strand
TACATCCCTGTGTGACTCCATTGAAAGGAGATACTTGGAAGCTTGTGCCGTGTTTCTTATGGATTTTACCCCATGTGCCTTTTCCCTTTGCTCATTTGTAATCTGTATTTTTTCATTTTAAGAAACTATAACCATGAGTATAATAATAATAATAACCATAAGTTCCATAAGCACTTCAAGCAAATCATTAGGTATGGTGGTGGTCTTGCTGGCCTATAATCCAGTAGTCTTTTTATTGAATGGTACTGGACTTTCTGTCTATATGGAACTAAAAACAACAACAACAACAAACTTGATTCCTTCCTTGTACCGTAATAAAAATAAATTTGGAATAGATCAAGCCCTTGTCAAGTTTAAACTGTGTAACTTCTAAGAATAATTAATGTAAATTATTCATCTACTTAGGATCGACAGAGAATACTTATATAAGATGCAGAAAGCAAAAATCATAAAATAATAAATTTTGCAATGTTTAAATTTAAAAGTTATTTAAAAGATAGTTAAGAAAATGAAAATGTAAGTAAAAATGAAGAGAAAATGTTTGCAATACACATACACACACACACATATATAGGATTATTTTATGTATCTATATATGAGATTAAATTGTGTTCCCCTCAAAATTGCTATGTTAAAGGAATAACCCCCAATATTAATGTATTTAAGATGGGATTTGTAAGGAGGCAACTGAAGTTAAATAAGGTCATGGGATGTCTTGGTTTAATAGGATTAGTGCCCTTATTAGAAGGGACACTGAAGAGCTTGCTCTCTGCCATGTGAGGACACAGTGAGAAGGGGTCATCTGCAAGCCAGGATGACAACTTTTGTTATAATCTAAATTGACTAGCACCTTGATCTTGAGCTTCCCAGCTCTATAGGCATGAGTAAATGCATTTCTGTTGATTGAAATCAATAGTCTGAGGTATTTTGTTATGGTTTCTCAAGATGACTAATGCAGATGACATATGTGAAGAACACCAGCTAATCAAAAGTAGCCCCAAATTAGCAAAAATTTGACCAGCTGCTTTCTGAAAAATAAATTCAAATGGCCAACTAGCACATGACAAGATACTTAACATTATAAAGAAATGTCCATCAATATCACAATAAATAGCAGTAAGTAACCACCAGAGATGCTTTTTGAAAGATTAAGAATATCAAGTGATGAAGAGAATACACGTCATTATTCTTGTTCATTGCTTGTGTGCTTTTAATGACAACAACCACTCTGGAAAATGTGTGACAGTCTCTTAAAGAGTTTATTTTACACTTACGTTATAACTAAGTAATTCCTATAAATTTATCCAATGGAGATGAAAGCATATGTGCATAGAAAAACTTGTAATATGCATACTCATGAGAACTTTATTCATAAGAACCAAAACTAGAAATGATGTAAATTTTGTATTAACAAGGGAGAAGATAAATAAAATGTGTTATACCCACAAACAGAATGGTAGTTAGCAATAAAAAAGCAAAAACCTACCAGTGCATAAAAAGTATATAGAAAAAACTCAGAATATTATGAAATGAGAAATAAATCAGGAACAAAGGTATATATACTGTATGATTTCATTCACAGGAAATTCTAGAAATGGAAAAATCTAACTTCTTATGTCAGAGAAAAGATTAATTTTTGCTTGGTATGATGTTAATGTGGGAGTGTTGTTTGTAAAGGAACACAGATGAACTTTGGGAAAGATGCAAGTATTTTGTATCTTGATTTTGGTGGTGCAGTTATCCCTCAGTATTCATGGGTGATTGGTCCTGTGAATACCAAAATCCAAGAATGCTTAATTCCCTGATACAAAATGACATTGTATTTGTGTATAACCTATGCAAATCTTCCTATATAATTTAAATTATTTCTATAATGTAAATGCTAGGTAAATAGCCCTTGCAATGTATTGTTTTCACTTGTATCTTTATTTACTTTTGTATTGTTATTTTATGCTTTTTGAAAATAGTTTTGAGCCATGCTTGATTGAATCCATGGATGCAGAACGCATGGATACAGAAGGCCAATTGTATTTGTACTGTGTACATACAGTTATTTATAGTGTAAATATATTTATTATATTTCATTGAACTTTGTACTTAACTGGTTGATTTTATTGTATGCACGTTATGCTTCAATACATTTAAGAAGGAGAAGGCGGAATATGCAGCATATATATATTTCATTGTATATGCAGGTATAAACACACGTGAGAAACTGCAAACATTGGCTGCTCCTATAGAGAGCAACTGTGAGGCTTGGTACAAAGTTTTCAGAGGGTCATTTAATGGTGAACCTTTGTATGCAGTTTGAACGTAAATTTGTGTTACTTATTACAAAACGAATTATACTTTGTTCTGTCAGATCTTTGCATCATTCTCAGAACAAAATAAACACCTATAAATGTATATCTAATTAAAACTAAGGCTATGGGCTGAATAATGACTCACTGTTTTCTACATATTGAAAATATGCTATGAACATAACTTTCAAAATATCTCAGAAGAAAATTATTTACTATATAGCATCTCAAGCAAGTACTATTTTAGAAAAATAAGGAAGAAAATTTTTGTCAAATATCAGTTGTTCTTTTAGCATTATACAAACTGGTTCTCATGAGATCTGATGGTTTTGTGTGTTTGGTAGTTCCTTCTGTATTCATTCTCCTTCTTGTTGCCTTGGGAAGAAGATGCCTTTCCTCTCCTTCACCTTCCACCATCATTGTAAATTTCCTGAGGCCTCCCCAGCCATGCTGATCTGTGAGTCAATTAAACCTCTTTCCTCTATAAATTACCCAGTCTCAGGCAGTTCTTTATTGCAGTGTGAAAGAAGACTAATACACCTCCTTTCTCAGTCCTCTGAGTAGTTAGGACTACAGGAGTACAAATATTTACCCTATTGCTCATTTGCTTCTTTTGAATTTGTGCCACATCTGCGATACTGTGTTTTTTTCTGAACACCATGTATTTTACTTGGGATACTGACAAATTAAAACAGAAAGTGACCTGTGTAGTGGATGGGAAACTATGTTGCAGATGTTCAACTCTCCTAAGATTACCAGAAAAACCTGTGGGTGAAGTAAAGCTGAGTTTAGACTTACCCTTGAAAAGGTGAATCCCAACCTTGAGAGCATCTTAATAGTGATTGAAAAGAGGAAAATTAGAGAAAGATATTTACACTATTTTAAGACATAAACTCAGTGATTTTAGTGGGGCAGGGATGAGTTAGAGGGGCAGAGTTTATGACACGTTGCTTCTGGATTAGTGAGGAGGGTAAGGAAATAATCTTAAAGACAGTTTTGTTGAGCAAAGTTTTGTCTTAATGAGGAAGATATTTTTGTGGTTCAGTTTTACTCAGCACAGAAAAGGGTAAATATTGCCCCAGGATTGTTTAGCATAGGGACAAAACTATGTTGGGCTTATTTGTCTGTGTTGGATGAGAAACAATTAAAAAATCCAGGGATGTGTAGTTTTTCTTTTTTAGACGGAGTCTCGCTCTGTCACCCAGGCTGGAGTGCAGTGGCCGGATCTCAGCTCACCAAGCTCCACCTCCCGGGTTTGCGCCATTCTCCTGCCTCAGCCTCCCAAGTAGCTGGGACTACAAGTGCCCGCCACCTCGCCCGGCTAGTTTTTTGTATTTTTTTTTTTTTTAGTAGAGACGGGGTTTCACCGTGTTAGCCAGGATGGTCTCGATCTCCTGACCTTGTGATGCGCCCGTCTCGGCCTCCCAAAGTGCTGGGATTACAGGCTTGAGCCACCGCACCCGGCCGGGATGTGTAGTTTTAATGGAAAAACAGAATTCTCAGGTTGGAGTCAAGAAGACTGATGGTCTTCATTAGTTTCTTAAATAAAAATCTATTGTAAAAATAACTATAAGAGAGATTTGGAAATTGCAGTATTAGTCCTGAAATAAAATAATAGTCCCAGCTTAGTTTCTTGGTGTCCTAAACAAAAGAAATATCCTAACACAGTAAAAATAAATCACAATGCTGTAGATGGAGGTTTGGAATCTCAGTGGACTCAGAAAGATAGCAGATTGTGACTATTTAGTGCTCATCCCTCTGCAGAAACATCAATGTGACCAACTATTGACATGCAAAAATACATTCACCAGAGCTAAGGAAACCAAGTAAAGATTATAACACCTGGGTGTAGCACAGAAATAAGAAGAAATTCACTGAAAAGGGTAGGAAGCACACTTTTACATTATCCACATCATCCCTCCCTCAACCGCAGGAAGCATAGCCTGGAGAGAAATACCCTCTGCTTGGGGGAAGGAGAGCCAAGTGAACACAATACTTTCTCTAAGACCACAGAACCACAATAACACTTAGTGCTGAGAAGGAAACCACGATCCCAAACTCCACGCCAGTACCCACAGACTGAGCGTTCAGGCTCACCTTGGTGCTAGGCAGGAATCCGCAGCCCCAGGCTCCAGGCCTGTCAAGTGGATTCATTCTCCAGTCCTGCCCTACCAACAGAGTAATCCTAGAAGCCTCAGGCTCTTAATTGGCTCCAACACTAGGCTGGCCCAAGAGGTTATTGGCTTTAGCCCATCCCAGTGCCAGGAAAGCCTCCACAGACTCAGGCTCTAGGCCTGCCCCAGTCTAGGCTGACCCCAGAGATCTTGGGCTCCAGATGTAGGTCTCTCTAGTACAAGTCCAGTTCCTGTGGGATTACCCTACAGGATGATCCCTGCAGGTCCATGCTCTGGCAGACCCAAGGGTCAGGTCTGCTCTAGGAGATCTAGGGTCCATTTCATTTCAATAGACCCCAGTGCTAGACAAGCCACCACAGACCAAGGCTTCTGGACCACCCTTGTGGGTTTAGCACACAGACTAGCTCTAAAGCCCCAGGATCCAGGCTGGCTCTCAGAATTCTAGTTTCCAGGCCAGCCCCAGCATACCCAGGCAACAAGCCAGTTCCCAGGACACCTGGGAGGTCCAGGACAGCACCTATGATCCCAAGCTCCAGACTGACCCCCTCAAAACCAGACTCCATGTCAGCACTGGCACCAGACAGGATATTATCTCTAGACTGGTCCTGACGGCACCAGACCCTAGTGGACCCAGAACTGCTCTAGCAGACCAAGGGTTAAGGCCTCTCTCAGTATACCCCAGTACCAGGCCTTTCCCTCTGAATGAAAGCTCCAGGACTACCTCTGCAGATGTAGCTCTACGCCAGCCCCTGTATCTGGAGGTTCCAGGACCATCCCCACAGACACAGGCTCCAGGCTAGCCTCCAGTGGACCCAGGTCCCAGCACTGCCTCTACAGATTCAGGACCCAGATTAGAGTTTCCAGCAGTGAGCCAGTCTCTGTGGGTCCAGATTTCAGGTGTGTGCCAGTGGACACGGACTCTGTCTATATCAGTGCCAACTTAGCTCCTGAAAACTCGAGCTAACAGCAGAATTGATCAATCAGAAGGAATTACCTGTGAACATGAAGATAGTTGTGAGAGATATACAGTGAGAGAAGAAAAAAGAAAATTATGAAAAGAAATTAAGAAAGCCCATGGGATTTATGGTACAGCACCAAAAAGCAAATTTTCAACCTATAGTATTTCAAAAAGGAGAAGAAAGAGGCAGAGAGGGTAGAAAGTGTACTTAAAAAAATTAGCAGAAAACTTATTAAATCTGAGGAAAAAGGTAAATATTCAGGTACAGGAAGTGTAACATGCAGGTGAGCTAATATCTCTTTTCTTCATATTTTAAAGAAATATAGTCTGGAGATCACTTTTTGGTGGTCTCATATTAAGCAAGGCTCTGATTTCTACATTCCATTTTTCAGACAGTATAACAGAATTTTTTTTTTTTATTATACTTTAAGTTCTAGGGTACATGTGCACAACGTGCAGGTCTGTTACATATGTATACACGTGTCATGTTGGTGTGCTGCACCCATTAACTCATCATTTACATTAGGTATATCTCCTAATGCTATCCCTCCCCCCTCCCCACTCCCCACAATAGGACCCGGTGTGCGATGTTCCCCTTCCTGTGTCCAAGTGATCTCATTTTTCAATTCCCACCTATGAGTGAGAACATGCAATATTTAGTTTTCTGTTCTTGTGATAGTTTGCTGAGAATGATGGTTTCCAGCTGCATCCATGTTCCTACAAAGGACACAAACTCATCCTTTTTTATGGCTGCATAGTATTCCATGGTGTATATGTGCCACATTTTCTTAATCCAGTCTGTCACTGATGGACATTTGGGTTGATTCCAAGTCTTTGCTATTGTGAATAGTGCCGCAGTAATAAACATACGTGTGCATGTGTCTTTATAGCAGCTTGACTTATAATCCTTTGGGTAAAGTCCCAGTAATGGCATGGCTGGGTCAAATGGTATTTCTAGTTCTAGATCCTTGAGGAATCGTCACACTGTTTTCCACAATGGTTGAACTAGTTTACAGTCCCACCAAGAGTGTAAAAGTGTTCCTATTTCTCCACATCTTCTCCAGCACCTGCTGTTTCCTGACTTTTTAATGATTGCCATTCTAACTGGTGTGAGATGGTATCTCATTGTGGTTTTGATTTGCATTTCTCTGACGGCAAGTGATGATGAGCATTTTTTCATGTGTCTGTTGGCTGTATGAATGTCTTCTTTTGAGAAGTGTCTGTTCATATCCTTTGCCAACTTTTTGATGGGGTTGTTTTTTTCTTGTAAATTTGATTGGTTCTTTAAATTTTGACCTCCTTTTGTTAAAAAATGAAACTATGTATTTAAAATCCAGGATTATGTGGAATCTAGGTATTCAAGCAAAGAATATATCAATAGTGTGCATGTGTGTTTGTCTTTTTCTGTCTCCAGCAAATGTGAACCATTGAGTTAAATAGCTGTTGAGTTTTTCCAATTGCCCAAGCTGATTCAATTTGTATAAAGGAGGAAATGTTTTCTAACTAGTGATACTATTAATTTGGAGTCAGAACTTCTCTGAACTAAATGGGGTTGCACACATAACGTTATAAATGTTATTATCCTGTCCATTTTATTCAGATTAGCTATTACAAAGTCTTTGAGTTTTGTACTAGCCAGATATTCACTGACAAATATATAGAAGTTTTCCACATCCATATTTGTAATCTGAGTAATTATTTTCCATAAATCTAAAAGGATTTCTCTGCTCCATATGGTATTGTCTCTAAGGTATAATTTTATTCAAAACCATATATAGAGAATTTATTTTCCTTACTATTAATGTGGGAGAAGTATGAAAAAATAGTGTCAATCAACTATTAATAAAAAAAATGCTCTCCAGTTTTAAATATTTTTTAGAATACTCTTTCCTTTCTTTTCCAACGACTATTCGCAACTAAAGACACATATGCGCAAGTTCACACATGCACAATTTTATTATCCACATTTGGATTTTAACCTATGAAACTGTGTCTATGTAATCCTTGTCTAATCTGTTGGTTTGAGAAAGATATTTTTTTCATAGACATCATCAAATGACTTGTTCAAGGACTTGTTTAGACCTTTTTCATGGGATTGTTGTCAGCAATAGGTTAGAAATGCAAGCAAAAAGAGCTACATATGGTGGGTCTAGAGAACTGATTCAGCATGCCATCCTGAAATGTAGTTTGCTCTCTTAATGATGAATTAGAATATTGGTTTAATTAGGAGCCTGCTGCCTGTGAAGTTAGAAACCTGGGCTTAATGCTTTCTCTAAGGAGATTTAACTTTATATTTTCTGCTACATCAGAGTTGAGAAGTGAAATACAAAAAAATGGAATAAAAAGCTTTAAAATAAAAAGTAGAGGAAACAAGTACTTTGCCTGCACACAAAGTTTTCTAACTGGCATATTTAGTCTAAATAATGGGAGATCTGAAATCCAAAGTAGAAGAAATGTCATTTTTCAAATCAAATTAAGTTTTAATTTAAATTAAAATTAAGCAACAACAGCATTTGTACATTATTTTTACATCCTATACTTTATTCAATAAAAATATTTAATTAGAAAGTTCAAAATTTTAAGACTTATGAAAAAAACTATTTGCAAATCCTCTAATTTGTTTATATCAATCTTCATATTTGGTAGGTTCTCCATATTTCTAATGTAAATTTCAAGCAAGAGCCAAATTTTAGGAAAAAAAAATGCATAATAATTAATATAACCTAAAGAATTTTGCAGCCTGAGGACTTGAAGTCCCTGGCTCCCTCAGGGAGATTTTTCACATAATTTTTTTTTCAATAAAATTTACATCATATTCTTGTTCTTACATGACCCATCAACATATTTTTTTCACAATGTCTACCTCAGCTTCTGGAATCACATCTGATTTACAGTTCCATTGGCTCATATATTTTGAAAGGTCTTGACTCCTCTTTAACCAAGTCATAATAAATTCATCAACAGCATGGTTAAAAACCATACATTTTGAAGGATATGTCCTTAAAAGTATGACAAGCACTGAGAGATTTGAGTAAATTGAATAACAATTTAATCAGAGCAGTTGAAGCTATTCAAATAACTCCTTTTCTTCAATGTCAATTAATTTGGCAGAAAATAATACCATTTTTCATTTAATCAACAATTAATACAAAAGCATTGATCTCTAGTTTTGAAAAGCAATGATTAAATGAGCTCTGAAGTTATATGAGTTTGATTTTCTTACTCCACAAGGTGAGTGACGCTGGGTGTTACTTAACTTATTTTTACTAAGTTTCCGTATCTGTAAAATGAGGGATTTATAACCCCTCCATCGAGATTCTTAGAGTCTTCCTTTGTTAAACAATAATTCAAATCTGGCATATGTGTACATGTGCTCCTATGTGTGTTTAATGCCCTGTGTATCATAAGGGCAGTTGTTCGTTCACACTTACTTGATTTCTATAATTTTTCATTGGTTTAACTATTTATATCATATTTCCTTTCTTAGGAAAAAGAAAAAAGACACACAAACAGGATAGTTTCAATATTTTTGCCTTCATTAGCAACCAATTGCTTCACTCGAAAAAGTATAGGACTTTATTTTGGCACTAATTTAAAATTTTAGCAAGCCAGCCTTGTCCATTTGGTGCTTGCTTTCCAATATTGCTAGAGCAGGCACACAGCAGCCTCTAGTTTAGAGTAAGACCCTTCAGATAAGTCTAGTCGATATACTGAATAGTATGAGATCTTTCCAATCTGGCTGGCATGGGCTCTAGAAATGCTTGCCTTACATTTCTTTGGTGCTTTTCCAGCCTGGTCAAGTTTCACTCCATTTATGAACAAATTGAATGCAGCTGAAGATGGAAACACTTCTGCAAGTAGTCCCCTCTCTATGCCAATCTCTTCTCTCTGCAGTCCTGAAAATTCTAGTCAACATCTTGAACTCATCTCAGCCTCCTTAGCTCAGCAAGAATCAGAGTTTGAGAGTCCATACCCTATGCTCTCCCATAGCAGTAGGATGGCACAATTGTAGGGTACATCTAATTTGTTTCTTTTTTTTCTCAGGAATCACATTACATTGCTTGGTGTACAACATCTGAAAACCTTTGTTTCATTTTTTTTGCCTTGGTTTTCTAGTTGTTTAAAGGAAGACAACCACACCCTTGGCAATTATTCCTTCATGAGCTAAAGCTGAAATCAAGGTGGTGGTTTCTTATGAAGTTAAATCTCAGTTTAACATATAAAACAGAAATTCCAGTCCTAGATATTTAACAAAAATAAATTAAATCATCTGTCTCTAAAACAACTTATGCACAAACATTCATAGCAACTCTATTTATAATAGATAAGCATTCTAAATAATCTAAAACCCCAACAAATTTGAAAGGATTAACAAATTTTCATATGTTTATATAATGGAAGATTAGTCAGAAGTATAAGAATAGACTACTGGTAAACATAACATGAATGAATTTCAAAAATATTTTGCTGAACAAAACAAGTCAGAGAAAAATCGAGCACATTCTCTGTTCATATGAAGTTCAGAACAAGCAAAACTAACCTATAGTGACAGAAGTTAGATTGGTCATTACCTAGGTGGTAGGGTAGGGAAATTGAATGCTAAAAGCCGTAAGAGAACTTTTTAGGGTGACAGAATATTATCTAATCTTGATTAAAGCTCTGAACTCTTACACACACACACACCACACACACACACATCTCTATAAATTAAACTTAAATCTTAAATACAGTCTTTATGAAAGGTTGTTTAGCCACATATGGTGGCAGTGGAGACGAAACAAATAATTGGAAAAATTTAGATGTATAAAGCACAGCATTTAAGCATTTAGTGATGGAAATTTCCATGAAACGAAAGGTATCGAAACTTTGCAGAGTGACTCTGAGTTTTCTGGCTTGGGTAGGCTTGGATACAGTTTCATTCACTGAAATAGTGAACCATGGAAAGGAGCTAGGCTGGAGAAAGCTGAGGGATGGCAGAAAGATGGCTATAGTTCCAACATGAATTTATAAGTATTTTAATATATGCAAGTGAAAATGTAATGTAATAAGTGGATGTCAAGAATGTGCATTAGAGAGATTTGTGTGTCTTTGGAGTGTAGGAGTAATTAAACCATGGGTGTAGATCAAGCTACCTGAAAGAGTGAAAAGGAAGGTGGGCTTTAAGAAATTGCAACTCTTACTGATATTTTTAAGAGGGTGCAAATAAAGGATGAAACATGTTTTGGATTTATTCACTGATTCAGCAAGTAATTTAGTAAGCTTTTTATTTGCCAGATGCTATTTATTGTAAGCACTAGGGAAAAGCAATAAATAAAATGGAAACAGAGTCCAAAATTTTGTGTAATTTTTCCAACAGTGCATTCACTACTAGGTGCATAATCAACAGAGATATATTTACATTGATTCACTATTGGTTTCTTAACAGTCTTATTCTAAACAATTTTACAAAAAGTTAACAAATTTGCAGCATAACATTTATCACCACGGAATCGAGATGGACAAGAAGGAAAATGAAAACAAAGTCAATGTTATAATTAACAAGATTATCCTTTCAGAAAGCAAACATATTAAAGATTAATGAAGATGACTTCTGTTGGACATGATGTAGGTGTTCCTTACAGTATGCAATGCACTAAACTTTATGTTCCATTCATATATGAAAGCTCTCTTTGGAGCCATTTTCATTTCATAACAGAAGCTGGCTACACGCATGCACACATCCACACACACAGACATGCAAAGAGCAAGCAGTCATGCCAGACCTTTTCTTAATATGTTCTCCTACTTTTTCTGTGTTGTTTTAAATTAATGGATAAAGGAATTATCAACTATTCAAGTAAATTCTTTCTTTCCATCAAGATAAAATACTTTGAAGAAAATTAAAGTTGAAATCATAATAGAGATAGGTATACTCTCTTAAAGAAGTGTAAAATTTATCTCAGGGAGTAATTTTACAGCAACTGAAAAACATAATATAAACAGAATATTTGGGTACAGGGTGTACCTATGAAACAAATATTTATTATATTTTATGACACTCTGATAATTAACGAAACTTTTACAAGGGGTGAAATGTTACAATTATATTTAAGAAAATAGATTAAATATTCATTAGCATTAAATTAAAATTGAGTCTGTTGATGTAGCAGATGCTTTTGCAAGCAATGTAACAGGAGGCATTTATTAACCATCTAGCCAGAGCAACATCAGATGGAAAAGACACTCACAAACATCAGGTTACCCTCTTGTATCAGGGAACTGTGCTTCATTGACAAACACCTCACTCCAGTTTCCTGAGATATTTAAATTTTAGGTTCCTTAAAAATACTTCCACACCCATTTGAGAAGTTACTACCACAATTGTTAAGTGGCTATAATGTGTAATATAGTTGTTATAAAACAATTGTTGATATTTAGCTGAAAACTACCTTAGTGTGTATTTGTTCTTTAATATCTACCTCACTGTGATTACTGCAAATGCATAATTTGCATTAATATGGTAATTCAGACACAGGTCCTCATACAAACACACGCAATTTTATATCACTCATCCTTTGAAAAAATATGACTGTGTTGATGTTCTGTCTTTGAATGATGAAGAATACCTATCTTCTGTTTCCCTGAGACTGTATCCTATCTTTCAGTTGCAGAGATCATTATTTGCAAGTTATTTTGCCAAGTGATTGAATATAAGATTAATACCACAAATACAAATAAAAAAATTATAGGTATGGAGCCAGACTGCCTGCATCAAATCATAATTTCACTGTTTAGTAAATGAGTGACTTTAAGTGATTGCTTTTAATCGCTCTAACCTCAGTTTATCTGTTAAATAGAGAGAATAATACTGGATATTGAGCATATATAAGATACTGGGCAAGAGCTTTTCATATATTAAATTGTTAATTCCCTCAATAATCCTATAAGATTATTGTTGTAAGTATTTAATATAAGATGAGGAATGTAGTAATATGTCCAATGTTATATACTTTGAAGCAGGTAATCTTGAGTTTATGTAATCATAAAAACAGAACAGTACTTATCCCCACACTCTCATCATGAGATCTACTGCTTAGTAGAGCGTATAGTACATGATATTTGTTCCAAAAAAAAATCTGTCCTCCCATTTGTCACGGGGTTGACCCAGCTTAATTAGCTACATCACAAATTCCCTTTCTTTTTTGCCTGTGTATAGGTAACCCTTCTCAAACTGTACATATGGTTTAAATTTCCAAAATACAGAATTATAAACAGCAAAGTATTAAAGCCCATGTATCCTCTTCCAGTGCCAACCAAAACACAGTCATTAATAATATAGTGTGTTTCTCTGTAGTTATTATTCTTTGTATACCCCCATACACACACCCATAGAATCATATACAAATGCCTTACTTTTATTAAACAATTTGCTCATTAACTAAATATGAGATTATACTGTACAATCTTTTGCAAATGTATTGGTCTTTGCTACCATTAGGTATGGATCTCACTGCCAAGTCTCTGTGGGAGTTCCCTGTCCTAGGTCTCTTGGTCAGGGATATGGCTTTTCTTTTTGTTGTATTTCTTCCTTATTTTTGGTCTATGTTTGGCTGCTCAAGGTTTGGAAGGCTCCCAACACCCACATAAATATGTACTGAAGATAAAAATAAAACCTAAGGAATTCACATGTGTCCTTTCTTATAGTTCTGAGGCCCCTAGCCAGTTCATCTAACATTTTCTACCTTTCAGAGTCATTTTATGATTGTCTATTGAATTATTTCCAGATTATTAATGAAATTTAGTCAAGAACAACAAGGAAAATTGATTCTACAACATCGTATCTCAGAACTGAAGGTTGAAAATCTGAATTTTTTGTCTTTGTCATTAATTTTACTTTAGTTTTAGTAAATCCTCTCGCAACATTTATGTTTATCCTGTTGTTTTTCTTCTAAATGATTGATAAATATCTAGTATATTGAGTTTAACCCTGTTTGTTTCCTAATACAGTTGGCATGACAAGTTTTTTAATGCCCACAGAACAGAAATGGGGTCACATCCCAGAAATTTTTATGTGTAATAATTTCAATGTCTTTTGAAAAGAAGAAGTTCCAGTTTACCAAGACAAATGTGGGCCCTGTTTTCATAGGTGGAGTCTATGCTGAAAGGGGCAGCCAACCAGGAACTGCCTTCACAGCCTTTTTTTTTTTTTTTCTTTCAGGAGTGAACTTGTGACTAGTTTTGGCCACTGGAGCATGCAGAGGTTTTTGTGTCCTATCCAATCTTGAAATAAAACTTTCCTACACAAGCAAAAAATAGCACAGACTGTGTTAGCCTGAATTCACTAATATCTCTGAAAGTAGCCTTTCCTTGTTCACATACTCAGTACTTTCACATGAAAAAGAAATAAATTTAAATTCCATTTGTTTCTTTATACAGGTTTAGGCCTATAATTTTTACAACTTATTTGGACACTGCATGGGATTTATTTATGGGCACATGAGTTATTTGGAAGTGTTTGTCATTAAATTAAATAAGTAGCTTATCTTTTTTTAGTATTTCAACATTATTTTCTTATTGCATTCATTGCATTTAGAAAATATAGACTAAGACAATTTGCATTTTGTAATTTGTGGATACAACCTTTATGGTCCCATATATAATCATTGTTGTGAATATTGCATAGGTATTGGGAAAAAATGAAAAATCTGTATTACTGAAATACATAATTCATAATTTACCTATTAGATCAAGTCTACTAATATATATAGTTTATTCATTTCCTGTGCATACTTACTAATACTTTATTTCATTTGTTCAGCAAGAAATGTGCTACTTTCAAATATAAATATGAACTTGGTAAATTCAATGTTCTTTATATGTTTTAAAAAAATGCTTAACACCTTAAAATTCACAACTATTATATCATCAATGTTTTTATCTTTAGTAATACATTTTTTCTTATTGATTAAATTTCTCAAGCAATCCTTTTAAATATTAATAAAGTCACACATGCTATATTTTATATTTTAATTGTAGTATATACACTTAGCATGAGATCTAGCATCCTAACAATATTTTAAGTATTATTAGCTATAGGCACAGCATTGTATGGCTGATTTCTAGAACCATATTTACCTTCCATAACTGAAATTTTGTACCTATTAAAACGCAACTGCTCAATTCTCCCTCCTCTAGCCTCTGGCATCCACATGGGCTTAACTATTTTTGATGCTTCAAATAAATGAAATAATTCAGTATTTGCCTTCTGCGATGGGCTTATTTCACTTAGCCTAATGTCCTTCAGGTTCTTCTGTGTTGTCACAGATGACCAGATTTACTATTTTAAAGGTTGAGTAATAGTCCATTGTATGTATATACACACTTTCTTTATACATGCATCTGTCAAGGGACATTTAAGTCATTTTCATATCTCTGCTATCGTGTATAATGTCACACTGAATATGACGGTGCAGGTATATACCTAGAAGTGGGATTGCTGGGTTGTATGGTAGTTTTGTTTTGAACTTTCTGAGGAAACACCGTACTGATTTCCATAGTAACTCTAACATTTTACATTGCTAAAAAATGAATGTTCCTAGGGTTCTAATTTCTCCATATACTCACAAATATTTATTTATTTCAAGAATAATAACAGCCATTCTAACAGGTATGAGGTGATATCTCATTGCAGTTTTGATTTGTATTTTTCTAATAATTAGTTGAACATTTTTTCATATACCTATTGGCCATGTGTATGTCTTTCACACAACAGAACAATAAAATAACCTTAGAAATGGTGTTGTTAGTTTCTATATACTAACAACAAACTATCTAAAAGAAAACTTAAAAAAAATCCCATTGCCAAAGCAAGAAAAAGAATGAAATACTTGGAAATGAACTTAACCAAAGAGGTGAAAGATTTGTACACTTAAAACTATATAACCTTGATCAAACAAATTAAAAAAATATAAAAATGGAAAGATATCCCATATATATGGATTACAATAATTAATATTTTCCAGATGTGAATACTACCCAAAGCAGTATACAGATTCAATGTAGTCCTTATCAAAATCCCAATGACATTTGTTATCATGATGGAAAAAACAATTTTAGAATTTATGTAGAACCAACAAAGTTGGAGGCATTACACTTTGTAATTTCACAATGTATTACACAACTATAGTACTTACAATAGTATGTTTCTGGCATCAACAAAGACACATAAACCAGTGAGATAGAATAGTTAGCCCAGAAATAAATATGCCCGTCAACTCCTCTCAACAGGGTTGCCAAAAACACCCAGTTTGCCAAAAACCAGGTGTTTTTGGCAACCTTGTGGAGATTAGTCGATGGGCGTATTTATATAGTCTATAGCATTGATTACTAAAAATATATTTTTAAAAACTAATTAAAATACTTAAATATACAAAGTATTAAAACATTATGATGAAAACATGAGCCACTACCACAAAGCTTAAGGAAGGACTGATTTTTACAAATGTATTTGAATTCCCAATGAATATATGTCGTGCTTCCCACCTACCTGTCCCTAGTGAAACAAATATCTTGAATTTTGTCCTTATTATTTCCAATAGTTATAAATATATTAATAATATGTGAGTGGTTCCTAGATAATATATGGCACTAATTTGAATACTTTATACTCTTATAGATTAATACTGCTTCATATAGATTTCAGCAAGTTGTACATTAAGTCCTCTCTTAATGTCCTCTATACTTTCTTAGAAAGATCAACTTTAAGCAAACAGTGTACAACAGTCCCTCCAATAATGTCATTTAGTTCAACATTGTCCGTTTTGTAATAATAGTAATGAAAAAATGATTTGGTTACATGTCAACTTGCTTAAAGATGCAGTTTCCAAGAACCTACCGATGATGTTACAGTACTTTTGATGAAAATGAAGTTTGTGACTGAACCATATGACTATTTTTACTCTTGTATACCATTATAGTATATGCTCATGCCTTTATTTCTTCATTTTTCTCCTTTTGAAAAATATTTATGTAATTTCCAATTGATTACTCTCACAATCAATGTTATTAATTAGTTCATGCTTTTGTATACATATATTTCCTGTAGAAGATGCACACATACAGAAATGAGTGAGATTTCAGAGTCATAGTTTTTTTTCAACTTTCATTTAAAGTAGTTATCACAATAGTTTCTAAAATGTTTGTAACCCGTTATATCTTTACGCCCTGGTCAGCACTGTGTGGAATTGTCATTACTTTACAAAGATTTCGTAAGTATTATATTTTAAATATAGATACTGTTGCAGGTACATATATTTGTGTGTATATATGTATTCGTACACACAATCATACACATACACATGTCAGTAGTGATTATATATAATTACCAATATAATTAGAAGGACCTGAACGTTTAAATATTCTCCAATGAGCATTATACAATTTGGCAATGTGGATTGAAAACATTAAAATTAAACCATGTATCCATACACTAGGTTCATTCTAAAAGAAAATCAGGCTTATCTGGAAAGATTTATGCACAACATTATTCACCAAAGAGTTCTATATTTAATTACAATTTAGAAAAAAAGTGAAAATCTAAAACGTATGCTGTTATAGGTATGACAACACACAATTTGCAACATATGATAGCATACTGATCATTTTACTAAGTAAAATTTGGGCATTACAAAGAATTGCTTATGCAACAATTGTATTCCTAAAAACATCAGTCTGTTTATCTCTAGCTGTTTCTCTATTTCTAGGCTTTGGTATTTTTTTCTTCTTTCTGTCTGAAATGATCCCAGAGTTTTATCTTAATTCATTCAGGTTTCAACTAAAATATGCATATATTGTAGGCTTTGGAACAATAATTTAAATTGCAAAACTTTAAAAAACAGTTTTCTTAAATAAATACATTTAAAGAATATATTCAGTTTAACATATTTGGAAGCATTGAATTGAACCAGATCTGCTTTAAATATTGCTCAGCTAACTGATTACACCAAAGACATTTGGATTTTAAAATTTTATCTGTCACATTTTGTGTTGCCTATTTATACTGTTAATAATATAATTATAAATCTGTGCCCCTACTCATAGTCAAAAATTTGATAACATCAAAAGAATTGGTGCACTATAATTGCCTAGAATATTAATTAACTGTCTGGCAGCCTTAGCTTACAAAATTATATTGTTAAAAACTATCTTTGGCTGTGCTATAATTTTTACATATATACATGTTAACATATAAGAGTAATTCAAAAAATTATTTTATTTTTAATTATTAAGGATACAGAATAGTTGTACATATTTATAGGTGTATGTGTATTTTGATATAAGCATGCAATGTGTAACAATCAAATCAGGATAATTGGGATATCTATCACCTCATACATTTATCTTTTTGTTGTGTTAGACATATTCTAACTCTATTATTTTATTTATGTTGAAATATACAATGAATTATGATTAGCTGTAGCTGTTCAATTGTGCTACTAAACGCTAGATCTTATTCCTATGATCTAACTGCATCTTTGTAGCCATTAAACATTCCTTCTTTATCCCAGTACCCTCCTTAGCCTCTCATAACCATCATTCTACTCTCTATCTGTATGAGTTCCTTGTTTTTATTTATTTATTTATTTGCTTATTTATTTATTTTGTTCATCGGTCTCACGAGGGAGGACATGAAACATTTGTCTTTTGCTTTGTTTTGTACTGTAAATACAAATGCTGATAAAAAATGAATTTGTTACAGGTCAACTTGCTTAAAGTTGCATTGTATTGTATTTGTAAATACAATACAAAAAGCAAAAGACAAATTTTGCATGTTTCTGTCAAATTAATCATTCAATATTAAGAGTCATTTAATTCAATATTAATATTCATTTAATATTAGCTATGTTAATATAAGTTAATATTAATCCAATAATAGATCAATTTTTGCTAGAAAGCATGGAATTTGAGGTTCTAAATACAATAATGTCCTATGAACACTTGACAATATAACTCCCGAAAAAATATTATCCCAGATGTTATTGTTTAACCTTTCAATCATATTTAGTCTAATCTGATCAATTCCTAAAGACACATTTAGAAAACCCTCCACATCCAAGTTACATATTCAGTATGGAAATTCAAAGCAAAATGGACAAAATAGTATCATATTGGTTTTTGTTTAAGTGATTTGTTTTAATTTTGTAACTTGAAGTGTTCTTATGACTGACGAACTTCCATTGCAGTGCATATTATCCAGACAGAAATTCTGGATGTGGCACAAAATGCTATTTATTTTCTATTTCATAGGTTGGATTCCATTACATTCCTTGGGGACATATGAGTGTTTTATTCTTATGCAAAATAACAAGAATGGTTCATAAACTACAAAAAAAGTTTCATCAATGCATATCTTTAAAACAATCTAGTTTCCAAGAGATCAAAGACAGCCATTATAGTTATAGCTCTGAGATTCAATCAGATCTTATATCTGCTATTCTACTTGAAACATTCTGTCTGGTAGCTCAAGGGGCCAAATATTAAATTAGAATTTTCAGAGCTTACTTTTTTCTTATGTTAATTTTTCAGAAAGTGTTTTATGGAGACAGGTATATAGACAGTTCTCCTATGTGTATATTTCTATGCCATGCTATTTCCTCTCCTGAAACTTTTGTAATAAAAGTACCACTTAAAATTTCAAACACTTATTCGATTTCCCAAAGCAAAGACCTTATGGTATAACAAGTTTCCGAAAACCTTAAAAAAAAAATAGGTTTAAAAGCTCTCATTCAAATGTAGAAAAGTAATCAAAACCTCTATTGTCTTCAAATTCTACTAGATATGAAAATAGTTTTATGGATAATTAAGATATGTTTAAAGAGATTAGTTACACAAAATAAAATTATCAAAATAGTCACCCTGAGGAGGTAATTATTACTCTTTTCTATGATGGACTTTGTAATTCCTTAAAATAGAAAATAATATCCAAAGAGGAATTCCATGACTTTAGATACACGGGGAAAAAGTAAAATTAGCATATTTGCCTTAGAATACTACTGGTAATTAAAAGAGAGAAGACAAAATGGGGTTGCAGGAGGACGAAAAAGAAGACAGTTGACTTTTCAGATGGTGAAACCTTTTGTTCTAAATAAACAAAAATTCTTAGTAATATATCATTAATTACATTTATAACTGGACTCCAATTGGTTAACTTCTAGCATTACCATTTAATCAGTGTCTTCTGGAAAAATACTTGACTAGCCTTTAAATGTTAATGACTGTTTGAAAATATATATTCAAATCTTTGCTATATTTAACTTAGGACAACAAATATATGTTATTTATCTAATATATTTGTGAAATGTTAACACTTTATAATAATTTGAAAGCAATATTTAAAGAATAATATGCATTTCAATTCTTCAACAACTTACTGAAATAACGTTTATTGTTGGAACTTACATTGCCTGAGTGTTCCAGTTTCAGGAATAAAATATGGCTATTTAATTAACTTGATACAATAGTAAATATTCAGCAATACAAAATAAACTTTCTCATTCATTGTATCACATTATAACTCAATTTTAAAATAATATTTTGGTTGTCTTTTATAAAGGTCCTATTACAGACATCGCAGTGTATACCAAATTTACAAGATGTGTTGGAAACCTTGAACTATGTAAAAGCAAGTAATGAAAACAAAAACATATAATTGAATTATAAGGCATTATTAAACACGTTTTAAATTATAAGTATAGAAAAATGCTATACTACAGAAAAAGAGAGACTATGTTTTCAGGTGTCAGTAGTTTAGAAAGACTATGTGAGACAATGATAACCGTTTCAGCAAAAACACAGAGCTGTGAAAATTCATGCTTTGCAGAGGAAAAGATAAGTTGTTTTACGGCATTTAAAAATTATACATCTTGGGTGGTGTAGAATGGGAAATGTTATTTAAAAGATAGTATAGCACCATACTACAAGGTAATATGAATATTATCTTAAGGAATTTATATTATGTCATGTAAGCAAAGTGACTTATTTTTGATTCCCCCACCCCAGGAAAAAGCATAAGCACAATTTTGCTTTGTGTTCCAGAAAGCTCAGTTTGTCAACAACCATTTCTGTGTTAATCCTTACTAAAACTTTTTTTCAAGTGACATTACTAATTTTCAAAAAACGATAGTTTAAATGTTCAAAAATCTGGAAAACCCCAAGTATCCATCAAGAGCACAAAAATAAATTCATAGTGTATTTATACAATAGAATATTTGTTAGCAATGCAAATTTTAAATTGGCATCTATGGACTATAGCGATATATAGATATAGATATATAAATATAAATGAAATTTTTACATTGCATACATAATATATATATTCAAATGTACTATATAATAATTAATTGTTCTCACAGTGCACTTATTTTTGTATTTATTCTCCTGTGAATATGATTTCTCTTTCTTTCCTACTTTTCAAACAGTTGGTATTTTCATTCTTTTTAAATTATTGGTAGACTTCTTGTTATAAAGACGGTGTTGCAGTTCAGATTCAATTTGCTTTTCTTGATTATTATTTTAGTTGATATTTGTTGAACAAAATATTTATTGAGCAAGTTCTATATGTAAGATACAGTTTTAGGTTTTGGGAAAATAGCAGTGAAAATATAGATAAAAATCCTTGCCCTGTGAAGCTTACATTCAATAAAATAAATACTTCCTTATTTACCTTGATAGGTATTTTTAATATATTCTGAATATTAATATTTTTTCAGAAAAAAATCTGAAAATTCTTAACATTTTCAATTTCATCCACATTTTCCTTTAGGGTTTGAACTTTTGCAGTTTTACTAAATAAATCCTTCTAAAATACTTGTCAGTGCTTTTCCATAAAGTTGATTAAAAGTCTAAATACTACTGATTGATGTTTATCTTTCACATCGGATATTGAACATGTCATCTTTGGTCTGTTTATGGCCTCCGGTTTCTATTCCATTCTGTTTGAATTTCTATGCCAATATTATGTTATCTTATCACGAAAGTAATAACATTATCTGATAGTGTTAGCCACCGTGACATATTTTTCTTCCATGTAGTCATCCTGTGGCTTTTTAAAGACCATTGTTATCCTATTTAATAAATCTTAAATGTTTCACCAAAAAACTTGACTGTGATTGGAATTGCACTGAATCTAAAGATAAAAATATGGAGAAATGAATCTTACTAATAGACATATCATAGAAGTATTGTTTCACTCTAAATATATAGATATTCTTTAATTTTTACATGTGATTTTATGCTTATTTTATTACTCTTTAATTTGGTGTCATTTCATAAAGAGATGTTCTTGATTCCCATGCAATCCTATTATATTTGTCCATATGTCTAATGCCTTCTGTCTTGTTTTAAAAAAAATTTCCTTTCTTTATATTGATAAAATTTTCTATGACCTTTTTACTTTTTAAAATAATGTTTCAGATATTTATATTTACAGGCTATCTGGAACTAATCCTTGTGTATTCTAAGAAGTAGGGGCCAATTTCTGTATTTTTTTTTTCCATGGATATCATAATAAACTATTCAGACTTCATAGACGGTTCTTTGTTTGCTCACAGCACAGCAGTAACACCAGTATGAAAATCAGTAACTGAAGTTTCTGTTTGACTGGTCTATTTGTCAATTCTTGTACCAATATCACGCTCTATAATTAATCTTCCTCTATAATAGATCTTTATATCTGGTAATACAAGTACTCTAGCTTTGTTGCTCTTCATCAAAATTGCCATTGGCATTTTTGCCTTGGCATTTCCACAAAAACTTTCTAGCCAATTTGTCAATTTCCACAAGAGAACCAGCCAAGAATTTTATTGGAATCAAAAATTTTGTTTGGCATACATTTTTATTTGTACAATTTTGTTCTACCAACCCATAACATGATTTTTCCTTTTGTTTATATATATCTTCTTAAATACCTCTTCATGATATGTGGATATTTTTTATCAAATGTTTTATATATTTCACTGATTTGAGATGATATTATTAACTGCTTTTGTTAATGTGATTAAAAGTAAATTCAATTGGTTTGTTGCTGATACAAAAAATGCAATTAATGTTTGAATAGCAACCTGGTTTACAGTAGAAGAAGAGAGAGATGATGGGTTCCAATCAAATTCCAAACCTACCTAGGAAAATACTATTAGATCTAAAGGGCTTAAAAATAATTATCTTTGGTTTTATGCCCTTTCTTCCGGACCATCTGGGGAGGTGCACCTGCCTTCTGGATTCATTAGAGTAGCATGTCCACCTCCTAAGGTCTGCTGAGAGTAGATCACTTTCCCAAGACCCTGCACCCAAGGTTCCACATAGCTGCCACCTGAACTGTTGAAACTAAGGTGAACCCACCCCTTTCTTGGCTTTTTAAACTGAAAGAGAACCCTGATGATCTCTGAATAATCTTTGAGGTCATTCTTCCCTTGTCTTTAAGAATAACACACATTCACAGTCAAATGAGTCTAGAACTCAGTCCTGTAGGATCTAAGAAGTCCAACAACCTTCCTTCATTTAGTCCCTTCTTTACCCTCTTCAGTTCAAACTGGCAGTATTACTGTGGAATGGCTGGGTAGATCTGTGGTAAACACCCATACTAATCTTACACCCTTAGAGAGCTCTTAGAATAAGCTTTTTAACTTTTTGCAATATGGATAGTCTGAAAATTTTTCAAATTTTTAACTTCGTGTTTCTTTTTTCTTTTTCTTTTTTTTTTTTTTTTTTACAGTTTTGTAGCATACTTTAATGAATTTTTTTTTATTTATTTATTATACTTTAAGTTCTAGGGTACATGTGCATAACGTTTATATCATGTATAACTCTCCAATGCAATCCCTCCCTCCTCCCCACTCCCCATGATAGGCCCCAGTGTGTGATGTTCCCCTTCCCGAGTCCAAGTGATCTCATTGTTCAGTTCCCACCTATGAGTGAGAACATGCGGTGTTTGGTTTTCTCTTCTTGTGATAGTTTGCTAAGAATGATGGTTTCCAGCTGCATCCATGTCCCTACAAAGGACGCAAACTCATCCTTTTTGATGGCTGCATAGTATTCCATGGTGTATATGTGCCACATTTTCTTAATCCAGTCTGTCACAGATGGACATTTGGGTTGATTCCAAGTCTTTGCTATTGTGAATAGTACTGCAATAAACATACGTGTGCATGTGTCTTTGTAGTAGAGTAATTTATAATCCTTTGGGTATATACCCAGTAGTGGGATGGCTGGGTCATATGGTACATCTAGTTCTAGATCCTTGAGGAATTGCCATACTGATTTCCATAATGGTTGAACTAGTTTACAATCCCACCAACAGTGTAAAAGTGTTCCTATTTCTCCACATCCTCTCCAACACCTGTTGTTTCCTGACTTCTTAATGATTGCCATTCTAACTGGTGTGAGATGGTATCTCATTGTGGTTTTGATTTGCATTTCTCTGATGGCGAGTGATGATGAGCATTTTTTCATGTGCTGCGTGTTTCTTTTTTCTTAACAATTCCCTGTTCAATTCATCCCTTGCATTTTACTATAAGCCATCAGGTAGAACTAAGTCACTCCTTCAACACTTTCTTAGGAATCTCTTTAGTTAAATATCCAATTTAACCACTTACCGGTTCTACTTTTCACAAAACATGAGAACACAATTCAGCAAGTTCTTTGGCACTTTATAACAAGTATCACTTTCTTCTACTGTGCAATAACATTTTCTTCATTTCTATCTGAGACCTCCACAGAATTGACTGTACTGTCCATGTTTCTATTAACATTCTATTTATAATTAATTTATCTATTATCTAAGAAGACAGATCCTTTCTCTACAGCTCTCTTCTTTTATCTATGAGCCCTCACCAAAATCAACTTTTATACCCCTATTCCAGCATGCACCTCAAAACTTCTCCAATCTCTACTCAAACCCAATTTCAAAGTCACTTCCACATGTTTAGATACTTATTAAAGCAGCACTTACTCTTGTTACCAAAATCCATTTTAGTCAGCTTGGGCTGCTGTAACAAAACATCATAGACTAGTTGGCTTAAAGAAAAGGCATTTATTTCTCATGTTTCTGTAGACTAAAAAATCCAAGATTAAGGTGGCAGCAGGTTCACTTCCTGGGAAAAGACCTCTCCTTGGCTTGCAGATGGCCACATTTTCACTATGTTTTTGCGCTGTGGAGAGAGCTAGAGACCTATGGTCTTTTTTCCTCTTATAAGGACACAAGTCTCATCATGGAGGCCCCACTTTTATGACTTCATCTAAACCTAATTATCTCCCGAAGCCTTCACCCCTAAGTAGCACCATTTTGGTACAAGCAGCACATAAATATTGCGGATAAACAAACATTCAGTCCACAACAGAGGTAAATATAACTTTATCTTTATTTGGCATATGGTGTATCTTAAATGAAAGTCTTATTATTCATAATTAACCTTACTGTAATTCTCTTTAGAAAAATAGGTTGAGTTATTTATATTATTGAAAATATAATGTAATGATTATAATGGAAAACACATTTTTTTCATATTCCTTGAGCATATTAAAAAAGTGTATTCCTTATAGGAAGAAAAGTAGACAATAGAATATAATTAATCAACCCAATTAATCGTTTTTATTATTTGCATAATCAAAGGCTTAAAAGATTAAATTCTACATTACATTTTAATTTTGTGAATTTCTCTATTTCTAAATGTTTATTGCTTTAATTACTTCTTTGTCCTTCTAAAATGAGAGCAATAAAAACAAATTATCAGACCAACAAAGAGCAAGGTAATTTGTCTTATCAATTGCATTATAATAAATAATAAAGGAAGCTTAACAAGTTGAAGGAAAACAACATTAGATGGAAACAGAGAAAAGTAAGAAGAAAGTATCAGAAAGGAAAATAGGTTGGTAAACATGAAGACAACTTTTGAAAGAGGAAATAATGATACAATGTTGGAATGTTTATAGATATGTTGAAGCAAGATATATGACAACAATAGTAAATAAGGTGGGTGCAGTATAACTAAGTTAAAATGTGAATGGCTATTAGGAATAATCTTAGCCAAAGAGGAGAAACATTTAAACACTGAAAACTACAAACTATTCATGAAATAAATTAAAGAAGGAAGAAATAGACATCTCATATTAATAGACTGAAAGAAATTAACATGTTCAAAATACTAATTTGAGGCTGAGACAATTAATTTAGGGGAACAGAGTTTCAACAACTTCCTAAGTTGCTTAGCAGTTTCTAATGTGGTTTGATTCAGCTTACATGGATGTCCAAATGTATCAAATTTATTGCATTGCACACTGAAGACTTCTTGTATATATTATACCTCACTTAAAATTTTAATAGCAAATGGAAGTATTTTATACTTATTATAAATATTTGTCATATTATGCAAGAGGAAAATCATAACAAATATTATAATACATTTTATTTTTATTCTAAAAAAGGTATCTTCTACAATTAGGTGAAAAATAAATAGCTTGAGTAGAATAGAATTGTGTATGGCTATTAGGAATAATCTTAGCCAAACAGGAGAAACACTTACACACTGAAAACTACAAACTATTCATGAAATAAATTAAAGAAGGAACAAATAGACATCTCATATTAATAGATTTAAATAATTAATATTGTAAATATGTCAATTCTACTCAAAGAAATCTACAGATTTAACACAATCACTATCAAAATTCCAATGACATTTTTACAGTAACAAAAAAATCAATTGTAACATTTATATGAAACTATAGAAGATCCTAAATAGCCAAAGCAATTTTGAGAAAGAACAAAGCTGGAAGCATAATACTTCTTGATTTCAAAACATTTTATAAAACTACTGTAATCAAAATGATATGGTACTGGCATAAAACATACACATAGACAAATGGAACAGAATAGAGAGCCCAGAAACACTCCCATATATAAATAGTCAACTGATCTTCAATGAAAGTGCTGAAAATGAGCAATGGAAAAGGAAAGTCTCTAACAAATGGTACTGTGATAACTGGATGATCACACACACGCAAATGAAGCTGGACCCTTAACTTACACTGTACACAAAAAACAACACACAGAGATTAAAGATTTAAATGTAATATCCGGAACTGCAAAGCTTCAAGAAGAAAACATAGTGGGATAACTTCATGGCACTGGATTTGACATTATTTTCCTAGCTACGACACCAAATTCATAAGCAACAAAAGCAAGATTAATGAAGTGTGACTCCATCACACTACAAAAGGTTCTGTATAAAAAAGGAAAGAAGTGACAGTGAAAAAAGCCTACAGAACAGGAGAAATTATTTGCAAACTATATAATTGGTGAGTGATTAATATCCCAAATATACAAAGAATTCCTTATAATTCAGTAGCAAAAGGATACCAAAAACAAACAAGAAGAACTCCACAAATGCCTAAATTAAATAATGGGCAAAGGACTCCAACATTTTTTCCAAAGATGTTACACAATAATTTTTTTCCAAAGATGTTACACAACAATTTTTTTCAAAGATATTACACAATTGGCCAATAGATGTATAAAAATATGTAAAATAGCATTAATTTTTATGTTCATTCAAATCAAAACTCAAAACTGTCATTGTTTTTATGAAAAACAAGAGCGATTGCCTTACACCTGTTAGTATAGCTATTATAAAAAAGGTAAGTGGGGTGAGAATGTGAATTAGTTAGAACACTTGTACAATGTTTGTGAAAATGGAAACAGTTCAGTCCCTACAGGATATAGTATAATGTTTCCTCAGAAAAGTAAAAATAAATCTACCACAGGATTTAACAATCCCACTTCTTAGCATACAAACAATTCTTGATCTATGATGGTTCCATTTACAATATTTTGACTTCATTATGAATGTGTTGGTACCTAACTCCATTATATATCAAGGAGCATCTGAACTTACGATGGTCAAACTTACAGTTTTTTTTTTTTTTTTTTTTTTTTTTTTACTGTACAATGGATTTATTGAGGCATGAAATATATTTTTGACAAGATATTTTTGAATTAAGATGGTGTGATGGTTAATATTGAGTGTCAACTCGACTGGATTCAAGGATACAAAGTATTGTTCTGTGAGTCTGTCTGTGAGAGTGTTGCCGAAGGAAATTAACATTTGAGTCAGTGGACTGAAAGAGGCAGACCCCCTCAATCTGGGTGGGCACCATCTAATTAGCTGCCAGTGCAGCTAGAACAAAAGCAGGCAGAAGACCATGGAAGAAATTGACTTGTTGAGTCTTCTAGCCTTCATCATTCTCCCATGGTGGATGCTTCCTGCCCTCAAACATCAGACTCCAAGTTCTTCAGCTTTTGGACTCTTTGATTTACACCGGTGGTTTGCCAGGGGATCTCGGACCCTTGGTAACTGACCAAAGGCTGCACTGCCGGCTTCCCTACTTTTGAGGATTTGGTACTCAGACTGGCTTCCTTGCTCCTTAGGTTGCAGACAACCACAAGATGAAGATGACTTCACCCTGTGATCGTGTGTCAATACTCCTTAATAAATTCCCCTTCATATAATCTATCCTATTAGTTCTGTCCCTCTAGAGAACCCTGACTAATACAGATGGGTTTCTTGGGACATAGCCCCATCATAAGTGAAAGAGCACCTGTATAAACAAGATGATCAAAATTGGGATCTCAAAGATATATCTGCACTCAAATGTTCACTGGAGCTTTATTCACAATAACTAACACATGAGAAAAATTTAAATGTCCATCTATTAGTGAATGGATAGAATGCAATATATAGATATACTACATCTATATGTAGTATAAGTAAATATATAGTATATCTATATACAGATATAATGTAATATATACATATAAGTATATATCAATATGTATATATAGATATGCAGTATATAGTCATGCAGTATATTTAAATGCAGCACATAGATATATAAATATGTGGTATATAGATATAATTGAATATTATTTAACCAATAAAAGGAAACTCTGCTATATGTGGCAATATGGATGAACATGGAGTATATTACGCTAAGTGAAATAAGCCAGTCACAGAAGGATAAATGCTGCATGATTCCACTTACTGTAAGGTATATAAAATATTCAAACTCATAGTAACAAAGAGTAGAATCACAGCTATTAGCAGCTGTGAGGAGGCAGAAGCTTGGAGTTTCTGTTGAGCAGATAAAACGTTATATTTATACAAGATCAATAAGTTCCAGAAATCTACTGTACAGTACTGTGCCTGTAGTTAACAATATTGTTTGAACACTTAAAATTTTGTTGAGTATTGATCTCAACAAATCTCTCAACAGATCTCATGTTAAAGTGTTTTTACTGCAACAAAAAGTAAACTAAAAACACAAAACTAAATGTATTAACACTTGAAAATTGTAACACAAATTTAAGTATAAAGTTGTCTGCTAGTAAATATAAAATATTTTTAAATGATATGGCTGAAAATAAATTTTACTTCCAAAAAACAAAAAAATGCAGTCTTTGCACTAAAAACTAAGCAATATTATTGAGAGTAATTAAGACAAATTAAATAAATGAAGGAATGTACGATGTTTATAAATTAGAAGACTCAATGCTTGTATGCATATCTCCTTTCCTAATTGATCTAGAGAACCGAAGTAATGCAAAGTAAAACCACAGTGAAATTTTTCTATGGAAGGATGCATAGAGGGACACGACAAACACTGGGACCTTTCAGAAACTGGAAGGTGGAAGGAGGAAGAGGGCCAGGAAAAGTAACTAATGGATACTAGGCTTAATGTCTGGGTGATGAAATAATCTGCATAATAATCTCACATGACACATGTTTACTCATGTTTACTGCTGTAACAAATGAGGGTGCACATCCTGCACATGTACCCCAAAACTTAAAATAAAAATATTTTAAATAAACTCTTCCTTATAACATTTCTCAAAAAATTAGGTATATAGAGTATGTACCTCAACATAATAAAGGTCATGTATGCCAAACTCACAGCTAACATTACACTGAATGGGAAAAAGCTGAAAGCTTTTCTTCTCATATCAGAAACAAGATAAAGATTCCTTTTTCACCACTTCTATTCAATATAGAACTGAAAATCCTAGCCAGAAATATCAGGCAAGACAAATAAATAAAAGGCATTCCCACTGGAATAAAGACAGAAAATAAATTTTCTTTACAATAGCTATACAAAGAAGATATATAGAAATAAACTTAACCAAGGAGGTGAAAGGTCTTTTAACTCAAAACGATAAAATTTTGAGAAATAAACTGAAGAGGGCACAAATAAATGTAAATATAACACATCTTTACAGACTGGAAGGATTAATATTATTAAATGGCCATATTACACAAAGTTATCTACAGATTCAATGCAATCCCTACTAAAATACTAATAAAATTATTCATAGAAATAGAAAAAATTCTAAAATTCACGTGGAAAAACTGACCCTAAATAGCCAAAGCTATATTGAGCAAAAAGAACATGGCTAGGGGTATCATGCTACCTGACTTCAAAATACTACAAAGCTGTAGTAACCAAAACAGCATGGTATAAAAACAGATACATAAAACAGATACATAGACCAATGAAACAGAATAGAGAGCCCACAAATAAATTTGCATAACTACAGCCAACCAATTTTTGACAAAGGTGCTAAGAACACATACTGGGAAAATGAGAGTCTCTTCAGTAAACGGGGCTGGGAAAATTTGATATCCATATGTCAAAGAATGACACTAGACCTCTAACTTTCACCATGTATGAAAATCAACTCAAAATATATTAAATATTTAAATGTAAACTCTGAAATTATTAAACTACAAGAAAACTGGGGAAATGCTCAGGACATTGGGTTGAGGAAAGATTTTAAAAATAATACTTCAAAAGCACAGGTTGCAAAAGCCAAAATAGACAAGATTAAATCAAACTAAAAAGCTTTCACACAGCAAAGGAAACTATTAACAGAGTGAATATACAAACTACAGAACTGGATAATATATTTGTAGATTACTCATCTGACAAGTGATTAATACCCAGACTATATAAGGAATTGACTCAACAGAAAAAAATAAACCAATTAAAAATAAGCAACAAATTTTAATAGATATTTATCAAATGAAGATTATAAATAGCCAACAGGTATATTTAATAATGTTCAACATTTCTAGTCATCAGAGAGATGCAAATCAAAACCACAATGTGTTACCACCTTATTCTCTTTAGAATGTCTATTACCAAAAAGACAAAATTAAGTTTTGGTAAGAATAAAGAGAAAAGGGAATATTTGCATACTACTGGTGGGATTCTAAAGCAACACAACCATTTTGGAAATATGAAGGTTCCTCAAAAAATTAAAAGCAATTCTACTATGAGTACATATCTAGAGGAAGTAAAATAAGCATGTTGAATAGATATCTGCACTCACATGTTTATTGCAGCACTATTTATAATAGCAAAGATAAAATTCAACCTAAGTGACCAACAAGTAATGAATTGGTAAAAAAAATAAATGTAGTGTGTGTATACACACACAAACACACACAATCAAACACACACACGCATATAATAGAACATTATTAAGTTATAAAAAAGAAGGAAAGTCTGTCATTTGTAATAAATAGATGAACTTGAAACTTGGAGAAATATCTGTTAAATGAAATAAGCCAGGAACAGAAAGACAAATCCTGCATGATTTCACTCATGTGGACTCTAAATATATATCATAGAAGTAGAGAGTAGAACAGTGGTTACCAGATACTGGAGAGGGGAGTGGGGATGTAAGGATGCGGAGTGGTTGGTCAGTGGGTAGAGAGTTACAACTAGATAAAAGGAATAAATTCTCGTAATCTTTTGCACAGCAGGGTAACTATGGTTAACACTAAAATATTGTATATTACAAAATAGTTAGAAGAGGGGTTTTTAAATGTTCTTACCACAAAGAAATGATACATGCATAAGGTGATGGATACACTAACTACTCTAATTAGATTATTACACATAGATAAGTGTCAAAATTTAAAATTGTACTTCATACGTAAGTGAAAATACAATGTGCCAATTAAAAAATGCAAACAAATTAGCTGGGCGTGGTGGCCGGCGCCTGTAGTCCCAGCTACTGGGGAGGCTGAGGCAGGAGAATGGTGTGAACCCAGGAGGTGGAGCTTACAGTGAGCCGAGATTGCACCACTGCACTCTAGCCTGGGCGACAGAGAGAGACTCGGTCTCAAAAATAAATAAATAATAAAATAATAAAATAAATAAATAAATAAATTTTGTTTAAAAGTTTGCTCTCAGGCTGAAAAAAAAAAAGAGAAATTCACTTTTAGAATATGTACCAAACTTCGAAATTAGTAAGGCAAAGTCATCAATATAAAACAATTGTCAAAAAGAATTTACCGGAAACCTCATAAAAAAAGAATATTCCATTGGTCAATCAACATATGAAAGTACGTTCTACTCTGTGAGATATCTTGATATTACAAATTTAAACCAAAATTAGAGTCTCCACGCTTCTGCTAGAATGACTAACTCATTTTTCAAAAGATAAACAATGATAAAACTGATGATGATCTGGAGCAACTTGAACTCTCATACAATGTTGATGGGAATATAAATTGATATTATTACACTGGAAAATCTTTGGTAATATATGTTTATCAATAGATGCATATACTAATGCCCTAGCAGTTCTACTCTTAGATTCTCTATATACCTAAGGGAAATGAATTACATATTTACCAATACACATATTTACATATATATGTATACACACACACACACACACACACATATATATGAATATTAACAGAATACTATTTGTAATAGCCACAAACTGGAATCAACCTAGTAGAAGTAAAATGTACTGATGACATAATATCATAGATTATTACATAAAAATTATATCACAGATTATTAATAAATCATGCAAATCCAGTAAAAAAAAGGAAAGTCTACTGACATATACACCACTTTGGACAAAAACATTATGCTAAGTGAGAGAAGCCAGACATGAAGGTCATGTATTATATCAAGTTTGTGCAAACCATAGCACACAGGCCACATGTGGCCCAGGTGATTTACATGGAATTCATTTTTCTTCGTAACATCTCAATAAATTCATCTTATCAACTGTCTTAAACATACAACACTAAACTAAATCTACAAAAGTTAAACAATGCACACCAAAGTACACAATTAGAACTGATTCATAAGTGCGCAACCTGTGCAGTCACATGGGGCTTCATGCTGAAAAGGGCTCCACAAATTGTTACTACTTTGCTGTTGTCATCTTGAAATTCTTAGCAATATTTCAAGAAGGGGCACTGCATGTTCATTTTGCAGCCAGTTTAATTTACAATAAATAGGTGAATAAGGTTCAAATTCATACATATGATTTTTAAAACAAAACAAAACAAAAGCATCTATGCCCTTGCCAGAACAAACATAGGAATTTTGATATAAACTGAATTTAATCTGCCTTTGAATTTGGCATTGAAAGTTTTAACTCTACTAAATGTAGGTAATTTTGATATTCCGTTGAGACATTTTTATCTGTTTTTACAATTAATCTTGAGAAGAGCCATAGTCATAAGATACAAATTTAAAAGTTAACTTAGATTTTGCCTTGAGATAAATTCTTATTTTTTCTCTTAAATTATTTTGATAATATCACATAATAAAAGCACTTTTTCATTGAGAGTATTACAATGTATTTTATTTTTTATTTGAGTCACTGTAATAAAAATATGTCATAAATTACAATTTGAGGTACTACTCAGACACAAAATTAAAAAGGGTTTATACGGAATCTTTAAAGACTCCTCAAATCTTACTTGATAAGTTTATTTATAACAATGCTTCCTGGAGATCCACGACTTGCTTTAGAAAGTTTGACTTGGATCATGATCTTTTGACCAAATGTGATGTGGTAATATTATATATAATAAAATTCTAACTTGCAACTTACTGCAGATTTTTTCCCATTTCTGCAATGACTTGCCTTATTACAGTTTCTCCATATTATCAACTTATTGATATACTTTAGATAGTGGAATTGATTTTCAGCGACCAATCTTTTCCCTCTTACATTATTTATTATTTCACAAATTCAGTTGAGATGAGAGAAAATCGTTTCACTTGACTTGTACATAGACTAACCTCATTTTCAGGACATTGTACAGTATAATTTTGCTATTTATTCAGATGACTAAAATATTGAGCATGAATATTACTCATAATGAAAATGATGAATACATAAAATCCCTATTTGATGGTACACAATATTGAAACTCTGGGTACATCTCATTATGAGAAGTGAAATCTATCAATAGTCCGGACTAAAAATTTGATTAATTTCCAAGATAAGAAATATAAAGTTAATTCCTGCTAACACAGAAAATGTGAATAGAGGTTTTCAAAAACTTTTTTAATAAAAGAAGCATTTCTGTAGTGAAGGTGATTAAGAAGAAATGAGGCAAATGAGAACAAACTTTATGAATCAGGAGAAAAATAATCATTTGTAAAAAAAGATCCTCAAATGCAGTCATCTTATGCTAAACTCTGCTCATATTTTTTCAGTAAACAAGCAATATTACATGCAAATTATTATGTAGTTAACATTTTTGGAAATTTAATTATAATGAAAAGAGTTTGGGTTTTAATTTGAAAGACATAAATCAAGTCTTTATTCAGATACCAACTACATGATTGTGGGCATGACATATGTTCTAGATCATGGATTTTTATCTGTAAATTGGGGAAGCTAAATTCTTTTTAAGATTATATCCCAGTACATTATTGCATATTGTATACATTTTGCATTATTACCTAATTCCTTGTTTCTGAGTTTATTGTATAAATTATCGAGGGCCAAAATTAAGTTGTAAACCAACATTGAAAAAAAAGCACACTAAAATCAAATAGGCTGAAAAATAACTGGTTTAAATTTAATCCAGATGTATCTGTTCATATGTCATTCAAAATCTTCAGCCAGTGATTATTTACATTTAAAAAATGCAACAGATATCTCCTAGTACATTGGGAGTTTTACTATTACAACATTTAATAATCTTCTGTGAAGGTAAGACAAAATTGGACTGTAAAATCAGAATATTAAGGCTTGTTTCACTCAAAAATCTATAGTAGTGACACTTTTGATCTTACCAAATCATATGTTTTGGTCCCATTGAGGACTATCACAGACTTGAAATGATTTAGAAGCATCCCTGATCAATGAACTATTTACTGTGCACTTAAATATAGCAGCTACCATGGAGAAATGTACCAGAACTTACGGGATTTTTGTTATTGTTTGGTGTCTTCACTTGGGTGTCCTGAAAAGTAGAGGCTGAGATAAGACTTTAGGTGTGGGCAGGCTACTTATGAGGAAAACACAGAAGGTTAGAAAATGGAAATAGGGAAAATGGGATGGAGGAAAATCCAGTATAATGTTGCAATATATTGCATTTTCAAGGTGACTGCTTTACAGTACATGAACTCAATTCAAAAAGTATGCTACTCTTGAGAAACATAAACAGATGGTTACCTAAATGAGAGGAGATGAGATTACTTAATTAGGACCCACAAGGTCCTGTGTCTCAAATTATTGAGATTTCGTGTAACCGAAATAATATTTCCATCTTGGTTCTTTTATATTGCCTAAGAATATATCTTGGAGATTACTGAATATTTGTATCAAGACATTCTGCCTCATTCATTTTTATATATTACATTCCTCCATGTATATGTACCAGAGAATATTTAACAAGTCCTGCTGATGGACCTTTCAATTATTTCCAACATCTTATGTTTATAAATGAAATCATGACAAATAGTCTTGATCATATGCCACTGCAAATTGTTAACAGGTTGTATATGGGATATATTTCATGGGAATGTCAGGTAAAGGGATAAATGTATATGCGATTTTTCAAGATGATGTCATAGTCCCCTTCACAAAGATTTTGTTATTTTGTATTCCCACCAACAATCTCCAAAATTGTCTCTTTCAGTATAATTTTACCCACAGGGTATGTGGTTAAACTTTTGAGGGTTTTTTTTTTTCTATTTTTATAGGTGAGAAATGGCATCACAATATTTTTTAAATTTGTATTTTATTTATTATTAATGAAGGAGGAAAATATTTATAATGTATATTAGGATTTTCCAATATGGAATGCTTATATATTGTGCCTGCTTTAAGATGGTTTTTGTTCCTTTATTTTTATTTTTTTAACTTTTATTTTAAGTTCAGGGGTACATATGCAGATTTGTTATATAGGTAAACTCATGTTATGGGGGTTTGTTGCACAGATTATTTTGTCATACAGGTATTAAGCCTTGTATCCATTAGTTATTTTTCCTGATCCTCTCCCTTATCCAACCCCTCCACCCTCTGATAAACTCCAGTGTTTGTTGTTGCCCTCTATATGTCCATGTGTTCTCTTAATTTAGCTCCCAGTTGTAGTTGAGAACTTGAGATATTTTGTTTTCTGTTTCTGCATTAGTTTGCGAAGGATAACGGCCTCCAGCTCCATCCATGTTCCTGCAACAGATCTGATCTCATTATTTTTTACAGCTGCATAGTATTCTATTGTATATACGCCATATTTTCTTTATTCACTCTACCACTGATGGTCATTTAGGTTGATTCCATGTCTTTTCTATTGTGAGTAGTGCTGCAATGAACATACACAAGCATGTGTTATTTTGGTAGAACAATTTGTTTTCTTTTGAATATATACTCAGTAATTAGATTGCTGTGTCGAATAATATTTTTGTTTTAATTTCTTTGAGAAATCTCCAAACTGTTTTCCACAGTGACTCGACTAATTTATATTACCCTCAACAGCATACAAGCATTCCCTTTTCTCTGCAATCTCACCAACACATGCTTTTATCTAACTTTTTAAAAATTGTCATTTTGACTGGTATGAGGATCATATTTTATAGTGGTTTTAATTTGAACGATCAGCGATGATGAGTTTTGCTTCATATGCTTTTTGGCTCTATGTATGTCTTATTTCGAAAGTGTCCGTTTTGCTCACTTTTTAATTGGGTTGTATGTATTTTTTCCTGCAAAACTGTTAAATTCTTTATGATGCTAGATATTAGACTTTTGTTAGATACATAGTTGTTTGGAAAGATTTTCTCCCATTCTGTAGCTTCTCTGTTTACTTTCTTGATAGTTTCTTTTGCTGTGCAAAAGTTCTTTAATTAGATCCCATTTGTCAATTTTTGCTTTTGTTGCAATTGCTTTTGGCAACTTTGTCATGAAATATTTGTCCATTCCTATGTCCTGAATGGTATTGCCTAGGTTATCTTCCATGGTTTTTATAGTTTTGGGTTTTACATTTAAGTCTTTAACCCATCTTTAGCTTATTTTTGTATATGGTACAAGAAGGAGGTTCATTTTCATTCTTCCGCATGTGGCTAGCCAGATATCCCAGCACTATTTATTGAATAGAGTCCTTTCCCCATTGCTTGTTTATGTCTGCTTTATCAGAGATTAGATAGTTGCAGGCACTGCAGCCTTATTTCTGGGTTCTATGTTCTGTTCCATTGGTCCATGTGTCTGTTTTTGTATCACTAGTATGTATGCTGTATTGGCTGTTGTAGAACTTAGTATAGCATGAAGTTGGGTAGCATGATGCCTCTAACTTTGTTCTTTTTGCTTAGGATCACCTTTTGTGGTTCCATATGAATTTTAAAATAGTTTTCCTAGTTCTGTGAAGAATATCAATGGCACTATAATAGGAATAGCATTTAATCTATAAATTATTTTGAGCACTATGACCACTTTAATGATATTGATTCTTCCTATCCATGAACACAGACTGTTTTGCTATTTGTGTCATCTCTGGTTTCCTTGAGCAGTATTTTTCAGTTCTCCTTGTAGAGAGTTTTCACCTCCCTCATTAGTTGTATTCCTAAGCACTTCATTATTTTTGTGGCACTTGTGAATGGGTTGTGTTCCTGGTTTGGCTCTAAGCTTGGTGTTGTTGGTGTATAGGATACTAGTGATTTTTATACATGAATTTTGTATCCTGAGACATTGCTGAAGTTGTTTATCAGCTTAAGAAGCTTTGGGTCAAGACTATGGGGTTTTCCAGATATAGGATGAAGTTGTCGGCAAACAGGGATAGTTTGACTTCCTGTCTTCCTATTTGGATGCCTGTTCCTTCTTTCTCTTTTCTGATTCCTCTAGACAGGACTTCCAATACTATGTTGAATAGGAGTAGTGAGAAGGGCATACTTTGTCTTGTGTCAGCTTTCAAGAAGAATGCTTTCAGCTTTTGCCTGTTTGGTATGATGTTGGCTACAGGTTTGTTACAGATGGCTCTTATTATTTTGAGGTATGTTCCTTCAATACTTAGTGTATTGAGGGTTTTTTATATGAAGGAGTGTTGAATTTTACTGAAAGCCTTTTCTATATATATTGAGATAATCATATGGTTTTTGTCTTTAGTTCCATTTGTGTGATGAATCACATTTACTGATTTACATATGTTGAACCAATCTTGCATCCCAGGGATAAAGTCTAGTCGATCGTGATGGATTCACTTTTTGATGTGCTGCTGGATTCAGTTTGCCAGTGATCTTTCGAGGATTTTTTCATGGATGTTCATCAAGGATAATGGACTGAAGTTTTCTTGTTTCTATTGTGTCTCTTCAAGGCTTTTATATTAGGATGATACTGGCCCCAGAGAATAAGCAGTGTCTACGAGGAGTTAGAAAGCAGTCCTTTCTCCTCAATTTTTGGAATAGTTTCAGTAGGAATGATAGTAGTTCTTTGCACATTTGGTAGAATTTGGCTGTGATTCTGTCTGGTCCTGGGCTTTTTTTAGTTGGTAGACTATTTATTACTGATTCAATTTTAGAGTTTATTATTGGTCTGTTCAGAGATTCAATGAATTGCCTGCTCAGTCACGGGAATGTGTATGTGTCAAGGAATTTATCCATTTTTTTCTAGATTTTCTAGTTTATGTGCATAGATGTGTTCATACTATTCTCTTCTTGTTATTTTCATTTCTGTGGGTTCAGTTGTTACATCTCCTTTCCCCTTTGTCATTTCTGCTTGGGTTTATTTGTACCTTCTGTCATTTCTTTTTATGAGTCTACCTAGTGGTCTATTTTATTCCTTTTTTCACAAAAACAACTCTTGGATTTGTCAATCTTCTGAATGACTTTTGGTGTCTCAATCTCCTTCACTTCAGCCCTGATTTTGAATATTTGATGCCTTAGACTAGATTTGGGTTGGTTTTCTCTTTGGTGTCTAGTTTTTTTATTTGTGATGTTAGGTCATTAAATTGAGATCTTTCTGACCTTTGGACGTGGGCATTTAGTGCTATAAATTTCCCACTTAACAATGCCTTAGCTGTGTCTCACAGATTCTGGTACATTGCATATTTGTTCTCATTAGTTTCAAAGAACTTCTTGATTTCTGCCTTAATTTCATTATTTACCCAAAAATCATCTGGGGACAGGTTATTCAATTTCTAGCAATTGTCTGGTTTTATGCAAATTTCTTACCTTGATTTTGAATTTGATTGTGCTATTCTCTGGGAGACTGGTTGTTATGACTTCAGTTCTTTTGCATTTGCTGAGGAGTGTTTTATGTTTGATTATGTGATCAGTTTTGGAGTATGTGTCATGTGATGATAAAAATGTATATTCTGTTGTTTGGGTATGCAGAGTTCTATATACATCTATTAGATCCATTTGACCCAATGCTGGGTTCAGGTCCTGCATATCTTTGTTAACTTTTTTGACTTGATGATTTGTCTAATACTGTCAGTGGGGTGCTGAAGCATCCCACTATTTTTGTGTGGGAGTCTAAGTCTCTTTGAAGGTCTGTAAGAACTTCCTTATGAATGTGGGTATTTCTGTACTGGGTGAATGTATATTTAGGATAGTTAGGTCTTCTTGCTGAATTGAATCTTTTACCACTATGTAATGCCCTTCTTTGTCTTCTTTGATCTTTGTTATAGTCTGTTTCATCTGAAATTAGGATTACAATGCTTCCTTTTCCTTGGTAGATTTTTCTTCATCCTTTTATTTTGAGCCTATGGGTTGGGTGTCATTGCATGTGAAGTGGGTCTCTTGAAGACAGCATAACAATGGGTCTTGGTTCTTTATCTAGCTTGCCACCCTATGCCTTTTAATTGAGGGTATTTAGCCCATTTACATACAAGATTAGTATTAATATGTGTGTTTTTGATCCTGTTATCATGCTGTTACCTGATTATTATGCCAACTTCTTTATGTGGTTTCTTTTTAGAGTCACTGGTCTGTGTACTTAGGTGTGTTTTTTGTAATGACTGGTGATGGTGTTTCCTTCCTATATTCAGTGCTTCCTTTGGCAGCTCTTGAAAGGAAGGTCTGGTGAAAATAAATTCCCTCAGCATTTGTTTGTCTGAAAAGGATTTTATGTCTCCTTTGCTTATGAAATTTAGTTTGACCAGGTATTAAATTATGGGTTGGAACTTCTTTTCTTTAATAAAGTTGAATATTGACTCCTAATATTTTCTGGCTTCTAGGGCTTCTGCTGAGACATCTACTGTTAGCCTGATGGAGTTCCCTTTATAGGTGACCTGTGCTTTCTCTCTGGCTGTCATTAACATTTTTTTCATTCATTTCTACTTTTGAGAATCTTATTTTCATGTGTCTTCCTGTGTAGTATCTTGCAAAATTTATCTGCGTTTTCTGAATTTGAATATTGGCCTCTCTAGGTTAGGGAAGTTCTCATTGATGATATCCTGAAATATGATTGCAAAGTTGCTCACATTCTTCTTATCTATTTCAGAGACACCAATGATTCATAGGTTTGTTCTCCTTACATAATTCCATATTTCTAAGAGATTTTATTCATTCCTTTTAGCTTTTTTTTCTCTATTCTTGTCTGACTGTGTTATTTAAGAAAGCCAGTCTTCAAGCTCTGAGTTTCTTTCCTCCACTTGGTCTATTCTGCTCTTGATACTTGTGATTGCATTATGAAACTCTTATAATGGGTTTTTCAGCTCTATCATGTTGGTTATATCCTTTTCTATACTGGCTATTGTGTCTGTCAGCTTCTATTGTCATGCTTAGCTTCCTTGAATTGGGTTTCAATATACTCTTGCATCTCAATGATCTTCTTTTCTATCCATATTTTGAATTATTTTTCTGTTACTTCAGCCATATCAGCCCATTCAGAATGTTTGCTGGCAATGTAATGTGGTCATTTATAGGAAAGAAGGCATTCTGGCTTTTTGAGTTGTCAGGGCCCTTGTACTGGTTCTTTCTCATCTTTGTGGGCTGATATTCCTTGAATCCATGAACTTGCTGACCTTTGGGGAGTTTTATTTTTCTTTTATCCTATTCTATGACTTTCAGGATTTGATTGTGGTATAATGTGAATTCAACTGACTGGTTTCATTTATGGAAGATTTTAGTGGGGCAACACTTAGTTCCCAACTCTTGGAATGTATGCTCCAATTCTGGGGTACTTGTATCAGGCCATGACTTTGTTCTCTGGCTCCTTGACATTAAGAATCCACTCCACTGGGGAAACTAAATTACTCCCATACCACTGGTCACTACACTTCAATGGGTGGTGTCAGCGCCAAAGCAGCATCCATGCTCATTCACACATGCCAGCAGCAGTGGCAGTGACAGTGTGGTTGGTTGCACACTCGTTTGCTGCAGCAGGGTGCAGGAGTTCACCACAGCGACAGAGGCAATATGGTCCAGTGAGGCAGGAGACCCCTGCTGGCTACTATGCATATGGTCCAGTTGGTGGTGCTGTTGGCATGGTAGGGGGCATGATGGTGAGTGCAAGTGTGTGTGCATTCTTTGTGTGCTGCAGGTGAGGGTGGTCTGTCAGGGAAGGGGAGGGTTCACTGTTCTCTGTGCCTAGTTTCACTCCTAAGGTAGTGTTGGCACATGGGCAGGGTGCTGGCAAGAGTAGGGCTGGCTGCCTCTGTGCCTCTCAAGGCTCTGACGTCAATGGTGATTGGTGCGGGATGGGGCAGGAAGTGGACTGCATTTCTACCACAGCAGTGGCAGGGCCAGGTGCATGAATATATGTGTACTGGCAGGGCAAGGAAGGCAAAACTTACTTGTGCATATATGCACTGACAAAGTGATTTGGGAGGTTGCTGTGGACCCAGGGGTAGCTGCAGTGTGGTGATAGAGTGGGGAGGTTGGTGCGCAGTTGGAGGCTCCACTACTGACACTTTTTACCCATCAGGCATAGTCTGCCAGCTCAGGAGTTAAGATATGGGCCCCCAGGGCACCCAAGTTTTCCCTATAAGCAGGGACTATCAGGATGGGCCCCCAAGAGAAGCCAGCAGATCAAGTGGTGCTGAGGTCAAACCAGCCCCATCTATGGGCAAGATCACCCTGCAGAATTCAGGTCCAGCTGTTCCCCTAGGGCTAAATTGCCCTATGGGGTCAAGTAAAGCCTAGGGGGATGGCTGTCCTTGGCGGTGCTCCAACTATAGATCTCCAGCTCAGCTGGCTTGCTACCTCTATCATTTCTACAAGCAGCTCTCCCTGCCAACTCAAGTGTCTGTGGTGGTTGATGGGTCTCCTCCGCCAGAGTTCCAGAGACCTGTGCCAAGAAGGGCTTACTCCTTGCTAGTTCAACTCACTCATTCCCCTGAAGCTGCTGGGGACCAGGAATGAATCCCAGTGCACAGTAGCCCCATGAAGTGTTCCCATTTTCCTTCCCCTTCAGCCCAGTTTCTAGTGTCTTTCCTCTATCCACTCTCAGTGCCTTCCTTCTGAAGATCTGTTAGGAGTGTGTCAATCATCTTAGATAGAACATGAAGCTAGGTGTTCCATCTGGCTGCATCTCATCAGCCATCTTGCCCTGACTTTATTTCTTTGTTGAGACAGAGTCTCACTCTGGCACCCAGGCTGTAGTGCAATGGTGAAATCTTGGCTCACTGCAATCACCACTCCTGGGCTCAAGTGATCCTCCTCCCTCAACCTCCTGAGTAACCTTGACTTCAGGCATATGCCACCATGCCTGGCTAATTTTAGTAGTTTTAGTAGAGGCAGGGTTTCATTATGTTTCTTGGGCTGTTCTCAGACTCCTCAGCTCAAGCAATCTGCTTTCCATGGCCCAAAATGCTGGGATTATAGGCACGAGCCACAATACCCAGCTTTTTAATTTTCAGAATTTCCTTGCTTATTAGGCATTGTGAGACTTTGAGATATGTTGTAATTTTCCCCCAGGTTGTCATTTGACTTCTGAATTTGTACGCAAATGTGTGTGTGTGTGTTAGTTTTAAAATTCTGACATTTACACAGATATTTTCTTCCTCTTTCTCTGAACTTTATATAATCAAATTGCTCAAACTTTTATTTTATTGCTTCTGAATTATAAGTTATATTTAGAATAATTTTATCTATTCGGAATTTATAATAATCTACTCATAGTTTATTTGTTTTAAGACTGAATGGTCTTAATATTTTAAAATGTATAATTCTGACCCAACTGAATTTATTTCACAGTGTGGTGGTGGGAGAACTTACCTATATTAATTTTTGTTCATTGTGTCTGTTCAGGTGACACAATGACATTTATTAGAAGTTTTGCCTCTTCTAAACTGTTTTACAAGTTTGTTTTATTCCATAAAAGTTCTACAAGTTTTGTGAATATTTTTGATTGTCTATTTTTTGCCATTGCTTAGTCGACCCATTCATGCACCAATATAACACTTTTAATTAGAAAGATTTTACAGTATTATTTATAATCTGGCATTATTCTAACCACCACACGCTCTCATAGTTATGATTTCATTGCCTGTTCTTGACAATTTACAAATTCCTTTGTATGTTGATGTCAATATAGTCTAACGCCAGGACACAACTTACTTTGTTACATGCCACTGGTTTCTTTCCCATACCTTACCCCAAACAACTACCTGAAGCTTTTGCAATTACTTCTCCTCTGCATGGAATGCTCTTCCCAGATTTTTTGCATGGCTTTTTTTCCCTGCCTTACTAATGTCCCTGACCAACTGTTACCCCTTTAAAGAGTCTATCAGTGAGCTCACATTTTATGTCACCTATCTAAAATGGTACCACCCTCTGCCCTACTCATCATACTCTATCCCTCAAACAAATATGTTCTTAAAGGATTATCATTTGTTACAGCCATGGAGATGCATTGCTCAGGTATTCCTTCAATAAATAATTTGATTCAGCTTACAGGAGTGAATTTAACGGACAGCCATAAGCTGTACCACCTTCAGTATCAGCCTCAGCTTTTTAGCCAAAATTCACATTCTTCCTATGCAGACCTCAGTCAGCAAGTACAAGTCCTGGGAATACTACAACTAAGTCATTTCTGTCCAAGTGGGGACTCCTCTAATTGACAATCTTCATTCCAAATATCCATATTTGGTTGGTAAAATCCTTGTCAGATCTGCACCATAGTCTGAGGTTCTCCCAGCTCAATCTTGCTTCTCCCTATTTTCTTATCATAGAGATCAGATCCACTGAAAGCTTTGTGTCTGAAATCTTCCCTGCCCAATTGTGCTACCTGTCTCCTTTATTTTTGACAGGTATTAACTTCCAAACTCACTAAACTCCTAACTTAATCTCAGGGACTGCTTTTTGGAGGGTCCAAGTACTATTTTACATTTTGTTTATTTGCTTATTGTATCTTTTCACTAGAATATAAACTTAGAGCAAATTAAAAAAAAAAAAGTATTGAGTGCCTAGAATAGTGTCTGACATATAGTGAATATTCAACATAATGCATTTTATGTCACTCGGTATATGTAGAACCAAGGCTGTTTCTAAATATTAAAAAAACTTAATTGAGGAACATACAAGTTATTGTCCTGTTTCCCCATTTCTAACTTCGTACACCATATGATTAGAGAATTATCATCTCTGAGAACACAAGAAACTCTGACTAACTGATTTGGCCTGGAAAAAATAGAAAAGCATAATAATTTATTATTGTCTTAAGATTTATTAGTCAATCATAAACTTAAATCCTTTGAGCAGGGTAAGCAAAAATTAAGATGGCAATATAATAACTCTCTCTTTTCATTATAGACAGACCTCTGACATCCTCCCTGGTAGGAACAAGATGAGAAAGCAAATAAAGAATATGAGAGGTATTTCACCCTACTATTGATTTTCTGGTTTCAGCTTCACACTAACTTACCACTGAATGCATATCTAAAAAAGAAGGTGCCTGTGAAAGGATTAGAAATGAATCAAGGAGAAGACAAATGAGAACACATTAGGAGTTATATAAAAATCAATTTTATAAATGTTAAACATAGATATATCTTCTCTAGTTTCAACCACAGAATGTGTATTGTCCCACTGACCACAAAATATACATAGCTGAATATTGTGCTTGCCTGAGTCATCATACATTACACTAAATCCTTCTTCTATTATATAAGATTAAAAATGTATGCACTGCTAAGATCAAATTATGAAATATATATCAAACATAATTCCTAAGAGTGTGCATTATCTGTAAACTTAGATTTACTAAGTTTGAAAGCTATAAAAGTTAACGATGTAAAAATCCTTTGCACCAGAATCCTAATTTTAGAGCTTATACCAGGGTTATGCGTTTTGTAATATACAAAATAAAGTTGAATGTAAGAACTCAAATGAATAAATAGAGAATAAAATTATAATAACTTAAATATTAATAGGATGCTGGTTAAATAAACTGTATCTCTCCAATGTAATACACAAATAGATGTCAATACCTATGTAGCAATATTATTATCGTTCCACAAGTTAAAAAATTAAATTGAACAAATGCTTGAGCAATATGATAATATTTGTAAATGAAAATGAATATTTGTAAATGAAAATATTTGTAAATAAATTTACATTTATTACCTCTTAATTTTTACTTGACACAATGAGATAGGTCCTATTATCATTTCTATTATATGAAGGAAGAATCTGGGACACAAAGAAGGGTAGAAATATTTGAAAAGTTATTTGTATATGTCTAGCATATGTACATCTTCTCTTTAAGTCAAACAATTGAAATAAATATAATATGATGGATAGTCAATATGAGTTATTTTCTATAATAAATAATGTTTTCAAAAATCTTAGTAAGAGGTTAAATATATCAATCTTCTAGAAAAATGGTAAGTTATAGACAAAAATTATAAGATTATCAATTTATGTGATGGTTGTGTGAAAAAGTAATATTAAATTAGAATATCTTTAGCTTGCTTAATAATGGTCAGCAGATATTATGACACATCATATTCTATTGATGTTTATGCATTCACATTTTCTGTTCACTCTAAAATATTACTGTGGCCCTCGAGGCAGACACAGAGTTTCTGAATACAAATAAGCATAACTTCTGCCCTAGGGAAAGAATACTGTGGATTCAAATATATGACAGGGAATCCAGCAGTACATTATAATATATTTTTAAGGGAAACACAGCATTTGGCTAAAAGACTCTCAGTAAAACTTACCCGTAGGTTCCCTTTATTTCTTTTTCTTACCTCATTGCTCTAGCTAGTATTCCCCATATTCTGTTGAATAGGAGTGGTAAAAGTGGGCATCCTTGTCCTGTTCCATCCTTGAACTGTTCCAGTTCTTAGGGGGAATGCTTTCAACTTTTCCCAGTTCAGTATGATGTTGGCTGTTGTTTTTTTATGAATTTTACTGAATGCTTTTTTTTTCTGCATCTACTGCTATGATAATATCATTTTTGTTTTTATATCTGTGGTGCTTTTATGTGGTGTATCACATTTATTGATTTGTGTATGTTGAACCATCCTTGCATAACTGGAATAAAACCCACTTGATTGTGATGTATTAGCTTTTTGATGTGCCCTTGGATTCAGTTGCTAGTTTTATTGAGGATCTTTGCATTTATGTTAATTGGTGATATCGGTCTATTGTTTTCTTATGTTGTTACATCCTTGCCTGGCTTTGATATCAGGGTGACACTAGTTTCATTGAATGAGTTAAGGAGGATTTCCTTCTCCTCAATTATTTGGAACAGTTTCAGTAGGACTGGTACTAGTTTTTCTTTGTATGTATTATAGAATTTATGTGTTAATCCATCTGGTGCCAGGGCTTTTTTGTTGGGAGATTTTTTATTACTAATACAAATTAGAAAAGAGAAAGTTAAATTATCTTTGTTCACTGATGATACAATCTTATACCTAGAAAGCCCTAAAACATTCCTCAAAAAGATTCCTAGATTGATGAATGACCATAATAAATGATACAAAATCAAGTACAAAAATCAGTAGCATTTTTATATACCAATAACGTTTAAGCTAAGAACCAAATCAATAATTCTATTCCATTTACAACAGCTACAAAAAATAAGTAGCAATACATTTAATCAAGGAGGTCTATACAAGGGAAACTTCAAAGGTCTATACAAGGGGAACTTCAAAACACTGATGAAAATAATCATAGATGATACAAACAAGGTCTATACAAGGGGAACTTCAAAACACTGATGAAAATAATCATAGATGATACAAACAAATGGAAAAAAAGTCCCATACTCACGGACTGGAAGAACCAATATCGTTAAAATGACCATACTGCCCAAAGCAATCTACAGATTCAATGCAATTTCTATTAAATTGCCAATGTCATTTTTCACAGAATTAGAAACAGCAATCTTGAAATTCATATGGAACTAAAAACAGCCCAAACAGCTAAGGCAATTCTAAGCAAAAAGAGCAGAGGCATCACATTATCTGACTTCAAGATATACTACAAGGCCATGCATGTAGTCCCAGCTGCTTGGGAAGCTGAGGTGGGAGGGTCACCTGAGCTAGGAAGTCGAGGCTGCAGTGAGCCATGATCATGCCACTGTACTCCATTCTGAGTGACAGAGCAAAACCCTGTCTCAAAACAAAAACGAAAACAAAAAAAACTATCAGTTGATCCACCAATCCCACTACAGAGTATCTACCCAAGGAAAAGAAACAACAATATCAAAAAGACACCTGCACTCCTATGTTTATGTGCAAGGCTATTCACAATATCCACATAACATATATGTGTATATACATCATATATACATATACCATAGATATGTACCATATATAGACACACACCCCATAGATCCATCACATATACCATGTATAGGTATATATACACTATATGTATACCATGTGTAGGTATATATACATGATATATACCATGTATCACTATATATACACACTATATATTCCATGTATAGGGATATATACACCTCATATATACCATGTACAGGTATCTATACACCATATATAAGCCATATATGTATATGTGCACCAAAGAATGCTACTCACCCAATAAAAAGAATGAAATCATGTCTTTTGCAACAACGTGGATGGAACTGGAGGCCACTGTCCTGAGTAAAATAACTCAGAAACATAAAGTCAAATACTATATGCTCTCACTTATAAATGGGAGCTTAAAAATGGGTATATATGGATATACAGAGTGAAAAAATAGACATTGGAGACACCAAAAGGTGCCAGGGGGGTGAGGGTTGAAAAATTACCTGTGGGGTACAATATTCATTATTCAGGAGATAGTTACATCAAAAATCAGGACCTCACCACTGTACAATATATCCCTGTAAGAAAACAACAACAAAAATAAACAAAAACAATAACTTACCCCAGGAACAATCCTTCCATCCCCTTCCCATCACCTTCTCTTCCTCCTTTTATTCTCTCTCTCCCTTTCTGTTCTTTTTCTCTCTTTCTTATTCATATTTGGCTTATAGACTGAAGTTTAGCTTTTTTGCCTACCCACTCCAGCAAGGCAAGGAAATTCTGACTTACAGGGCTTATATGTACCACCAGTCTTGATTTTAGAGAGTTCTCCTCTTTCTTTCCTTTTTGGATCAGATGAACTCACTTCCGGTACAGAAATCCATGGAAAGCTAGAAATGGTATGAATATGGAGTTGTTTGATATACACTGTTATAAGAACATCAAATGGAACCTCTCCAAATCAAGGCCATTTGAAGCTATGTTCTGGAATTTTTTGAGCCATTTATATTCGTTGTTCATATTCTACTCTCTTCATATACTGCAGATCTCAATAGCTTACTAACAAAAACCATGAGTATCTTCAAATGTTCCAGTTATTGGAACTGAATAATAAAGTCTTTTGTTTATTATGAGAAAATTAAGTATAAAATATTATACATGGTTTTACAGCATTGCTTCAAAAGAAGACATCAACAACAAGGAAGGAATATTACACAGAGAGGAACTTCTCTTTGGTCCAGGGATACTTTGTCCAGATGGTGTGTTAAAACTGTATCTTGAGCCAATAAGAAAACTGAAATGAAACAATGGGCTTTGATTTACTGATTAATTACATTGAAGTCATGCTTCCAAAGGCTACATTTACCTAAAGGGGGTGAAGTCATCTCCAAAGCCAAAGTCGTGCACTGGGACAATGTCATCTGAAACAATGTCATACATATCTAAGATGTTGGAGTGAGGTATCATTTCCAAAGGGGACTCGAGTTGATGTGATTCTTGTTTTTACAGCCATATAATATTATAATGAGGCTAATGCTGGAGCTCCAGCATAGTTTGTAGGCAGTCCTTCTAATTTGGCCAGTTACTAGGGGCTGTTTGCCTCAGTAATTAATTTGATTGGTGATGTGAAACATGGCAAAGTCTTTGGGTCATAGGGCTTGTATTAGCCAATCCAGGTGGCATAAGGGCCTCAGAATTAGCAGTGTTTGGTTGAAACAGCAGTTTGCTTGGAAGGTTTAGGCTTATGGATTGCAAATCAATAAAAGCACCCTGAACATGAGTAACAAGATCAATAGTCAACACAATGGTGTGCAGCTGTACTTGGCAGGGTTTTGCTGTCTGATGCTAGTTTTTCTCTGGCATGTAGTATAATCAAGGAAGCATCTGGTTTCATCAGTATGGGATATAGTGTTGATTTTATTATCATTTCCAAATATATATTTTTTCTTTTACTGAGTAGTGTTTTCTATCTTTTTTTTTTGTGGTTGTCAACACTGTCTGTAAAAGTGGCTTGGTAGTAATAATTTTAATTTCCTGGAGGGGATTGGAGGAAAAGCCTGAATTAAGTATCTGCTTTTATAACCTAAATATCAAGAAGGATTGATTTGTGGCAGAAGTTTAGAGTCTCAAGTAAGATGGACAGCTGCCTGGCCTGTGGGAGAAGCCACAGTCAATGGGTCCTAAGAGAATATTCACCCTCAATCTGTCCTCCAGCCCTGACATGTTAGAGGTAAAATGGGAAATTTATAAAGCTGTCACTTCAGACATTTAGGTACTGGGAAATAGGTGAGGTCACAGAGTTGTGCTTAGGTGGTGGAAACTTGGGAGGACTCAGAACAGTTGCACATTTTAGGATGGAAAACGATGGCAAAACTAAAACACACAGCACATAGTGGCAGTGGTCAGAACTCCAGGACAAGCATGCCAGCAGGCAGCAGTGTCTCGCTAGGCGCTTCCCCATTTGGTGAACCTAATTGGTAAGCCAATGGCAGTCTAGTGGCCTATCTTTCTATCTGGGGCCAAACTACCCTGTTCACTGTGCCAGGTGTTTTAACCGTATTACCGTGAGTGAGGTATGATAAGGCCAGTCACAAATCTAAAGAGAGAAAGTGGAAAGAGTTTTACAGCTTTGTTATAGTCACATTTCCCTAGAGAGAAAAAAGCAGGCTTGGCAGGGTCACTTAGAGGAGGAACCTGGGTCAGGCACAAGGATGACGGAAAGAGGGGGACTATGGGGAAGTGCCTTTATGATGTAATATGGGGAAGTGCCTTTTTGATGTAATGAAAGGGTGAGATAAGGTAAGCAGGTTTAAGGTGGGCTGATTTGAAAAATTTCAGCCAGGTATTGGTGATTAGGACAGATGTATAGATGCCTGGAGCATGAAAACTTGATAAGAGTGGTGGTTCGGGGCGTGGCCTCAGTCAGCTCCCTGAGAAGTAGAACTGAGCAGCCCCTGCCCAGGGTCTTAAAACTAGATCAATACAGCATTTTTGTTTGTTTGTTTGTTTTTTGTTTTGTTTTTTGTTTTTTTGGAGACGGAGTCTCACTCTGTCGCCCAGGCTGGAGTGCAGTGGTCGGATCTCAGCTCACTGCAAGCTCCGCCTCCCGGGTTTACGCCATTCTCTTGCCTCAGCCTCCGAGTAGCTGGGACTACAGGCGCCTGCCACCATGCCCAGCTATTTTTTTTTTTTTTGTATTTCTTAGTAAAGATGGGGTTTCACCGTGTTAGCCAGGATGGTTTCGATCTCCTGACCTCGTGATCCGCCCGTCTCGGCCTCCCAAAGTGTTGAGATTACAGGCTTGAACCACCACGCCCGGCCTCAATACAGCATTTTTAAAAACCACATTAAAGGTTGTCATTTCTAAATTTGACTTTCCTCAACACTTGTCTTGCCCCTCTTTGGAATACTAGACATTTGTACATCTGACAGTTCTCCTAAATTTATGGTTTGTGTTAAATTTATTTTCATTTTCTGTGATTAAGTGATTTCAACTTGCACATCCAGATCCTTTTCTATTTTCAATTGTTTATCAATCCCAGATTGAAAAAGTAAACCAGTCCTACTTTAAGTATGGTCCATAGATTGCTGGACTCCACATACTATATATTACCAATCCACAGTGAGGAAGTATGGAAGTGAGAGTACTTCTCAGAGTGATTTTATGTCTGTTGAATTATATAATAATAAAAAACACGGCTTGTATTTAGTACACGTATTTATTAAATTTGCATTTCTATTAATTCATCCTTATAATAGCAAAAATACTGCTCCATCAAATTGTTGTGTGATTTTCTCCTCCTTCACTTATGTTTCTGTATAACTTTCTTCTCCACTCTGTTTCAGGGTGTTACTTCTACTTTTCAATACTAATTTTCCATAGATGCCTGCTAACATCTTGTCATCTTTCCTCTTGTGGGATAGCTATTGTTTTTACATGTTTTTTATTTCTTAATTTATTTTTTTCTTCTCCACTGGCTTCTTCCATTCTCATTTAAATTCTCTCTCTCTCTCACTTCCCCCACCACCGCCCCCGCCCTACTTTCCAAGACAAGACTGGTTACCATTCTATTTGTCTGACACTTCCTCTCTACTTCCTCCTTTCAGACTGGACTGATGCACATTTGATGGCGTTATTAATACAGGGATTAAATACGGAGAATAATAAGTCAATAATAAGAAGAATAGTGTAAGGATTATTTTAAAATAAAAATATCCGGACTGAGAAAAAGAAAAAGCTAGGGTAAAACTAATGATAACAATTGCAGCTGTATCTGGAACTTGGCCATAAAACCCAGCTAAAAATACAAACCTCAGAAATATATATATACCAGTCAAGGAAGCATTGATGATACTCATCCATTTCTTTCTAAGCTGCTATGAACATTTTCAGGAATATTAGAGAATAGTTAACATTATTCTGAAGAAATAGGCAGTATAACTGTATTAGTCTGTTTTCACACTGCTGATAAAGGCATGTATGAAACTGGGTAATTTATAAAGAAAAAGAGATTTAATGGACTCACAGTTCCACGTGGTGGGGGCGGCCTCGAAATCATGGCAGAAGGTGAAAGGCACATCTTACATGGTGACAGGCAAGAAAGACAATGAGAGCCAAGTTAAAGGAGTTTCCCATCATAAAACCATCAGATCTCATGAGACTTATTCACTACCACAAGAACAGTATAGGACAAGCTGCCCCCATGATTCCATTATCTCCCATTGAGTCTCTCCCACAACACGTGGGAATTATGGGAGCTGCAATTCAATATGAAATTTGGGTGGGGACACTGTCAAACTGTATCAATAACCGTATGTTATTTAATGGAATTTGCATTTTACCACTACTATGTCTAGCACTGGGCTGCTGGATTACCTAATACCTTCTGAAGGCTTCTGCAAAATGTAACTTAAATGCCATCTGTTCCAAGGAAACTCTGGTTGTTATCAATTATTGATTACATCAGTTTTCTAAAATTTCATATTGTTTAAGACTTTTTAAATACTTTGAAAAATACATTTTTAAAAAATTTTTGAGAAACGGGGCCTTACAATGCTGCCCAGGTAGGTCTGGAACTCCTGGCCTCAAATGTTCCTCCTGCCTCAGCCTCCAGATTATCTGGAATTACACATTTGCACCATTGCACTCAGCATGACATTTTTTTCAACTGTATATGTAACTGATTAATTTTGTATTGCTTCTACTATAGAAAGCAATTTTGTCATCACTAAGTTTGTCATTGTGGCATAGTTGCATAAATGTATAAAAGACCAAATGCTGTGGGTAAGATATTCAGATAATACATACAAATGTTTAGATAAAAATATTTGAATAGTTGTGTAATAATTACTGAAATAGTTTCATAAAGGGAAGTGATATGAAGTGATTATATTGAAAACATAAATGAAATTTTATTAGTAATTAGTGAATATCATAAGCTTTATTGAAGATACACGACAACACATTATTTCCTTGTTTTTAAAAATTTTCTCTCTGTGTCTATATCTATTTTTAAATCTATATCCACAATTTCCTCTTGTGTTTTTTTTCCTCCCATTTTCTTGTTTTTGTCTTTCTTTAACCACTTTGCCTTTATTTCTACTTTATATTTCTTTTTTCTGTGGTCAAAATTATTTCTTTTTTACATATTTCATATTGTTCTTTCATCAGCTGATCATTATAGGAAATAAAGAGCCAATGTTTTTTCAAGATAAGTATTTATTCTCAATGCAATGTGTCCCTCATTTCTTCACTAAGCACACTTCAACATTTCCACTAAAGTTTCTTATTTTGTGTGTTCCTTTACATATATATTTTGCTCGTGGACAAGTATTCCTCATATCCTTCAGCAGAACAATTTGCTGATCTTGCCTTTGTGCAAGTAATATCTCCATTTTATTATAAATGCATAATATTCAAGACGTATTCAATAGCCAAATGACATAGATGATATATTACAGTAATATAGTCTTCCTGATATAAGCATGAGTGAAATGACAACTTTCTGATCATCAGGAAAATGCACAGTCTTATAATTTACTCCAGAAATTGCAAACAATGTCATCTAGATCTCTCTGCATTTGTGAAAGTAGAAGCTATTAACATTCTTTTGATAATCATCTAATTTCTATAATTGGATTTGTGGCCTTTGAGGCATGAAGAAAGGATTGCAACAAATACATTTGTTTTAAAAATTCATGCTCTAAAGTTACTATTTGATTTGACTTTTTTAAGGAATCATGTATTGATTTTCATTGAAACTGATTTTTTAAAAAGGGCTTTGGCTTTAACTACTGGGTTATGTAAAATTTAAAGAATGAGAATAATTTTCATTTACAGTTTATATTTGCATGTTCTCTTTCACCCAAATTCACATGTTATTGCTGCAAATTTCATTGTTCATCATTAGGGTTAATGCTCTTCGAAAACCAAGTCATATGTGTCTGCAGAAGGCATCTGGCACAGTTTCTAATACATAATATTCTTTCTGAATGAATAAATGAATGCATGAATAAATTAATACATTTGGAGCTATATTATTGACTCTGGTAAGCAATCAGAGCCATACTGTATAATAATTTCAAGACATGTGGCACTGAGTAAATTACCTCAATTTCTAATCCTCAGTCTATTCTGCTAAATGGGAATGAAAATAGTGCTTAGTTCACAGAGGTATTTTAAAGATTTGAGAAACTTTATATTAAAATTATTATCAAAATATCTGACATACAATGAACTTTCAGTAAATATTAGTTTTTATTTGAAAACAATTATAGAAATAATGTAATATTTTGTCTACATTTTCATATTGGTTATTACAATAGAAGAAATAATTCCTTAAACATAACTTAGAACATCAAGTAAGTGAGAAAGCTGGGATTCAAACCCATATTTATTTGACCCCAGAGGTAATAATCATTAACAACCACTAAAAAATATTAACACATTGGAATGAAATATAATAGACCAAGAAAATAAAATAGAAGACTTTGAGAGAGACAACTAACTATGCGATTATGTTCTTTAAATCCATTTTCCCATTTCCTATATGAGCCAACTATGTCAGCAATAACTTAATGCATCCTCCGAAAACCATTCTGATGTGCTCTATGTAGCTTTAAAATAATCAGCTAAGAATACCATATATAATAAAATAATAGATATAGGGATAGCAAACTGCCTACAAAGCAATCACTTCTGAACTATCCAAAGATGGTAAAGCTGCAAACAATTATTCAAAAGAGAAACAAGTATCTATCTTTGTTGCAAATTCTTACTGTTAAGAGCTATGGTAAAATTAACTATACTGTGTAAAACTGCCCTTTCCTAAATGTATTAAGTTTAAATTGCTTAAGATCAAGCAAGTTATTCCTCATGATCTCTATATTTCACTTATTTCCCTTTCTTTACTGAAAAGGTGCCTAGGATCAAAAAGAGATACAAATGTTAGAGGAACCAGAAACAGAGTGAACTGGTTTTATCTCTTGCAAGCTTTCATCTAATTTAACCTAGGAACCAAGCCTCTTTCGCGTTAGAACATTGAACCTAGGGCGTTGTTACAACATCTCAGAAAGAGCAATAGAGAGATAGCTGGATTTTTCTTCCAAGAGAAACTGAGGTCTTTTTCCAGCTTTGATAATATAGGTGAAAGAAGTAGAAGAGAGAGCCCCACAGATGTACTTCAGTCACTTATAGTAATCTTCAGAGAGACAAAATATTGTTGTTGTGAATGACTGAAACTATACAACTTTTTAAAATTAAATGCATTCACTCATTACTTTCTATTACAGAAACAAAAAGAGACGAAGGAATGAAGGAAGACAGGCTGGCTTCTACTTTGGACAGACTTCTACTTCAGAAGCATGGATTAGATCATAGCAACCTAATACCCTTTGTTAAAAATGGCCAGTGGTTCACAAAACTACAAACACATATTCAATAATTTTATATTTATTTTTGAAATTTTGATTTAAAATTTTAAATAATTTCTCAGGAAAATCTGCAAACTACTACAAAGAATTCTGTGTAACCTTCACCCAGATTTCTCAAGTGACAGTCTACAATAGTAAAATGATAAAAATAAACCAGGAAGTTAATGATATCCTACTTATAAATTATCTGCTTACTCTGTTCACATTTCACCAATTGCCCCATTAATGTTACTTTCAGCTCAGAATCCAATCAGAATCGTACATTGAATTTAGTTGTTATGTCTCCTATTGTCCAATTTGACATATTTCCTCAATCCTTTCTTCATGACCTTGACAACTTTGAGAATTTCATTTTATGGGAAGTTTTCTCCATTGGATTTGGCTGATGACTCTTCTTGATTAAATTTAGCTTATCCATTTTGGGTAGGAATAACACAGAAGTAATGTATGCCTTTTCAGTGTGTCATAACAGGAGATATGTAATATGTCTCATTATTAGTGATATAAAATTTCATCCCTTGGTTATGGCTTTATTTGCCAGTTTTCTCTACTAAAATTTCCTTTTGTCCCATTACAGTTAATAAATATCTTTTGGGGTGTTGTTAATATCATGTATATATCTTGTTTCTATCATATTTTTGCTTACCAGTTATAGCATCCAATAGTGATTTTTGCCTACAACAAATATTACTGTGTTGTTTGTCAAATGGTGATTTTCTATTTTCATAATGTCTCCATTTAGTAATTCAAATTCTACTTGCAAGCCTCCAATCTGTTGTTGTTTCCTAGTAATGGAGAGAAAGAGACGGAAATAGAGAGAAAATGAGAGATTTCTACATCTATCTTATTGTGTGTTTCTGTGGAAACAACCGCAAACTCATATTGATAACACCAATTGTAATCCAAGACCAGAGGGTTTATTCTACTCTTTCCCCCTTTTCTGTCTGTAACTCTTTTTTTCTTATATTAAGAAATTAAGATCTTCTTATGTATATTACATTTACTTTTGTGCTCAATTCTAAAATATACTTAAAGTAATTTCAGGATTATTAACTCATGTTCTTATGAATAATTTGCTAACTGGAGTACAATATTTGTGTATGGTACATCTTGTCTTTCAACTTAGATCATATGACCAAAACACTGTCAACTTTACTGAGGTCAGTTATTTTTTTCTCCACAACTTTCATGTTTTTATATTATTTATTTATAATACTTATGTTAATTTGTTTCTATTTGTATTGTGTTGGAGTTTCTCTCCACATACAGATTGAATTTATGTATGCATGCATGTATGCATTTATATTCTAGCTTTTGTAATGTTGACATGGCTTTGAAAGTTATAAATAAACAAATAATTATGCTCAGAAAAGTGTCACTTTATTTGTTTTTGCCCTCCTCATTCACCCATTCATTCCAATCCCTTCCCACCTACGCTTTTAGTTAACATATGCATTTTCATATTTCCACTGCTTTCTTGCATAAAGGTTGCATTGTGGTAGGTAGACTAATGCCTCCCACCAGTGATGCCCAAATCCTAATCCCTGGAAATGGATTACACTACAGCGGAAGAGACTTTGAAGATGCGATTAGGGTTAAGGAACTTGAAACGGGTTCTTATTCTGAATTATCCACAGGGGTGCAATTAAATCATACAAGTGCTTAAAAGCGGAGACCCTTTTCTAGGTGTGGTGAAAGAGACAAGAGGAGAAGAACTAGAAAAAATAAATGTTATTGACTTTGAAGATGAAGAAAGAGAACGAGAAGCTATGAAATGTGGCCATCCTCTAGAAGCAGGACAAGGCAAAGAAATGGGTGATCTTCTAGAGCATCCAAAAGGAGAGCAGCCCTGTTTACACCTTGAGTTTAGCCAACTGAGATTTATATTGGACCTCAGACCTATAGAGTTGCCAAATAATAAATTTACATGATTTAAGTCATTAAGTTTGTGGTAATTTGTAACAGCAGCAATAAAAAATTAATACAAATCTTTATTTTGCATTTGATGTTTTCACTTAAAAATATAATTTGCAAATCATACTGTGTCATTTCATAGATTCTTTTTTATTATTTTTAACTCTGTATAGTATTCCGTTGTGTGGGCCTAATATGATTTACTCAACTCTATGTATGAGTCTTTAGTCTTTTTCAATGTTTTACAATTATACACAATGCTACAATTAATAACTGTGCATATATATTTGTATCTTATTGAAAGTTAATCTTCAGTAAAAATTCCCAGAAAAAATATTGCTATACCAAAAAAGTGCATCAGTTTTGTTAAATTAGCATACAGAAGAGTTGTAATAATTTTTATTCCCAACAAGGTGTGAGAGCCTAATTGCTCACAATCTCACAGATGTGTAATATTACTTTTAAAATTGTATTTCTTTCAATGTATTAAATGAGTAATGGTAGCTCTGTTATTTTAGTTTGTGTTCTTTCTCATTATCAGTGCGTTTTAATGCATATTTAAATATTTTATTGTGGTTAAAAAAATTAACAGTAAGTTTACCATCTTAACTATTTTTAGTATGTCATTCAATAGTGTTAAACATATTCACATTGTGCAACAAATTTCTAGAAATTTCTTATCTTGCAACACTGAAATTCTATACCCACTAAACAAGAATTGTGTCTCCCACTTCTCCCTAGCCCTTGACAAAGACCTTTTACTTTCTGTTTCTCTGATTTTGACTACTTTAGATATTTCACATGAGTAGAATGGTAGCATTTGTCTATTGTGAGTGGCTTATGTTTGCTAAGTATAATGTCCGTAAGGTCCATACATACTGTGGCATGTGATAGATTCTTTTTTTATATAAGGCTGAATAATATTCCACCATGTGTGTATGTGTTTTACATTTTCTTTATCCATTCATTTATTTATGGACATACAGGTTGTTTCTGCTTCTTAGCTATTGTGAATAATGTTGGAATGAACACGGGTATGCAGTTATCTCTTTAAGATATCTTTAAATTTTTTGAATATGTACCCAAACATGGGATTGATGAATCATATGGTAATTATATTTCTGGGGTTTTTCTTTGAGAAAAAAAAATCAATGTTTTTCCATAAAGACTGTACCATTTAACATTCCCACCAACAATGTACAAGGGTTATATTTCTCTGCATCTTGACCAACATTTATGATTTTCTATCATTCTGATAGTGACCAGTCTAATGGAGGTGAGATGATACCTCATTGTAGTTTTAATTTGAATTTTTCTTATAATTAGTGATGTTGAGCATCTTTTCATATGCTTGTATGCCATTTTCATATGTTTTTTGGATGACTGTCTATTTAAGTCTGCTGTCCGTTTTTAATTGATCTATTTGGTACTTGTGTGTATGGTTATAGAGCTTTCTTATATATTCTGAATATTAATCTCAGTTTTCGTATACAATTTACAAATATTTCTCTTGTTCTATAAGTTACTTTTTTACTCTGTTCGCTGCTGTCTTTATCATGCAAAAGTTTTTGTTTGATGTAGGTCCATTAGTTTATTTTTGCTTTTTTTTTTGGGGACAGAGTCTCACTCTTTCGCTCAGGCTGGAGTGCAGTGGCGCGATCTAGGCTCACTGGAAGCTCCGCCTCCCGGATTCACGCCATTCTCCTGCCTCAGCCTCCTGAGTAACTGGGACTACAGGCGCCTGCCACCACGCCCGGCTATTTTTTCTTTCTTTCTTTTTGTATTTTTAATAGAGACGGGGTTTCATCGTGTTAGCCAGGATGGTCTCGATCTCCTGACCTTGTGATCTGCCGGCCTTGGCTTCCCAAAGTGCTGGGATTACAGACTCGAGCCACCGTGTCCGGCCTATTTTTGCTTTTATTGCTTGTGCTGTTGATGTCATATCCAAGATATGATTGCCAAATTTAAATTCATGAAGCTTTTTCCTAAGTTTTCTTTTATAAGTTTTATTTCAGGTCTCACATTTAAATCTTTAATTCACTTTGAATTTATTTTTGTATATGATGTAAGGTAACGATCCAATCCATCTTTATTTTCTTGCATGAAGATATTAGATTTTCCCAACTTTATTACTGAAGAGACTGTCTTTAGTTAGTGTAATCCTGGTACCTTCGTTGAAAAGCATTTGGCCATATATGCAAAGGCTTCTTTCTAGGCTAGATATTCTGTTCTATTGGTCTATATATTTGTCTTTACACTGGTATCACACTGTATTAACAACTATAACTTTGTAGTATGTTTTGATATTAGAAAGTATGAGAACTCTGACATTGTCTTTCTTTTTCAAAACTGCTTTGGCTATTTTCAGGGCCAAAGAAAAGGCTAAATTCATGGCCCCTTGAAATTCAATATGAAATTTTGATTGTTTTCTCAATTTCCACAATAAATACCATTGACATTTTGTCAGTGGTTGTGTTGACTTTCTAGATCACTTTGGGGATATGGACATTTTAACAATATTTAGCAATTAAGCTCTCCAATCCATGAGCATGAGATTTCCATTTATTTGTATCTTCTTTGATTTTTTTTAACCAGTGCTTTTTTACCTTTCTGTGCACTTTTTCACCTCCTTCATTAAGTTTATTATCAAGTATTTCATCATTTTCAATGATATAGTAAATGCAATTGTTTTCTTCATGTTTTCAAATTCATAATTGTTAATGTATAGAGAAATGCACCTATTTTCAGGTGTGTGTTGATTTTTGTATTCCTCAACTTTGTTGAAATCTTGTATTAATTGTTATAATTTTTATACAGTCTGGCATTTTCTACATAGTGGATCATTTCACTGGTGGACAGAAATAATTTTACTTCTTTTCAAATTTGGATGCCTTTTGTTTCTTCTTTATCCATTTCCTTTTGTATAAAGTTAAGCTGTTGATTTGATGTCTTCTTTTTAATGTATTTCTTTATAGCTACAAACTTTTGTTTTAGAACTGCTTTTGGTGCATCCCATAAATTTTGGTATGTTGTGTTTAAATTTTAATTTGTTTACAGATATCTTCTAAATCACTTTGTGTTTTTTACATTGACCCACTGGTTGTTTAAGTTTGAGTTGTTTAATTTCACCACACTTGTGAATTTTCCAGTTTTCCTTCTTCTATTGGTTTCTTATTTTATCTCATTTTGATTAGAGAAGGTATTTTGTACAGTTTCAAGTTTCTTAAATTTGTTAAGAATTGTTCTTTGGCTTAACATGTTGTCTATCAAGGAGAATATTTTACTCGCACTTGAGAAGAATATGTATTATGCCATTTTGGGTTGGAGTGTTCTGTATATATCTGTTAGATCCAATTGGTGATAGTGTTGTTAACTTCTGTTTCTTTATTAGTCTTAAACGTGGTATTCTATTAATAACAAAAAGTGGATATTAATGTTTCCCAGTATTGTTTTGCTGCTACTTCTTCCTTCAGTTTTGTCAATGTTTGCCTCATAGATTTGGCAGCTGTAAGTTTATACAAATAGATATTTATAATTGTTGTAATTCTTGGTAAAATGATTCCTTTGTCATTAATTTTCTTTTTAATCTCATTAACAGTGCCTATGCAAATGTCTATTGTCTGATATAAGTATTACTATCTCTGCTATTCTTAGGCTCCCTTTTGCATATAATATCATTTTCCATTATTTCACTATCAATCTATGTGCCACTTTAGATCTAAAGTGAGTCTCTTGTGGTCAGCCTGTCTTTTGATATTATTTAAATCAATTCAGTCACTCTTTGTCTTCCAATTGGTATATTTGATTCATTTATGTTTAAAGTAATTGTTGATAAAGGGGAAGTTATTATTGCCATTGTCTTCACTGTGTTTTGTAAGTATTGTAGCCTTTTGTCCCTCCTTTCTTCCCTCTCAGCTTTCTTTTGTGGTATATTGGCTATTTTGTAGTTTTATGTGACATGTTTTAATTTTCTTCTATTTTTCCTTTGTGCATACACTATAGGTATTTTCACTGCATTCTATACAAGTTATAATGTTAAAGTTACAACAATCTATTTTAAACTGAAAATAATTTAACTTTAATCATATATAAAGCTTTGTTCCTTTATATCTCTCACACTCACCAATTTATGTTATTGATTACACAAGTTACCATTTTATATTGTGTATCTAACATAAATTTATAATTACTTTTTTTAAAAAAATTATAGACCATATTGAAAAGTAATTTTCAAGCCTACATTAACATAATACAGAACTCTATATTTATCTTGCTTTTTCTTCATTTTAAAATGACAGGTGTTCCAGATACAGTATTCTTGGTTGCAAAGTTTTATTTCTTTTGGTATTATGAATATATCATCTAGTTCCTTCTTGCTTATAAGGTTTCTGCTAAGAAATCTGCTAATAATTTTGTAAGAGCTTTTGTATGTGATGAGTCCCTTTTCTCTTCTTGCTTTCAAGCTTTTTTTTTTTTTTTTTTGGTGGGGGAATGCGACTTTTGCCAGATTGGTTATGTCTAAATGTCAGTATCTTCAGATTGATCCAAGTTGGACTTGAATTTCTTAAATTATATGTCCATTTCTCCTCCAAATTTGGGGGATTTCTGGCTATTACTTGTTTAGGTAAGTTTCTACTCCTTTATCTCTTTCTTCTCCTTCTGGAACTCAATATGTGTAAGTTGCTTCATTTGATGCTGTCCCATGAATGTTTTATACTCCATATATTTTTTCTTGTTTTGTACCCCGCTTGCTTCAGTAATTTCAAGAATTATGTCTTTGAGCTCCCTGATTCCTTTTTTTTGCCTGGTCAAATATGCTGTTGAGTCCCCCTAGACAAATTTTAAATTTAGTTTTCATATTCTTCAGCTCAAGAATTTTGGAAGTTCTTCTTCATAGTTTTTTCTTTTAATTGATAGCTTCACTTGTAAATGGACAGTTTTAATGATTTTTTTTTACTTGTTTATCTCTTCTCTTTCAATTCATTAAAATATCCTCATTATGGTTATTTTGAATTATTTAGCAATTCATATATCTCCATTTCTTTAGAGCTGTTTTTTGATGTTTAAATTTGTCCCTAAAATTGGATATGTCTTTCTGTTTCTTTGCATGTCTTAAAAACTTCTGTTGGGAGTCAGACATTTGAAAAATCAGCCAACTTTCTTAGTCTTTGCTGTATGATTTGGTACAAGAAGTACTTTATCCACTCAACTTGGCTAGATTTTCTACTCTTCAAGCCTAATCTGGACGTGTGTTTTGTTGTTGTCATTGTTGTTGTTTGTTTATTTTTTTTTTCTGTGTATATCTACAACCTCCTAATTGAAGAAATTTGCTGGTTTTGACACAGGGGGACCTAATGGTGACTGTCTGGGATTCTGCTACGTCGCTGGTGAGGTAGTAAGTTACAATACTAGCACTCCACCTAGTGTCTATCTATAATACTTCACACTTACGAATATTGATTGCTTTTGTTCTCAGAGGCACCCCATTTCTCTTGGTGATTAGATTCAGATGGTGCTGAAACTAGTGTCTGAGGGAAACATGCCTAAAATCCTAACGTTGGAGATAGATTGTACTTGTTGCCCTTCTCAAGGAGAAAATTGGAGTTGGGGGTTTACTCCAAATTAGGGAGAGTTCCTCTGGTGAGAGAAAATATAATGAATTTTGTCTGGAAGACGTAAATCTCTTAAGTGAGACAGAGGCAGTTGACTTGTTTACTGTTGTTACTTCTGTGTCTCCAAAGGGGCAGGAAGGTTTATCGTTTTTTTATTTCATCATCTTGCTGATGTTATACACTCTTTACATGAATTTATATATTTTATATCATTCTTATAATTAGCAGTTTATATTATTTTAATTTGATTTTTGGTTCTTTGTTCTAAAGGTTAAGATGTTTATTTAAAATTATGGATAACAGTTTATCAACTGTGCAACATACTGCAAATGTCTTATCATAGTCTGTAATATAGTTTGGCTGTGTCACCACCCAACTCCCATCTTGAATTATAACACCCACGATTCCCACATTTTGTGGGAGGAACCTGGTGGGACGTAGTTGAATCATGGGGGCAGGTCTTTCCCATGCTGCTCCCATGATAGTGAATAAGTCTCAGGAGATATGGTGCTTTTAAAAATGGGAGTTTCCCTGCACAAACTCTCTTTCTCTCTTTGCCTGCTGCCATCCATGTAAGAGGTGACTTGCTCTTCCTTGTCTTCAGCCATGATTGTGAGGCTTTGCCAGCCACTTGGAACAGTAAGTCCATTAAACTTCTTTCTTTTGTAAATTGCCCAGACTTGAGTATATCTTTATCGGCAGCATGAAAATTGGTTAATACAGTCTGCAATTTATTTTTTACATAGTTTGTGGCGTTTTGAAAAGCACTTAAAATTATTTTTAGGAAGACAATGCATTAATCTTTTCGTATGGATGTCATTTAAAAAGGATTAAAAAGGTTTTCCAGATACAATTATTTAATGTTTGTCTCAGTCATATGAGATGGCTTCTTTATTGTGTGCTAATTTTCTGTCAGTACTTAGATCTATTACTACATTTTCTATTCTAATTAACGCATCTGTTTATCTATTCATTAGCCAACACCACACTGCAGTAACTGTACATACTTTGCACTATTTAATATATTTTATGACTAGATCTTCTTTTTTACTTTTTGTATTCAATATTTAATTCAGTGGTTTTTTTTATTGTATGAAATTTAATACAAATTTGCCTAAGTCCATAAGAAAGATATTTAGCATTTTTACTGAATAGCCATAAATTTAAAAATAAATTTAGGGAAATTACATTCAGAAAAAGGAAGGCTTTCTTTTTTACCACATGTTCAAACCTATTTTTGTGTTTTTCAGAGTGTTTTAGTTTTTCTAACATAAGATTTTTATATTTCTTGTAAAGTATTTTCTTGAGTGTTTATTTTTATTAAAAATGGTGCTTTCTATCATTGCTGTCTTTGTGCTTATGAATATGAATGATATTTTTTCTGTATATTATTTTCATACCTTCCTATTGTTCTGAATTATTTTATTGATCTTGTTAATTTTATTATGGATTCTTCTCAGTGTTTCAAGTATACTATTATTTTATCTAATAGAGTTTTAAAATTGTTTTATGTTATTATTCCCCAAATGAATTTATCTTATCTAGTAGAATTGTCTCATACCTCTAGTGTGTTGCTGAAGAGTAGAATAATGTGTAACTTTGTCTTTTTTTCTAGTTTTATTTGGAAAACCCCAGTATTTTTTTTAATAAGGTCTCATTAAATTTAGTAATTGGCATATTTAATAATGTTAAGAAGTATATCTTCATTTTTATGTCCTTGAGTGTTCTTTTCAGGACTGAGTGTTGATTTCATTCAAGGGCTTTTGCAGCACAGATGGAAATAATTATAAGTTTTCTTCAGATATATTAACAGGTGGGTGAAAGTTAACTAAAACCAATAAGGGTTAGCAAGAGGGATTGATGATACACCATAAATTACTTTATCAGGAGTGAAAATCAAGCCAATGTTATAGATCCTTGGAATTTCACTAAGATAATAATGATATTATTGAAAAAGCACATTAATAATTTGATAATGTAGATGACATGAAAAAATACCTCGAAATAGTCCTATATCTGTTAAAAAGTAAAACATTATTTGCAATCTTTCCACAGAGAACACTTTAGGCCAAGAAAGCTTTATTGGTGTTTTATTTTTTTCAAAATAATAAGTAGTAAATAGCAGTAATCTTGCATATACTCTTCAAGAGAATGAAAAAATAAGAGTTTATTACTCATTTTTGGAGAGCATCATAACCTAGATGCTAGAGCCCAACAAGGATATTATAAGATACAAAAACGACAGGCCATTTTATTTTATGACATAGTTGCTAAATTCCTAAGGATGATGTTGAATACTGTCCTTGCCTTTAGACAACATGCCTGTTGGTCTAATTGCTTTCCATGTGGGATAAACTAAACCTTCAGTTTTCAGGGACTAAAAGATCTAAGCACATGATTGTCATGCATTTGTCCGAACATGGTTCCTTCAAGTGCCTATTACTAGTTATTAAAACTGTCTTTGCAAAATTATAACAGTAAGATTCAATTTTGCTTCTGATCTCCAAGTCATCCTTGGTCATTCCTGGGCATAAGTCAAGCTAATTTGGGGAGGAATTTAGTTTAAAGCTTAAGTTTGAAACAAGAATATTATTAGTCCCTCCCTATAACTAATCCCCTCTACATCTGGGGGATGAAACCACCTTTATAAGACTAATGAAAGGCCACAAGATTAGAATTATGGGAGGGGTCTAAATTCTGTTTAAATAGAGGCATAGTTTCTATAATGCCTTACTGCTCAGGAGTCATGTGGCCAGAGGTCACAAGATTTGTGACTTCTCCAATTGCTCCTACAGATAACATCACTATTGTCAAAGTTACGATTGATTTTTTTTAGATATTTTTCAGACTGACTCCACCAGAACTTGTGACTCATGTGTCAACTGGTCCTGTGGCCCCATGCAGAGGCAGACTCAGTGCACAAGGACTGTTTTCCACAACATTACTATTTCATCCCCAACCAATTAGTAGGACCCATTCCTTAGCCCTCTGTCCTCCAAGTTATCTGTTAAAAACCCTAGTCTCTGAGCCTTCAGGGAGACTGCTTTGAATAATAACCCCAGTTCTACCACATGACTGGCCATATAATAAAACTCTTTCTCTACTGCAATGCTGTGGTTTCAGTTAACTGGTTTTGTCTGTGCAGGAAGCAGAAAGAATCCGTTGGGCAATTACATCATTGTAAAACATAGAAAAATGTAGAGGTAACCAAATTAATATTCCAAATTGCAAATATCCTATTCTCTACCACCACTGTGTGGCAACAATTCTATAGCCATTTGAAAAATAAAGGTTAATTGCTCTTGCTGCTGTAATAAATGTTTCCTATGTCTACTAATTTACTGGCAAGAAGTTCTCAAAGAACAAGATTTCTAGTTCAACAGAGCATAAAACATAATAACAAAGATGACTGCTTCTAAATAACAACACCCAGTGCAACAGGGTCACTTATGAGTAAGGTTATAATGTATCAGCATTCTGTAGTCAGCTTACACGGACATAATATGCCTACTGATCAAATATTCAAATATTCTATCAAGACCTAAGTATGTGGCCAGACTAGAAAATCCCCATACAGTATAGCAAGTTTTGTAACTTTGTACTATAAAGTGAGCTTAGTTACTCTTGCCTATATTTTAAGGATACCCATGGTGGTAAGACATATACTTTGTACAAACCCGGAGTAGTAGTGCCCAAGATATTTCTGCAGAACCAACAAGCAAGTTTGAAATTTTTACTCCAATATGGATTATACACAATATAATCAATATGCCACCAAGTGATTAATATTCTCTTTGAAAGAACATGACACATCAAAGGCTCGGGGTCAAATTTTGCTGCCAGTAGTTGAGAAAGTTAGCAGTAACAACATCTAAATTAACCTTAGTGAAAATGAACTCATGCTATTGGGTTCATGCTTAGTCTCCTCATGTATGATTTGGATTTGTGTCACTGCCTAAATCTCATGTCAAGTTGTAATCCCCAGTGTTGGAAGAGGGACCTAGTAGGAGGTGATTGGGTCATGGTGGTGGATTTCCCCTTTGTTGTTCTCGTGATAGTGAGTAAGATCTCAGTAGATCTGATTGTTTAAAAGCATGTAACACTTCTTCTTTCACTCTTTCTTACTCCTGTTCCAGATATGTAAGACATGCCAGCTTCCCTTTTGTCTTTTGCCATGATTGAAAGTTTCCTGAGGCCACCTCAGCCATGGTTCCTGTACAACCTGTAGAAGCATGAGTCAACTAAATCTGTTTCTGGAAAAAAAAATAAATTACCCAGTCTCAGGTAGTTCTTTAAGCAGTGTGAGAGCAGACTAATACAGAAAATTGGTGCCAGTAAATGAGGCATTGCTATAAAGATACCCAAAAACGTGAAAGCAGTTTTGGCACTGGGTAATGGGCAGAGGTTGGAACAGTGGAGGGCTCAGAAGAAGACAGGAAGATGAGGGAAAGTTTGGAACTTCCTAGACACTTGTTGAAGAATTGTGACCAAAATGATGATAATGATACAGACAAAGAAGTCCAGGCTAAGGAGGTCTCAGATGAAGATGAGGAACTTATTGGGAACTGGAGCAAAGGCCACTGTTGTTATGCTTCAGCAAAGACGTTGGAGACATTCTGCCCCTGCTCTAGGGACCTGTAGAACTTTGAACTTGAGAGTGATGATTTAGGGTATCTGATGGAATAAATTTCTAAGCAGCAAAGCCTTCAAGATGTTGCCTGGTTGCATCTAGCAACCTATCTTCATATTTGTGAGTGAAAACATGACATAAACCTACAACTTATATTTAAAAAGGAAACAGAGTGTAAAAGTTTGGAAAATTTGGAGCCTGGCCATGTGGTAGAAAAAAAAAAGTCTATTTTCAGGGGAGGAATTCAAGCCAGATGCAGAAATTTTCATAAGCAAAGAGGAGCTGATTGTTAATAGCAAAGAGAATGCAAAGAAAATGCCATGAAACCATTTTATAGACCTTCATGCTGCCCCTCCCATAACAGGCCTGGAGGTCTCAGAGTGAAGAATGGTTTTATTTGCAGACCCATGGCCCCAATGCCCTATGAAAGCTCCAGCTCCAGCTGTGGCTAAAAGGCTCCCAGATATCTCACGGCACTGTTTCAGAGGATACAAACCATAAGCCTTGGTGGCTTCCACATGGTGTTAAACCTGCAGGTGCACAGCGGGCAAGAGTTGAAGCTTGGGAGCCTCCAGCTAGATTTCAGAGGATGTATGGATATGCCTGAATGTCCAGGCAGAAGTCTGCTGCAGAGGTAAAGCCCTCATAAAGAACTTCTATTAGGACAGTGCTGATATCAAATGTGGGATTGGAGCTCCCACATTGAGTCCTCACGGGGGCACTGCCTAGTGGAACTGTAAGAAGAGGCCCACCATCCTTCAAAACCAAGAATCATAGATCTACTAAGGGATATCACTGTGCACCTTGAAAAGCCAGAGGTAATCAACACTAGCCCTTGAGAGCAGACATGGGAGCTGAGCCTTGTAGAGCCACAGGGGTGGAGCTACTCATGGCCTTGAGAACCCATCAATTCAGTGTGGCCTGCATGTGAGACATGGAGTCAAAGGAGATTATTTTGGAGCTTTAAGATTTAATGACAGTCCTGCTGGATTTTGAACTCACACAAGGCCTGTAGCCCGTCTCTTTTGGCTGGTTTCTCCCTTTTGGAACAGGCGTATTCAATGCCAGCATCCCTATTATATCTTTTTTAAGAGTTAATATTTATTTTCCAATTACTTTCTTTGATCTTATAGTATAGTGTCATGGTCTCTCTATTGCATTCGACAAGATGAAAAATCTACAACTCTGATGTCAACAGCAATAATTACTATAAATTGAGCAAGCAATTTATAACTATCTGCAATTAAGGAAAATGGATTCGAAAGGTATTTATTGTAATAGCAATGGTGTTTATGTGTGTTAAAACACAAATAGCCAACATAACTTCAGTACCTCAGGCATTTTTCTAATTGTGACATTTGTACAAATTTTGGAAATTGAGGAACACACTGGTCCCCATATTGTATCTTGAAAATATCTAACTTGATTTTTATTTTATAGGCTCATAGGCAAAAATGACTTGCCTTGTTCCAGATGAGACTTTGGACTGTGTACTTTTGAGTTAATGATGAAATGAGCTTAAACTTGGGGGGATGATTGTATTTTGCAACGTGAGAAGGACATGAGATTTGGGAGAGGCCAGGGGCAGAATTATTTGGTTTAGATTGTGTTTCCACCCAAATCTCATGTTGAGTTGTGCTCCCCAGTTTTGGACAATGGGCATGGTGGGAGGTGATTGGATCATGGATGCAGATTTCCCTCTTGCTGTTCTCATGATAGTGGGTGAGTTCTCATGAGATCTGGTCATTTAAAAGTGTGTAGCACTTCCCCCTTCACTTTCTCTTTGTCCTGCCCCAGCATGTAAGATGTGCCTGCTTCCCCTTCATCTTCCATCATGATTGAAATTTTCCTAAGGCCTTTCCAGCTATGGTTCCTGTACAGCCTGCAGAATTGTGGGCCAATTAATCATTTTTTTCTTCATAAATTATCTAGTTTCAGGTAGTTATTTATAGCAGTGTGAGACTGGACTAATACACTATCTCTCAAATGAGGGAAACATTATTCACATTATATTTTATAATGAGAAAGGGACTGAGCTTTATTATATGAGTGGTCCAATTCACTTGATTGCTCAGTGCCTCCATTATACATAAGTACATCTTTATGGATGGACATTGACGTAAAAGATAAAGTTCTGCATTCACTGCATGCATAAGTTAATCCATACACTTCTTCTACAGACGTTTTCCCCCAATTTCAAATTTTTTTCCTTTATGGCCAACCTATGAAGTAATTCATTATGGTGCAGAAGCTTACGAACATTTTTCCCTTAAGTCTGTTCTTTCATACAAGGTTGATGTCCACACATGTTGCTCAAACTTTGTCTGTTAGAATCACACTCCCCCAAACCCCATGTGAATCTGTAGTATAGCAGCACCCCATTTTTGGCTTATATCAACCTATCATGGCCACTCATCTATAAACTAGACCTGGAATTTTTCATCATCCATCACCTGGTTGTATGAAAACACCCCTCTTTATTCAAGGTTATAGCTATTAGTTGAGGAAGAGAATTTTGTGCAATAATCAGGTGAAATAGGAACCTAGGCCACCTATGCATGTAACTCATTTTTGTCTTCTAGACTGGTTTGAACTCTTTCTCTGAAATGTCTCCTTTTAATCATATGGAAAACTGCTCCCACGCATACTGCAATTTATGACTTAGTAGATGTCATAATAAAAGGTATATGCTAGCATGCTTTAGTAATATAGTCACTTGATATCCTATGGTCATGTATGTAGTGTCTACTAGGGCCTGGAAGCATGCCAGAAGCTGACTTTTAAACAAGAAATTTCTCTGCTTTAGAAAGCGTAGACTTACTAGAGCACCCTAGGAGACTTTACTTGTGCTTCTCTTTACTGGGGCTTACTAACGACTCCACAGAGTGAGTTAACCTACTACAGGTACTAAAGTACCATGACATCTACTAAGTCCTATGGGACAATAGGCAGAACCACTGTTCTACAATTTAAATCTGATGCAGAATATTGTTTTATTCTGAATCCCAATAAGAACTTGCATCAGAATTATTAAGTGGAAACATTTAGAATTTTCAAACATGTTATGTTCTGTCTCTCGAGTTTAAGGAAGCCCACTGAGAGCAACCATTCTTTCTTAGTGACAGGAAGTGAAAGATGCAATAACTTCTTTTTAACAGCTGTGAGGATGACTTTGAATGCCACAGTTTTCAAATGAAATTAGCAATTGACTACTTGTTGCTTTCTAGTCATCAAGTTATCAGTTTCTGGCATCTCATCCCAGGGATGTTCATCCTGGGGATATTCAGTTGGACCATTTGTGGCACAACTGTCTTAGCTTATGTTCCTCCATGTGTAGACCCTGTGACAAGGATCCAAGTACAATTATATACTTGGGGGCTGGAAGGGGGGTGAAATAAATCGAGATAAAGAAGTGGGTTTGTAAAAAAGAAAGTTTAAGTTATACAATGAAATGTGGCTTATCAAGTCAGCTACCACTTTTAGCAATTGAAACTTAATCTCATTGTGAACTTCTGAGATGCAGTATATAATACACAGGTCAGAGTTAGCCTACCTGTGGTGTAAGGGAACTACCATATTTATGCACAGTTTCAAATTCTCATTAGTTATTTGCTAAGAGTTCTTCTGTAGAAGGGTGATGTCAGTGGCACTTCTGGCCTGCCCAGATTGAAAATCTGAATATGAAAGTCAGATAAATAAAGCTATTTAACACGATCTTGAGTAAGAAAGACTTTTTAGAAAGAGTGCAGAGCATGCCAACCATAGAGGGGAAAAGGATAATTGGAGAAAAGAGATGTTTATCAAAAGACAACATTAACAGAATAAAAATGAAAGTCTCAGATAAGTAAAATATATTTCCAATCCATATATCTGACAGAGAACTATATATATATTTCAAAATAATTTTTCAGTTAAAAGAAAAGGCACAAAGAAAATAAAAAGGACTTTAATACTCACTTCACAAAAAAAGATATTAAAATAATCAAAATATATGGAAAGTTCTCCAACTTCATTAATCAATGCGGTAATGCCTGTTAAAACCACAATGTGATACTGCTACACACACCCACCCCAATGGCTTGGAAGAAAAAATAGATACCACCAAATGGTGGCAAGATGACAACGTGGTATGCTGATTGTGATATTCTAAATTGGTGCAAGTGCCTTGGAAAACTTTCTGGCAGTATCTACTAAAGCTGAACATGTACATAAATCATATAGTAATGTAAAAGTAAGAGACAGGTAATATGATTTATATGAGAAGTAATTTGACTTTTGGACTTAGGGAACGAAAGCAAGCGAATGGGGGCCTTCCATTTTGTTGGAAATGTTATAATTTTTTGGCCTGCTCATTACACAGGTGTGTTATATTTAGGATGGTTTAATGAACTGGATATTTACCTGTAAATTTTTATATCTATTGTTACATTGAACAAGTAAATATGAATTTATTATTAAAATTATTAAACATTTTAAAACGTTTGAGTACTCACTAGTATATATTTTGACTCTGGGTTAAAAAACTATTGAAATAAAAATAATTTAATAGCAAAAAGTTTAATAGACCTCAATATATTTTCACGTGATAAATCATGGGCCCCAGAAAGTGTAATGGAATTTAACACCAGCGAATAGAAGGAAATAAATATTAGAGCAGAGAGAAAGGAAATAAAGAAAAGAAAAAAATTAATGAAAAACAATGTTTCTTTCTATGAAAAGATCAACAAAATTGACAAAACTTTAGCTAGATGGACTAAGAAAAAAAGGGATGACTCAAATTACGAAATAAAAATGTAAAGGATATTACTATCAACCCTACATAAATAAAAAGATTATAAGACTATACTATGAGCAATTGTAAGTGAAAATTTGGTTAAAGTAGATAAAATGGACACATTCCTAGAAATACAATATTTATAAGACTAAGTCATAAAGAAATAGAAAATGTCAACAGACCTGCAAGGAATAAAAAAAAAAATTACGTCAGGTCCATGTTCTTTTCTTCCCTTATGTATGCTTTTGCTTTCTGCAGTTTCAGCCATCTGCAGTCAATCACAGTCCAAAAATATTGAATGAAAAATTCCAGAAATAAAACATTCATAAATTTTAAATTGCACAATGTTTTGAGTGACGAAATCTCATGCTGTCCAGCTCCCTTTCGGCTAGCATATCAGTCATCTCTTTGCCCAGCATATCTACACCGTATATGCTGACTTCTCATTTATCGTTTAGTAGGGATCGATGTCATTTTCAGTTTTAGGGATTCAGTGAAGGTCTCTGGATGTATATTCCATGGATAAGGGAAGACCACTACAATTTTTAAAAATTCCAACAAAAAATATCTCTGGACCTGATGGCTTTACTAGTGAGTTTTATCATACTTTCAAAGAACTACCACCAATCTTTTTCAAAACTCTACAAAATCTTTAAAAGTGAACACTCCCTAGCACATTCTATGAGGCCACCATTGTTCTGATACCAAAGACAGACAGATACTACAAGAAAAGAAATTGCAGACCAACATCCCTTATAAACATTGGTGCAAAAATCCTTTTAAAAAGCTAGCAAACTATGTTCAACAGCATATTAAAAGCATTATACCTCATAACCAAATGGGGCTAATTTCTGGAATCAGTGTGTGTCAATGGCAGATAAACAGATGAGCAAAATCACACACACACACACTTGTATATTTGTAAAATGGAATATTGTTCAACCTTAAAAAAGAAGGCAATTCTAACATGGTACAAAATGGATGAAACTTAAAGATATTATGTTAAGTGAAAGAAGCCAGTCATGAAAAGATAAATACCTCGTAATTCTACTTATATGCGGTACTTAGAGTTGTTAAAATTATAAAGACAGAAAGTAGAATGGTGATTACCAGGGTCTGGGAGAAGGAGAGAATGGGGAGTTATTGCTTAATTGGCATTATGGTCTAAATGTTTGTGTCTCCCCAATATTTATATGTTGAAACCTAATCACCAACGTGATGATATTAGGAGATGGGGCATTTGGAAGATAATTAGATCATCGTTAAAGAGGCCTCATGAATAGAATTAATGTCCTTATAAAACAGATCCCAGAGAACTGCCTTGTCTCTCTTACCATGTGAGGACAAAGCAAGAAGGTGCCGTCAATGAACCAGAAAGTGGGCCCTCACCAGTCACTGAATCTGCTAGTGATCAATGGGCTTCTCAGTCTCCAGAACTGTGAGAAATAATGCTCTGTTGTTTATAAGCTATCCAGTCTAAGGTATTTTGTTATAGTCATCCAAAAGGACTAAGATAATGGGCATAGAGTTTCACTTTTGTGAGATAAAAAGTTCTGGAGATGAACAGTGGTGACAGCTGACAAATAATGAATGTACTTATTAATACTACCAAACTCCACACTTAAGAATGGTTAATATGGTAGCTTTTATATTACATGTATTGCCACAAGAAGAACATTAAAAAATAAAAAGTTGAATCGAAAAATGAAGAAGATAGGCATTAAAATATGAGTACACTTATTTGATTGAGATAATCAACAAAGTCAAAAGTTGGTTCTCAGATAAGTTACTTTTTGCTGAGAAAAACAGACAAATTCTCTGATTAAAAGAAGTAAGCATAGTTAGACCAAACTGATATTTACAATATAAGTCCCAAATTGAATACTGCTAAGGCAAGAATCTAGTGTTTACACATATTGATTTCCAATTAACTGCTTCTCACCTAGGCAAATTCTTTGTGCAGTTTTTCCCCTCTGGTGACTAGTAATAGATTTTTCAAGATAGTTAATAATTATCACTGTAATATAAGTTCCTCGAGGTTTTTTTGTACATTCATTTAAAAAATAACCTTAAAACAATGCCTAGTATATAAAAGAAACTCAATAATTAATTTTTGAATCACTGAATTGTATCACAAATCATCAGGGAAACCTGCTAATCAATCAATTATTGCACTTCTAGTAAAGACTAAGACTGAGATTGAAAAAGAACTTTAAACTGAAAAAAGGGTCAAGCATTTCTGATAAAAGGCAGCACACCTTCCCTTGATTTGTACATCATTTTAATATGAAGTTTTGAAAAGATTTCAGAAATTAACTGCTTAAGCAAGTGGGGAAGCAAGAATGATAAAATATGAATACATAAACAAATAGCCACTGGGAGTCAGATATAAAAATTACATTCAGATAAAGTCTCCAGACATAGATTTCAGTTTACAGAAAATTTTTGGTACAAACTAACATCCTAATAAAAATAACATCATATTTAATAATAAAAATAAACAACATAAATAAAAATCATATTTTTGCTACTAGCAAAATCCAGCCTATGGGAAACTCCAGAGGGAAGAGCCTAATATTTTCAACAAAATATATTATAAGGAAAAAGAAGAAATGGTACGGATATCTACAGTTGAAAAGAGATTGACTGTGAGTTGGAAATTTTTGAAGATGGGTGATGAATACGTGTGGTGTCATTGTATTAAATATCTCTACTTGGGTGTATATTTTATTTTTTTCTTAGTAAATATTAAAAACTATATACACAAAGTCATAGTTGTTTAGGAGAATCTATGCTAAAGGCCTTGGAAAATAAATTTTTATATGCTATATCATTAAAATATATTGTGAATTTGGTGTTTCTCTTCAAAATTTTAAATAACACTCCATTTTATATAATTAAAATATACCACCTGTGGCCAGAATGAATAAGAGAGAATTAAGCCGAGACACGATGAAGTATTTTTGGGGTATTTTTTATTTGGATAGTTAATATTCAATTTCAAGAGAATCTATCTGGGAGATCCATTTCTTTTTCTTTTCTCTCTCTCGCTCTCTCTCTCTCTTTTTTTTTTTTTTTTTTTTTGGTTTGTTTGTTTTGTTTTTGTTTTGAGATAGTGTCTTGTTCTGTTGCCCAGGTTGGAGTGCAGTGGCCCAGTCTCAATTTACTGTAAGCTCTGCCTCCTGGGTTCACACCATTCTCCTGCCTCAGCCTCCCGAGTAGCTGGGACTACAGGTGCCCGCCACCACGTCCAGCTAATTTTTTGCATTTTTACTAGAGACGGGCTTTCACTGTGTTGGCCAGGATGGTCTCGATCTCCTGACATCGTAATCCACCCTCCTCGGCCTCCCAGAGTGCTGGGATTACAGGCATGAGCCACCGTGCCTGGACCGGAGATGCATTTTTAACATAAACAAAAAATGCTGACAGATACCACACTTACCCTCTACTTATTTTCTATCTATAGTTCAACATAGATTTTGTTTCCCTTATCCAAAATTCTTGAGACCGGAAGTGTTTCAGATTGCAATTTTTTTCAGATTTTGGAATATTTGCAAATACATAATGAGATATCTTAGAGATGGGACTCAAGTCTAAATAAGAAAGTCATTTGTTTTATATACGTCTTATAAACATAGCCTGAAGGTAATTTTATATAGTATTTTTAATAATTTTGTACATGAAACAAAGTTATGACAACATTTTTACTGCAACCCATCACATGACGTCAGTTGTGAAACACTCAATGTATGGCACCATGTTGGTGGGTCTAAAAGTTTTATATTTTGAAGCATTTCTAACTTTACATTCTTGAATTAGAGATGCTAAACCTGTACTCAATGAAGAACTTATGCTAAAATATATTTTGTTGTGAAGTCTCATGTAATTATTGAGAATGGGAGAAAGTTATTTGGCCTTGTTTAGCTATGTTTAGGGAGAAATAACTATATGTTTTTTTACAAATTCATAAGCATATATAGAGACAGATTAATAGGAAGAAGATTGAGGCTCTTAAAACAAAGACATTCAGAATAGTGTTTCCTATACGTAGAGGTAAAAGAACATGACGAGTCTTCAGTAAATAAATAAATAAACCAATAAGTAAAGGCACTCTCTCGTACCCCCTCTACACTTTTTTGTTCATGTTGAAGTAATAGATGAGTTTCTGTCGTGCAATTTTGTTGTTAGATCTATTGCCTTTTCCAAAATACTTGAGTTTTAGACATTAAACTAGGATACACATAAAATCAGCATAGTGAACAAACAAATGTCATACTCCTGTTTACAGTATGAGAAAATGAATTTATTTTATAATTTAGAACCAGACTTCTTAGAACTCTAAAGAAAAGCGTTGAATAATTAACATTGCAAACTATCTAATTCTTTTAGCAAAGCTTATTTCACAGTTTTGCTTCAGTTTCACCAGCTGTAGAGAAGGCAATTCAAACGCCCTAAATGAATCCCAGCTGCAGTGCTTGCCACACAATTAACACGTTTAAAAGTGATAAATATAAGTTAAAAAACAACAATTTGGGGTCAATTTAAAATGAGCTGTCAGAAAATCAGAGATTGCCTAAATCCTTTTCATTTCTTGTCTGTTAATTGTAAATTTCCATAATCAATTTGGATTTGGGGGAAGGTTTAAAATTACTAAAATATTAGTACTATTTTCAAAAATGTGTCTTCTCTTTAAACTCAAAGCAAGTGATACAACTAGAAAAGTATTTTATCATTTCAAAGAACATGGAAGAAAGATACTGGCATTTTCATTTTGACATTACAAAGAGAATGGAGAAGAATAAGCATGACTCTATCAAGGGGATACCTCTTGGACCAATAATTATAAATAACATATATGACTAGTATGTTACTTTCTCAGTTATTCACAACAATGTGATTTTCATGCCAAACAATCTTTAGAGTAGTATATAATCAGAAGGAAATCCTCATGATTTAGAAAGTGATAGTTTGATGACTTGGGGGCTTCCCACTGCCATTTTTTTTCACCTTAATCCCATATTCCCGGAACCAATATTTGGAAATGTACCCAACTTGACTGAAAAAGTATTTACCAAAAAAATAGTAATAAGTTTTCTTCCAGGTACTTTCAGGGTTTTAACAATGAAATTGTTCCTTTCCTTTTGGAAACAAATGAAAGGTGTATTGTGTATGTGGCATTCTACATTTTATGTCCACTTTATCATTTCACTCTCACAATAACCATTTGAGTATTTAATCAATTTTTGTGCTTGAGGAAAGTGAGCTTCACAATAAATAAAAATTCTCCCGAGATTAAATAAGCAAATTTATTAATAAAAACCAACAAAATGCTTTAATTTTTTACTTCAATGTTATAGTGTTTCTAAACGTTTTACAACTCTGTTCTTCATTATAGGTTTTTTCTGTACTTATACAGTAAATAAAAAATACAGTTAAAATTATAGTATCTTCCTTTGAGATAATTTAGCATCTTAGTTTTCAGTGTTAGTTGTTCATACTAATAGCTTTGAATCAGAGATGTGACAAACAAAATAGTTACCAGACCTGGAGATAAATTATATATAGGTTAACAGAAAACAGAAGTAGATCAGCATGGTCCCTCAGATTGGGAATTTAGGTGTTTGGAAAAATATAGAACTTCTACTGAAAGCAACAGCAAACTTGTAAGAAGAAATTTTGTTTTCTTATTTTAACATATGAAGCTTTAGATTTGGAATAGACATTAAAATAAATATTAAGAAAGTGAATGATTAGTAAAATAATTCTTTACAATAGGTTCCTGTTGGTCAATTTAAATTCAAAGCAAGGAACATTTAAAATAAATTAGGAGAAGAAAAATATGAGGTAGCAAAATAAAAGATGTAAGAAAATTTGACTAAAATAAAGTGATTTTAAAATACATAATAATAGAGATAATTCTTAAAGAGATACAGTAGGGACTATGTACTGTTAATAATAGCAAGAAAACAATAAATCTGGGTTATTATAGGAATGAATAGATTCTACGGATGAAAGATTCTCATAAAAAACCGAATATTCACCACAAAGAGAATGTTAATTAACATATATAATTTTGAAAATATATATGGAAAGAAATATTTATATTATTCAAAATTTGCTAACTTACATGGTGAAAAATGGAACAATTGTCATACTACTAAATCTTTACAATAACGTGAGCTAGGCTGTTTTTTAAATGTTTTGGGTATACGATTTCTTTTGCTTCTACATCCTCAGGAAGTGGATGGTACTATCTTAATTTTACAAAACTTTAGATAATAAGGTGCATATCTTTGCCCATAGTCATTCAACAGATAAATCATGAAACTGGGACACAAATTTATCATTTCAGAGCTTCATTTACATTTTACATGACCTTCCACTATGGCCATTTTGTAGAAATAAAATAAAAATCTGTATATAAAATTAGTAGTGAAAAAATATTCTCTGAAAATCTTTCCCCTTGATTTTCTTTGTGTTGTTTACAGTTGTTTTGTATCATTTTCCATAAAATTATTCTGTATGGCACTATAATGATGGATACATAGGATTATGTATTTTTTTCAAATCTATAGAATATACAACACCAAGAGTGATCCCTAACATACACTGTGGACCTTGGGTGATGGTGATGTCAGTATCAGTTCTGAGAAATGTACCACCTGGTGAGGGTTGTCAATAGTGGGTAAGGCTGTGCAAATGTCTGAGCAAAGGATCGATGAGAACTCTGTACTTTCCACTCAGTTTTGCAGTGAATTTAAAACTGTTCTAAAAGACAGCTAAGTAAATATGTGAAAATATAAATATGTGAAAATAAATATATGAAAATATAACAGAAAAACAGTATCAAATTATTTATATAACAAGTTTCTTATGTAGTACTTTATGATATATGTGATTTTTACAGAAAACTAAAACATGATGATACAATAGGCCTATCACAGACTAAAATTGTGCAGCAATAATAAAGGCATATGATATCTTGAGAAATCTACCAAAAATACATCTGCATTTGAATTTTTGTTAGTCATGGACATTACTACTACTGCTTCCTACTTTTACAGCCACAGAGATTATTGAAAATAAATATGTAATTGTTTTCCCCTACCACATTCTTAGATACTTTGAATTTTGCCCTTAAATCTTTTGGAATTCATGAAACAAAATCAAATAACTCAGATTCAGAACTTGTTTGTAAGACAGGCAAGTTCTCTTGTGAGACAGTTTTGCAGCATGATAATGAGATTTTTTTCTGAAATCTCAGCCTAGCATCTGTTTTGTCATCCTTCACAACTTAGTTCCGTCTGCACTCATTAAGAAATTCTTTTGCCTGATGCTGAAAAGAGTGAATTATCTTTTCTGCAGTAAGAACTTTGACATATATGGTAGGTAGGAGAAAAGTTGTGTCTGGAATGCTAGTTCTCTACATCTTGTCTACACCAGTTCAGCTTTAATCACAATAGTACTATTCGTGAGAGTCTTATATATAGAAGTCAAGTAAATTTTTCTTTTAGAAGTTACAAAACAAAAACAAAAAATAATTTCCATTACTTAAGGAAATTGATACATTGAGAGCTGAGACTCCTATCCAGATTTTTAAAAATGTGTTATTTTAGAATCCATGTTGTTTGCATATTACTCATTGCTAGTACACATCGCCTCCATTTTAATTTCATCCAAGAGAAGAACTACTATACCGTGAAACCCTGCCTCTTTAAGAAGGAATGTACAATAACTTTCTTTTGGTTGTTTACTGTACAATATCCATGTAAAATGAACAAACTAAAAATGCTTTAAGAGAATTGTGAGATTCTTACATTGTTCTTACATAATAATTTTAGTGCTTCACCATTTATGCTTAATCTTAAGGAAATATTCCAAGATAACTGTGAGAACAAATTGAACACTGGTAAAGTCCTCTTGAATTTTTGAAAAAAGATTAGTGATAGACTAGTTTCTTGAACATTGCTTTAACTTAAGGGACAGAGAAACACTAGAGAGCTTGTTTTATATCTAACTTGAGATCTGTTTCTCTTTTATATGGTAAAGGAGAATGACTAGAATATGTATGGGTTTGCTAGTAAAAGAGCAAAAAGAAGACACTCAGAAAGCTCAAAGTTCATACTCAATAATGCAGTCTGAACTGTTGTCCAAGGCCAAAATCCAGAGAGCTATTCAGATCAGTTGTGCATTATAAAAGTTGCTGTCCTAAGGATGAGGCTTTTTATGGATTTTTTTTTCTTCACACCAGGAACTTTATTTCTAAGGGAGATTTCAATTGCTTTCTGTCGAACCTTAATAAATCTGGGCCAACAACTGAACTGCCAGAGGGAACGATAAAGCTGAATGAGATCTAAAAAGATTTACTATTAGTCAATGTGTAGAGATAAATTTATTCAACCATTAAAGATTATATTTCCCAACCAGAAAAGAAAAAAAAAATAGTGTAGGAGTCTTATATCAACATATTGCTGATGAGATCGGAGCTGCTAATTCAGTGGGGGTCTGCAGCATTGCCTTTATCCCTGTCTCCATCTCACAGCATCCAGTGATCTTCAGAGACAGGAGAGTGACACAAATTTTGTGGAATGCATCATCCTTAAAAGTCCACACAGAGAAAAGCAATTCCCACCAGGTTTAACCTGTAAATTATTTCTGAAAATGCAGCTATTACAATTTTCCATTTCTAAGTTGATGGCTGGATGAGTCCACCTTGCTGTAAAGTTCTGTTTCTTATATGTGAAGATACAGGGAAAGCCAATGTAAAATATATAGGAGGTTGTAATAAGTAAACTTCTCAAGGATTCATTTGATTGACTGTACTACATGAAACATTTATCTGAATTTACTTTTCTTCTTTTCTATCATCTTTCAATTGTTCTACAAATTTTTTAATGAAGTTGCAAAAATATTACCTTTGAGGTAGAGACAGTTTGAAGCTTTGTTACTTTATTGATGTCACTCCTGACCAATCTTATTTGAAAAATGCTTATTTTAGTGAAATGGAAAATAAGAACTTAGAAATAGTTTCCTCAGTCATTCCTCTTTTGCCAGTGACCTTTTAATTTATATCACCATAGGTGTATAACACCCCATATAGATAGATTATCCCCCAATATTGTTTTTGATTTCATCAAAGTAGAAGGAAAATAGTTTGTGATTAGAATTGTACAAAATCAAATGACTCATTTCTGTTTATCAGAATACATGAATGTGTGTGTCTATACCCACACACAAACACACACACAGTAGTTCACATGCAGAATTTTAACCTTGGCTTCTTTTCAAAGGTTGCTGATTATAACTGCAATTGTCCAGTTTTACCTGAAAATAGCTAAAAATTAATATTAATACAATGATGAGTCAACAAAAAAGAGCTAGCACAAGAGGTGTACCATGAGAACTTTGTTCTTACTTTAATTTTTTTTTTCTCAGTTTGAACTTTATCAACATTTAAGCGTTCGCTTGAATAGACCCAAGTGTTTATGTATTTACTTGGAGTCTTTATGTACATTAGCAAATAGGATCACCTATCACCCAAGAAGCTGCTATGACAACTGTTTCTGAAGAGCTAAAGGAACCAGAAATGTGAACTTCAAAGGGTGACACCCTTTATTTATTTTTAAATGGGAAGGAAAATAATTATTAAAAATAGATTATACTTTGTTTAATTTCAAAATTAAACAAATTTTATAATTTTTTAGAATTAAACAAAACAGCTGGTTATTAACAAATGACAAAATTCATTTTCTCCTTGTCTCAGTTTTTGCTATCAGTAAATTTAATATTTAATATTTCACATATTTTTTCAATAAGGTATTTTCATAATGATGCTTATGAAATGTTTAGTCACCCCAAGAATGGGGTGGTAGTATGGTTTATAGTAAAACTATTAAATTCTAAAGTTCACAAAATTTATCTGCTTAAAATAAAGAAGAAATAAACTAAAATCCTGATATACCACACAGGGTCATTTGCCACCTAAAAATATTCCACAGCTATACTTCAAGATAATTTACCTACCATTATGTTACCTTGTATCTAGGAAGGCATTCTTTGGTGAGAGAGCTTAATTATCTGTTCAATTTGAAATATATAAATTACACTGATTTTTATACACAATCCCAGTAATCTCCAGGATCCTATGAGGCTAAGGTCTAGTATAAACTCTACACTACAAAGTAATATTAAAAAAAATAGCCCTGCCAACCAAAATCATATAAATAATTCTATGTTTTCAACTATTTACTTCCATTTGTCAATGAACATTAAGAGATATATAAATCATAATATAAAATTTCCCAAGTCTTGTAGATACACCTCAAAGCCTTTCTTTCTCTTTACCTGTTACTCTCAACACTCTTAAAATCTCTTTCCAGACTTTAAAATTACAAGATCTTGATTTTCTATTTTTTAATTAATTCAACCTTAATAGTTCTTCACACTTATAAATGAATCTCGTTTGTTTCTAATTAAAAATCTTACTCTTATTTTCTAGTTCTGTCACTTCATCCTAATTTTCCTAGTATCTACCATAGAAGTTTAGAAAAGTTAATTTACCTTAGAAATTGGAGAAGATAGAAAGTTATAACCAATGACAGAAAACATTTTTTGAAGCTGATAATGCTTTATTTATTTCCTATATTAGTATTATTTTTTATTTTTATCTTGTATAATTTCAACTTTTATCTTAGATTCAGGGAGTACATGTGCAAGTTTGTTGCATGACTATATTGCACGATGCTGAGGTTTGAGGTTAGATGATCCCATCATACAGGTAGTGAGCATAGAACATAATAGTTAGTTTTTCAACACTTTTCACCTCCCTCCCTTCCTCCTCTGTACAGTACTCTCCAGTATCTATTGTTGCTATCTTTAGTTCGATGTTTAGTTCTCACTTATAGGTGAGAACATGCAGTATTTGGTTTTCTGTTCTTGTGATAATTCGCTTAGGATAATGGCCTCCAGCTGCATTCCTGCTGCTACAAAGAACATAATTTTATTCTTTTTATGGCTGCACAGTAGTCCATGGTTTATATTTTTTTCCAATTCACTGTTTATGGCCATCTAGGTTGATTTCTATTGTAGGTACAAAGACAGAAATCTTTTTCAGAGTAAGTAATGCCCAGGATTAAATTGTGGAAAGTAAGGCAGTAGTAAATATTGTTACCACTTGCATTTACATCTTTATTGTTGTTACATGTAGCAGAATGTATGAGTATATTAATTAAATAGATCCTATGAGAAAAATATTTTCTGGTCTTTGCCTGAAAAAAATATACATTTGAAATAATGTCAACTTTTGAGTGTCTACTATGGTTACCACTTGAGTTTTCACAGGTGACAATAAACTTGTATAAATATCTTCTAATCAAATAGCAACGGAGAGATCTGTTTGCAATATGTGAACTATCAAACATTTTCTTTCTTTCAGATTTTCTACTATAAAACACTTTTTTAGCTAAAATATTGATTGATTACCAATCTGTGTAAATATATATTATCACAGTTTGGATTATTTAATATACAAAAAATGGAATACTTTCAAAATGATACAGAATGCACAAAAGTTTATACAATCTAGCAAACAATTTTGGTCAAAAATAATTTCTCCTTTCATTGAAATATTAAAAGTTTAAGTTGCCACACCTATGCTACTGAGAATATTTTTCCACGAATCTGTGTGTGTGTGTTTCATTTATTCTATATCACTGATCAGAAAGTACATGAGAGCAAGAATTAAATTTAACTTACTTGTCATTCTTTATTAGGTGCTACTAGATTGTTTTATAGATGGCTTGCTATTAGCAAGAAGTATAGACTTGTGTAGAAGACATACAACAATTAAGTATATGCAGTAATTATAATGGGTATGAGAGAGACTTGAAGAAAATGAAATGGAAAGAGGATATGGACCCATGAGTAACTCCAAACACTACCTAGTTTTGCCTTCTATTAGCCCTAGTGATACCTACTTATTGAAATAATTGATTGGCTAATTGTAGGAAAAAAAATATTTTTTAATATATTTTCCTGATTACAAGATGATATGGTTTGGCTGTGCCCCCACCCAAAAATTCCCATCTTTCTCATGTGTCGTGGGAGGGACCTGGTGGGAGTTAATTGAATCATGAGAGTGGGTCTTTCCCATGCTGTTCTTTTCATAGTGAGTGAGTCTTAAGAGATCTGATGGTTTTATAAAGCGGAGTTTCCCTGCACATGCTCTCTTACCTGCTGCCATGTAAGACATGACTTTGCTTCTCTTTTGCCTTCCACCATGATTGTGAGGCTTCCTCAGCCATGTGAAACTGTGAGTCAATTAAACCTTTCATTTATAAATTATCCAATCTTGTGTATGTCTTTGTTATCAGTGTGAGAACAGACTAATATGACAAATTGGTACTGGGAGTGGGGCACTACTGTAAAGATATCTGAAAATATGGAAGTGACTTTGGAACAGGGTAACAGGCAGAGACTGGAATAGTTTGGCAGGGTCAGAAGAAAATAGCAAAATGTGGGAAAGTTTGGAACTTCCTACAGGCTTGTTGAATGGTTTTGACCAAAATGATGACAGTGATAAGGACAACAAAGTCCCAGCTGGGCTTGTCTCAAATGGAAATGAGACATTTGTTGGGAACCACAGTAAAGGTCACTCTTGCTATCCAAAGAGACTGGTGGCATTGTAACCCTGCTCTAGAGATCTGTGGAACTTTGAACTTGAGAGAGATAATTTGGGGTATGTTGTGGAAGATATTTCTAAGCAGAAAAGCATTCAAGAGAAAGCAGAGCATAAAAGTTTGGAAAATTTGCATCCTCACTATGTGACAGGAAAAAAAAACCCAAAAATTTCTGGGAAGAAATTAAAGCCTCTGCAGAAATTTGCATAAGCAATGAGGAACCAAATGTTAATTGCCAAGGCAATGGGGAAAATGTCTCCAAGGCATGTCAGTCAGCTTTACAATAGCCCCTGTCATCATAGCCACAACAGCTAGAAGGGGAAAATAGTTTCCTGGGCTAGGTCCAGGAAATGTGTGCAGCCTTGGGACTTTGTGCCTTGCATCCCAGCCTCTTCAACCATGTCTAAAAGAGGCCAAGGTACAGCTTCTCAGAGGGTGCAATTCCTAAGCCTTGGCAGCTCCCATGTGGTGTTCAACCTGTGATGTACAGCAGTCAAGAATTGAGGTTTGGGAACCTCTGCCTAGGTTTTAAAGGATGTATGGAAATGCCTGAATGTCCAGGTAGAGGTGTGCTGCAGGGGTGGAGTCCTCATGGAAAATCTCTGCTAAGGCAGTGGAGAAGGGAAATACTGGGTGGAAGCCCCCACACAGAGCCCCACTGGGGCACTGACAAGTGGAGTTGTGAGAAGAGGGCCACTGTCTTCCAGACCGTAGAATGGTAGATCCACCAACTGCTTGCACTGTGTGCCTGGAAAAGCCATAGCCACTCAACGCCAACCTGTGAAAGCAGCCAGGAGGGTTCTGTACCCTGCAAAGCCACAGGGGTGGAGCTGCTCAAGACCCTGGGAGCCCACCTATTGCATCAGCCTGACCTGGATGTGAGACATGGAGTCAAAGGGGATCATTCATAACTTTAAGTTTTAATGACTGCACTGTTGCATTTCGGAGTTTACAGGGCCTGTAGCCCCTTTGTTTTGGCCAATTTCTCCCATTTGGAATGAGTATTTTTACCCAACACCTTGTACCCCCATTGTTTCTGGGAAGTAACTAACTTACTTTTAATTTAAAGGATCATAGGTAGAAGGGACTTGCCTTGTCTCAGATGAGACTTTGGATTGTGGACTCTCGAGTTAATGCTGAAATGAATTAAGACTTGGGGGGACTGTTGGGAAGGCAGGATTGGTTTTGAAATGTGAAGACATGAGATTTTGAAGGGGTCATGGGTGGAATGATATGATTTTGCTGTGTCCCTACCCAAAAATCTCATCTTGAATTGCAGCTCCCATAATTCCCACGTCATGGGAAGGACTCAGAGGGAGGTAACTGAATCATGGTGGTGAGTCTTTCCCATGATGTTCTTGTGATAGTGAATAAGTCTCACAAGACCTAATGGTTTTATAAAGAGGAGTTCCCCTGCACACGCTGTCTTGTCTGCCACTATGTAAAACATTATTTGGCTCCTCTTTTGCCTTCCACCATATTGCGAGGCTTCACCAGCCATGCCAAGCTGTGAGTCAATTAAACCTCTTTCTTTTATAAATTACCCAGTCTCAGGTATGTACTTATTAGCAGTGTGAGAACAAACTAATACACAGGAGTAATTTAAATGATTAAGTTCTTTATTCTATTTTCCTCATGACTTTGGGTATATATTGCTGGTATAAAAAGTGTTATACCTTCAGTTAATAAATTTGGATGAGGAAATCAGTAAACTAAATTAAAAAAAAGATGTACTATTTTGCTTAAATGATTAATAAAGAATATAATATTATAGACTATAACATAATTATTACATTCCAAATGGTAACATTTAAGCTGACCACTAACAGATTTGAGAAATGAGTGTTGGAATTCTTACATTATATTTTTAGATAACAGAATAAAAATAAAGAGAAAGATAATTATGTAAGGTAAAAAATCTTATTGCAAAATTCAATTCATTAATATTTAGTAATTTTTTTTCTATTCTAACTTATAAGCATGTCAAATCCATAGTGACTTTAAGATTTTTGCTTTGTATCATTAAAAAAGGCAGCTGTATTTTGACTAGGAGAGGATTCCCTACATTTAATATACATCCTATCTTTCCTGTTACCTAGAAACTTGAGATTCCTTATCTGAAGAATAAAGACTCAACTCAAGCAACAGAGACACTGATAATGGCAGTGATGATAGTAGTAATGGTGTTGGAGAAGGTGGTATATGTGGAAATGTGGGGGTTTTCAAGAGGAGAGGGACATAAAGAGGGGAAGATAAATTATAGCAAAGTCTTCTCTTACGTATTATTATTTTCCCACTAGTCCAACCTCTCCTAATCATATGCCAGAAAGACCAAGGAATCTGAACTGTTGATATTGTGAGTTGAAGCAAAATTCCCATTTCAGCAGAATAGACCACATCTGGGACCAGTGGGAAGCCTGGGATATTTTTCAGGAAGTTTAATTCAAACTGGCATTATTATTATTTTAGGCGTATCTTCACAGCTTCTAATATGCCTTGTTATTAAGGAGAGAATATTTTTAAAAGATATATCTAGTTTAATATTTGTCAAAATTAACTATAAAATAGCCCAATAAAGTTACCTTATTTGCTAATTAGGTAAAGAGATCTAATGTCATTTTCCCTATATCCATGCATTTCTTAAAGCTTTGCATGAAAATATATTAAATGCATTGATATATACAACAAGGGATAAGAGGAATCAAAAATTAGTGTGTATGATCCTGAAATCCATCATGCTATACATTTTAACAAACATACCGCATAAACACCAGTATAGTCATCACTCCTGTCCTGAAGCGATGGGCACACTGGGAAGGAAAGACTAACACACCTGAACCAACAGCAATGGGAAGAGAATAAATTGTACAGTATACATGTATACACGATGATTCTTGAAAATGGGAAAAGTAAGGAATTTTTAATTTAAAAAAGTAAACTACATTTTTATGCATTGAAGCATTGGTTGAGGAGAAGCAGGAGAGCAACACAGGGAAAACAAAAAACCGGAGTGAAGCCCCAAATCAGGGGTGCACTTTTAGGAAAATGAAGGACAACAATATAAACAGAAGGTAGGAAATGTTTTTGGAAGCTTTATAATGTAGCTTAGTGCAACACATAATTCACCAAGGAATTGTTTTTAATTGCTGAACTTCCAAAATATCCTTATTTCTTTGTATTAAAATAGCATTTCTTTGTGAATTTACAATTAGTTTCCATTTTTAAGGAGTTAATTCCCAGTTTTCAAAGAAAGAGAATAGCTCATTCACTATCTTTTTGTCTCTCTTCTTTAGCATTTGTGCAAGAGCATTTCCCATTTCTGTCACATTAACACAGCCCTGGCTTCCTGCCATTTGCTGATTATCAACTCCACTGAAGAACACCAAAAATTGAATAAATCATAGGAAAAAATGCACACTGGTAATGTATGCTCTTAATCATTTTGTTAATATTTGGGGTAAGAAAAGAGGTTTGAAAATATGTGTTCTCATAAAGCTTGAGGATTTTCTGTAAAGTTTAAATACCTATAATGTGACTTAACTTTTTAGTAGGGATATGGCAACTTAAAGGAGAGCTACCTTGGAGTTTATTGTCATTGAATGAAAGAGTATTTGCTAATCATATATTTTTTTCTACTGACACCATTAAACTTGACAAAGAAGTAGATCTTGAGGAAACTGAGTAATATTTACATCTAGGATATAAAGTTTCAAACTACTCTATGAATAAAATTATAATATTTGCAATACAATTTATTTCAATGATTTGAATTTTACTTATTCTTGAGTATATATATGTGTGTGTATACATATATACAAACAAGAGATAAGAGGTATGGTTATTTTAAATATACATTTTGGACTAAATGGAAGAGAATTTCTGAGAAAATATTGGATAGAGAGTAGAATGTGCTGAAAGAGGATGTGAGTTCCTCTTAATCACCTAATATGTAAATATTAATTAATAGTCTAGAAAAGACAGAGAACAGTTTTCCAGGAAAGACCAATAAAAAATAAAACTAAAAATAGTAATTGTGATTATATCTGGGAATAAACATAAATTTAAAAGGGATAGAGAAAACGTACATTCACTTTTTATTCTATATGCTTAGATATTGCTTGTATTTTAGAAGCCTCTATGACCTTTTTGTATAAAGATATACAAAATAAAACAAAAACTACCATCCATTATTATGATTTACTCACAAAATAGGATATTTATTTCTCTGTTGTTTATATACTATAATCACATAACATAAAATTATTTAAATTATTTCAGAAATAAAACTTTATTATATAGTTTCCATTTTATTCTCTTGCCATGAACTCATTAACAGCAACTACAATGATAATGACAACAGCTAATGTTTAAAAGCCCATTTTATATGCTAAACATGGTTCAAGATCAGTGTGTGTATGTATGTGTGTGTATACAAATTCTCAAGGTGGGAAATATAATGCTATACCACAGGCACTATTTTAAATATTACATCTAATAGAGGAGAAACATGTACTGGAGACATTAAATAACTTAACACAGGATTTAAACCTAGGCAATTGTTAAGGATTGACCTCTATCCTTACTATTTTATGGATATGAGGTATTATACAACACTTTAAAATGAGTTGCCAAAAGGAGGAATCTTTGAAACTAGTGAAGATGAAGATCATGCATGCACTAATTTTGAAAATTATTGGGGAAAAGTATCAACTGTAAGGCTCATTTTCAAAGTAAACACAATGACACTTTATTGGAACTGAAGAGGGGGATGCCTTACAATGTGAGGACTGTTATGTTTCCATTTGGTTAAAATCAATAGATAATTGAAAGATGTTTTTTCAATAATAACATTTTTGTCAAGTTTATATCACTATTTCAAATAGATTTACTTTAGACATACTGGGATTGTCATCAAATCATGTTTTGGAGGAACACAAACAACTCTTATCCTTTGATATTTTATTTGCCATGTATTTTAAGTTAATTTCATAAATTTTGTATACAATATAGCAATAAATATAGATATAAATATATGCACATGTATCTGTATGTGACATTTTCTAGTGGACATCTGTTAAATTTAACATTTTGATCATTATACACATTAGTTAATACTACTTTTAACAATAATATTGTTATTTAATGATAATATTGAACATTTATGAGCACTTATTATGGTTCCAGCTACATATAGTAGTCTCTCTTTCTCTCTTCATATCAGTCTCAAGAATCTTGCCAATTTAAAATTCTTTTTTTAGCTATTTTTATTTTTTGTTAGCATTTTCAATATGGTTTTAAAAATGTGTTAGGATTCCAAATTTTCAGGCACTGAAAAATGTTTTCAAACATGGATTAATGAGCATCATGGGATTCTCTGAGAATGTGACAGAAAGATAATGACCTCTGCAATTCACAAAGTCACTACATTTATTTCTTTATTTATTCAAATCTGGTAGAGAACATTTTGTCTCTGGCTCTGTAAGAGCACCATCTGGTGGTATCCAAGTCTTTTAAGACAATCTGTAGACATCATTGTTACCAAAGGTTTTGAGGGGTACAGCGGTAAACTTGTTAGAATGTAGATTTATATTTCTTTTGATTTTTTTTGTTCTAAGTTTAACAAGACAATTATTTATTATTTTGAGTGAATAACTAACACATAAAATCAAATCCCATGTATGAAGTACATAAAAGACTATTTTTCCCTCAGGAGAAACAAAACAAAACAAAACAAAACTACTTTTCCTTATTGTTGAGTATCGGGCAGAAAAGTTTACAATTGCTAGGACTAGCCAACGTATAGAAAAATCAACAATTCAAATTTAAATATGCATATCCTCTTAGGGTTAGATTTAGGAGATGACAAGCTGTTAATACTCCAACAGGGTTCATTGCCAAGCATTCTATGTATTCTAATACTTTGTAGCTTCAAAATAAGTAACAATTTCAATGATTTTCTACTGAAAATACTAGTAAATGTTGGGATGATTTTACTGAACTTTTGAAAGTTCAGTTATATTCACAGTCTTGTGAATATAACTGTGTTATATTCACAGTCTTGCCAGGACAATCATCACAGATACATATTTTACGCAAGAGAATGTCTAGAATAGTGAATAGCTTACCAGCTTGTGACAAAATATAATTCCAATAGAATTTGATAGCAAATTTAACCAAAAATGATCATTCAATATTCTATTCATAACATATTTTGTTAAAAAAATAAAATTTTCTAGAGAAATACATATGGATTTATAATATCTGCAGAGAAATAACATAAATATTACGTAGGTAGAAAATTATAATTTATTAGAAATACAAAGAACCAATTCTCATAGATTCAAATTTTTTTCTATATTAAAATAATAGTCAATATTTCTTTCCTTATGGCTAAAGTTGTACTTGTTCTTCTGTATCAGTGATAATTAAAACTTAGATACATAAGTACATTTTGTAAATTTTGAGATAAGAAAATTTATTCCCAATATATTCTCTAGGATTGAAAATATTAGTTACTTTATATAAATTTTCACTCTTTTTATTTCCAAACTAAAAACATAACTACAGTAAAAGGCCATGGGTGAAGAATTTAAGTTCTGAAATAAAGTTGTTTGGGTTTGAATCTTGCTCTTTTTAGCTATGTGCTCTTAGACAAATTACTTCTATAGGGCACTATTTGTAAAATGCTGATAACACCTCCAGTCTAAGACTGTAATAAGTATTAAACAATTTAAACAAATAAAGAATTTGAAGTTGTGCTTACTTTTATCAAGCATTAAATAAAGGTTAGTCAGTAACTATTGAAATGTTTTCATAAGAGGTATTCAGTTATGACTCCACTTTGCATTTTTCTGTGGAAATATATTTAATATTCCACTTGTTGGTTGATGCAATGTAAGAGTCACTTTATGACATATAAAATGCATTTCTATAGCACAGCTTCCTAGCACTACTGAGAATGGATTCCACATGCCATGATCATTGGCTACCAAAGTCCCTGGACTTTATTCCACTGTCTGTGAAAACCCTGTCTGTCACTTTGGAATGTTGAATATATATTTCTGTATCTTGTGTGTATCATGACACGTTAGTGTTTGTATGAATGACATGAAACAATTTCTATTACCAAATTTGTCACACTTAAAGCCATAACAGAATAAAATACCTAGATACACAGGTAACCAAGGAGGTAAAAAATCTATTCAACAAAAATTGCATAACAGTACTGAAATAAATCAGAGATGACACAAACAAATGGAAAAATACTCTAAGCTCATGGACAGGAAGAATCAATATTGTAAAAACAGCCATACAGCCCAAAGTAATTTAGAGATTCAATGTTATTCCTATCAAACTATAAACATCATTTTTCATAGAATTAGAAAAAGCTACCTAAAATTCATACAGAACAAAAAAGAGCCTGAATAGCCAAAGCAATCCTAAGCAAAAAGAACAGAGCCAGAAATATCAAACGACTTTACTTCAAACTATACTGCAAGACTTCAGCAACCAAAACATCATGATATTGATACAAAAATAGACATACAGACAAAAAGAACAAGTTAGAAAACCCAGAAGTGAAACTGCACACCGACAACAGTCTGATTTTTGACAAAGTCGACAGAAACAAGCAATGGGGAAAGGACTCTCTATTCAGTAAATGATGCTGGGATAATATAGGCTAGGCATATTCAGAAGATTGAAACTGGACCCCTTTCTTTCACCACAAACAAAAATCAACTCAAGATTGATTCAAAACTTAAATGTAAAACTTCAAACTATAAAAACGCTAGAAGAAAAACTATAAAATACTATTTTGGACATAGGCCTTGAAAAAGATTTCATGATGAAGACTCGAAAAGCAAATGCAACAAAAAGAAAAATTGAAAAATGGGAACTAATTAAACTGAAGAGTTTTTTCACAACAAAGAAACTATCAACAGAGTAAACAGAAAACCTATAGAATGGAAGAAAATATCTGTAAACTATGTATTCAACACAAGCCTAATATCCAAAATCTATAAAATACTTAGACAAATCAACAAACAAAAACAACCCCATTAAAAAGTGGGCAAAGGACATGAACAGTCACTTCTCAAAAGAAGACATACAAATGTCCAACAACCATTAATACTCATCACTAATCATTAGAGAAATGCAGATCAAAACCACAATGAGATATCACCTCATACCAGTTATAATGGCTATTATAAAAAGTCAAAAAATAATACATAGTCGTGAGGATGTAAAGAAAAGGGAATGGTTATATGCTGCTGATGGGAATGTAATTAGTTCAGCCATGGTGAAAAGCAGTTTGGAGATTTCTCAAAGAACTTAAAACAGAACTACCTTTTTAACTAGCAATCCCATTACTGGGTATGTAACAGACGGAGTATATATTGTAAACAAAAAGACACATGCATTTGTATGGTCATCACAGCACTTTTCACAATAGCAAAGACATGGAATAAACTTAGATGCCCATCAATACTGGACTGGGTAAAGAAAATGTGGTGCATTTACACCATGTAATACTATGCAGCCATTAAAAAAAAAAAAAAAAAAATCATGTCCTTTGCTGCAACATGGATACAGCTGGAGGCCAATATCTAAGGGAAATAATGCAAGAAGAGAAAACCAAATACTGCGTATTCTCACTTATAAGTGGGATCTAAATGGTGCATACATATGACCACCAAGAAGGGAATAATAGACTCCAGGGCTTACTTAAGGGTGAAGTGTGGGTGGAAGGAGGGTGAGGATGGAAAAACTACCAAGCTGGTATTATGTTCACTGCCTGGGAGACAAAATCATTTGTACACCAAACTCAAGCAACATGTAATTTACCCATGAAACAAATCTGTACACATACCTTCTAAACCTAAAGTAAAAGTCAGGAGAAAAAATAAATAAGTAAAACTCATTATATTTAAAAAGAGTAGTTATACATATTTCAATAATCCATTATATTGTTGGGAAGACTTAGGGGTGTGTAACACACCAATATTATATCCAAACAAACTTTAAATTAGAGATTTTACGTGAATAGTTCTTACATACAAATGTATGTAATTCTAGTGAGTATCTCTGATTGCCTCAGGGAAGGATCAAAAACCATTGCCAATTTTCTTTACTGACAGTTGAACTTTCCATAGTAACACCAGCTGTTTAACTTCTAGATTTTCTCATGAAAATATGTTGTTTCTCATAAACATCAACAGCTTTTATTTACCTGCTTAGAAAAATGTGGCTGTTCTAATTCTATGGTTCTTTGAAAACAAATTTACAAAAACGTTTGACTCACTATTGGTTTTTATTTCTGTTTTTAGACTGCATATCATCTAAATACATTTTAATCATTTTATTTCAGCTACGACACAGCAAATCAAAACAACAATTTATGTACCAAGCAAATTAAATTTCCATCTATGAGACAAATTCAGAACAATAAAAATTGAAGTGATAAACTGGGTGTGTTCAAGGAGTTTTTGTATGTGAATGTATAGTCTAAGCCAGAGTTCAATTATTTTATTTTGAAAATTATCAAGTTGATGGAAAAAAGCTTTGCATCAAAACAATTTTACTTTCTAAGATCTGGACATAACCAAATAATTTAGTAGGCTCAATATTTTTCTATCTGATATTTACATATATGTGTTTGTTATCTAAGGATAATAATGTTTAAATAGGAATAAAATTTTATAGAGCAAGACATTACAGAAATGAGTTGTGTACAAATAAAGCAGAAATAAACTAAGGTTATCTAAAAGTATAATGAACTGTTGATTAATAATACATTAGCAGTTAACACAAAAATCAAATTAGTCATCTAAAGAAGTTTGCATATATATGTTGCTCTTGTCACTGATGGGGCTGTAATAGATTTTAAAGCAAGTATGCCTGTATGATGAGTTCATTTGGTATTCACTGTAATAGCACAGATAATAATGAAGTCATTTGGCTTCCATTATATAAACATTAGATAATGGATACCTATATTAAAATGCAACTCTTATGTTTGTGCTTATTTTTGTCTTCATTTGTACATAGTACTAAATCTTTAAAGTTGAGCTTTCATGCAGTTTGTTGACATTTATAACTCTGGATTTTGAGTGACTTTTATGAACAAAAGCGTCTTGTTACATTGTTTTAGGTTCTAAGACAAACAACAATTGGATTTCTTAAAAAGAGCATCCTTTATGTTTATTATCTAATTATCTAATCTTATTCTCCCCCTCCTACTTTTTGCTACTTTTTTGGACTGGAAGCAGACATTCACAATAACATCTTGAGAAAATACGCCAGTACACAAGATATTTGAAATGTCTGATTTTACATTTTATTCCTCAAGTTATTTGGTGTGTTTGTTTCTTATGACAATATATTTTTTAAAAATCAAAGGTCAAATAAGATGAAAATTGATATTTAAATTTAAACAAATTTAAATAAAATGTTTTCCTCCCAGAGGCCTCCACAGCTGGTTTATAATGGTTAAACAATGAAAAGTACTTTCAGATGTGTTTTTCTGTTGGATGACATTGGTTATTTTTACCATATGAAGTGGTATAAACTCTTTTTGTGAGGCAGGCAGGATTGCACTTGCTATTTTTCTCCATGTTTATGCTTCTATTAAATTGCCTATCCCAGATTTCGAAAGCACCAACTATGGCTGATTTACCGATTGCAAAAACAAGCCGATCCAACCAAATATATTAAATTGTTTCCTATATGTTTATATGTTCTTATAAATTCTTGTAAATCTTCATTGAGATATATATGCACACATATAGACACACATATATATTCACACACAGTTAAATAGAAATTATATAGATGATTATAATAGTGTACTAAGTAACTATAATGTCAGAAAGCAAATTGTACTGCAGAGCCACAGAAAATTTGGATTAATCTTAATTTTTCATGGTCTATTGTAGAGAATTCCAAGATAGTTCTTACTTAAATTATGGAGAGGATAGGAGACTGAGATTAAACTTTTCTCAAAATGTCTTCTTTGTGTAACGAGAAAATGTTAAGTGCAAAAAAAGTCTCCAAAAAGTGCTAAAAATGAAAGAAGAAAAGAATTTGGTAGAAGGATCTTACAACTAAAATATGGAATTGGCAAATGGCCTTGTGTTTGATTACTCTCTTGTCCATTCTCTAAAACCTTTGACTATAAATCTATTCTTCCTTCAGGTCTCAGATTGAAATAGGAAGCCCTCTTTAACCCTTCATGGGTTGGGTAATCCTCAGTTAGATTCTCATATCTGTTCCTGCACTTAAATTATACAACATTTTTTAATTTTAAATATATATGAAAAATCTATCTTCACTTTCACATATAGGTAATTGGGGAGGAGAAGAGTATTTTAATTGCTGATTCAGATAATAGTGCATATTATTCTTTGGTGCTATAGCAAAATTCAACAATGGTAATTTTTATGGAGGTAATATATAGTATGAAACCTAAAATCATATCAATGAAGTGTGTCTACTCTGCTGTGTGAAAATCCATTGGTCTCTCATGCATTTTTAAATGAAAGTTATTTTGGCATGACTTTATCCTATCATGCTTTGATTATTCGGAAAATATAGGCTTGCTGAATTATACTGATGTTTGTAATGGTGACTCATTGTATTCTAAAACACAAAAAACTTACCTTTGTCAATATCATAACTCTCATCAGAAAAGCTTTTAGTATAAGGAAGCTGTCAAGCTGAAGCTGGTAGATGCAAGTTTTCCAAAATTCCAATTTTCATTCATTGAATTATTATTTAAAAGAAGTACTACTAGTTGTTTTTCTTGAAGTGTCAGACTTACTTAGTTTATTTTTTAGAAGACATCCACCAAATACTTATGTGTGAATGGCTGTACACTGCCTGTCAATTGGTATTTCATATGAAGGTAGTTTTGTGTAAAAAGAGGCACATAAGTACTTTATTTCATGACCACCATTATATGTAAGTATATAGTGTTAGTTCTTTTTGCATACTGCCCTTTTTGTAACACAGAATATTAAACAGATATGTGCTTATGTAAGATTTCATAAAATTAATTTTATTGCTTCATTGAGGGCAAATTTTAAGTGAAACTGGTTTTTTATTTTGTTTTTCTTACTACAAATGTGTGGCAGTTCAATATCAAAATCATCAAAGTTAATATTGTCAATGAAGGATAAAATTAATGTCACATTAGATTACTAGTATGATGCATTGAGATGGACGTTGTATCATTCCTATGGTATTCTCACCAAAAATTCATAACCTAAATTGAATCATGGGTAAACTTAAGACAAACCCAATTTGAAAATCATTCTGCAAAATAGTTGTCTGGTTCTCTTCTAGAGTCAAAGAAAAAGGCAGAAAAAGACTGAGTATCTGTTACAACATAAAGGAGACTAAGGAACATTATAGCTAAAGGAAAATGCTATTCTTGATTACAATCCAGACCAGAAAAATATTTCTCTTAAATTATAATATGTTAAAGGAACAAAAGTATTAAAGGAGGAATTCAGTTGTAAATATGCAATAAAATTATACACCATAATCATATTTTTCATAATTTATTAAAAATAGAAGTACTAGGATATCAAAGGCATAGCAAATTTTAATAAATTATAAAATGTAAAGTACTGAGATAAAAACTCTAGAGAATGCCTAATATCTTTAAGCATTAAACTGATTAATAATATATAATTGAAATTTTATTATTTCTAAATGTTAACTAATTATTGAAAGAAAAAGTAAAAGAGAGCTCTAGGAAGTCATGTGGTAATGATTTAATAGTTATCTATCTAGTGATGCCTTAGAAATAACAGAAATTAGGAGAATAAAAACATAAAGTTTATCTATTTTAAAAAAATTGAACTGCTTATAAAGACACTCCTCACTTCCTGGTCCTTCTTGAGATCATTTTTTGACACTTCTATGAATTTGATTGCTTGAACAAAACTAAATACCATGGCTTCACTAGATACTTATTATCTGTCTGCTTATATTTACACAATATTCTGTGTATTCAGTATTTCTCTTTCAATTTTCCTCCTAGAATCTAAGCTACCTGGTATATAGATAAAAATCACCTAGAAAGTTCAAAAGAAGTTTTCAGACACATCATTTATCCGGGTAAAACAATAAAGCAATGGTTTTTCCGTAAACCTCTCTTTCTTTCCTATTAAATAGGAGACACAGATGTCAGTCTTCTTGATTCTTGTCATAATTTTAATCGTAGTTTTTGGGATCTGTAGTGTAGTCTTTCATTCTTCCATTTGTTGATTTTATATATAATTTTCATACTCCTACTCAAAGGGTCTAAGCCCTTTTCTACATGATTGATTGACATCAACAATAGTTTTCTCAGAAACTTCCAGTGGGTGCTCTATGTGTTCTCACAAATGTAATGTATGCCTCTTCTTCCATCTTCTTGCAGCTCTTACTCTGGCTCATTTCGGCTGTATTTTACTGACATAGTACACCCCTGAAGTAGGAGCTATTTTAATTACTTCTAAGAATTTTCTTTGTGAGATTACCAATGCGCATTCCAGGGTCTCAGACATTGCCAAAGCAGCCCTGAAATCTTTACTTACATTTGGAAAATGGCTCACTCCACAGGTCCAAGCCACAGGTGATCAGTTGTTTACTGAAGTAGCATTGTTTACTTCCTGAATATCCATGAATCTGGCAACGATTAACATATTGGAAACAATACCCAAAAATCAAATAAAAATATTCATTTGGTTGGAATGGGAAATAATTCAGCTGAGTCCCATCTCTGTATTTCTGTTGACCAATCTCTACTCCAAAACTAACTAAAAACTAAAAATGTCTCTTGAGCAAAATGGTAATTAGCTTCAGTACACAATTTGATATATTTTACATACAACAATTTTCATTTACAAAATATAGAACATAAGCATTAAAGTTTAAGTTGATTTTGCAGCTTTAGAAATAAACAATGCTTTACATTTTTCACATTGCTAAATTTTTTAAACAAAAATAATTTTGTCTCAAAGTAAATTTTAGTCTTCACTTCCAGAAACATAAATTTGCCTATAATTCTATTCACATGCTATTTCATTTTTCAATGTTTTTAAAACAGTAGTGTTCAGATTCAGCCAGGAGATGGATTTAGAAAAATTCCTCACATTGAGTTCAGTCATTAAGGTTTGCTTAGGTGACAAAATAATAGATAATTTAATGCTGGCCCTTCTATTTACACATTATCTAGATTTCTAGGGTGGCATATAATGAGGAATATATTCCAATATAGTATGCCTCTCTTTCCCTTATAAAGAACTACTGGTTCCTTGACTAGCATAACAGGCTATGAAACTTGTCAGGGCCTTTTGTAAGTTGCCTCAGTCCTATTTAATTTGCAGTAATAAAAATTATTTATAACCATAGTTTGTATTATTTATAACCATAGTTTGTACTGTACTTTTGATTAAAAGTGTCTCTGACGGTATTTAACTGAATATTTAGATGACCTCATCAAAAGACATATAGTGACTGAACAATAAAAATTAAAACCGAACTATATGCAGTCAGCAAGAGACTCACTTTAGGTTTAAGGACACACTTAAGCTAAAAGTGAACAGATGAAAAAAGATATTCTATGCAAAAGGCAACTGAAGAAGAGCAGGGGTAGCTATATCAAAATGAAATAATAAACTGGAAAATCCACCAATCTGTGAAAATTAAACAACACACTCCTGAACAGCTAGTGGGTCAAAGAAGAAATCAAAACATAAATCTAAAAATATTATTTATATATATATATATATGTATGTATATATGGAAATACCACATATCAAGCATAGAGTATGCAGCAAAAATAGTTTTAAGAGGAAGATTTAGAGTAATAAATACCAATATTAAGAAAAGAAAAGCCTCAAACAAACAACCTAAGTTTTCCCCTTAAGGAACTAAGAAAGCAAAGAAGAAGAAACTCAGTTGAAAGTTAGCAGAAGGAAGATCAGAGCAGAAATAAGTGAAACAGAGGCTAAAAACATAGAAAATATTAATGAAACCAAAGGTTAATTTGTTGAAAAGATTAAAGAAAAAGGAATTTCCAAGCCTTTAGATAGACTGTGAAAAAAAGAGAAAAAACTAAAATCAATGAAATTAACAATGAAAGAAAAGATATTTTAACTCTTATGACAGGGGTACAAAGGATCACAAGCAACTACTATAAACAATTATATGAGAACAAATTGGATAACCTTGAACTGGATAAATTGCTAGAAAGATACAACCTACTAAGACTGAATCATAAAGACACAGAAAATCTGAAAAGACCAATATTGAGTAAGGGGACTGAATCAGAAATCAAATGTTCTAACAAAGAGAAGTCCAGAATGAGATGATTTTACTGCTGAATTCTACCAAACATTTAAAAAAAAAACTAATACTAATTCTCTTCAAACTTCTTTAAAAATTTAGAAAAGGTACATTTCCAAACTCACTTTATAAAAACTGTATTACTCCAGTATAAAAGCCAGACAAAGACACTATAAGATTAGAAAACTATAGGCCAATATTCATGATAAGCGTAGCTGCAAGAAGACTCAACAAAACACTAGCAAAATGAATTCAATAGTACATCAAAAGGATCTTGTACTATAATCAAGTGGGAATTTCTCTTGGGATGCAAGGATGGGTCACCTTCTACAAACAAATAAATGTAATATACTACATTAATATAATAAAGGACAAAAACTATTTAATTATCGCAATACACACAGAAAACGCATTTGACACAATTCAACACCCTTTCATGGTGAAAATTCTCAACAAATTAGGAATAGAAAGAATATACCTCAACACAATAAAAGATATATATGACAATCCACAGATGACATAAACAACAGTCAAAAGTAAAAAGCTCTACTTCTAAAGCAGAAAGAAGACAATGGTGCATACCTTAGACACCCTTATTTAACGTAGTATTGGAAGTACCAAATCAAGCAATTAGGCAATGAAAAGAAACAAAAGGAATTCATATTGGAAAAAAAAAAAGCAAAATTATTTGTTTTCGGATGACATGATCTTATATGTAGAAATCCCTGAAGACTCCACATAAAACTGTTAACACTAATAAGTGAATATGGTAAAGTTACAGGATACAAAATCAATGTACAAAAACTGGTAGCATTTCTAGACACTAACAATGAACTATACTAAAATAAATCAGAAAATAATTCTATTTACCAAAAATATAAAATAATAAAATATTTAGAAATAAGGAGGTTAAAAATCTGTACACTGTCAGCTATGAAACATGGAAACTGAAGAAGACACAAATAAGTGGAAAGTTGTCTTGTGTTCAGTTATTATAGGAATTAATATTTAAAACCATTCATACCACCCAAAACAATCTACATATTCAATGTAATTTGTGTCAAAGTTCCAATGGCATTCTTCACAGAAATAGAAAGATATCCTAAAATTCTTGTGGAACCACCAGAATCACCAAAGAGCTAAAGCCATCCTGAGAAAGAACAAAGCTGGAAGCATCACACTTCCTAATTTCAAATTATATTACAAAGCTATAATAATCAAAAACAATATGTATTGGCATAAAAATACATACAAAGACTAATGGAACAGAATAGAGAAGCCAGATAGAAACCTACATATACACTATCAACTTATTTTTGACTAAGGAGCTGAGAATACACATGGGGGAAAAGAGTCTCAACAGTAAATGGTGTTGGGAAAACTGGTTGTCTATAAAAAAAAAAAAGAATGAAGTTGGACCCATATCTTACACCATACAAAAAAATCAACTCGGAATGTATTAAAAATTTGAACAAAGGATCTAAGCCATAGAACACTAATAACAGAAAAATAAAGGAAATAAACAGAAAAATATTTCCCTTAGCAATAATCTTTTTGTTGTTATAACACCAAAAGCACAGACAAACAAAAGCAACAATAAGTGGAAGTACACCAATTTAAAAAGTTTTTTTCACAGCAAAGGAAATATTCAAAAGAATGAAAAGTCAGTCCAGGAAATGGTAAAAAATATTTGCAAATCATGTGTCTAATATGGCATTGACATCCAAAATATATAAGTAATTTATTCAAGTCAATAACAAATAATAATAATCCAGTTTAAAACTGGCAAAGCACTTGAATAGGCAATTTTCAAAAGAAGATGTACAAATGGTCTACATGTATATAATAAGGTGCTCAACATCACTAATCATCAGAGAAATGCAAATTAAATCTACAAGGAGATATCATTTCATACCTGTTAAGGTGTCTATTCTCAGTAGGCCAAAAGATGAGGTATTGGTGAGATTGTGGAAAATGGAAACCCTTGTACACTGTTAGGAAGGTTAACTGGTAAAGCTTCTGTGAAAAACAGTATGAAGGTTACCCCTAAAGTTAAAAGTAGAACAACCATATGATCCACCAATCCCTCTTCTGAGTCTAAATCTAAAGAGAAAGAAATTACCACTTCATAAAGATATCTGCACTCCCATGTTCATTGTAGCCTTACTTGCAATAGCTAAGATACGGAAACAATCTACGTGCCCAGATGAGTAGGAAAAAAAGAAAATATAGCCACATATTTAACGGAATATTATTCAGCCTTAAAAAATGGCAGTAATCCTGTCATTTCTGAAAATATGGGTGAAATTGGAAGACATAAGCCAGACACAGAAAACCAATACTGCATGACATCTCTTATATGCAGAATATGAAAAAGTTGAACTCATAGAAATACAGAGTAGTATTATCATTACCAGAAGCTTGGGGGTGGGGGACATCAGGAGATGCTGATCAAAAAGTGCACATTTTCATTTATAACATGAATATATTTTGGAGCTCCAGTGGACAGCATGGTGACTATAGCTAATAACAATATATCGTATACTTGAAATTTCCTAAGATCTTAAGTGTTCCCACCATGTACATACAAAAAATTATAATTGTGTGAGGTGGTGGATATGTTAATTAGCTTGATTGTGTTAAGCATTTCAAAATGCATATGTATATTAAATCATCACATTGTAAACCCTGCATACAATTTTTATTTGTCAATCATATCTCAAGAAAGCTGAAAAAAAAAAATCTCACTAGCTACAAATTTTAGGAGAATGCAGATTGAAGACCATATCACTTAAGGGCATGCAATCAGACTAACCTGGGCTCACTCCGGTACTGTTAATTACAATATGTGATTTCTGAACAGGCCCTTAACCTCTCTGCTCTTAACAGTTCTTGAAATCTCCTTCACAAGAATGTTATGAGGAATGAAATGAGAATTACATCTATCAAGAACTCGACACAGAGTCAGAGGTAAGTAACTGGTTGTAATTCTCATTAACAGTAGTAACAGCATCACAAGGTCAGAAAAAAGTTATAATGCCTTTTTCAGCTTTAAACTCATCTTTTTTACAGTGCTTTCCACTTGATAGGCCCAGTGCAAGATGGCCATATCCAGAGGCTCTTAAATTTTAATCACCACTGATAAATTATATTGTGCAGGTACTGTTCTGAAGGCAGCTTTTGGAATGAAGACTAAACTTTCACTAGTGGTTGGAAGTGGATAAATTAATTTATCTTTTCATCTCGGGTGAGCCCTTGGAGAAAATCATTATCATAAAACATTGTAAATCTATAGACTTGGCAGTTTTTGCCCTGCAGAGTCTCGGGACTTGAGTAAATATGGAGATTTAGAGATTTACTGTCTTTTCCTTTGAAGAGGTGATTTCCCTTGGTAGAGAAAGATGGACATGGCAATAGAAAAAAAAAAAATCTTGTTTTAACTTTGAACCTGAACCAGCTTTGAAATACATATATCTCTTTACCAAGCTAGCTTTGATATCTGCAAAGCCATTTTTATTAAATTACAATATTAAACTTTAGAACAAAAATGAGCTGTGGGAAAAGATCTTACCCAATATATGCACCTATCATGAATCAACATTAAAGTCTGCAAATCATTATCAACATTTCCTCTGAGGCCTGGTGAGACAAAGAAACATCATTAGTATACTTTGTCAAGCCAAGAAATTGAAAATTGAAAATAAAATTAACCATTCAGCCTAGAAGTCAAAGGTCGCATTTGTTTGAAACAAGCAAAAAAGTTTTTAAGACAATGTATGAGTAAGCTTCTCACAATAATTATCAGGATTTTAATATAAATTTATCATGAGGTATACACAATTAAAGTCATTATATATTCTCTTCATAAATATGTGTCTGAAAGGGGCATTTATTCATTTGAGAGCACGAATCCTTGAAGTTAATAAATTTTTCACATTAAATCAATTATACATGATAACATATAACAATAAAATATGCTACAAGCTCAATGGTATTATGTAAATAGAACAAAAGAAAATGAAAGTTTTAGAAGCTACGTGCTGATTACTGAGAAATGGAAAACCTTGTGACTTAAGGTAGTTTGGTGTGTGTGTTTTGTGTGTGTGTGAGAGAGAGAGAAAAAGACAGAGAGAGTGAGAAAGGTGTATGTGTTTAATAATGATGCAAGCTTTCCACCTCTATTGCTGTTGACAAGACAGAGGTCAAACTTTCTTCTTGTTCAAAGGGAACTTTCTGCTTTCTTTTGTCTCTCTTTTCATTAGCACCATTGAAAAAAAATATTAAACAACTGGTTTAACAGGGTAGTAGAATCACTTTCCCTGTGGCATGTGTATAATAATAGAGAATCAATCAAGAAAATATGGGACTTAACAAAAAGAAAGCATATAATCTAATTACCAACACTATCTGTAGTGACAGTTTTCAAGAACATAGGCCAGAATACACACATTGTGTTTTCCAAAGATTATCCAGATAATAATCTATTATTTATTTCATTTAACACTATTTAACAAATTCAGTTAGCAAAAGGTAGATTATTTAGTGATCACTTAGATCTGAATGTCCCTGCCTCCCACTGACAGTCCAACTCCTCTCAGAACAGGCTCCTCTCTGAATATCTAGCATGGCTGTGCTACCCTCTCACTGCTTCTGTTCTTCTAGCTGCTGGTGCCCAGTAGCATTTTCCTTAAAACATCCTAAGGAATAGTAGTTTTATTGTGTCTCCTGAAACTCTCTTGGATACAATTTCCTTTAGCAAGTATGTGCTTATAATCACTATAGTCATTTTTGTCATTATAAAACCAAAGAATAGGTGTGCAAAATATAAAAATCATATTTCACATTCCATGCTTTGCTCAGTTCTTTTTTTTTTTAAATCCTGTAGTTTGATAATTTTTATCAGCTACAATTCAGGAGAAAAAAAATACACACAATTCTCAACAAAGAGCAGCCTACCACTGTGAAAAATAGCAATCACTTTCTACAAACATTCTTGTTCTATAAAGTTTTAAAAGTATGTTCCTAAAAGTCTGATTACAAGTATGTTAATATCACTGCTTTTAAGAACACAGGTTGTGTTTTGTGATATTTCTGGGTCATTCAACAAAGAAACAAGAAAATAGTTTATGCATTCACTTTAGCATATATTTATCAGGCATGTTACATAACATATACCTTCTATTGCTAAAAGAGTTGTAAAATTTAAATTTTAATGACTCTATGACTTTTTCTGTAATGTTATTATAGAATATTTTTAATAAAGTGGATATTGGAAAACTGTAATCTTTAGGAGTAAATAAATTTATCATTTGAATGCAGGTAGTTCATCTACAATACGCCAAGGAAAAACAAATTGAACTGTTTATAAATATTACACATATACAAAATAAAATAATCTCCTTAGAAAGTATTTCAATATCTATTGTAAGCAAATTATTGGAAAGTAATCATTAGAAAAATGAACACAATCTACATGGATTTTTTACAACTCTTTACCAACGGGGAAAATAATACAGTGAACACCAGAAATATATCTTCTCTACAAGGAATTCTCAATGCAAATTTATAAAAATGAGGCTTTTATTTGTCACTATAATCTCCAAGCATACATCTTAGCAAACATTTAGGGCCTAAAGGTAGAAGACAAGTTACTTCCTTGAGCCAACTGCCTGCATTTCTGGACTACATCAAGCAGGGTTGCTTTATGTGAGCTATGACTTTGGAAAGAACTTGATCATTACATGTACTAGTTTTAGTGTGAGGACAAGAAATAAAACTCTTAATAAAACAATTAGGAGTTTACTAATAGAATTTATTAATATTAACTTCTGGCATACTATTTAAAGCCTGTATATTTCTTTATGTTTATGTAAGTAGGAAAAAAGAGAGAAAAACACATATTAGGCAGGTTTCTACAAGTGTGTGAAGGATTCATATCTCCCAGGTTGCCTAAGGAAGATGGGAACCAGGGAGATGAAATGGGAGAGTAGGATATTGACTTCTGTGCTAATCTTTGCATTATTTGCCTATGTATAATGATAAATAATGCATTCTCAGGAAAAGTAGAAACAATAATAAATATTCTTCAAAGTCCTAACCTAATGATTTTCAACTACTATTTTAAACAACAGACTTATTCTCTTATTCTTTGTCTTATGCTTCTTCATCTTCTCTATTCTTTCTTTTCCTCCTTCTCATACACTTTTTTGACAAGTGGATAAATAGAGGCTTATGTAAAAATTTACTATATAAACTATGAAAAAGAAACAAAGCTAATAAGATCAAAACACATATAAAGGAAGGAAACCAAGTTCTACATATCCATTAACCACCAATACCTTTATTCTTAACTATAGGGTCTGACCAGGAAATGTGCAAAACAATAGCATTTTGCATAATTCAGTTTTAAAACTGTATCCTTAACTAAAATAAAAACGTCTGTGTATTAGTCTGTTCTCATGCTGCTAATAAAGACATACCCAAGGCTGGATATTTTATAAAGGAAAGAGGTTTAATGGACTCACAGTTCCACATGGCTGGGGAGGCCTCACAATCATAGTGGAAGATAAATGAGGAGTAAAGTCACATCTTACATGGCGGCAGGCAAAAGAGAACATGCGCAGGGGAACTCCCCTTTATAAAAGCATCAGATCTCATGAGACTTATTCACTATCATGAGAACAGTATGGGGGAAACTGCCCCCATTATTCAATTATATCCACCTATCCCTGCCCTTGACACATGGGATTATTACAATTCAAGGTGAGATTTGGGTGGGGACACAGCCAAACCATATTAGTTGGCAGTGATAAAATAAGATAGTTATGTTAGCAATGAAGTTGCCAGCTTACAAACTCAAATATAAAAGTATAAACAATAATAAATATTCTTCAAAGTCCTAACCTAATGATTTTCAACTACTATTTTAAACAACAGACTTATTCTCTTATTCTTTGTCTTATGCTTATTCATGTTCTCTTTACTTGCTTTTCCTCCTTAAGACAATGAAAAGTTTTTCCCATTATATCTTTATCTTGGAAATTTCAGTATGTCTTTACTTCTGAAGTTAAACGTTCCATATTAGCTACCTGGTGAACAAAAGATGTAACTTGAATTCCTAGACAAGTTTGTTCAAAATATTTTGCAAATTATCTTACTTTCAACAGTTAATAGAAAGCACTCTAAAAATGATATTCACATGTTTCAGTAAGCAGACTTATTTAGGGCCTTATCAGATAACTTGCTTGTTTATAGAAAACATACTGTCTGACATTAATCCAAAATACATTGAAACGGTGGTAATGTGTCCATGCCTTTTGTTCTTCCCTTTGACATTCATGGTCTCGTTACCTATGTTCACAAGTGTAGCTGAGTAAATCAGTTCCAAGACATGAATAATCAAATTCGAAACCGATGCACTTTAATACCTCTGGTGGTTATAACCATCTGAAACTCAGGAGAATGGAGAATTTGAGGGAAAAAGAAAGGAGCACAGAATATATCCTCTGTGATATCTCATGTGCCTTCTTCTTCTAAAAAAATAGTTTACTTTTTATCAATGATTTTGTGTTTATTTCCATTGCAAATGCAATACATGTTTAATGAAGGAAATCTGAACAACAAAGGAAGGCACAATGAAGGGGAAAAAAATCTGTTGTATCCTATCCTCTGAGATAACTTCAGTGAACACATTGACTTGCTTACTGAAAATTTTGTTTCCTATTCAAACACAAAAATACAAATTCTGTTTTACATAATTATTTTAAAATTCTATTATGGGTATATAATTTCTTAACATTTTAAGCTTTAAATGAGAAACATTTTAATATCATTAATATAAATATGGTTTTGAATAGCTTCATTCTATTCCATGACACTGTGATTAATGTAATCATTCAGCTATTTTTAAGGATTTGAATTATTCCCATATTTCACTATTATGAATGGTACTTGATAAACATCTTAGTATACAGATCTGAGATTACATCTGATTATCTTCTTACAATAGATCAGTACAAGTGGGTTTAGGAGAACAAATATGTGCATCTTTCAAGGCTTTGGGATGACGCTGTCGAATTGCTTTTAAGATTTTACCATTTTAAAGTCATGTCAAAGTGTTGTTTCAGAAAAACTTTCTTCTCTGAAATAAAAGATATTTTCTCTTCTAAGATGTTTGTTTTATTTCTTTCTCTTCTTCTTTTTCTTTTTTTTAATAAGAACATCTGACATGAGATCTACCATTTTAATAAATTTTTAAGTGTATAATACAATATTGTTAACTATAGGGATGCTGTTACTTGATGGGGAGTTGCTGTTTAACTGTACAAACTTTCAGTTATGCAAGATGAATACATCCTACAGATCTGCTGTAAAATGTCAAAGAATGAATGTCTTAGCTAATTTACTCACTTTTTTCTTTCTAAGGAGCAGTTCATCTTTATCAATTTTTCTATGACCATCAAAACAAGATATTTTTACATTCCTTCCTTAAAATTTATGACACTGAGAGTAATGAATTTATCTGATTTTTACCAGTCCCCATTACATTTTTACCACTAGAGCTACTTGGAAGAAATCTATTAAAAGGCATAATGAAGAGGTATTACATAGAGATGTTTTAAGGCAAACCAATATATTCTATAAAATTGTAATTTTAATTTCAATTTTTGGCTTACTTTCTTTTAAAAACATTTTTGTTCAGCTTGATGACATTTACCTTCTTGAATAATAAAAGTGAAAAATAATCAAAACAATAAAGTCCTCAAAAATACTCTAACAACATAGTACTTAAATCCATAAAAAGATCACATTGAGTGTAAAAGTATAAGAAGTTAGAAAACAATGAAGGGAGAAAGAGCAAAGATAGCAACTAGATGCCTCCAGGAAAAGCTCCTCCTACTGAGAAAGACCAGACCATCAAGTAGACTGGCACACTCTGAACAGGTCTTCAGAAAGAGGGTATTCAATGTGGACAGAGGGAGGATGCAGACATTGTGCTGAAGTGAAAGGAAACTGAGAGCTGTACAGGAGGTTGACGAGCACCAGGACTCATTCCTGGCCCCAAGTGACTCCTAGCAAAGAAGTGAGTGAAATAAGTGTGTGGTGGCCCACTCTCAACATGGACCTCTAGGATTCTAAGTGCAGGAAACACTCACCCCCACGGATACCTAAGCTGGCAAGGAGAACTGCTTGGAGAGTTGGTAGAGACAGAACTCCAGCTTGCACAGAGTCCAGAAGGTTTGACGTAGATACAGCTTCAGTGGAGCATGGCCATAGGGACTCATCCCTCAAAACTCACCATACTCCTCTAGATGGCTTTTGTCTTTGTGAGCTGCTGGACATGGACAGAGTGGGACTCTCTTACCTGTGGGAGGGAGCCATCTGATCTGAGCACAGCCCTGTCTACCAGTATCACCCAGGGTTCCGGGCTGGTCATACTGGCTTGTAACACTGCCTCAGCTTGCCAATGGCTATCATCATAGCTCTTTAGCTGGCAGACACTGCCTAACCATTGAGATACATTTGCAGATGAATCCCAGTCAGCATGTACTCACCTGGAAGCATCCTCCACCAGCATATACTCACCTGCTGGTATCCCACTGCTGCACACAGGAGTGGGGAGCCATCACCACCCCACTAGCATGTATGCATGTGGGGACTCACTGCCAACTTGCTTGCATGAAAGCAAGCAGGGACCCCTGCTGCCCCACCAGTACTCACATGATTGGGGACCAGCCACTGCCCCACCAGTGCATATGCATGCAGGAACAAACTGCCCGGTGCACAAGCAAGCAGGGACCTCAGTTGTCCTGCCAGTGTGTATGCATATGCAGACTCATCATCTGCACAAATGCATGCAAGAACAGCTGACATCCTGCCAGAGCATTTTTGCCAGCAGCCTCCATTGAAATGCTGCTACCAGAGGACTGGAAACACATTGGCCCCTTCAGCACAGCTGGTGCTTGCCTTTAAGGGGCCAGAGAACAAAGCCATGAGCCTGGTCCTAGTACCATAAAGTTAGAACATATAAGGTCAGGTGTGGTAAGCTGAGCACTGGCCCCTGAAAGTATCCAGAAACAAAGCCAACCTACTAAACCCAACTTTTACCACAATAAAATTCTCAAGGGCATCAAAGAATATAATAGCAAAAAGCCCCATCTGAAAGACAATAACTTCAAAGATTAAAGGAACATCACCTACACAGATGAAAAAGAACCAGATTAAGAATTCTGGGGGGCCGGGCGCGGTGGCTCAAGCCTGTAATCCCAGCACTTTGGGAGGCCGAGACGGGCGGATCACGAGGTCAGGAGTTCGAGATCATCCTGGCTAACACGGTGAAACCCCGTCTCTACTAAAAAATACAAAAAAAAGCTTGCCGGGCGAGGTGGCTGGCGCCTGTAGTCCCAGCTACTCGGGAGGCTGAGGCAGGAGAATGGCGTAAACCCGGGAGGCGGAGCTTGCAGTGAGCTGAGATCCGGCCACAGCACTCCAGCCTGGGTGACAGAGCGAGACTCCGCCTCAAAAAAAAAAAAAGAATTCTGGCAACACATAAAAGATAGAGTATCTTCTTCACCCAAAGACCACATTAGCTCCCAAGCAATGGATTTAAACCAGACTAAAATTGCTGTTATGACCAGCATGGAATTCAGAATCTGGTTGGCAAAAAAGCTCATCAGGATATAGGAAAAGAATAAAAACCAATCCAAGGAAAACAGCAAAATGGTTCAAGAGTTGAAAGACAGCAATTTTAAGAAAAAAATCAAACTGAACTTCTGTTGATGAAAAATTTACTGCAGGAATTTCAGAATGAAACTGGAAGCATTAATAATAGCATAGACAAAGCTGAAAAAACAATAATAAAAACAAACAAACATAAAACCCCAGAACTCAAAAGACTAATTCAAAACAATGAAAGCAGAAAAATAACGAGAATTTTTAAAATGAACAAAACCTTTGAGAAACATGTGATCATGTAGTGACCAAACCTAACACTCATTGATATTCCTGAGAAAGATGGTGCGATAGCAAGTAACTTGGAATATATATTTATGATATTATTTTAAAAATTCCCCACCTCCCTAGAGAAGTTGACATGCAAATTCAGGAAACTCAGAAAATCACTGCAAGATATTATACAAGATAACCATCCCTAAGACATATCATCATCAAATTCTCAACAGTCAACACAGAAGAAAATATCTTAAATCAGTTACAGAGAAGGGGCAGGTCACATAAAAAGGGGATCCCCCCAGGATAGCAGCAGACTTTTTATCAGAAACCATACAAGTCAGAAGAGATTGGGAGTCCTATTCACTGAGAAAAGAAATTCCAACCAATAATTTTATATTCAGCCAAATGAAGCTTTATAAGTAAAGGAGATATAAATTCATTTTCACCAAGCAAATGCTAAGGGAATTAGTTACCACCAGGCCTGCCTTATAAGAGGTCCTTAAGGGAGTTTTAAACATAGAAACTAAAGATCATTACCCGACACCACAAAAATGTAGTTACATACATAGCCCACTGATACTACAAGGCAACTGTCTAATCAATATTATATGACTGGTTAAGAGCATAACAGAATCATATCCTCAATTATCAATATTAACTATGAATATAAATAAGTTAAATATTTCACTTAAAGGACTCAGAGTGGAAAGTTGGACAAAGTAGCAAGAGTCTGTCTTTATTCTGTCTTCAAGAGACCCATCTCACATACAATGACAACTATAGACTCAAAATTAGGGGATAGAGAAATGTCTACCCAGCAAACAGGAAAAATAAAAATAAATAAATAAATAAAAAAACAGATGTTACTAGTCTTATTTCAGAGAAAACGGACTTTAAACCAAGAATGATCAAAAAGAACAAAGAAGGACATTACATAATGACAAAGGTTTCAGTTTGGTGCATATATATTTAGGATATATATATATTTAGGATATATATGCACCAAATACTGGGGCACCCAGACTCATACATTTTCATAGAGGCATATGAAAGACTTGTAAAGCAAAACAATAATAGTGGGAGACAACATCTCACTGGCAATGTTAGATCATCAGTGCAGAAAACTAACAAAGATATGTGGGACCTAAACTCAACACCTCAACAAATGGAACTAACAAACATCTATAAATACTCTACCCAACAACAGAATATACACTTATCTCATCTCCACTTAGCACATACTCTAAAATTGATCACACACTCAGCCATGAAGAAATTCTTAATAAATTTTAAAAAAGAAATGATACCAATCACATTCTCCAAACATAGTACAATAACAATAGAAATCAATAACAAGATCTCTCAAAATCATAAAATTATGGATTTGGAAATAATGGGATAAAAACAATAAAACAGCATGCTCTTGAATGACTTTGTGGTAAAGAACGAACTTAAGACAGAAATCAAAAAGTCATTTGAAACTTATGAAAACAAAGACATAACATACTAGAAACACCTGGACACAGCTAAAGCAGTGTTAAGAAGGAAATTTATAGACCTAAATGACTGTATCAAGAAGTTATAAAGATCTCGAAGTAGGAACTTAACATCACAGTTAGTGGAACTAGAAAGACAAGTACAAACCAACCCCTCATCTATCAGAAAAAAAGAAATACCTAAAATCAGAGCTCAACTGAACAAAACTGAGATGGGAAAATCCATACAAAATATCAATGAAACCAAAATTTTCTTATTTGAAAAAATAAATAAAATTGATAGACTACAAGCTAGGTGAATAAAGAAAAAAGAGAGACAATCCAAATAAACACCATTAGAAATTACAAAGGTGACATTACCACTGGCCCCACAAAAATACAAAAAACAAGAAAAACAAATTCACAAGATTGAACCAGGACAATATTGAAATCCTTAAGAGACCAATAATGAAGTTTAAAATTGAATCAGTAATAAAACCCTACCAACCAGAAAAGGTCCTGGAGCAGATGGATTCACAGCAGAAATCTACCGGACATATAAATAGTTGCCAGTACCAGTCCTATTAAAAGTATCCCCAAAAACTAACGAGAAGGGATTCTTCACTAATTCATTCTATGAGACCAGCATCATTCTGATATCAAAACCTAGTGGAGACACAACGAAAAAAGAAAACTTCATGCCTATATCCCTGATTAATATAGACACAAAAGTCCTCAATGCAATACTAGCAAAATAAATCCAGCAGAACATCATTAAGCAAATTCACCATGATCAAGTTGGCTTTATTCCTGGGATGCAAGGTTGGTTCAACAGATGCAGATCAATAAACGTGATTCATCCATAAACAGAACTAAAAACAAAACCATATGATTATCTCAATAGATCTAGAAAAGCCTTTCAATAAAATTTAACATCACTTTAAAATAAAAAGTCTTAACAACTTACTCATTGAAGGACATTTCTTAAAATGTCCAGACTAAGAGTCAAATCAAGAGCACAATCCAATTTACAATCAGTATAAAAAGATGAAATATCTAGGAAAATAGCTAAACAAAGAGGTGAAAGAGCTCTACAATGAGAACTACAAAACACTTCTAAAAGAAATGAGAGACAGCAAAAATATAAGAGAAAACATTTCATACATATGGATTGGAAGAATAAATATTATAAAAATGGCCATACTCCCCAAAGCACTTTACAGAGTCAGTTTTATTAGTATCAAAGTAGCAATGTCATTTTTCATAGAATTAGGAAAAAAATTCTAAAATTCATGTAAGTTATTATTTTTTTTCCAAGATAGTGGATTAGAGGCTTTCAGTGTACCTCAGCCAATTGGAAATAGCAGGATAACATATAAAGATCAATTCCGTGAGCTTTAATTCAAGATGGAACATAGAAAACCACTATAATTGTTTAGGACACCTCAAATCCTGAGAGGAAAATGCTGGAAAACAGCTCCTATGATGGTGTCTGGCTAAGAAAAGTGAGTAAAGCCCTAGTAAGTGAGAGAGGCGGAAAGCCTCCCTCTGTGACTCACCTTTCCACTGGGGATCTGAACAACTCAGACTGAGGGAGGGCACTTTGTTTCTTTCAAGCCTTGGAGTTAAATTGGGAAGAGGCTTACAGGCATTGTGAGGAGGCCCTCAAAATGCCTCCTCACAGGCATTTTACTCTTGGGCTAGAGATTGCCATGCCTGCTCTGGAGCAAGGTAGGACCCTTGACTGCCAGAACTATGAAAAGTGCCTCATCAGTAGGTGTCAGAATTGTTCTCTTCCTCATTACAAGCCTGGAATGGGAGGAGAGCTTCTACAGCTGCAGCTTCTCCTGGAAGGCAAAGGCAAGACTAGGGACAGCTTGGTGACCTGGAAATGATTTGCATATTCCATTTGTGTCTCCCATTTGCATAGACCCCACCTGCTCCACTGAGATTGTGGTGCAGAAGAGCCTCTTAGCTCCACCCTTAGGCAGAAATTCAGACAATCTTAGCACCCGCTTGCCTGGACCAGCAGCCTGGGCCTCTCCACCCTTCCTGAACATATATTATGATGCAGTGAGTCTCCCTCTGCTCCACACCCAAGTAGATCTCCAGGCATTCACAGTACCTGTTCACCTGGTTCAGCCACCTGAGAAACCCCACCCTTCCAAGACATAGACTTTGGTGCAGCAGGGCTCTCTCTGCTCCACACTCATACAGATCTCCAGGCATGTGGAACACTCACTTACCTGAAAAAGCAAACTGATCAATAACACCCTTACTGTGCAAAGATCCTGGTGCAGAGGTACCCTCTCTGCTACATGCCCAGGCAGATCTCCAGGTATACACAGAACCTCACTCCACCCTTCCTATGCAGAAATCCTCCTATGCAGAGATCTTGGTGCAGAAAGTCCTTCTCCATTTCATGCTGAGGCAGATCAATAGGAATTTGGAGAACCTGTCCATCTGGTTCAGCAGTGTAAGCCACCAAAACCTTTCTGGACATAGACTGTGGTATAGTGAGACCTTCTCTGCTAAATGCCCAGTCAGATCTCCAGGCATATGGAGCACCTGCTCTGCTGTATTAGCAGTTTGGGCTACCCCAATCACCATACAGAGAATTTGAAATTAAAGAGGCTTCCAAGCTACATAACTAAGCATAACTCTGGGTACCTGTTGGCCACCCAATGTATTTTTCCTTGGCACTAGGCTTGTTCCTGCCATCAGGGGTCCTGCAGGCAGACTTACCCAGTCCCAACATACCTTTCATGGTTCCTGCCACCCCCTAATCTGGGGCTAAGCAGGTAGTTAAGACCGCTGCGCATTCTATTGCCTAAGGCACTAGAGGGCTTCTTAGAGTAGGCAAGGATTAAGTATATACCCAGCCACACTGACCACAGCTGGCTCTTATCTATAAGTGCCATGTACTTGCTTGTAGGATAAACTGCACAGCCCAATATAAAACCTGCTAAAATAAATGCATAAGGCTATAGAAGCAAAGCCAGAAGACCGTTTCCATCATTCTCTACTGTCACACCCCTTAGGGAAGGGGAAAAGAAAAAGAGAGAAAAACAAAACAACATTATAGAGAAAAGAAGAAACAGAAAACCTTCTACCCACATGAAAATAATTACAAAATTTTAAGTATCACCATCTCCAGATGAGAAGGAACCACTAAAAGTATTCTGTCACCATGAAAAATCTGAACATTGTGACACTACCAAAGGATTGTGTTAGCTCTCCAGCAATGGTCCCTAACCAAAATGGAAGCTCACAAATGACATAAAGAATTCAAAGCATGGATTACAAGGAAGCTTAATGAGATCCAAGACAAGATTGAACAGCAACACAAAGAAACACCTAATGAAATCCAGCAAATGAAGGAAGAGATAAATATCTTTAAAAGGAATCAAACAGAGTTTCTGGAATTGAGAAAATAACTAAAAGAATTTTAAAACACAATTGAAAGTTTTATCATTAGAGTAGGCAAAGCAGAAGAAAGAATTTCAGAGCTTGAAGACAAATCTTTTAAACTAAGCCCATCTGACAAGAAATAAAGAAAAAAAAAAAGAATTTTAAAATGAGCAAAGCCTTCAAAACTATAAGATTATGTAAAGTGACCAAACCCATGAATCATTGTCATTCCTGAGGCAGAAGGATAAAAAGCAAACCACCTGTAAATATATTTGAGGAAATTATTCAAGAACACTTTTCTAATCTTGCTAGAGAGATGGATATCCAAATATGAGGCATCTGGAGAACAGCTATAAAATATTACACAAAAAAACCACCAAGGCATATTTTCACCAGACTGCCCAAGGTCAACCCTAAAGACAAAATCTGAAGTCAGCTGGAGAAAAATGGGCGATCACATACAAAGTGATCCCTATCAGTCTAACAGTGGTCTTCTCAGCAGAAACATTATAAACCAGGAGACACTGGGGCCTATTTTCAACATTTTTAAAGAAAAGAATTTCAAGCAAGAATTTTATATCCCTCAAAACTAAGCTTCATAAGCAAAGGAGAAATAAAATATTTTCCAGACAATCAAGTGCTAAAGGAATGAATCATCATCAGTACAGCCTCACAAAAGATCCTTAAGTCAGTTCTAAACATGGAAACAAAAGAATGAAACCTGCTACCACAAATACACACTTAAGTCCATTGCCTGCAGACCCTATAAAGCAAAAATACCATAGAACCTACAAAGTAACCAGCCGACAACATGATAGGACCAAATCCTCACATGTCAATATTAACCTTGTTGGCAAGTGACCTAAACATCCCACTTAAAAGGCATAGAGTGGCCAGTCAAATTAGAAAAACAAAATCCATCCATCTTCTGCCTTCAAGAGAACTGTCTTACATTAACAACATCCATAAGCTCAAAGTAAAGGATGGAAGAAAGATCTATCATGCCAGTAAAGACAACAAAAAAACAGGGTTCACGTTACTTATGTTAGATGAAATGAAATTTATTTTATTTTATTTTATTTTATCTTATTGTATTTTGAGATAGGGTCCCACTCTGTCACCCAGGCTGGAAGGCAGTGGCATGATCTCAGCTCACTACAACGTCTACCCCCACTGCTGGTTTAAGCAATTCTCCCACTTCAGCCTCCTGAGTAGCTGGGACTACAGGTGTGCGCCACCACACTCGACTATTTTTTGATAGAGATAGAGTTTCACCATGTTGGCCAAAATGGCCTTGAATTCCCGACCTTAAGTGATCTACCCACTTCAGTCGCCCAAAGTGCTGGGATTACATAAGCCAGGGCATAAGTCACCACACGTGACCAAATGAAAGAAATTGGCCAAAAGACAGAAAATGGCATTATATGTTTATAAAGTGTTCAATTTAACAAGAAGATTTAACTATACTAAATATATATGCCCCATGACCCTAATTCATAAACCAAGTACTTCTAGACCTATGAAAAGACTTATATGGCCACATAATAATAGTAGGGAAGTTCAACACCCCACTGACAGTATTAGACAGATCCTTGAGGCAGAAAATTAACAAAGAAATTCTGAACTTTAGCTCAACACTTGACCAATTGGACCTAATAGACATCTACAGACTACTCCACCCATCAATCATAGAAAATACATTCTTCTCATCTGCACACAGAGCATACTTCAAGGTTTAATATATGCTTGGCCATAAAGCAAATCTTAGTAAATTCAAAACAATCAAAATCATAGCATTCACACTCTTGGACAACAGTGAAGTAAAAGTAGAAATCAATACTAAGATGATCTCTCAAAACCACACAACTTCATAGATGTTAAACAGCTTGATTTGGAATGCCTTTTGTTTAAACAATTAAATCAAGGCAGAACACTTTAAAAAATCTTTGAAATTAATGAAAGCGGAGATACAGCACACTAAAATCTCTGGGACACAGCAACAACCGTGTTAAGAGGGAAGTTTATAGAGCTAAATGTATACCTCATAAAGTTAGAAAGAACTACAAGTAATGATCTAACATGAAAACTAGAGGAACTAGAAAAATAAGGCAAACAAATGCCAAAGCTAGCAGAAGAAAGTAAATAACTAAAATCACAGCAGAACCAAACAAAATTGAGACCCAATAACCTATACAAAGAATCAACCAAAACAAAAGGTTGTTCTTTGAATAGATAAACAAGAATAATGGACAGCTAGCTAGATTAACAAAGAAAAAAAAAGAGAAGATTTAAATAAGTACAATCAGAAATGACAAAGGTGACATTACAACTGATCACACAGAAATGCAAAAGATCCTCAGAGACTATTAAGACCACCTCTATGCACACAAATTAGAAAATCTAGAGGACATTGATAAATTCCTGGGAAGGCACAATCTCCTAAGAATGACTCAAGAAGAAATTGAAGCTCTGAACCAACAAATACCCAGTTTTGAAACTGAATCAGTAATAACAAAAATTTAAAAAATAAAACTGACCTTGGGAAATAATTTATGACTACATCCTCAAAAGTAATTGAAGTGAAAATAAAATTGACAAGGAGGACCTAATTAAATGAAAGAGCTTCTGCACAGCAAATAAAACCAGCAGCAGAGTAAACAGACATGATAGGAGAAAACATTCACATACTATGCATCTGATAAAGATGGATTCACAGCTGAAATTTATCACACTACAAAGAAAAGCTAGCACCAATTCTACTGAAATTATTTCAATAAATACAAGGAGTGATTTATCTTCAAATCATGATGAAGCAAGCATCACCCTAATACCAAAGGCTGACAAAGACACAACAAATAATAATAAAAAAACCTAGCCACCAATATCCCTGACGAATATAGATGCAAAATTCCTCAATAAAATACTAGCAAACTGAATTCAATAGCACATCAAAAAGTTAATTCACCGTGATGAAGTAGGCTTCATACCTGGGATGCAAGTTTGGTTCAACATATGTAAATCAATAAATTTGATTCAACATATAAACAAAACTTAAAACAAAAATCATTCATCATCTTAATACATGCGTAAAAATCTTTCAATAAAACCCAACATTCCTTTATGATGAAAACCCTTAGGAAACTAGGCATGGACAGAAACTATCTCAAAATAATAACAGCCACCTATGACAAATCTGCAGGTAACATCATACTGAGTGGGCAAAAACTGAAAGCATTCCCCTTGAGAACTAGAACAAGATAAGAATGCCTATTCTCACCACTGCTATGTGATATGGTTAAAGAAGTCCTCACAAAAGCACTCAGGCAAGAGAAAGAAATAAAAGTCATCCAAACAACAAAAGAAGTCAATTATCTGTCTTCACTGATAATATAATTCTATACATAGAAAACCCTAAAGACTCCATCAAAAGGCCTCTGGAATTGGTAAATGACTTCAGCAAAGTTTCAGGATAGAAAAGCAATGTACAAAAATCAGTAGCATTTTTATACACCAATAATTTGCAATCCAGAATGTAATACCATTTACAACAACCAAAAAACAATGAAGTACCTAGGAATATAAGTAGCCAAGGAGAAGAGAAATCTCTACAAGGAGAACTGCAAAACACTGCTATAGGAACTCATAGATGACATAAACAAAAAGAAAACATTGCATTTTTGTGGATTGGAAGAATCATTATCATTAAAATGAACACAACTCCCAAAGCAATGTAAAGATTCAATGCTGTTACTCTCAAATTACCAATGTCATTTTTCATAGAATTGGAAAAATCTGTTCTACAATTCATATGGAATCAAAGGAGAGCCTGTATAGCCAAAACAATCCTAAGCAAAAACAACAAAGCTGAAAGCAACACAATAGAGAACAAAGAAATAATGCCACACACTTACATACAACTAATCTTTGAAAAAGTTGACAAACAAAGGGAAAAGGACTCCCTAATACATGATGCCAGGATAGGTGGTTGGCTGCACACAGAAGAATAAAACTGGAGCCCTATCTTTCAACATATACAAAAATAAACTTGAAATGACTTAAAGATTTAAATATGAAGCCTGGAACTATGAGAATCCTAGAAGAAAAACTCAAAAACACTATCCTGGACATTGGCCTTGGGAAATAATTTATGACTAAGTCCTCAGTAGCAATTGAAGTAAAAATAAAAGTTGACAAGGAGAACCTAATTAAATGAAAGAGCTTCTGCACAGCAGAGTAAACAGACTTAATAGGAGAAAACATTCACATACTATGCATCCGATAAAGGCCTAATATCCAGAATCTACAAGGAACTTGAACAAATGAATAAGGAGAAAACAAATAGTCCAATTAAAAAGTGGGTAAAGGATACGAACAGACATTTTTCTAAAGAAGGCATACAAGCAGCTGAGAAACATATGAAAATATGTTCGTGATTGGTAATCATCAGAGAAAGGCAAATCAAAACCACAGTGAAATACCATCTCACATCAGTCAGAAGAGCTATTATTAAAACGTCATAAAACAACAGATGTTGTAAAGCTGCACAGAGAAAGGGAACAGTTGTACACTCTTGGTGGGAATGTAAATTAGTTCAGACACAGTGGAAAGCAGTTTGGAGATTCCTCAAAGTACTTAAAACAGAACTATCATTAGAACCAGCAATCCCATTACTGGATATATTTTCAAAAGAAAACAAATTGTTCCACCAAAACAATAGCAAAGACATATAACCAACCTAGGTGCCTCTCAGTGATGGACTGAATAAAGAAATAAGTGGTACATATACACCATGGAATACTACACAGCCATAAAAAATGAAATCATGTCCTTTGCAGCAATATGGATTCTACTGGAGGTAATTATCATAAACAAATTAATGCAAGAACGGAAAGTCAAATACTGCACATTCTCACTTATAAATGGAATCTAAGTATGGATACTCATCGACATAAAGATGGCAACAATAGCTCCTGGAAACTATTAGAAATGGGTAAGAGAGAGGCGGGCAAGGGTTGAAAAGCTAATTTGGGGGTATTATTCTCAGTACCTGAATGACAGAATCACTTATATCCCAAACCTCAACATCACAAAATATACTCAGGTAACAAACTTCTACATGTATCCCCTGAATCTAAAAACAAAACAAAACAAAACAAAACAAAACAAACAAACAACAAACAAAAAACAGTTGACAATAAATAAAATAATTCATATGGAACACAGAAGAGCCCAAATCACCAAGAAATCATTAGCAAAAGATCAAAGTCATAGGTGTCATGTTACCTGACTTTCAACTATGCTACAGGGTTATAGTAACCACATCAACATGGTTCTGGTACAAAAACAGACAAAAAGTCCAATTGAACAGGTTAGAAATCCCATAAATAAAGTTGCATACCTACAACCATCAGATCTTCAACAAAGTCGACAACAACAAGCAATGGAGAAAGAACTCCCTATTCAATAAATGGTACAAGGATAACGGGCTAGCCATATACATAAGATTGAAACTAGACTCCTTCCTTTCACCATATAATAAAATCAATTCAAAATGGATTAAAGGCTTAAATGTGAGACCTAAAAGTATAAAAACCTTAGAAGAAAACCTAGGAAATGCCATTGTGAACACAGGCCTTGGTAAATATTTCATTTTGGAAGTCTCCAAAAGAAAATGCAACAAAACAAAAAATAGACAAATGGGACATAATTAAACTAAAGAACATCTGCATAGAAAAAGAAATTATCAACAGAGTAAACAGACGACCTATGGAATGAAAGAAAATATTTGCAAACTATGCATATGACAAAGATCTAATATCTGGATTCTATAAGGAATTTAAATCAATAAGCAAATAATAGTCAACCACATTTTAAAAAATGGGCAAAGGACATGAACATACTCTTGTCAAAAGAAAATATGTACACAGTCAACAAGCACATGTAAAAATGCTCATCATCCTTAATCATTACAGAAATTCAAACAAAAAACTATAGTGAGATACCATCTCACACCAGATGGAATGGCTATTTTTTTTTTTAAGTTTGAAAATAGCAGTTGTTGATGAGATTGAAGAGAAAGGGAACATATGTACACTGTTGGGGGGAATGTAAATTAGTTCAGGCAGTGTGGAAAACAGTTTGGAGGTTTCTCAAAGAACTTAAATCAGAACTTACCATGTGATCCAGCAATCCCATCAAAGAGTATATACTCAAAGGAATATAATTTGCTCTACCAAAAAGATGCATGCATTTGCATGTTCATTGCAGCACTGTTCACAATGGCAAAAACATGGGCTCAGCCTAGATCCCAATCAACTGTGGATTGAATAAAGAAAATGTGGTACATATATACCATAGAATACTACACAGCCATGAAAAAAGAATGAAATCATGTCCTTTGAAGCAATATGAATTTAACTGGAGGTCATTATCCTAAACAAATTAATGCAGGAAGAGAAAAACAAATATTGCATGATTTCACTTATAAGTGGGAGCTAAACACTGAGTAAACTGACACAAAGAAAAGAAGAGTAGACACTGGATACTACCTGCAGGTGGAGGATGGGAGAAGGGTGAAGATCAAAAATGCCTACCAGATATTATGCTCAATACCTAGTGATGAAATAATTTGCACACCAAACCACGGGGATACAGTTTAGCCATGTAACAAATCTATGCATGTACCTCCTGAACCTAAAATGAAAAATTAAAAAAAGAAAAGGAGTAAAAAATCTTAGACATTATGAATAAAATTGCTAAAATACTATTTAAATAAAAGGTCTGGAAGGAAATGGAAGATATCTCTGAAAAACAATTCAAAAACACAAAGAAAAATACAGGGTACATAACCAACGCATGGAGGTTCAATAGCTGATGAATAAATGTCCTTGAAAAGAACACAATAAAATTGGACTATGAAAAACCAAAGAAATATTAATAGAGATTTTCCCAGAGCTGAAGATATAAATCTTCAAATTCAAGGATTCCACTAAGGGCCCAGAAAAATGATTAAAAATGGTCTCATACTTCGATTCTTTATTCTGAAACATCAAAGGACCAAAAATAAGGAGATGTCAAACTTTCTAACGAGAAAAAGAAAGGAACAAAGCAGATTTATATCCTTTTGGTTTTAGCAGCTGCAGTGTACTAACAACAATACAGCAATTTTATCAATATTGCAAGAGAAAACTCATTTTAAATCTAGAGTTTTATTATTCATATGTTACAGCATTATATAAACAGCTATATTTAGCAATGCTAGGATTTGGGAAGTTTGCCTTTTACATACTTTGGCATAAGTAGTGAAAATAATTACTCTAACAAAAGGAGACATATACCAAGAACAGCAAGCCATGTCTGTAAGGTGGCAATGATTTCAATTCTGACACGCAATAAAGAAAATTTCCACTATGACGAATGTCACGAAGAGTAGGAAAAGAAACAGATTCATGTGGAGCCAGACAAACTGACTCTCAACTTTGGGAAATCTATTTTCAAAAATGTAGGGACTAGTTTGGAAAATATAAAAGCTTAGAGATTGGAAAGATGTAGGAAAAGTTTAGAGTAATAATTGCCTTATTTTACAATATAGAAATTTATTATTGAAAAAGTTGATGCAGAAAAAAGCAAGAAAAAGGTAAATAAAAGTAACACTAATATGAACATAGTGGTGAAATATTTGACATAGAGAAGGTGGTAAATAAATTAAATGTGTTAAATTTTGTTACTTATTTTTGAAAATCAAAAAGTATCATGTAGGTGATTAAAACATCAATTGCTAAACAGATTTGTGGAAACATACGTGCATATATGAACTAGATTTCCTTGAGTCTACAATGAGCATATCCTGCAATGCAGATAGAAAAAAATATGTTAAAGGTACATGCTGAATGCAAAGACCACTTAGCAAATATAATAAGTAAACATCAAATAAGAAAACATATATTTTTTATTGACCAAATAAAGAGTAGCTTGAGTTAGGTTATGTGGCAGTGGAAGAAAAGGAGGCTGGAGTTACTGCTGCTGTTTGGTGATGTGTGACAATAAGAAAGATAATTGAAAGACAAAATGCCCAAGATTTGCTCAGGAGAACATGGTCCTATGCTGAAATACATCTACCTTAACTACACGTGTTCTTACCAAAAAGGCACCACTTAAGTACTTTTCACTGACACTTGAAAGCTGATTCATTATAGTCAGTTTGTATTCAGATGGCAGGTTTTGAGTAAAAACTTATGAGTCACTTTAGTGAATATTGAGAAAGTGAGAATTAAAATAACCAGGCATACCATGTTAATGGTAAATATTTATGAAGTCATATATGCCATTTGTTTCCTTTTAACTCTAAATCAATAGATTTATTTTCCTCAAATATGTGGTTTATCCATTTTTATTTTCTTTTTTATTTATTTAAAGTACTAAAAGTAATTTTGTGTTTCTAGAATACGGATAATTTTTCAGTTTCTATCTAAATATAACCTACATATACTGTTTTAATAATTATTTTAGCAGAAAATATTGTATAATCTGGTAGATGTTAAGGTTTCTTTCCTTACTATTTATTATTATTTAAATTATTATTTAATATTTTCAATTAAAACTAAACTGAATTTGGAATCGCTTGATCAGGCTATGTAAAGCGTCCTCTAACATTTTACTCTATTTTACCTATGATAGTATCAAACACCTTTTGTCATTTTAAACACTGAAATAAATATATTCCCTTTTCCACATCTCTAATGAGAAAAGCTAACATGATACAATTTTAGTTTAATCTTTATAATCATTAGTTTATAATAATTTATTTATATAATTTACTTATTTATACAATAATAAACTATGTCTTAGTACTTATAAACTATTATTTTATTTTAAAATAACCAAAGTAATTGGTACAGGGGAAAGAAACGTAGGGAGCTCAGAGCCAATGCTGGAAGAATGAAGTTAATAATGGATGATGGAAACGGTGGACCAAAAACAAATCCTTACAGAATAAAAAGAAGACTCAACAATCAAAGTTGATTCACCTACAGAGGCTTAAACAGAGGCCATGAGAGTAGACCACATAACATAATTCAAATAGATGTCCGAACATCAAGCTACAGTTGTAACTTAGACCTTAATAATACTTCTGAAGTTCATTTAAAAGTATCTCTCTTTTACACAATAGAAAACAACAAAAGGGTTGCTTCAAATATTCACCTTGGAGGCAAAATATGTAAAAACTGAAAATCACAACATTTAAGTGGTGAGCCATATCAATCCATTTAAGAAGTCCAGTTCTTCTGGATTCTATGCTAAAAAGTCCCCTTAGTGTAGTAAACTATTTGAACTTCATGAACCAATAGTCATTTCAGTTAGAACTGGGCAAATGACTATAGAAGACAAATGATTAACAGGGGAGAAGAACTAAATTTTATCTCAAGAGATAATCCTAAAAAGAAGAAACTTTAAATAGAACTTAGCTGTGGTGGAAGGGCAATGATGTGATCCCAGTAGCTTTTCCACTAAAGGGTTTCTTTTTCAGCATTTGTGTCACAGAGAAATGTTATTTTTAATATTTAGTGAGGAAGATGATAATTGCCTGTATGCATTAGGTTAATAATAAAAACCAAGGTATCCAGTGGTCTCAAAGACATGTATTAGTTACTGTAGCTGCTTATTGCACAAGCTAAGGAATGTCATTTAAATATATATGACCAGGACCCTTTGTCTCAAAATGATCATTCCACTTAAGTTTATATTGTGTTAGACTATTATGTCCATGCTGGGAAAGCATTATTATCCAGCATGTATTTATGTAGGCTATTTTTTAGTACTAGTAATTTTGCCTATGATTATAAAAGTAATACTATGTATTATATAATTAGATAAAATATTAACATTTTCATAACCTCCCCCAGAAGTAACCACTATAACTATACTAGGATTTATATACTAGCTACTTATAAAAAGATAGTTTAGTATTACCATCCTAAAGAAAACTGCTTCATGCTCATAAAATGTAGGTATTAATTAGCTATTGTAATTCATATTTTTTTATTATATTTTAAGTTCTAGGGTGCATGTGCATAACGTGCAGGTTTGTTACATATGTATACTTGTGCCATGTTGGTGTGCTGCACCCATCAACTCGTCAGCAACCATCAATTCGTCATTTATATCAGGTATAACTCCCAATGCAATCCCTCCCCCCTCCCCCTCCCCCCTCCCCATGATAGGCCCCTGTCTGTGATGTTCCCCTTCCCGAGTCCAAGTGATCTCATTGTTCAGTTCCCACCTATGAGGGAGAACATGCGGTGTTTGGTTTTCTGTTCTTGTGATAGTTTGCTAAGAATGATGGTTTCCAGCTGCATCCATATCCCTACAAAGGACACAAACTCATCCTTTTTCATGGCTGCATAATATCCCATGGTGTATATGTGCCACATTTTCTTAATCCAGTCTGTCACAGATGGACATTTGGGTTGATTCCAAGTCTTTGCTATTGTGAATAGTGCCTCAATAAACATACGTGTGCATGTGTCTTTATAGCAGCATGATTTATAATCCTTTGGGTATATACCCAGTAGTGGGATGGCTGGGTCATATGGTACATCTAGTTCTAGATCCTTGAGGAATCACCATACTGTTTTCCATGATGGTTGAACTAGTTTACAATCCCAACAGTGTAAAAGTGTTCCTATTTCTCCACATCCTCTCCAGCACCTGTTGTTGCCTGACTTTTTAATGATTGCCATTCTAAGTGCTGTGAGATGGTATCTCATTGTGGTTTTGATTTGCATTTCTCTGATGGCCAGCGATGATGAGCATTTTTTCATGTGTCTGTTGGCTGTATGAATGTCTTCTTTTGAGAAATGTCTGTTCATATCCTTTGCCCACTTTTTGATGGGGTTGTTTTTTTCTTGTAAATTTGTTTGAGTTCTTTGTAGGTTCTGGATATTAGCCCTTTGTCAGATGAGTAGATTGCAAAAATTTTCTCCCATTCTGTAGGTTGCCTGTTCACTCTGATGGTAGTTTCTTTTGCTGTGCAGAAGCTCTTTAGTTTAATCATATCCCATTTGTCAATTTTGGCTTTTGCTGCCGTTGCTTTTGGTGTTTTAGACATGAAGTCCTTGCCCATGCCTATGTCCTGAATGGTACTACCTAGGTTTTCTTCTAGGGTTTTTATGGTATTAGGTTTAACATTTAAGTCTCTAATCCATCTTGAATTAATTTTCGTATAAGGAGTAAGGAAAGGATCCAGTTTCAGCTTTCTACTTATGGCTAGCCAATTTTCCCAGCACCATTTATTAAACAGGGAATCCTTTCCCCATTTCTTGTTTCTCTCAGGTTTGTCAAAGATCAGATGGCTGTAGATGTGTGGTATTATTTCTGAGGACTCTGTTCTGTTCCATTGGTCTATATCTCTGTTTTGGTACCAGTTCCATGCTGTTTTGGTTACTGTAGCCTTGTAATATAGTTTGAAGTCAGGTAGCGTGATGCCTCCAGCTTTGTTCTTTTGACTTAGGATTATCTTGGCAATGTGGGTTCTTTTTTGGTTCCATATGAACTTTAAAGCAGTTTTTTCCAATTCTGTGAAGAAACTCATTGGTAGCTTGATGGGGATGGCATTGAATCTATAAATAACCTTGGGCAGTATGACCATTTTCACGATATTGATTCTTCCTATCCATGAGCATGGTATGTTCTTCCATTTGTTTGTGTCCTCTTTGATTTCACTGAGCAGTGGTTTGTAGTTCTCCTTGAAGAGGTCCTTTACATCCCTTGTAAGTTGGATTCCTAGGTATTTTATTCTCTTTGAAGCAATTGTGAATGGAAGTTCATTCATGATTTGGCTCTCTGTTTGCCTGTTACTGGTGTATAAGAATGCTTGTGATTTTTGCACATTAATTTTGTATCCTGAGACTTTGCTGAAGTTGTTTATCAGCTAAAGGAGATTTTGGGATGAGACAATGGGGTTTTCTAAATATACAATCATATCATCTGCAAACAGGGACAATTTGACTTCTTCTTTTCCTAACTGGATACACTTGATTTCTTTCTCTTGCCTGATTGCCCTAGCCAGAACTTCCAACACTATGTTGAATAGGAATGGTGAGAGAGGGCATCCCTGTCTTGTGCCAGTTTTCAAAGGGAATTTTTCCAGTTTTTGCCCATTCAGTATGATATTGGCTGTGGGTTTGTCATAAATAGCTCTTATTATTTTGAGGTACGTTCCAACAATACCAAATTTATTGAGCGTTTTTAGCATGAAGGGCTGTTGAATTTTGTCAAAAGCCTTTTCTGCATCTATTGAGATAATCATGTGGTTCTTGTCTTTGGTTCTGTTTATATGCTGGATTACGTTTATTGATTTGCAAATGTTGAACCAGCCTTGCATCCCAGGGATGAAGCCCACTTGATCATGGTGGAGAAGCTTTTTGATGTGCTGCTGAATCCGGTTTGCCAGTATTTTATTGAGGATTTTTGCATCGATGTTCATCAGGGATATTGGTCTAAAATTTTCTTTTTTTGTTGTGTCTCTGCCAGGCTTTGGTATCAGGATGATGTTGGCCTCATAAAATGAGTAAGGGAGGATTCCCTCTTTTTCTATTGATTGGAATAGTTTCAGAAGGAATGGTACCAGCTCCTCCTTGTACCTCTGGTAGAATTCAGCTGTGAATCCATCTGGTACTGGACTTTTTTGGTTGGTAGGCTATTAATTATTGCCTCAATTTCAGAGCCTGCTATTGATCTATTCAGGGATTCAACTTCTTCCTGGTTTAGTCTTGGGAGAGTGCAAATGTCCAGGAAATTATCCATTTCTTCTAGATTTTCTAGTTGATTTGCGTAGAGGTGTTTATAGTATTCTCTGATGGTTGTTTGTATTTCTGTGGGGTCTGTGGTGATATCCCCTTTATCATTTTTTATTGCATCTATTTGATTCTTCTCTCTTTTCTTCTTTATTAGTCTTGCTAGTGGTCTGTCAATTTTGTTGATTTTTTCAAAAAAACAACTCCTGGATTCATTGACTTTTTGGAGGGTTTTTTGTGTCTCTATCTCCTTCAGTTCTGCTCTGATCTTAGTTATTTCTTGCCTTCTGCTAGCTTTTGAATGTGTTTGATCTTGCTTCTCCAGTTCTTTTAACTGTGATGTTAGAGTGTCAATTTTAGATCTTTCCTGCTTTCTCTTGTGGGCATTTAGTGCTATAAATTTCCCTCTACACACTGCTTTAAATGTGTCCCAGAGATTCTGGTATGTTGTATCTTTGTTCTCATTGGTTTCAAAGAACATCTTTATTTCTGCCTTCATTTCGTTATGTACCCAGTAGTCATTCAGGAGCAGGTTGTTCAGTTTCCATGTAGTTGAGCGGTTTTGATTGGGTTTCTTAGTTCTGAGTTCTAGTTTGATAGCACTGTGGTCTGAGAGACAGTTGGTTATAATTTCTGTTCTTTTACATTCGCTGAGGAGTGCTTTACTTCCAATTATGTGGTCAATTTTGGAATAAGTGTGATGTGGTGCTGAGAAGAATGTATATTCTGTTGATTTGGGGTGGAGAGTTCTATAGATGTCTACTAGGTCCGCTTGGTACAGAGATGAGTTCAATCTCTGGATATCCTTGTTAACTTTCTGTCTCGTTGATCTGTCTAATGTTGACAGTGGAATGTTGAAGTCTCCCATTATTATTGTATGGGAGTCTAAGTCTCTTTGTAAGTCTCTAAGGACTTGCTTTATGAATCTGGGTGCTCCTGTATTGGGTGCATATATATTTAGGAGAGTTAGCTCTTCCTGTTGAATTGATCCCTTTACCATTATGTAATGGCCTTCTTTGTCTCTTTGGATCTTTGATGGTTTTAAGTCTATTTTATCAGAGACTAGGATTGCAACCTCTGCTATTTTTTGTTCTCCATTTGCTTGGTAGATCTTCCTCCATCCCTTTATTTTGAGCCTATGTATGTCTCTGCATGTGAGATGGGTCTCCTGAGTACAGCAGACTGATGGGTCTTGACTCTTTATCCAGTTTGCCAGTCTGTGTCTTTTAATTGGAGCATTTAGTCCATTAACATTTATGGTTAATATTGTTATGTGTGAACTTGATCCTGCCATTATGATATTAACTGGTTATTTTGCTCGTTAGTTGATGCAGTTTCTTCCTAGCCTCGATGGTCTTTACATTTTGGCATGTTTTTGCAATGGCTGGTACCGGTTGTTCCTTTCCATGTTTAGGGCTTCCTTCAGGGTCTCCTGTAAGGCAGGCCTGGTGGTGACAAAATCTCTAAGCATTTGCTTATCTGTAATGGATTTTATTTCTCCTTCACTGATGAAACTTAGTTTGGCTGGATATGAAATTCTGGGTTGAAAATTCTTTTCTTTAAGAATGTTGAATATAGGCCCCCACTCTCTTCTGGCTTGTAGAGTTTCTGCAGAGAGATCTGCTGTTAGTCTGATGGGCTTCCCTTTGTGGGTAACCCGACCTTTCTCTCTGGCTGCCCTTAAGATTTTTTCCTTCATTTCAACTTTGGTGAATCTGGCAATTATGTGTCTTAGAGTTGCTCTTCTCGAGGAGTATCTTTGTGGTGTTCTCTGTATTTCCTGAATTTGAATGTTGGCCTGCCCTACTAGGTTGGGGAAGTTCTCCTGGATGATATCCTGAAGACTATTCTCCAACTTGGTTCCATTTTCCCCCTCACTTTCAGGCACGCCAATCAGACGTAGATTTGGTCTTTTTACATAATCCCATACTTCTTGCAGGCTTTGTTCATTTCTTTTTCTTCTTTTTTCTTTTGGTTTCTCTTCTCGCTTCATTTCATTCATTTGATCCTCAATCGCTGATACTCTTTCTTCCAGTTGATCGAGTCAGTTACTGAAGCTTGTGGATTTGTCACGTTATTTCTCGTGTCATGGTTTTCATCTCTGTCATTTCATTTATGACCTTCTCTGCATTAATTATTCTAGCTATCAAGTCTTCCACTCTTTTTTCAAGATTTTTAGTTTCTTTGCGCTGGGTACATAATTCCTCCTTTAGCTCTGAGAAGTTTGATGGACTGAAGCCTTCTTCTCTCATCTCGTCAAAGTCATTCTCTCACCAGCTTTGATCCATTGCTGGCGATGCGCTCTTAGTTTTTGAATTTCCAGCTTTTCTGCCCTGCTTCTTCCCCATCTTTGTGGTTTTATCTGCCTCTGGTCTTTGATGATGGTAATGTACTGATGGGGTTTTGGTATAGGTGTTCTTCCTGTTTGATAGTTTTCCTTCTAATAGTCAGGACCCCCAGCTGTAGGCCTGTTGGAGATTGCTGGAGGTCCACTCCAGACACTGTTTGCCTGGGTATCAGCAGCTGAGTTTGCAGAAGATAGAATATTGCTGAACAGCGAGTGTACCTGTCTGATTCTTACTTTGGGAGCTTCCTCTCAGGGGTGTACTCCACCCTGTGAGGTGTGGAGTGTCAGACTGCCCCTAGTGGGGGATGTCTCCCAGTTAGGCTACTCAGGGGTCAGGGACCCACTTGAGCAGGCAGTCTGTCCATTCTCAGATCTCAACCTCTGTGTTGGGAGATCCACTGCTCTCTTCAAAGCTGTCAGACAGAGTCGTTCGCGTCTGCACAGGCCTCTGCTGCTTCCCCTGTTGTTGTTTAGCTGTGCCCTGTCCCCAGAGGTCGAGTCTACAGAGACAGGCAGGTTTCCTTGAGCTGCTGTGAGCTCCACCCAGTTCGAGCTTCCCAGCAGCTTTGTTTACCTACTTAAGCCTCAGCAATGGCGGGTTCCCCTCCCCAAGCCTCGCTGCTGCCTTGCGGTTAGATCGCAGACTGCTGTGCTAGCAATGAGGGAGGCTCCGTGGCCGTGGGACCCTCCCGGCCAGGTGTGGGTATAATCTCCTGGTGTGCCCGTTTGCTTAAAGCGCAGTATTCGGGTGGGAATTACCCGATTTTCCAGGTGTTGTGTGTCTCAGTTCCCCTGGCTAGGAAGAGGGATTCCCTTCCCCCTTTTGCTTCCCAGGTGAGGCAATGCCTTGCCCTGCTTCAGCTCTTGCTGGTCGGGCTGCAGCAGCTGACCAGCACCGATTGTCCGGCACTCCCCATTGAGATGACCCCAGTACCTCAGTTGAAAATGCAGAAATCACCGGTCTTCTGTGTCGCTCGCGCTGGGAGTTGGAGACTGGAGCTGTTCCTATTCGGCCATCTTGCTCCGCCCCCCAATTCATATTTTTTAAAAGTCAAATTGTGATAACTTGATAAAAAGGGCAGTAAAAATCCCTTTAAACAAAATGCTTCCAATTGTGAAATAAAAAATTGTGTACATTTACATACAAGTGTATATATACACATATAGGCATATTATACATATCATATGTATTTGGGAAACATAGACTACTATACATAATTTTCATGATGATTAATAGAAATAACATGTGTAAAGCATTTAGCCCATCTAGCTCAATACCTGGCATGGATTTGTTTTCAGGGGCCATATTGTGAGTTAGAATATGATAGGCTGATATTTTTTATAATATAAGGTATTAAATATGCTCCAGAGTCCTATAAACACATCTCAAGGCTAAACTAAGAAAATTTTCCTGCTAATTCACTTCTGATTAATATGTTCTGAATTAAATGTATCTTGCTGATACTTCATTAATTCTCCTGATAACCTGGCCTAACTTTTATTGTTAAGTAGTAATTATTCTAAATCTTATGTGATTAAACCTATATTTTCTACGTATTTGATATCAAAAAATGTTATCTTTACAATCATCCTTTCAACAAATTTTCACTTTTCCAGAACAGTTATATTTCATTAACCTTCTCAAGAAGCACTCCAAAAAATTCCATAAGTTTTTTAAAATACACCTTTCCAATTTCCTTTTTTTAATTTTTTTTTTGTTTACATTGCTAACATCTTTTTCCCCTTTCCTGGTAATGTGAAATATTGTCTATGATCTAGGTTCCCTTTGAAATAGTCAACTGAATCCTCCTTGAATTGTTTTTTGTTTTAATTAAAATAACAATACATGTTGGCAATGTTTTGTAAGAATTTCTTTTTACAATGTATTACTTATTGCATTGATTTTCCAGAATTGTTCATGTATATTGTAACTTTGGAATTTTTCTTGGTGACATCTCTGGTAAGGCTCTATCTGAACAATATTTTCCCTTTCTTGATTTGAGACATGCAATTAGGATCTCTTGTTTATTTCTCTAGTCAAATTAAGGGTATTTGAGGAAATGAGTTAATCATTACTTTGGAATATCCTTAAAGTAAAATTTAAACTACTTGTTAAAAATGGTAATTTTACCATTTAAGTAAAACATTCTTTATAGTAAAGTTTGTGAAACACCACTGTTAATGCTACTGATATAGTTAAGTGTTAATAGATTTTGTCATAGGTATAATCCCTGTCAGACTTAGGGGATAAAATTTTGCCTTGTTCTATTTATGGTCTTTTAAGACCATTAAAATACTATCTAGTGGGTTAAAGTGGTAATTTCTGAATAATACCCTAGCGGCCTAGGAATGCTAATGCAGATTAATGCAGATTCCTGAAGTTCAAGTGAATAATGCAGGTAGGTACTGGATTGAGAAAAGCTAATTCAATAGATACAAAAAAGTGAAGCAAACTTAGGTGAAATAATACATATTTACTAATGCTTTTAATATTCTTTTCTCTCAAATTTTATACTTACGTTAATCTCTTTAAAAGAAATTTGCCAAATTTAATATCTACATTATATAATAGTACCTAAACTTTTTCAAAATATATGTCAAGGTTGTTACTTGTTAAATCAATTCAAATTGATTTTGAAGTGAGAAAAGATTAAACAGATTAAAAACAAGATGAAGGTCATAGAAATGATAATGCAACTGTCATTTATTAATATTAATGAAACATTCCCCAAAACAATAATCATAGGCTCAGATTTGCTTGAATATCTATATTATAAATCTAGAGAGTAAAAACCCATATGTCATAAAGAAGTGATTAAACTCTAAGTTGTTGAAATTATCAGTGAGGTTAGAATCAAGGTACTTAGCCCAAAGAAGAACATAAGTAGTGAAAAAATAAGAAAAATGATATATTTAAAATCTGATTCTTTTTGTGTGCTATACAGTAATGTATTAATTTGTACTGAAAGAAGCAGAAAAGCTTCAGTTCAAATGTGAGATCAGCTTCTAATTAGCTAGGTAACCTTGGATAATAAAAATTATAATACTGGTCTGATAATAATAGTAATAATTAATATAATTAAAATAGTTAATAGTGAGAGCTTTTTACTGGTCAGACATTATGCAAATCATGTCCATGTATCTCTTAATGCATCTCTTAATACTTCCTACAGCATATTTACAATGTTATCACAATTTTATAGAAGAGGCAATCAAGTTATAGAAAGTGAAAGTGACTTTTCCAAATTCATACAGCTTTAAAATGATGGAATAAGAATTTAGATTTAGATTGTATGGCCACAGGAACTGTACTGGTAACTTCCAGGTTAGGCTACGCCCTAGTCATATAACTTCTCCAGGGGTAAGTTTCCTCATTTATAAATGGAAGTTATAAATTAAAATGTGTAGGACTGTTGTGAGGATTCAACTTTTCAATTAAAAATATTTAGAGAATGCTTGCTATGCATTGAGCAATATGCTAAGTCTCCTTTTTTTTTTTTTTTTTTTGAGACAGTTTCACTCTTGTTGCCCAGGCTAGCGTGCAACAGCACCATCTGGACTCACGGCAACCTCTGCCTCCTTATTCAAACGATTCTCCCACCTCAGCCTCCCAAGTAGCTGGGATTACAGGTATGCACCACCACGCCCGGCTAATTTTGTATTTTTTTGTAGAGATGAGGTTTCTCTATGTTAGTCAGGCTGGTCTTGAACTCCTGACCTCAGGTGATCCACCCGCCTCAGTCTCCCAAAGTGCTGGGATTACAAGTGTGAGCCACCATGCTCAGCCTAGCATTCCTTGTCATTATGAAATTCTGAACAATAATAATGGGTAACTGGGTAACTGGCATTTTTTATTGGCATTTATAATATTATAAAATATTATAAGGCATTCTTGATAGTGCTAGTTTCCTCACACCCATATGTAAACATCATTAATTTTATTTGGCTCGACTTCCCAATATCTTAACTCTATCCCTTGTCTTCTCTATTGCTAAAATCCTACATTAAGTAAAAAATCAATATGCCTTCCAGGGTACAAAAATACTTTAATCAGCATACTTTCTTTCCAGATATTTGGCAGTAAGAGAGGCTGATATAGAAATCAGAGGGAGGGACAGTTAGCTCAAAATTTTAGGGTCAGATCCTAGACAGAGAATCTAGAATGACACACCGAACCTGTGTAAGATTTAACTGTGACAAAGAGTTCAGGACAAAGATTCTTTAGGAAAGAAAAAACTACTTTGGTTAAACTGGGAGAGAACATAAAGTATTTTAGTAACCTAAATTTCAGTTTGAGGGAAAAGAAGAACGTAATATGAGATACATTCAAAATAAGGGAGATTGGATTGGATTATACAGAATCTTGTGGGAGACAATCAGGATTTCCAAAATTATCCCAAGTGACGGAGAGTCACTAAAAAAGTTTTAAACAAGGAAGTATTTGTTAAATGCTGTAAAATATTTTATTAAGAATGATCTTCATATTTGAGATATTTAGATAGTTTAATTTAATGTGAGTTATGGTATCGTTAGGTTTAAATATATCATATACTGTTTGTTTTCTATTTTCTTAATCTCTGCTCCTTTTATCTTTCTTTTTTCTTTATTTTAGATTAATTTAATAATTTTATGAATCTTTTTTATCTCCATTATTGTTTAATTTGCTATAATTTATTGTTTGGTAATTTTCTGTTTGCTTTAAATTCATAGTATACATCTTTAGCTTATGATGGCCTACTTTCAGGTCTTATTGTGGCACTTTTGCATTTCTCTCCTTCTGTAGTTGTGCTATTGCTGTCATGCTTTATAACTATATTTATGTTCTAAATTTCACAATATATTAATATCATTTTTGTTTAAACAGTCATTTATCTTTTATAAAAAAAAAGATTAAAAAATACATATTTTATTTATCCAGGTGTGGTGGTGCATGCCTGTAGTCCAAGCTACTTGGGAGGCTGAGGCAGGAGAATCACTTGAACCCGGGAGGCAGAGGTTGCAATGAGCTGAGATCATGCCAAAGCACTCCAGCCTGGGTAACAGACTGAGACTCTGTCTCAGTATATATATTTTTATATTTTTTATAATATATATTATATATAGCATATATAATATATCTATGTATTTACCCATGTAACTTCCATTTGTAGTCATCTTCATTCCATATTTCTCTTTGATCATTCTGTTTTTGCTTTTGTTGTTGTTGCTGTTTTGTTTTATTTTGTTTTTCTCTTGCCCAAAGAAAGTACTCTTATTGTATTGCAGGACTGCTAGTGATGTCCGAAAAACTATTTAGATAATATTTGTTTTTGAGATAAATTTTTACCATGCATACAATTCTGTGTTGACCACTCTTTCTTTCCATATTTTGAAGATGATATTCCACTATCTTCTCTCTTGGATATTTTCTATGAGAAAAAAAGTAATCCTTATATTTGTTTCCTTGTGCATAGCATGTATTATTTTAAATACTTAATTACACCAAAGATGTATTTTTCCTCTGGTTGCTTTAAAGATTTTCTATCACTGTCTTCATGAAATTTTATTATTTTGTGCCTTGAAGTGGTTTCCTTGGTGCCTCTTCTGCTTGAGTCTTACTGAGATTCTTGGACTATGGGTTTGTAATTTTAATCAACTTTGAAAAAATTTCAGCTCTCACTTTATTAATTTTTATTGTTGTTGTTCCTCTTTCCCCACATCCGATAATTCCTGTCTTTTGGAAACTTCAATTGCATCTATCTGAGGCCACTTGAAGTTGTCCCACAACCCACTCATACTGTCTTCATTATATTTAGTTTGTGTGTTTTATTTTGTACTCTGGTTCAATAATCTTTTTTCTATTGTATCTCATCTGCTATTAATCCTATCACATGTACTATTTATCTCACATGTTGTTTTCATCTCTAAAAGTTTAATTTGGTTCTTTTAAATATATATATATATTTCATGACTCTACTTAACTTTTTGAACATATAGAATGATGTTAAAATAACTGTTTCCACGTGCTTGTATGCTAATTCTAATATCTGTTTTATGTTAGGATCACTTTTGAGTGATAAAATTTTGTCCTCATTGTGGGTAATTTTCTTCCTTATGCCTCATAATCTTTGAGTGAATATAAAATATTGTGAGTTTTACCTAGGTGAGCATTGAGGTATTTTTATGCTAAATATATTTTTGAGCTTTGTTCTGGGATGCAGCTAGCTTTTGAGATAAGGCTTTTGACACTTTCTAAGGAATGACTGGAGCAGTGCTACGATACTACATATTTGAGGCAAGATTCTTCTGTGTACTCTACCAAATGCCCAATGACTCATGAGGTTTTCTAGGTGGTCTAGTGGGAAAAGGTACAATTTTTGGCACGTTGTGAGCACCAAGCACTCTTCCCTTTAATCCTTTCGCATGGGGTCAGCCTTGGTTTCCTCACAGGCATGCACTGATTAATTGTGTGTTGAATACTCAAAGTGTCACCTCTGTGGACTTCTGGTGTTCTCTGTCTGTACCACTCTAACTTCTTTGATGTTCTGACATTTAAATTGTAACTGCCCAGAAAATTCCAATTTCCCTTGACTCTCAGGTCCATCTTTTCATCTCAGGAAATCCTCCTGGATCAAGATAAGGTACTCCTCCCTGCACCATGGACTGGAATCATACACCACATGTTTTCACTTATAAGTGGGAACTGAACAATGAGAACACATGGACGTGGGGAGGTGAACATCACATGCTGGGGTCTATCAGGGTAGGGCAGGGGATGGAGGGGAGAGCATCAGGAAAAATAGCTGATCCATGCTGTGCTTAATACCTAGGTGAGGGGTTGATAGGTGCAGCAAACCACTGTCCACTATGGCACACACTTACCTATGTAACAAACCTGCACATTCTGCACATGCACCCTGGAACTTAAAAATAAGAAGAAAAAAAAAAAAAAGATAGTGAGGAGGGAAGTTGTATGGCTGATTTAAAACAATAATAAGGAGGGAAGTTGTATGGCTGATTTTGTTTGATTCACATCTCTTAGGTCCTTCTTGCCCATATTCAGTGTCTCACAAACTGTTTTCTCATATATTTTGTCTTTGTTGTTATTCTGGGCAGCAGTGTAATTCATGTCCTTGTGACTCTCTCTCTTTCATAGTCAGAAGTTCATTCCTCTTAGTTTTAACCTCAATAGCTAAAGACTATTGACATCCATCTGCTCTTATAGCTTTTCAATAGGATGAAAGCAGAAGTAATATGTGCACTGCTGGGCTCTTACCCTTAAAAGGATGTACCTGGACTTCCTGGCCCCTTTCCCCAGTTTACTGATTGTGAAATGATGAGAACAGGAGGCTGAGAAGGGAACTACCCTACTAGCTTGCACTGCTTATCTTAAGACTGTCATCTGAGGAAAACTTTGTATTTTAATAAAGCACTGAATTCTTGTTGACTTGTGTGACTGAAGGTAAAGTGATAAGAATGCTTATAATGCAAATCTAAAATTGTGCTTCTCAAATTTGGCTGCACTTTGGATTCAACTGTGGAGTTTAAGAACCTATATTGAATCCACCTGGGTCTATATTTTGATTGAATTTCTATAGGGTAGGACCTCAGCATCATGATATCTAAAAACTACACAGGTGATTCAATCATGCAACAAAATTTGATAACTGCTTCTATAAAAATATTAAATTTAAGGAAAACATAAGAAGATATGTTCACAAAGGAGACTGGGAAGGAATAGGAAGTGTGATAGGAGAAAATCAAGAAGAGTATAGTGGTATGAACAATTTATGCATGTTATAGGCCCTAAAAACTAAATGCCTGTATAGCATTTCTAGATTTCATATGTATTCAGAATAACTGGGTTTGAGAATGTGTTTATTTGAGTAACCTAAAGCAACTTACTAGATCAGAACCTCAATATCACCAACTATAAAATATAGATAATAATCCATTCCATTTCACTTCATCACTATAACGAAATATGTGGCAGTATCTTACAAAAATAATTTCATACCATTCCTAAGTGAGATGTTTAAAGTTAAGTTATATTCCTTGCCTGACTTCCTACATCTCTAACTTTCATAGGAAGAAAATGGCCTATGTTTAAGAAAAGTGACTCAGGAAACAAAAATTGAGGATAAATATAAATGACATAAAATTGTTTGAGTTTTCTGTCCTTCCCAGTCGTGTAACTTTGTAATCACTATCAATGCTACAAATGTTCTGTTAATCATGTTTCTGATTAAACTGGCAGTAGCAAGGAAAGACAATCTTGGCAGGAGCATACATCCCTCTTTGGCTGTTGAACTTGCAACCAGGAACTCATACAATTGTATGGGATAATGGTAAAAGGAACCACCATGGTTCATGTCTAGAAGAAGTTCAGACTGGATACTGATAAAACTATATAATTTTCATTCCTTACAGAGACATTTTGCCAGCTTCAGCCTTGGAATGGAAGCATTAGGAGACACACTTACTGAATCTCTCTAAAGTTTAGATTGACAAAAAAGAAAAATACACCATGGGGAATAGCCCTGCCTAGAGAAAAGATTAAAAGGGTGACTTAACAAGTTATTTGCAACTCTAATTTCTTTGACTCCACTGGAATTAGAAGTAGTGAAGTGATTTTGGCGGTTCTGATTAGAACACTTACTGAGAGCAAGCAATTACATCCCAAGTGAATCAATAAATGGCTAACAGTTTAAAGGCAGTAAAGTAGGGGCTTGCATTGTCACCTAAATATTAGATACCACGGAAGAGAAGGCCATGCAACTACATAGGCTTATTTGGAGCATACATCTAGATTCTCATGCCTTGACCTTCCAAACTGAACTTAAATCTTGAACTGAACTTAGAAGAACTCATACCAGGTTAAACCAAAGAATTGCATCATGGCTTATACGGGGAAACATATCACACTTTTATAGGCTGATTAAAAAAGCTTCCGTTTAAAGAAAGTCCGGTTGCATACAGGACAGGAAATCTGCAAATGAGTTATAAAAGTAGCAAATGTATTTAGAGACTTTAAAAGATATGATTTAATTTTACATCAGTTTAATATATAATAACAATCTTATGAAGTAGTTTATTATTGGAATGAATATTCTAATACGGTTATTTCTTTGTTCACCACTCCATCAATAATGTGTTAGCAGGTGTATTTAGCAATAAATACTTTTTTGTGTGCTATGTGAGTGTAAATTAACTCTAGTTCTAACTTTCAAGAAACTCAAAGGCATAACTCAAAGTTATACTTTTCGAGAAGTTCAAAGAAAAAAATATACATAATATTAAAATACAGATAGTAAGTGCTGTACAACACACAAATAGCTCATTAAAATTATATGGGTGAAAGATAATATTTTCAAACCATATACCTGGCAGATAATTCATATCTAGAGTATATACAGAATTCTCAGACTCAGCAGTAAAATTCAAACACTCCAATTAGAAAACAAGCAGAAGTCATGAACAGATATTTCAATGAAGAGGATATACTTATAGAAATGCAAATTAAAACCACTACATGTGAACACTACATACCTACCAGAATGGCCAGTCCAAAATGTATAAATAACTCAAAGTGGTAAGAAAACAAATAATCCAATTTAAAAAATGACAAAGAGCCTAAATAGACATCTCTCATAAGAAGACATACATATAGCTAACAAGCATATTAAAAAATGCTCAACATCATTAATCACCAGGGAAATGCTAATTAAAGCCACAATGGACATTATCTCATACCTGTTAGAATGGTGATTATAAAAAGAAAATGACAGATAAAAAGTGTTGGTGAGGATGTGGAGAAAAGGGAACCCTTGTACCCTGAAGGTGGGAACGTAAATTAGTAAACCTATTATGGAAAATTGGATGGAGACTCCACAAAATGTTAAAAATAGAGCTACCATGTAAATCCAGCAATGCACTATTGGGCGTAAAGCGAAAGGAAACCAAATCAGTATGTGGAAGAGATATCTCTACTCCTATGTATATTGTAGCATTGTTCACAACAGCCAAGATGTGGAATCTATCTAAGTGTTCACCAATGGATGAATGAATAAAGCAAATGTGGTTCAAATACACAATGGAATACTTTTCAGTCTTAAAAACAAAGAAATCCTGTTGTTTGTGTCAACATAAAAAGATAAGTAACACATGATCTTACTTATATGTAGAATCTTAAAATGTCAAACTCATAGATGCTAAGAGTAGAATATTGGTTACCAGTGGCAGAGGGTGAGAAGTAATGTTGCAAAAGGATGTTTCTATCTATGTAAATTTACCAAATAAAATTATAGAGATGGTGAACAGATTAGTGGTTGCCTGAAGTTAGGCATTGGTGGGTCAAACTGGGTGTGTAGATATAACAAGGTAGCATGAGGAAACCTTATGGTTAGTATGAAACAGTTCTGTATCTTGTTTGTGGTTATAGTTATATAAACTTGCACATGTGATAAAATTGCACAGAACTTAAAACATACCCATGCGTATACACACAAACAACCAAAGAAATGAGTGAGTATAAAACTGGTGGAATCTAAGAAAACCCTGTGGATTACACCAACTTCCTACTTTTAATATTGTACTATAGTTTTCCAAGATGTTATCACTGAATAGCAATGGGGAAAATTGGATGTCAGAAAATTGGAACTGTCCTCTACAGGTTTGTTTTTGTTTTTTGTTAGTTCCCGAGAACCTCTAACTATTTCAAAAGTAAATGAACTAATCAATTAACTATATGGTTATTCAAAGTGAGGAAACTGAGGTAAATTCATGGAAACAAAAGGGAAAGAGACTTTAAGAACAAGAAAGTTTGGCTTGTACAACTTGTTTAGAGGGCTCTATGTTCAAGATAGAAGAAACACAAAGAATGCATGTAGATGCAAGTGTTTAAAATACAGAGGTTACACAGAGCAATTCTGTTGGAACCAGTTTAAGGTTAATAAAGTAGCAAGACATAAGTTTGGAACTTAGGTCAGACTTAGACATTGTAGATTGCTGATATCTATAAGTAGGAGTCTGATATTAATAAGTACACAGGTGATAGTGATGGAAGGTTTGTGAGATGGTAAGGGAAATGATTGAAGCTGTGATGAATTCACTCAAGATGAAGTAAACATAGAATTGTGTAAAGCCTATTTCAACAGCATAGATGAGAAATAATGACATTATACTGAATCACAGAAATTTTGTTGAAAATGAAATCTATCATGTCTAAGAATTGATTGGTTACAGGGAACATTAAAAAGAGATTAAATCTGTGATTCTCAATATGTGTCTATAAGCAGATGAAGCTATTGATAAGCCCAAAAGCTTCTTAGCACTAAAAATACAGTTTGCATTTGCTCTCTTAGAAATAGTTTTACCAGGTCCATATTATTTTACTTTTTCTAGGGGTGGACATTTACTGAACCAACATATGTAGATATACATCATTATGATCTTGAAGGAAACAAAGTACCATCTTTTTATGTAAAAAAAGACAAAAAGGGAAATAAAAAATAAGCATATTTCTTTCAGCCTATGGTCCATGACTATGTCACAGAAGAGTGTCTATTTACTCACCTTATATGCAACTGTATTCTATTACAAAGTGTATTAACATTTCTTTGTTAATTTTCTGAAGATTTAACAAATATATATATATATATATATATATGATGTTTAAGTATTAATTTGACTGTCTTTGAAATCAGTTTTAACATCAGCAAAATGGCCCAGCATGACAGCTCACGCCTGTAATTCCAGCACTTTGAGAGGCCAAGGCAGGTCAGGAGTTTGAGACCATCCTGGACAAAAAGTGAAACCCTATCTCTACTGAAAATACAAAAATTAGCCGGGTATGGTGGGGTGTGTCTGTAATCCCAGGTACTCAGGAAGCTGAGGTAGGAGAATTGCTTTAACACAGGAGGCAGAGGTTGCAGTGAGCTAAGATCGGCCACTGCCCTCCAGCCTGGACAACAGAGCGAGACTCCATCTCAAACAAAACAAAACAAAACAAACCAACAAACAAAACAGCAAAATGGTGCATTCTAGAATTCCATTATGTTCCTTTGAGGGTGGAGGGAAAAGAGTAATGCAGTTTTGAGAAGCAAATTTGTATGCCTTATTTATTTAAAGCTCTTCAGGTAAAGCATATTATTTTCAAATGCTATGTAAAATATGGCTAGTAAACAGTTTTGAAGAACATTATATTAAAACTTTTCCCCATAGCTCTTATACAAGGCCCATACTCACACCCAGACCATTTCTTTCTTCTTCTTATCTTGGATCAATATTGGATATAATCACTATGTTTTTTATATATTTCACCTTTATTATTTTTAGAATAATTCATTAATTTTCCCAAAATTTTAGGGTCTACACACAGGCTTTTGCAGACCACTGATTAAAATCTATATGCTTTTTCTTAAAGCAACTACTTGAAAAGTAATTGCAAAAATCAAAGAAAAACATAATCCTTTGCTCCAACTGAAAGTACAATTAAAATAAATAAAAATGCTTTCATGGAATCAATACTGTATATGAAATATGTAGATAAAAGTCTGCTATATTTTTTCCATGAAAAGTTGGCCAATTCTCATACATTAAAGATACGGGTAAACAACTATGCCTCAGAAAAGTCACAAACACAATTATAGTTATTCCCTAGTTTATGACACATCATCACGTTCAGTGCATACATTTTTCCTCTTTTTAAATTATTTCTTTTTATTCCCTACCACACTACCATAGTTTGCCTGTCCACCACCCTAGAAAGGGAAGAAAAAGAGGATCTCCTTCCCTGGTACTGACAGATTAATGAACATCCTTACACATGTTTCCTTGTAAGCCTATACCTTCACCTCAAAAATAATTGCTAGGTCAAGTCATGTGTATATGTAATTTAACTAAGAGCTTCCAGTTTCCTCTTTGAAGCAAGTATACCAGTCTACCATGCAACTATCAGGACACTGTGTTGTACATCCACATATCTCTTTTAATATGGACATTATCCACCATTTATTTATTTATTTATTTATTTATTTATTTATTTATTTGAGGTGGAGTCTCACTCTGTTGCCTAGGCTGGAGTGCAGTGGCGCTATCTCGGCTCACTGCAAGCTCCACCACCCAGGTTCAAGCCATTCTCCTGCCTCATCCTCCCAAGTAGCTGGGACTACAGGTACCCACCACCACGCTTAGCTAATTTTTTGTATTTTTAGTAGAGATGGGGTTTCACCATATTAGCCAGGATGGTCTCGATCTCCTGACCTTGTGATCCTCCCGCCTCGGCCTCCTAAAGTGCAGCATTTCCTTTTTATGTCTGCTATAATGTTGTAACTCATTGTTACTTGATTTATTGTGTCTCTATCCCATAATGAATTTGACTTTCTCTTTACATCTTCTTCCACTTTTAGGTTTATGCCTGTGCATATTTATCGACATATTCCATTCTGCTTTGCCAGCTTGTGTATCACACAAATTGATCTGTAGGAGTCCCTGCTCTCTTTTCTTTTTTCTCCCCTCCACCCTCTAGGAACACATTTCACAAACCATAGTAAAAACTGTACACAACTGTACTGGACTACAGTTTGTGAAATGTGTCTCTAGAGGTTTGACAAGAGAAACAAAAAGAGAGCAAGAACTAATAAACAACTTATATTAGAATCAATTTAGATCTCTATTTTATTTCTGGTCCCCAGAACTCAAATTCTATGTTTTAATAGTTCATTAGGTGTATCTTATGAAAACTAAATTATGAGATCTAATGAAATTTGTTTTATTTCCCAAATAATAACTTATTGCTATGTGACAGTGGAAGAAAAATTCTAAGAAACAATGCAAGATGTTAAGCCATATAAAGATAAAGCTAGTTTGTAATCTAACATGATGAATAAATTAACATTTCCATAAAATTGAGCTACTATTCTTCTCTCTACACATATTGTACTAGATATACAGTGTAATAATACTTATAAATTTCACCAAAATTTTTTTAAAACATTGAATATGTAAAATGAAGTTAAGATTCACTCATTAATAGTTTGCATTTAGACATTGTATTTATGTATTATTTATTGTCAATATTTCTGGAATTTATACTTATAGAAACATAAAATTATAAATTGCACGTTTTTTTGGCACTGAATAGAAAGGTAATAGAGGTTATAGGCTATAAATAACAGCTCCCATTTGATAAGGAAGATCCCTAAAAACAAAGGACATTTTTGGCACATTGCACAGTTGTTTTGAAACAACAAAACCTAATATATACAAGGATTTTGAACTTATGACTCAGATATTAAACATTTTTATACAGACTAAATTAATGAGGGTGTTATAGACATTATTTGGACTCAACGATGTAATCTATACTTACAAGAACTTTGATTTTCTTCTCTTTGATTCTATAAGGAAAATAACTTCAAGGCTTTGGTTGCTGTAACTTGAGTAAGCTCAATTGCTACAGAAAATTATATTTTTTTAAAACTTGAGAACATAGCTAAAGATATTTCCTTATAACAAAAATTTATTTTACAAAGAATGCTAAAATTTTTCTAAAATATTACACTTAAAACATAGTGTAGGTTTTTGATATACCCCAATATACTCTCTACTAAGTACTGATCTTAAACTCTTAAATGTCTATATAACTTGCCTTTAACATGTAAATTCACAATCAACCTGTGATTGGTGTACTAGACTTTCCCACATCCAGAAGTGTGAGAAGTCAATTTCTATTGTTTACAAATTTTCCAGTCTGTGGTATTTTCTTATAGCAGCACCTACGCACCGAGATGCCACGTATCTCATGATTACTTCCATCAAAACTGTGATATTACTTTTCTTAATACCTAAAGAATAAAAGATATAAATGCCATCTCCGTGGAAACTGAAACCCTATAAAAGTTGTCAGCTTCTCTTCTGCTTGTTCTTATTGTGTAATTGGTAATGCACTACAGGACTCTAAATAGATCAAGTTAAATTTTATAATATTTTCCATCATGATGTTTATTATTTAAATAAATGAACCTTGTGGGAGGCAGTAGTTATAAGGTATTAGTTACCAATGTAACATTTACAAACAAGTTTAGAATGCTACCAAAAGAAATACATTCATGTTCGGGCGCAGTGGCTCACGCCTATAATCCCAGCACTTTGGGAGGCCGAGGTGGGTGGATTAGGAGGTCAGGAGTTCAAGCCCAGCCTGGTCAAGATGGTGAAACCCCATCTCTATTAAAAATACAAAAATTAGCCGGGCGCGGTGGCAGGTGCCTGTAATCCCAGCTACTTGGGAGGCTGAGGCAAGAGAATCACTTGAACTCGGAGGGTGGAGGTGGCAGTGAGCCAAGATCCGGCCACTGCACTCCAGCCTAGGCAACAGAGTGAGACTCCCTCTCAAAAAATAAATAAATGAATAAATAAAAGGAAATACATTCATAAACATTTTATTGCATGCAAATTTAGCAATATGCTTTTGAAGGCCTGGATTTCAATTGAGAATACATGTTACTTCATTTCTATTTGCTGGAAACAGTGATATATCAGACACATACTAAAAACCAGTTTATAGAATGCAATCTAGCCCTAAGAAGTTTTATATATGAAAATGTAAGGTTTGGTAGTAGAATTAAATGTAAAACAGCTGAGAAAATTAATTTAAAACATATGGATTGAACATAATGAATAAGAAGAAAATAACAACAGACCTGGAAATGCAAGATACACAGAATAGCCTTGGATAAATGTGTGGATCTAGAAAAAAATGATGTTTAGGACATTTTTACACAGATTCTTCGATACTGTCTTCCACAAAACACGAAATGTATGGATAATGTCATTAAAATTAATAATCTATGATATTATCATGTAAAAATAATTAAAATATTGAAATGAATATCCAGATATTTCAAATTTCTTCTACTCAAAAAAATCACATATTTCTATTAGGAAGATTTTTTTCTGTTTTAGTAGCTGGGGATAATAATGTGAAATAATTATCTGTTGCTCTAAATTTGGTTACTCCTAAAGCAAATACTGAAACAAGGACTGGGTACAAGAAGTTTATCTATAATGTAATTTAAGGGTGTACAGTTAACGAGTAGTAAATGTGAGACAGGGAATGGAGAAAAGCCAGGAACATGTATTAATGAGTGGAACGTCCTTGTGAGAAACAGGGATGAAACACATTGGGAGGCTAAGTGACTATCTGTAACATACCTCTGAATTGTCCTACAAAAGGATGGATGAGTATGTGGTGAGGTTTGCCCCAGGGACAGTTACTTCTTCACTCTTCTAGGCTTCAACAATCTCACGCAGTACCTGAGAAAGCCCCCGCCCAGATTTCTAGCAGAGAAGCTGAGCCATTCGGGCATTTGAATAGGAAGCTACCAATATACTGAAATGATCTGGCACAACTTCAGGTTATGCAAATGGACCAAGGGGAAGTCAGACAGGGCATCAACAGGATCTGCTGCAATTGATGATTTTGAATTTACATTTTAGATCTATGTAGTGTCACCAAGTGTCAGAAATACTCTATCTTGCTTCTTCGTGTAAATAGTTTAATTTAATTATGTCATCTATAAAACCTGTGATAAATTGACTACGTATATGGATTTTTTTTTCATCACTGTGTGGGCAAAAAGTCAAAAATAATCTGACCAGATATTACAACAGACCTGGAAATGCAAGGTATACAGAGTAGCCTTGGATAAATTTGTGGATCCAGTAAATGCTGCTCTGTGAGACTTGGGTGCCAGAAACTTTTAAATGTTCCCACAAAAAAGCTAAAGAAAAAATTGAATACAAGTAAATGTTTGTCCCTAATTCTTTTTGTGTTATAAGTGTCCAGACATCATTTGCCAGAAATCATCTTTGTGTTAGAAAACCCTGACTCTTTTCACGAAGGAAGTAAAAAACTCAATGTTGAATATCTCAACTGAATGTTTTAAAATTTAATTTAAAAATTCTTAGGGTTACGTTTTATTATAATAGAATGGTCAGAATTATATTTAAAAAATAGAAATAGATGTAACATTTTGCACTAGAGTAAAAAGGCATATAGGAGTGAAATGTAAAACAGGTATACCTGTTATTCAGCTTGAACTTCAAAAACACTCATAAATACTTTATACTTAAAATGAGAGAATATCTGTGTTGAGAAGATTGCCAGGTACCCTTTAAACTATGGAATTACTTGCTTTCTTCAAATTCAATAGGAAAAGCAGAATGCTCATCAAAGCAAGTAAGAAAATTCATGCACAATTTCTCAGTCATTCTAATGAAAATTCTGTGTTTAACTCCCCAAGCTCTCAATAAGTACATCTTTTAAGAAAATGCTTTAATCTATTTAATTGTTTTTGAAGTTTGATATTTCTTCTTTGAAAATGACTTTGCTACTAAGTTATTGTATTCATTCTGAAGAAGCAGAGCATAGCCATTCTATGCACATTTTAAGCAAATGTCTTTAAAGAAAAACATCAAGAAAAGCAAATACCATTATAGAATAACAATTAGAATGTTGAAAATCCAATTAAATATAATAAAGATGTTACTTGCAAGTGTATGTTTGTGGATCGGTCAATACTAACATATTCATGTCACTACAAACATCAAAACAGTATGTTTTGTTTTCTTTCATTTTGTAGAATTTTATGCTCTGGAGACTTAATGTCGTCTTTACAAAAAAAAGGAAAAATTTAGATTTGGCACGTTAGTCTCACTCTTTTTGGCCCCAAAGCAGGAAAAATATTATGGATTTCTGCTTTATCATAAAATTTGTAAAATTAAAATCTCTACACAGAATATTTTAAACGTAATTAATGATTTTGGCAAAAAGAGAAAGAAATTATCAAAGATATGCTATAACAAAACTCCCAAAAATAAAATGGCATGGGTTTCCACCATCGATTACCAGCACAATGGTGGGAATAAAAATTATAACACAACATTAGAAAACTGAATGGCAGCATCTTATTAAGTCCACTCCTAGGTAATCCATCCATTCCTGGGTAACTATGCAATAGAAAGGGAAATATATGTCTGCACAAAGGCATGTTTGTAAATATTCATGGCAACTGTATTCAAAATGACAAAGATCCCAAACCATCATGTGATATTGTGAAATACATATTTAGTGTTCTTTCCTGTTTCCTGGCATACAATTCCTAAAATCCTTGGAATCTCCAAAGTGCTGCCTTTTCGTATCCAAATGTTGACTGATAGATTCAGAATGGAGCTTCTCAGGAGAAAGACAAAGGTAGGATTACAGGGTTACAACTCTCAGAGGGGGCCTAAAGCCAAGTTGTTCACCAATGGCAAGTAGTTTAATTAATCATGTCTACTTAATGAAGTCTCCATAAAAACCCAAGACAGCAGGATTCTGAGAAGCTCAGAATAGTTGAGTCAATGGGAGTTCCTGGAGAGTGATGAGCCTGGTGGGGGGAGGGGGGCAGATGGAAGCTCTATTCCCCTTCTCAGATGACTTACCCTATGCATCGCTTCATCTGTTATCTTTTGTAATAAACCAGTAAATGTTAAGTGCATCCCCAAGTTCTGTGAACCACTCCAGCAAATTAGTCAAACCTGAAGAGAGGATCATGGGAATCTGAACTTGAAGCTAGTAGTGAGAAGTTCCAGAGGCCTGGATTTGCAACTGGTGGAAAAGAGGGGCAATTTGGTAAGACTGAGCCCTCAATGTGTTGTGTCTGGAATCCAGACCCCAAGAGAATTCTTGGATCTTGGACAAGAAACAATTCAGGGTGAGTCCATAAAGTGAAGGCAAGTTTATTAAGAAAGTAAAGGAATAAAAGAATGGCTACTCCATAGACGGAGATGCACCAAGGGCTGCTGGTTGCCCATTTTTATGGTTATTTCTTGATACTATGCTAAACAAGGGGTGGATTATTCATGCCTCTCTTTTTTTATAACAGATAGAGCTAAACATCAACTTCCTGACATTGCCATGGCATTTGTAAACTACCATTGCACTGGTGGGAGTGTAGCAGTGAGGACAATCAGAGGTCAGTCTCATTGCCATCTTGGTTTTGGCTGGCTTCTTTACTGCAACCTGTTTTTATCAGCAAGGTCTTTATGACCTGTATCTTGTGCCAACCTTCTATCTCATGTTGTGACTTAGAATGCCTTAACCACCTGTGAATGCAGCCCTGTAGGTCTCAGCCTCATTTCACACAGCTCCTATTCAAAATGGAGTTGCTCTGGTTCTAACGCCTCTAACAAATGTGCAGGATCTGACACTATCTCTGGGTAGACAGTGTCACAATTGTATTGAAGGACACCTAGTCGTGTCCATTGCAGCATAGACTGCTTGCTTAGTGGTAGAGAGAACCACCATCCACATCTGGTCACAGAAGTCTTCTGTGTTGAGTATTGTTGTGGTGGTGTGAGAGCAGAGAAAAAAACACAGTCTAAGTGTTTTCTCCAAACACACACAAAGATACATCAACTAAAGTATATAAACAAATTATGATATTTTCATAAAATGTAATACTACTCATCAACAACAAGAAATAAAGTACTGACAAAACAACAGTATGGATGAATCTCAAAAGTAGTATGCTAGGTTAAAGAAAAAAGACACTAAAGACTGTGTGCTTGTATGAAATTCTAGAGAGGTCTAAACTATGTAACAGGATGATTGAAATATTCTAGCTGTTGATTGCAGGGGTAGTTATATGAATTTACACATTTCCCTAATCTCATAAACTATTTAATTAAAAGGAGAGAATTTTACTATATATATATTTCACCTCAGAAAAGTGAATATGCACCAAGACATGTCACTGTGCAATCTCAGAATTCTAGGAACAAAGAGAAAATGCCAAAAAAACTTCCGGAAGGAAAAATAAAGTAAATGGGAGCCATACAAGGGATTGCATAAGCAAAAATTTAGAATGCTGTGCAGCAATAAGTTTTCTACATTGAATTTTGTAACTGAATGATTTATCAATATAAATACAAACTATATTTGCTTCCTGGCTTGCAAAGGGCAAAAACAAACAACAACAACAACAAAGGCAAAAAAAAGTTCCCGTTCACTAATTTCCAGAAAGATACTGACCAATGTACTGCAATAAAACAGGTTGAGTATACAGGAAAATTCTTAAATATGTAAAGCAAGGAAGAGGGGATTCAAATAATTAGAGATGGAAAGGGGATTTCCCAAGATGAGAATGAAGGAATTCCAATCAGGGAAAGTACCACTTAAAGTGTTAGCCTGAGGCACCAGGGCAAGTGGTTCTGAAATACTGCCTAAACAGGAAGTCACTGAAATTTTCAAGAAAGTCAAGGAAGTTCTTTCTAATTTCAGCTACAGCTGCAGGAAGGCTGGTTTTATGGACACTACTGTTTTTTTCACACAACCCAAGCATCTGGCTACAACAACCTTCTCCAGTAAAATCTTCACCTTTTCATCTGGCTTTTAAATCTACAGCAGTGTCTCTCACTAGCTAACTCTATTTTAAAACTATAAGAGTAAATATATGTTGAGAATTGTAGGTGTTACATTCTCTTCTAAATTGCAGAAGAAAATGTTGAAGGGTTGGTGGTGATGCCAAGTTCATAACGATCCAGCACTGGTATCTTCCAGGAAAAAAATAATTAATATAATAAAAACTATGTTGTATGAAAACAGTTAAAAGATTTTTTAGAAAATTGATCCATTGAGCTTATAGAAAACTAAGCAAATGAAAACATTAATGATTAACTCCAAAAAAAGTAAAATTTTCCAAAGAAATAAGAAATATTAATCGTATACTACAAGGCTTGGCCTAACTTTTATGTCAATGTATAATATAAACATCAAATTATGAGTATCAAAAATTTATTTATAACTATATTTGAACAATGGGGAGGAAAAGTATTATTTGTAGGTTGGTTGAAGTAGGATGCAAGATAATACCCAAGTACTTATCTTTTATTATAGATGCTAATAAATGATATGCAACATTGGAACAAAAATAAATTCCACTGGCACAAGATTACAGCAATTTCCTTGCCACTTATTGATCAACAGTCAAGCCATCTGCAACACAGTCTGGATCTCAGTCCCAGGAGGAGTCTTATTTAAGTGCTTCATCTACCGCCTCTTTTGTCTATTCTTTTTGTGTTACCTTTGCTAATTCTTCATTACTCTAATCTCAAATTATAGCTATTAATTCATATATTAGTTTCTCTGTGATGTTCAAATTACTTATTGTGTTTTGACTCCCTATTAGTCTTAACCCATGTAAACTTTAAAATTACTTTCTTAAAACATCATAAATACACAAAATGGAATGTCAGTTTTTAAACCGAAATAAAAATTAGGTCTCCCCAAATATATGAATGGACCCCTTCTCCCTTTTGGAATTCAGGAAAAGCCAACCAGCATTATATCAACATAGACTTTAAGTCTGATAAGAAATATTTGCAATCTATTCTCTCTGAAGCTTGCTACCTGGAGGTCTCATCTGCATGATGAAACCTTGGCCTCCACCACCCCTTATTATTACCCAGACATTTATTTCTATTGATAATAACTCTTTTAACCAATTGTCAATCTGACAATTTTTAAATCCACCTATGACGTAGAAGCCCCCTCCCTTTCTATTTGTTCCACCCTTTCAGATACAACCAATGTAAAGTTTATATGTATTAATTGATGCATATGTCTCCCTAAAATGTATAAAAGCAAGCTGTTCTCTGATCACCTTGGACACATACCATCAAGACCTCCTGAAGTTGTGTGATGGGCACATCCTTAACCTTGGCAAAATAAACATTTTAAATTGATTGAGACCTGTCTCAGATAATTTTGGGTTTACAAATTGGTAACCACAGAATAATTCTGAGTAGGGGTGTCCTTGACTTTTAACAAATCTCCTATTAGTACTTGGTACCAGCTTGAATTATCCTTACAGCTCAAACCAATAGGACAATTTGCTGAGGTCTGGGAGCTCCCCCACCTCCAGAGAATTCATGGTCTTTCCAAATTTGGTTGAGATCAGTGGTTTATTTTGCTGTACAACTCCTTTTCTGGAGTTTTACTTGCTACCAACAAGGAAGGCGAGTTTTTCTGCTTACATGACAATGGAAAGCAAATAACTCCTTTCTGGAGTTTCAGCTAATTTCCAACAGGGAAGGTGATTTTGAAAGGTTTTCTACTTCTTGCTTCTAAGATAGTAAACAGCAGTCTTGAGCGGGGCCCCCATTCCTAGGTAAGTAGCTGAATTGGGGATTTTTGTCTCAGAAATTGTCCTCAATGACTAAAAGTTAAAATTGACAACCAACTGGTCTTAATTTCTCTAATTATATTAGAGTGCTCATTAATCATATTGTTGGGTTTTTTGTTGTTGTTCCAGTCTTTCATCGAATTTGACCAACGCTACCTGACTTGATCTAATCTGAGTGAGAATTTCAAATTATAGGGAACAAGACCTCTGAATTGGCTAAAATTCCTCACAGCTGCAACAACAACAGCAGTGACAACAACAAAGACATGCATTTGGTTTCTGTGTTTGCTGCTTGTCTTAAAAACATTGTTCTGTTTCCTTTTCTTCCACTTTATCCCTCCTTCCCCCTTTGCCATCTTTGGTACCAAGGAAAATCTAGAGAAGGCTTCTAATGACTCAAACTCCTTAAAGAACACAGAATGAAGGCACTACTCACTCCTTTTGGGGGTGTTCTTTTTAGTTTCTTGAGTTTCAAGAGTCATGGACAGATTCCTCTTGGGTCTACAGCCCTGCTTTCTTGTATCATATTACCTGACCTCTTTGGCTTTTGGGTACCAGAGATTACTTTGTAATGTAAGAAGATTTGACTTTGGCAAAAGAGAGTTAGGGGTAGCTGAGGACAGTCTAGATAAAGTGGTCTTAGCTGTGAGTTCCCGCCTCCCCACTAAGAAGTTGTTGTTTAGGATCTTAATTCCAATTTGGAGGTGCATTCTATAGGATTTTCTCCATCACTTTTTCTCTCCAAATTAAGCTCGTTTGGCTTGTATGTGCATTTGTGTGAGAAACTAAACTGTCATTTTTATAGTTAAATGAGAGACTGAGTTTCCTCAGCTTCAAAGAGGCAAGGCATTTTGCTCTTCTCAGCCAAAAAGTGTCCCTGGGTGACCAAGGGCCAACTGGAAATGTCTGGGGGTTTGACACCCCATGATATACAGCAGTCCTACAGGGAACCTTAAACAAAATTAGTTTAAAAGGGATCAGTCAGGTAATGCGTATAGGAGCTGGGAGCTCAACATTTTGAGGTTTTTTGAAAGTGCAATACCTCTACAGAGAGTAACTGAGACATGCAAGAGGACAGAAACAACTCAATGGTGACACAATGTGGAGTCCCACCTACAACCAGCACATTTCAATCTACTATAGTAAACCCTAGGTTACAGCTGGAAAATGAAGCAGAAGCAGAAGCAGACGCAGGAGAAGAAGCAGAAGCAGAATCAGGAGGGCGGTGGGGGGAGGAGGAGGAGGGGGAGGAGAAGAAGAGAAGAAGAAGAAGAAGAAGAAGAAGAAGAGGAGGAGGAGGAGGAGGAGGAGGAGGAGGAGGAGGAGAAGAAGAAGAAGGAGACAAATAGTCTAAGAATGAGAAAAGTCAAAAGAGAATGGCTTCCTTTTGGGTACCCCGTTAATTTTATGATGGCTATACATGCAAGTGTTTGTGTAAAATGAGAAATTTCAAAGACATGTCATGATTTTCTAGTACTCCAGCTGGTCTATATATTATAATCTTTGTGCATATTTAAAACTGATAGGCAAATTACATCAAGAAAAAATTCAGAGCCCTGAAGTCCACCTGCAACTCTGAAGTTCTTAAATTCTCTATTTATTTTCTTTTCTGCCTGCTTTACATCTGATGTTACTTTTCTGTTGAGATAAAAACCAGTTTAGATACAACCTTTTCCCCCCACCCCCAAACTGGTGAGTTTCTATGAATATCTCATAGCTATGGTTCTGAAGCAAAAGCTATAGGATCTCTGTTTGTGTGAGTGTATATGTGTGTTTTATGTGTACATACACGTATTTCGTTATGTGTGTTTGTCCACTAGATACCAAATTGGCTTAAAGTTAAAGAGTACACATAAATAAGAAGACTAAATGCTTTTCAAATTCGTGTGACTTAAGTAAAATCCTTAGTAAATAAGGTGGCTTTAAAAATATTAGTTAAGTAGTATTAGAAATGTCAAGAATTGTTAGCATTTTTATTTTCATTAATCAAGTTGTTTTATACTTATGGGTGCAGAATACTATTATAAGGTTTCAAAATTTGCCAAAACACTTATAAAATTATAACTCCATCCCAAAACAGAATGGTCTTTCCATGTGTAATTTTTAATAAATAAAACATTTATTTTTTGGTTTAATGAAAACAGATAAACTCTGAGTTATGGGTAAAAAACCTGTATTTTTAACCTTAAGGTTTTACTTAGGTGAACAACTGAAATTCGTAAGTTTAAAGATAGTTAACAGCAAAATAATTTCAAATGATAATATTCAGTTTTATAAATAATCTAGGTAAACTATTAAATAATCAGGTAAATGTCCTAGAATAAATGCTTGTAAACAAACTTGCCATATAATTTAGAATCTAAGGTTATGTTAAATAACAGATATTTTTCTGCCAGGTTTATATCTGATGTTACTTTTAATTAACATTTTTAATTAGTTAAGTGGGTAATTACCAAATTAAAAATTATAAAAAAATTTTTTTAATTTTTTTTAAAATAACCAATAAATATTTTGGTTTCAAAATAAACCAAGAAATAAGAGAGATGTAAAGAAAGTTATATATATGAAGAGGTAATTTTGGTAAGAAATCTTGAAAGCAATATCATATGAGAAAAAATTTTGCATGATGAATTTTTGTCCTAAAATGAAATGATTCATTGTTCGAAAAAGAGGGCTATTTGAGACAAACCAGAAAGTCCAAAAATGTTGTGAATGTTCTGTGTAAGTCATAATATTAGTAAAAAAGGAAATTATAAAAATGTTGTATGATTAAGTTGACTATAACTAAAATTATAATTATTTTTCTAAAAATTGAAATTTGATATAAAATAGTCAAATATAAAACTAAAAAAACTGATTAGAAGAAGATTTTATTAAAAATAATGAGTTATGGTGAGAAGTTTTTAATTTTAAAGTTCTATAATGTTTCTTTTTGAAATTATTCAGATTAATATCTCAGAAACTGCAACCTGTTGCTTCAGTTCTTTCTCTCTTTTGCAAGGCCTGGGATGGTAACTCTCTCTTTCACCTTTTGTTGGTTCCTGTAACTTTTTAAATTAATTATCTAAAGTAAGGGAGAGAATTTTTGAAAATAAGCAAAAGAAAAATCTTTTGGATCTTCTCTTGTGGCATGTCTGTTATATCTATATGCTTGTATGTGTCACGTGGAAGTGATATTTCACTACCAAACTATATGAAAGTGCTCTACTCAATTCGTTTAAAGAAAAAAAAAGTACCTATCAGACTGATAGAAGCTAGCTCAGATCCTTTTTAATTCACATGACCTTGGTAATCTTTGGTAAGCTTAATTTGGTAAATTTAATCTCAAAATTATCTCTAGTAGTTTAAAATTTAAAGTCATATTATGCTACATTACATAACTTCAGTTTTTTTCCACTGGGAATTGAATTTGGGTTACTAAGAGTTAAAATAATAGACAATAAAAGGTGTTTTTGGTGAAGTCTGTAAAAACACAATGATGTGGTTTTTGCTAAGGAAAATGTAATTCTTTTTCCTAGTTTGGCGACTGTTTCAGAGTTGCTTTAAAATAAAGAAAAAGATTATATAAATAAAACTAAATGAGTAAAGACAAAAATGAAAAGGCAGGTGACGAGAAAACTTGATTATTGAGTGGCCACGTGGTTACCCATCTTAAAGAGCTGCAGCTGGGCTGCATTCAATTACTAAAGGTAAAAGCTACAGTGGAATTTAGAGATAGATCATACTCATAGTCCCAGGGAATTAGTTCACCGAACTAATTAATTACAGAAATGCAAATTAATAAGAAAAAAGCAAAATATTCAATCTCTTGGTTATTGTTATCTGTAACAGCTAACTGAAAGTAAAAGAGTGCTGGGTTTGGCCTTAAGGATGGGCCAAGCTTAGATGTGGGTCTGTCTCAGGTCAGGCTACCAGTCTGAAAGCTACACACAAAAGGAAAAATTAAGCCAGGGCAATAAAACTTACCTCTTAGACCTGTGGTTACCAAGAAGTTAGTCAATGCAGGGGAAGGGCAAGACCAAGCAACTATTAAAAAGAGTGTATAATGCAAAGGAATTGTTCCATTTTGTAGATTGGTATCATCAGTTTCCTGAGAAATCTTTACTGTAGTGAATTGTACAAATAACTACTTTAAGAACAGAATCTTTAATTTTAAATGCTACAGAATGAAAGGGCTTGTTTAAGTTGATGCAAGGCCCATAGCTTACTATTAAACATTTGCTGATGAGTATACATAATCCAAATGCACAGGAGGTTATTCCTGAGAAAACAACCAGCCCAGTGACCAGATAAATGCTACTGTAAGGTCTGTTTACCCTAAGAAGGAAACCGCCTAACTCTCCCTAAAAATGCCAAGTACAGCACCGCAGATGAAGCAGTTAATATGCTTCATATTTGAAAGTCCAGTGGGACTGGCTTTACGATGACACATCCTGTTCATTCTCTAACATTAAAAGGCCCCACACCAATTTTCTGCGTTTACCCCAAGTTGGTGAAATTTAAGAAATATCAAAAGGCAAAGGTTATAATAAGAAGCTAATATTTCGTGAAGCAAGGCTAAGGCAAATTATGATAAAGATTGACAAAAGAAACTGAGTTCCTTGGCTCAACCCGCAGCTGGGGACCCAGATCCTCTTTCAAAGGAAAAGATAAAATAGACTGTGGGTAGGAAAAAAAAAGGTTCTGGACCAAAGCATAAAAATGTATAAATTACTAGAGTTATGAAAATTGAGATGTTTAAACAGATTTCATAAAAGGTAGTTGTGACGCCTTTACATAAATGGCTATGAAAATAGGTAGTATATCTGATGGGGAAAGGTTTCCTTATCTAGTACCATAAAACTGAAGGCATGTAAGTCTATCCTATGAGAAGTGTTCATTGGACTGTGGAGAAAAAGTTAAATATTGAATTTGAACTCAATTGAACATGGACACAAACAATGGTCACCAAGTCCCAGAACAGGTTGTGTGAACCCATTGAGGCGTTTATCCAGTGCTGTTTCAGAGAAATCTCTATTTCGATCTATTCCTATATGTTAGTTATTGAAAAACAATAGACAATCGCGAAAACAAATGACATTTTTGTGTTTGTTGAGCCCAGTCATAAGGGATCTTGTGACCGGGCCTCATGCCAAATAACTTGTTACAAAAAGAGCTAGGGTCCCGGACTGCGCCGAAGTCATGAGACTGCTCCTCCTCTGCGGACGGACGAGTAGCTGAGTCTGGAGCCCAGGCTGTTGCTATCCAGTCTGGTGGTGAATCCTCCATAGTCTAGTGAGTGTAAAAGTCTTTTCCCTTCTCCCCTTCCCATTCAATTTGCTTATCATGTCAATCTGCTTATTGTATTATTTGCTTATTATTATATCATTTGCTTATTACACCTGCATTGCCATTTACATGGTATGAAGTTTGTTTACTCTTAAAGGTATTGTGTGTGTATCTTTTCTTCTCCTCTCATGCGTTTCCTGCACAGAACATGGACATGCTAAATACATAGGAACTAATAAGATTGCCTGAGCCCACAGAATATAGGGCAAAAGCTGGAGTGCTAGTCAGGAAAAATCCTCCACTTCATAGCGCTTTGTGGAACATTTATTGGAGCTTATGACAAAAGACTGTAAGCACTTCCCAATGACAACAACTGGACTAGAGAATTTCCACCTGAGGGGCATTTACCACCTTGCTATGAAATATTAACTGAAGCTACCCCTATGCTAATGGAAGTAATGGTGCCCCAAAGAGTTCTATAATAAAATAAAAATGGTTTAAATAGAATCTTACTACCTAGGGATGGTAGAAGGAAATTCTCGTGAGCAGGGAGCTTCCATTTTCCCTAGAAGTAACTTTATATGAGGTGCTGCTAGATTCTACAGTACCTAATAAACAGCTCTCATCTAAGAAGAGCTACTTAGCATGTGAATAGCAGTTCCAAGGTGAACAAACAACATCTTGTTTGGAACTGTGCTGCTCCAAGGAAAATTCTAGAAAATCTTTTTCTTTTCTGTTTTTTTATAGTTTAGAGCAATTGGATGAAGTATGTTTTTGTGAGCAAATTTACCTTTCCCTCTGAATTCTCCAAAATTCAGAAACTGTGAGTATTCAAATTTTATGAAAATATAGTTATTTACATAAGTTTAGTAAGAGTCTTTTCTTTTAAAACAGGACAATTTGAGACACTGGTTATTCTACCAACGTTTGACTAGAGTAACATATTTTTACGCAAAGTTTCAGAAAGTCAACTTAAAAGGAGCCTATATGGCAATCAATTCTTGCTACAATCTATGCAAATAATCAGGCAAAGTATAATAAGCCTAAAACTTATTTTGCATATAAATTAGTCTTACTGTAATTTCTCTTCAATGGGAAAGGAGGGCTAGAGAGAGGAAGAAATTGTTTCAAAATAAAACTATAACACTTTTTACTATATTTCAGCCCTGACTTTTGTTTTTGAGTGCAGATTGAATCATGAAAGATGTAAATTTCCCTCATTTGGCATTCCACTGGGCCCGATTTGTTTTTCACTGCAAATGCCCTGCTGTTTAAGGCTACAGAAGCCCCCTCCCTCTAGGTCCAGGGACTATCATGGAAGAGGTTGGCACATAAGATTGTAAGGGCTGGTTTTGAGGGACAGAAGTAGATCAAGGTCAGACACTCCAAATCAAAGATGGGTACAAATACACCTAAATGTCTAGTAAAACAAAGGACTTTGTTTTCTCAGCTATTATGTGGCACCTTTTCATCCATCTCAACCATAAGGAATCTCCTGCTTCCCACAGAATTAAGAGAAAATAATTACTAGGAGGAGGATGATATCTCGTGACCAAGCCTCCTTAGTATAATACTCCCAGTTATGAGTTGTGCAAACAAATATATACATTTAAAATTTATTTTTCAGAACAATGTTATGTTTTATATAGTGAATTGTTATATGTCTGTAACTAAAACCAAGACTGCAGTAGCTCAATACACGGAAGTTAAATATAAGTCAGTTTTGTAACCTTGCCTTTGGCTTTTTGATTGTTGGTTCTTTAAAAAAAAAAAAAATTAAGGGATAATGAATGCCTGTTCATGTTCATTCCTATCTGGCCTAGAATATTTAATTGACCATAAGTCTCTTGACTCTAAGTCCCTTTGCCACAGAGTGTCCCACTAAGGGACAGGATGGACCTGGGGCAGACAATCTGTAGCCCTGGCAATGCTATGGAACAAAATAAACATTTGGTGGCCATTGATGCTATCTCTGGCAAACCTTGGCCAGAAGGGGGAGAATGTAAACCAAAATAAAATTCTAAGGTCCCCCAACCATATGAATGGCTTTATTACATGTGAATCCTTAACCTTGACAAAAGAAACTTTCTAAATTGATTGAAACCTGCCTCAAATACTTTTGGGTCCACAGTTTGAATAAAAATTTTTTAAAAAATTCAAGTGACATAATATTTTTCTGAAATCCAAATGCTTAAACAAGAATAAACAGAGTTTTAAAGGATATTGGTAATTGTATCTCAAAAATATTTGAGAAACATGTTATGTTGGGATAAAAGAGAACCTTAAAATAATATCTGCTTGTTGTAATACTGTGTAATATTTCATAATGAGGCATAAACACTTACCATTACCTTTGCTAAGTACAGGGAGTAATAATAATAATAATAAAATTTTCAGGGTCCTTTTATAAAAAATTGACTACTCTATCAGATACTATGATGTGAAGGCATTCCTTTACAGCTTATAAAAAACATTTTGAAAAGTATAACCAATATGTAATTAAGGTCTCTTTGAAGCTATCTTGTTGCAACAAAATTTTCTATTGCACTTCTTATTTGAAACTTTTACTACTTAAAACTTGATATTCTTCCGTGGTGTATTCAAGAACTCATCCAGTTGATTGAATTAGTTAATTGTTTTTCTTCTTCTTCTTCTTTTTTTTTTTTTTTTTTTGCAATTTAAATGCTTGTTTCACCTTCATGGGTTATTACACTTCATAAGGAAGAGAAGAAAAATTAGAAGACAATAAAAACAAATATTTTCAACTTCAGAATTTTATTTATGACTATATCATTTTATAAGAATTTGTAATTACTTATGTTTTTGTAGAATTGTAAACATGAATTGCAATAGCTTGTACATGATTAACACACTAATTGAAATAAGAAAAATGTTGCTAAAATGTGCTTTTAAATTTTTTAAGTAGTGAAAATTCCATGTAAAATATTTGTATATATGTAATAATATTATTTGGAGCAGATAATGTTGGTTTATGCCTCAAAGCATATTTGATGTTTTATCTGATTTATTTGGTTAAGATTAATTAATCATTTAATTAAAAATTTAGAAGCTCTATTTATAAGCTTGCTGTGCAAGTATATTACGACAGTTTATATATAGGTAATAAAACAGAATTAAGCAGCTCAAACCGTCTAATACTACAGTTGGTTAAAGAGGTCAAAAAAGATAAATGTGCTTTTTTAAAAACATTCATTTATTTATTTAAGATAAGGTCCCACTCTATCACCTAGGCTAGACTGCAGGAGTGTGAACATAGCTCACCGCAATCTAGAACTTCTGGGCTCAACTGATTCTCCGACCTCAGTCTTCTGAGTGGCGGGACTATATAGGTACATGTCACCATGCTTGCTAATTTTTAATTTTTTTGTATAGACGGTGTCTTGCTTTCTTGCCAGGGCTGGTCCTGAACTCCTAGGCTTAAGTGATCCTTCAGCCTTGGCCTCCCAAAGTGCTGGAATTAGAGGTGTGAGCCACCACGCCCATCTAGCTTGGTCAATTTAATATCAATTAATGACAAACAAAACAAAGCACACAGCACAACTCATTTTTCTATTTGTCTGGTGCTCATTCTTCCATGCAATAAAGGACAAGTGGGTATAATGTGCTAATATGGAAAATAAAATAATTTTAAAAAATAATATCTTCAAAGCCAAGAAAAGACAAAAAAAAGAAGAACCTTGAGAACAAAAGAAAATGAAGAGATAAATGATAGATTCAACCTCAAAATTATAGAAAAGTAAGACTGTAAATGTGCTACAAGCTCCAAATAAAAGGGAGCCATTGATAGAATTAATACAGAACCAAAGTCAATTTATATGCTGACTTCAAGAAAGCAATTTTACTTGTAAACAGGTCAAAAGTTAAAAGATAAGTTTCATCGTGTTTTATTTTTCAAGTTAAGAAGTAGAAAAGACCATACCTTGGCATTGTTATCTATAAAAATCTTATGTGCCTATATTAATATTAAAAAGAGACTTCAAAACAATTTATATTCCCTGGGACAAAGAGGGATGTTTTTTAATGATAAAGAGACTAGCTCACCAAGATGACATAATAATCTCAAATGTATACATGCTTAATAACAGAACTTTGAAATATGTGAAGCAAAAATCAAAATAATTGAAAGCAGAAATAGATAAATTCACACTATAAAATTGAGATTTCAACACACATATGCTATTCATTTATATAACATTAATAGGGAAAACAAATATGAATATAGAAGGTTTATATTGTTAACCAGTATTTTCTAAATTACATTTATAGAACATTCTACTTCAAAACAGAAAAGCATGCATTCTTTCCAGATGAAAATGTAATATTGATTAAGATGTGTGTATGATTTAATTGGTTTAAAAGGAATCAAATCATCTGGCTTTGTTATTCCTATGGAATATAGTCAGAAACAAGAAAAATACACATCTATAAAATTCCTAACATTAGAAACTTCAAGCCATATTTTTTAGGAGTGACTTCCACTTTTGGGAAGATGAAGGAGAAATACTTTTTCCTATTCCTCTCACTAATCATAGCTAAAACCTTGTACATTATACATAAAATAAACGTAAAAAGGCCGATATAGGTATAAAGAAGACAGCAGACCAGTGAGGGACCTCAGGAATTAAAAAACAACATAATGATAGTTTCCTGGGTTTGGTTTTTGTTTCATATATACTAGACTTGGAATTGAGAAAGCTGTCTGCTTGAAAATGCCAATGGGCACAGACAAAAAAATCTCCAGAAAATGGCTGTTTTCTCTAGCCAAAGGATTAGGAGAAAAGCAGCCTAGCTAGAAAGAAAACTTTTACCTAATAACCACTCTACTCCAGGCAAACAGGAAAAAACAAATCAAGAAAACAACATCGACAAAAATGGTGGCCCCATCCCAAATTGAGTCAGCAAAGACTGAATTGGAAATCTTGATTTTCACAATCACAAGTTTGTTAAAAAAATAACTGCTGTCCCGATGGTAGAGAAAGTCAAATGGGAAACCAACACATCACCATCAGCCTGTAACAAGTCCTCTGTCCAGCAATGTCAGTGAAAACCACATAAAGAACATGGACTTTCACTCCACTCATCAGTAATGTAGTGCCCCTCCTCCTCAATGCCTGGGTGGCATCAGAGAAAGCTTACTGGAGAATCAGGAATTTCACCATTACCTCGTGATAACAAAGCCACTCTCACCACAATGTCAGTAGATTTCGTGTGCGACATCAACACATCAGCACTCACCTAGTGTATCAAAAGACCACTCCCCTTGGGTTTCAATGAAGGATGAGTAAGGAACCCGGACTTGTATTTATAACCAGCTGCTTTTCTTCCTTGGCTGGAGCAGTGTCACAGAAAGCCAGTTAAAACAGAAAGTTTAAAGAAAATTTAGTGTCCCACAAAATAACACAAAAATGTCAAGTCTTCAATAATAAATCACTTATCATACCAAGAAGTAGGAAGATACCAGACTTGATTAAAAAGGTGAGCAAGAGATGCCAACAATGAGATGACAGAGATGTTCATATCATCTAAAAATATTTTAAACAGTTATAATAATTATGCTTCAGTAAGCAATTACAAACAAATGTCCTTAAAAAACAAAAGGATATGTCAACAAAGAGTTGAAACATCTTAGCAGAGAAATAGAACATATCAACAGGAGCCAAATTGAATTTTAGAATTAAAACATTCAATTACCAAAATATAAAGTTCAGTGAATGGGTAGAATAGAGGGGAGAAAAAAAAAAAAAAAAAAAGAATGAGAGACTGCAGGCAGAAATTAACCTGCAAAACTGAGAAAATTACACACAAATTCTCCAGCAATCTGTGAAAATATAGCCATGTATCACTTAGCAATGAGGATATATTCTGAGAAATACATCCTCGGGTGATTTTGTCATTGTGCAAACATCATAGAGTATATTTACACACATCTCAGTGGTATAACCTACTGTACTACAAAGCTGATTGCTCCTGGGCTAAACTGGTACAACAAGTAATACTGTAGGCAACTGTAACAAAACGGTAAGTCTTTGTTTATCTAAACTTATCTAAACATAGAAATGGTACAGTTAAATCATGCTATTATGATCTTATGGGACTACCATAACATATATGACCCACCATTGACCAAGATATCATTATGTAGCAAACTATCATATAGTGAAATATCTACATTTTCTGTCATCAAAGCACTGGAATAAGACAAAAGACTGGGGTAAAAAATTACCTGAAGTAATAATAGGGGAATGCTTCCCCAAATTTGGCAAAAAAACATAAAAGATACAAATTCAAGAAGCTGAATGAACACCAAACAGAATAAGACTAAATAAATCGATGTCACTAAGATACATCTTCATTATACTTTTGAAACTATAGAAATAAAAAACTATTATAATGACAGAAATTTTTCTTCACAAACAATGGAGGCCAGGAAAGCTCAGAATCCTATAGACAGTGAAAATAGCCTTCAGGAATGAAAGGAAAAATCAAGATGATCTCACAGGAGTGAGAATTAAGATAATTTGTTGCCAGTAAATCTATTGTAAGGGTGAGTAGGGGCAGAATAAGTGGGAATTCTTAATTGGTATAAAAAATATAATTAGAAGGAATAAGATCTAGTGTTTAGTAGCACAACAGAATGACTATAGTTAATAAGAATTTATAGCATATTTCAAAATAACTAAACAAGTGAAACTGTTAATATTAATATATATCTAGTAAGAGTAAGAAACTGGAATGTTTCTAACAACAAAAAAAGTCCTTTAAGTAATGGATATCCCAATTACCATGATTTGATTATTACACATTGTATGCTCGGATCAAAATTTCACTTTTACCCCATAAATATATACAGCTGTTATGTATCTATAAACACTGAAAATTTAAAAAAGGAAATAAAAGGGAAAAATTATTTAAAAATAAAGCAAAAAACAAAGAAACAAAGAAAAAAATCAGCTATTATGAAGCACTCTTCTCTTGTCTAAATTATTATTGACATTGAGTCAAAAATTATATCACTGATTTATTTTGTTCTTATTATATGTAGAGGAAGTATTTAAGACAGTTATAGCAGGAAGCAGTAGCAATGTAAACAGAGGTAAGATTTCTATATTTCACTTGAACTGATAAAAATGATAACACCAGTATACCATGATAAATTATGTGTGTGTGTGTGTATATATATAGAAATACTTGGTGCAACCACCAACAAAGCTTATAGAAAAAAGAAATAGATACATACATAAAAACACACACACAGAGAAATGCAAGTCAAAAAACAGTTAAACTACTCATTATAAAAGCAGAAAAAATAAAAAAAAAGAGATAAACTGAAATAAAAATAAAATGATAGGCTTTAAACTTAACATCAATATTTATATTAAATGGAAATAGTCTGAATTGTCCAATAAAAATATTGGCAGAGTGGATTAAATAACATGACTCTATTATTTTTGGTCAACAAGAAATTCACTTCAAGTATAATGTTACAGGCAGGTTGACAGTAAAAGGATGGATAAAGACAAATCATGAAAATGTGAATCATATTAACTTGTAAACAAGCCTGAATAAAAGATTAGATAAAGTAAACTTCAGAGCAAAGACAATTACTAGAGACAGAGAGGGACATTATATAATTATAGAAAGGGCAATCTACCAAAAAGACATAGCAATCCTAAAGTTCATGCACTGAACACCAGAGCTATAAAATATGTGAATTGAAAACTGAAAAAACTGAAGAAGAAATAGACAAATCCACAATAATGATCGGAGACTTCAACATCCTTCTCTGAAGAATTAGTAGAGCAACTAAACAGAATTTCAGCAAAACTCAGCAACACCATCAACCACCAAGATATAATCAACATTTATAGAACATGCCAAGCAACTAAAGGAGAATACACATTAATTTTAAATGCCCACAGAACATAACCAAAGATAATATTCTGGAACATTAAAAAAAATTCAAAAATGTAAAACCCTAGAAATCATACAGAGTATGCTCTCTAATCACAAAGGTATCAAACTAAAAATCAATAACAAAAAGATAACAGAAAAATATTCAAACATTTGAAAATTATCTAGACACTTGTAAATAATCTATGGGTCAAAAAAGTCTCAAAGGAATTTATAAAAATATATTGAAATAAAAATAATGGAATAGACAACATACCAAAATTTGTGGGAGACAGCTAAATCGGTTTTGAGAAAGAAATGTAAAGCTATAAATAAAGACTTTCAAAAAAATTAAAATCATCAAATAAATCATCTACTCTCCCACTTAAAGAACATACATAAAAAGCTCTGAAATGAACATAAAGTAAGCATACAAGAGAAAATAATAAGACTATAAGTGAATAAAATAAAAAATAAAAACATAAATATTGGAAAACAACCGAGTTTATTCTTTGACAAAATCAATATTAACATGTATCTAGTAAGAGTAAGGAAAAAAGAATAACCAAATTATTAGTATAAATATCAGGAATAAAAATTGGATACAATTATAAATCCTATAGATATAAAAAAGGCAAAAAAGAATACTATATACAACTCTAAAACATATAAATTTGACAACTTAGACAACCTGGACCAAGTCTTGAAAATATTTTCACAACTTACCCAAGATGAAATAGATAATTTGAATAATCTTATAGCTATTAAGCAAGTGGATTTTTAAATTATAAACCTCATGAAAAAGAAAGTTATATGCCCAAATGGTTTACATCAAGAATTATATCAAACTTTTGAAGTATTAATATGAGTTTACAAACTCTTTCAGATAAGTAAAGAGGAAGCAACAATCTTTAATTTATTTTATAAGACTACTGTTGTGCTGATATCTGAAAGCAAAAAAAGAAAGCACAAAAATTATAGAGCCTATCACTTGTGAATATAAACACAAAATCATTTTTTAAATGTTAGCAAGTCTAATTTAGTAATAACAATCATACACCATGACCAATTAAGGTTACACTAGGAATATATGACTAGCTCAAAGGTCACAAGTTAATTAATTCCATGACACATTATTTTAGCCTAGAAGATGAAAATCACTTGATTATAACAATCTATGCAGGAAAAAAATGTGAAACATATCAACATCCATTTATTATAAAAACTCTCAGGAAAACAGGAATAGAGAGGTATCCTCCTTCAGCTTGGTAAAGATAATCTACAAAAAACCCTACATCTAACATTATACTTAATGGTAAAAGATTGACTGATAAATCAATACTTGCAGCATAATCAGAAAAGAACAAAGTTGACTGAAGACATAGGAGCCATGGTCTCTGCATAGTTTTGGGGTCCCCTTTAACTCTGTGATATAAAAACACTGTAAGCCGCTGCCTATATTTTGAGTACATAAGAGGGATTAAGCAGGATTCATAGAGATTGAACATTTTACTTAAAGAGACTCTTAAGTGTCATCCAAAAGAGACTGTTTTCATGAATTGTGGTAGGGAGTTGTATTAGTGTCCTATTACTGCTGTTACAGTTACCTAAAATATAGTAGCTTAAAATAGCATAATTTTGGTAGGAGAGCAGTCCAGGATGAGTCTGACTGGGCTAAAATCAAGGTATTTTGGGATTGTGTTGTTTCTGAAGGCTCTAGAGGAGAATCTCTCTTTGTGTTTCAAGCTTCCTGATGTCACCTTCATTTGTTTGCTCATGGCCCTTTGTTCCATTTTCAAAGCCAACAGTGTAACATCTTGAAATCTCTCTCTCTCTCTCAGAGGTTGACTCTCCTGCCTCCGTCTTATAAGCATCTTTGTGATTACATTAGTTCCATTAAATAATACAGGATAATCCCTCCATTTCAAGATGTCTAATCACATCTGCATCTGTAAAGTCCCTCTTGACATATTCACAGGTTCTCAGCATGAAACATGAGCAACTTTGAGGGAATAACCTTATAATGGTTCCCACAAGTGTTGAAGTTGGAACAAATTAAATATATACAAAACATAATTTCTTAACAATAATAGGCAAAAATGAGACAAATCTTATAAAATAGAGAAACTACATGTTGGTCCATTCTCATGCTCCTAATAAAGATGTACCCAAGACTGGGTAATTTATAAAGAAAAAGATGCTTAATGGACTCACAGTACCATATGACTAGAGAGGTCTCACAATTATGAAAGAAGCAAATGAGGAGCAGTAATGTCTTACATGGCAACAGACAGAAGAGAAGTGCAGTGCAAAAGAGGGAAAATTCCCCTTATAAAACTATCAGATTTCATGAGAACTAACTCATTATCATGAGAACAGCACAGGAAAGACCCACCCCCATGACTCAATTCCCTCCAACCAGATTCCTCCCAATTCAAGATGAGACTTTTGGGTGGGGACAGAGCCAAACCATATCATTCTACCCCTGGCCCCTCCCAAATCTCATGTCCTCACATTTCAAAACCAAATATGCCTTCTCAACAGTCCAAAGTCTTAACTTATTTCAGTATTAACTCAAAAGTCCACAGTCAAAATTCCCATCTGAGACAAAGCAAGTCCCTTCCACCTATGAGCATATAAAATCAAAAGCAAGTTAGTTATTTCCCAGATACAATGGGGGTACAGGCATTGGGTATATATCCAATGGAAGAAACAAAGGGGCTATAGGCCCCAGGCAAGTCTGAAATTCAATAGGGTGGTCATTAAACTTTAAAGTTCCAAAATAATCTCCTTTTTACTCCATGTCTCACATCCGGTTCATGCTAAAACAAAAGGTGTGCTCCCATGGCATGGGAAGTTCCGCTCCTGTGGCTTTTCCAGGCATGTGGAGCAAGCTGTGAATGGATCTACCATCTGGGGTCTAGGGGACAGTGGCCCTCTTCTCACAGCTCTACTAGGCAGTGCTCCAGTGGGGACCCTGTGTGGTGGCTCCAACTCCACGTTTCCCTTCTGAACTGCCCTAGCAGAGGTTGTTTATGAGGGCCCCACCCCTGTAGCAAACTTCTGCTTGGACACCCAGACATTTCCATACATCCTCTGAAATCTAGATGCAGGTTCCAAAACCTCAATTCTTGACTTCTGTGCACCCACAGGTCCAACATCACATGTAAGCTGCCAAGGCTTGAAGTTTGCATCCTCTGAAGGAACAAACTGAGCTGTGTGATAGCCCCTTTTAGTCACAACTGGAGCTGAAACAGCTGGGATGCAGAACACCATGTTTGGAGACTACATAGAGCAGGTAGGGGGACTCTGGGCCCAGCCCACAAAACCATTTTTTCCTCCTAGGCCTCCAGGCCTGTGATGTCAGGGACTGCCATGAAAGTCTCTGACATGCCCTGGAGACATTTTCCCCATTGCTTTGGAAATTAGCATCTGGCTCCTTGTCACTTACATGAATTTCTGCAGCTGACTTGCATATCTTTGCAGAAAAAGTTTTTTATTTTCTACTGCATCAGGCTGCAAACTTTTCAAACTTTTATGCTCTGTCACGTCTTGAATGCTTTGCTCTTATACATTTCTTCTACCAGATACCCCAAATCATCTCTCTCAAGTTCAAAGTTGCACAGAACTCCAGGGCAGGGGCAAAATGCCACCAGTCTCTTTGTATAGCAACAGTGACCTTTACTCTAGTTCTCAACAAGTTCTTCATCTCCATCTGAGACCATTTCAGCCTGGATTTTATCGTCCATATCACTATCAGCCTTTTGGTCAAAGCCAATCAAGAAGTATCTCAGAAGTTCCAAACTTTCCCACATTTCCCTATCTTCTTCTGAGTCCTCCAAACTGTTCCAACCTCTGCCTGTGACACAGTTCCAAAGTCACTTTCACATTTTTGTGTATCTATACAACAGCACCCTACTCCCAGTAACAATTTATTGTATTATTAATTCTCACACTGCTAATAAAGACATACCCAAGACAGCATAATTTACAAAGGAAAGAGATTTAATTCACTCACAGTTCCACATGGCTGGGGAGGCCTCACAATCATGGCAATAGGCAAATGAGGAGCAAAGTCGTGTCTTAAATGACAGCAGGCAATAGACAATTCCAGTGCAAAAGGGGGAAAAGCCCTTTATAAAACCATCAGACCTTGTGAAAATTAACTCACTATCATGACAACAGCATGTGAAAGACCCATCCCCATGATTCAATTCCATCCCACCAGGTTTCTGCTATGACACATGGGAATTATGAGAGCTACAATTCAAGATGAGACTTGGGTGGGGACACATCCAAATCATATCAATCAACATGTGTGAATTCATAAATTTTCTCATGACATTATGAAGGTATAAAATACAACAATAGCAACAACAGAAACCCATAAAAACTACTGAACTTTGCACAGCATCCCTATCTTACAGATTGTTACTAAAATGTGAAAATCACACACACACACACCCCTCAGGAGCATAAAGTTTAGTTTATATATTGTTTAGGGTTGAAATTATGTTTCAGACAAATTTGCTAAACACAACAAATTTGTGGAATCATGAGGCCATCAGTATTTGTTCGATTTATTAATGTTTGTTCTACAAGTGTATGTGAGGAACCCACTTTGCTAAAAATTAGTTAGATAAAACAAGGATATATAAGTCATATTTCTGATACGTATAGTGTAGTCATATAAAAAAGACAACTTCTCAATATACAATCTGTTAAAAATAGTTTCATGCAACAAAAGAAGCTAAAATTTCAATCAAAGGAATGATGGCCAGATTATACAAGAAGATGATATACATACAGATTCTGTGATCATGGCAAGGGATATGTCAGAGATTTACTAAAACCCCAGGTCCCTGTCAGAGATTTACTAAAACCCCAGGTCCCTTTTATATTTTCTAATGGTGATTATTGTTCATAGTATTGCAAAATAGATAAATTATGAATAAATTTTTATTCCTAGCATCATTTGCTAATGTCTCTTGTAAAAAATTCCAATCAACTATTTCTTTCATAAACAAAGCAAATTTTATCATTGAATATCTATTTAACAACCATATGCTTTACAGAAACAGATGGTTATTTTTATATTAATTTAAAATAAATACATAAATTAGAGAACTCAAGTCTAATATGTTTGCTGGCCTGTTCTTTCAAATATTCAGCTGTTCTACACATAAGTTTCTGAAGTGTTAATTTAGCCCTAACTCTTAGTTGTCTATTCAATATCTGTTGTACTCTTTTATCCCCACTGTAAAAATATCCATATTGAAGTTTCAACTGTAATGCTCAAAATACACACCTTTTTATATTCTCTTGCAGCAAAGTTTGATCATGAGATAAAATTCTAGCCAATAATATGTAAGAGGAATTTGATAAAAGCCTTCAGTGAGAGTTTTAGTATCTTCTTGATTAAAACAAAGTCTCACAAATTTCTTTGGTTTTTATTCCTTCTTCTGTGTACCTGGAATATAGTCTGTTATATGAAGGAGCATCTTGTAAGTATAAGGAAACAGTAAATCTATTTTATGTTAAAGCCATTGATATTTGGGCTTTTTGTTATTTGCAACAAATGTATTTATAATGCAAGCACTTTTTTGTTGTGTTCTACATTGGTAACTTTTGCATATTAAAAAATGCAATAACCTTTACATTAGCATCCAGAAAAGAAATATTTATGTATAAATCTAACAAACTATGTTCAAGACTTATTGAAGTAAAGTACAAAACTGTGATGAAAGAAATTAAAGAAGAGCTAAAAACTTGGAGAGATATTTCATGTTCATAAACAGGAAAATTCAATATTGTAAAGATATCATTCTTTCCAACTTAATCTACAGGTTCAATGTAATCTCAATATAAAATCCCAACAATTTATCTTATAGATAATGACAAATTTATTTTAATATTGACATGAATAGGCAAAAGATGCAGAATAGCAAACACAATATTAAAGAAAAAGAATAACATTGGAGGACTGATACTACCCTGCTTTGAGACTTTCTATAAAACTAGGGTAATCAATTCAGGGTTGTATTGACAAAGAAATACACAAATAGGTCAATGGAAAATAAGAGAGAGTGAAGGAATAAACCCATATAAATATAGCCAATTGATCTTTCACAAAGGACAAAGGCAATACAATGCAGGAAAGATATGAGGGAAATTTTTAAAATATGTAGAAAACTGGAATTTAAAGATAAAAATTAAAGATATAAACTTTTAACATTAACTCCACCAAGTTCAAGACAATTATGTAAGAGATGGTACCAATTATGGAGTCAATCCCTAAAGAACTGAGAGTCTTGAGAATTTAATGATGTCAACGCTTTTCTACATAATCAACTGAAGAAAACTGGCTGCCCTTTTTAGATTTTTTAATATCAGGAAGAAAAAGAAATCAACAGAAACCAAAGTAAAACTGCAAGAGGGATGCCTAATGATTTCCCATTGAAACTCTTGTAAAATTGTTGTTGTTTGAGAGGCATGAGCAGGAATCTTGTCATGGTAGAGAAAAGACTCTAGTGAAGCTTTCTCAGGTGTTTTCTGCTAAAGCTGTGGCTGACTTTCTCAAAACACTCTTATAATAAACAGATGTTATCATTATTTGGCCCTCCAGAAAGTCAACAATCAAAATTCCTTTGAGCATCCTTAAAAACTGTTGCCATAATATTTGCTCTTGACTGATCTGCTTTTACTTTGACTAGCCCACTTCCACATATTGGTACCATTGCTTTGATTCTTCTTTGTCTTCAAGATCATGCTGTTAAAGCCGTGTTCCACCTTTTGTTACAATTCTTCAAAGAAATGTTTCATGATATTGATTCCACTTGTTTAAAATTTCAATTGAAAGCTCTACTCTTATCTGTAGCTCATCTCTGTGCAATGGTTTTGGCACCCATCAAGTGGAAAGTTTGCTCATCTTTGATTTTACAATCAGAATTTTGTAGGCTGGACCAATTGAGGTATCCAGGTTGTTACCTATTTGTGCTGTTAATTTTTGGTGCCCTTCAATTAGGGCACAAACAAGTTGCTTTTTTTTTTGTTTTTTTTTTTTTTTTTTTCTCATAAACTGAGGTGGATGGTCTGCTCTTTTGAGCTTTCAGCTTCAACATTATCTCATCCCTTCTTAACATCAGTTATAATTTGTAAACTGCTGATTTATTTTGGATATTGTCCACATAGGCTTTTGGTCAATTATTTCTCTATGTGTCTGCTCAAGCCTTACCATAAATTTGATGCTTGTTCTTGCTTCATTTTATCAGAATTCATGTTGCTCTGATAGGTGTTATTTTCAAACTGGTGTCATATTCTTCTTAGTACCGCAAACTAGGTCCTGTTTAGACATGTTACAACAAGACAATGCAAGTTTATTTTTGTGAGAAAAGTTGAAATTCATGGAAAATTTAGAAAATTTTTATGAACTGTTTGAAGATCCTTTGTAGTCTTTTCAGCAAACAGTCATTGTACACTTGGACATCCACATTCAAAAAGATGACTCTAGACACAGACCATTCCATTCACAAAAATTAACTGAAAATGAATTACAGACCTAAATGTTAAATTGAAAAACCATAAAACACTTAGAGATTACATAAGGAAAAATAGATGACCTTTGATTTGGTGATGACATTTTAGATACAACACCAAAGGCATGATTGATGAAAGAAAAAACCAATAAAACAGATGTTATTCAAATTAAAAATGTCTGTCCTGAAAAAGACATTGTCAAGAGAATTAAAACACAAGCAGGAGAGAAGATATTTTCAGGACACACGTTTGATTAAAAAAAAAAAAACCTATTGGGCAAAATAGTCAAAGAACCCTTAAAACTCAACAATAAAAAGACACTAGAGTTTTAAATCAGCGAAAGACCTAAACAGAACCTCACCAAAGAAAACATACAGATGGCAAATAAGCATATGAAAACATGTTTCACACTATATGTCATCAGGAAAATGAAAATTAAAACAATAATAAAAAACTACTACATACACATTACAATTGGCCACAGTCTAGAACATTGACAATATCAAATGCTGAAAAGGATGTGGAGCAATAGGAAATCTCATTTATTGCTAGTGAAAACGCAAATTGTGCAGTTTCTTTGGAACAAAATTTGGCAGTTTCTTGCAAAACTAAACATACTCCTATCATACTATTCAGTAATCACATTTCTTGGTATTCACCCAAAAGAGTTAAAAACCTGTCTATAAAAAACTTACACACAGATGTTTATAGCAACTTTATTCATAACTGTCAAAAACTTGGAAGCCACCACGATGTTTTTCAGTATATGAATAGATAAATAAACTGTGTTAAAACAATAGAATATCATTCACTCCTAAAAAGAAAGAGCTATAAAGCTACAAAAAGACATGGAGGAGCTTTAAACATACATTATTAAGTGAAAGAGGTCAATTTAGAAAGACTGTATACTGTATAATTTCAACTATATGACATGAAGGAAAGGCAAAACTATGGAAACAGTGAGATTAGTGGTTGACAGGAGTTGCAAGAGGGAAGGATAAATAGGTAGAACACAAAATTTGGGGGGCAATAAATTTACTCCAGATGATAATAAAATGGTAGATACATGTCATCATACATTTTTCGTATTTTTTTTATTCCTTCTTATACTACAAGGTATTTTGGCTTCTCTTTTTTTTTCTTTTTTTTTTTTTGAGACGGAGTCTCGCTCTGTCGCCCAGACTGGAGTGCAGTGGCCGGATCTCAGCTCACTGCAAGCTCCGCCTCCCGGGTTTATGCCATTCTCCTGCCTCAGCCTCCCGAGTAGCTGGGACTACAAGCGCCCGCCACCTCGCCCGGCTAGTTTTTTATATTTTTTAGTAGAGACGGGGTTTCACCCGGTTAGCCAGGATGGTCTCGATCTCCTGACCTTGTGATCCGCCCGTCTCAGCCTCCAAAAGTGCTGGGATTACAGGCTTGAGCCACCGCGCCCGGCCTGGCTTCTCTTTTTGACTACCTTTCAACATTTTTTAATACAAAAAAAAGATAATACACAGTAATGAGTTGTTTAATAACATGGTAGAAAAATATGATCAATAGATCCTCAATATGTTTTAAAATTAAAAATATTAATTAAGTGTTATGATTCTAAAGTCCTTATGAATAGAGTGATAGAAGGACTGATAATGTGTAGACATAAGAACAAAAAACCCCATCAGTTTCTAAAACCGCACATCATAACAAAAAGTGTTAGTTGTTCAGTAAGACACACATGAATCTGAGATCTTATTAGATATCAAAATTTACTAATAATTTCAGGACCATGATATAGGGACAAGAGTGACTTTATTAAATGCTAATCTGCCATATAACATCTGACTAACCCCAGTCCAGGAATGCCGCCAAAATGTCTAGTTGATGTATTATTGCTCCTATGTAAGAACACCTATTCACAGCAAGTTTCCTCCAAAACAACCCTTATAGTCCCGGAAATTATAGGCTGAAATGTCTGCAACGACTTACACATTCCTCCAGCTTTTTCCCCAAAGTATAAGCCGTGGGTCTGAGAGTTCACAGTGTAAAAATCTACCTGTGTTGTGGTTGCCCAAGGCCACTATTCTTTCTGCAAGTTCCCTTAATAAATCACTCAAAACCAACAAACTGGATTTGTCTGTCTCCTTCTGCAGCTTCCTTGCTCCTTTGGCACTTGGCGGCCACTTTGCATATATGGCCCTGTTACAGAATGCAAGGGTAATTGTGTAGCCAGAAGAGGCATGGAGAAATCCAAGACTGTTCTTGAGTCCTAAGTTTTTATTTTACAGTGTGTCAGACACAGATTTAACATATAGGTCTCAGCTATGCTAGAAGGATATAACTTACACAAAAGGGAGCTATGCAAGTCATGAAATATTTTTATGTTATATTCTGAAAATTATCTGGTCTATAAGACATTTTCTAAGGGGATATTCTAGGTGAATTGACAATAAGCACCATAGACCAACCAGGTACTTAGGCTGAATCATGTTCTCCTAAAATTCATATGTCAAAGCTGTAATCCCCAGTATCTCAGAATGTATCTGTATTTGAAGACAGGGCCTTTAAGGAGATAATTAAGTTAAAAAGAGACTGTTAAAGTGGACCTTCATTCACTTTGATTTGTGTACTCATAAGAGGAAATTTTGACATACAAAGAGACACCAGCGATGTGCTTACACAGAGGAAAAACCATGTGAACACACAGCGTGAAAGTGGACATCTGCAAGCCAAGGAGAGAGACACCAGAGAAAATCAAACCTGTTGGTACCTCAATATTGTAATTCTTGCCCCTAGAACTGTGAAAAAATAAATTTCTGTTGTTGAAGCCACTCAGTCTGTGGTATTCTGTTGTGGTAGTTCTGTCAAACTCATAGAGTTCGCCACAATATTTCAAAGATAAGGACTCACCCACTAGAAAATATCAACATATGTTTTGCAGAAGTCTTGACATTCATATGTTTAAAAGATGGTTTCACTGGAAAGTCTTTCATCCTGTCCCATTCCTAAAGAAGAAGTGGAAAAAATAGATCACAGGCCTGCTGTTAACTCTTTCCTTTCATAAACTATGACGCAGAAAATTGACTTGGTATATGACCAAAGACCTTATTTCATAGGTAAGTATAAGGGAATATATTCAAGAATGGTATTACAGTGAGATTTGTTGCGGCAAGTTGTACATCAGCAGGCAAGTGTGCAGTTTGCTTTGATGGGCATGCACCAGGAAACCCTGGCCAGCTGTTAAAAGACTAGATATGAAAACAACAACATGGACAAATCTCTAAAATCGAATATCCAACACTTTTATTATGCAACTTAAAATTCAAGCACTGAATATAAATGCCTACTTTAAAAAAAATGTATACCAAAATTTTTCCCATGTTAAACATTATAAAATGTCTTTCTATGTAGTATAAGGGAGAGGAAAATAGGAATAAAGAATACAGAATAAAGTAAATAACATTTTTCAAGAGTTTTGCGGCACAGATCAGTGACGATGATGTGCCATTAACTAAGGAGTTTTATGAATTCAACACACGGCACCCAAATTCCACATTTTAATAATGAATTCATAATAAATCATATTTTAATAAGAAAATTCAAACAGGGAGAATTCTGAGCTAAAAACCTTAAATAAACTTATGACAGTCACAAATATAAACACATAATATATATTCAATACTAAAGACAAGTAAGCCAAACAATATATAAGAAAAGAAGATGCAGTTCATTTTAGAAAGATAATTACAGAAAATCAATAAACCCAAGGAAATAATACTAAAGACTTCATAGCTGCTATCATAAATTTTAAACATGCCTTTTGTGGTTGAAGATCTCAGAAGAATGGAAAGGAAAAGAGGAACAAGAAGGAAATTCCCTGAAATATCGAATCACAAGAATTTGGAAAGGTACTGATAACAGAAATAAGACAAGTCAGAGGTGACACTGAATTAAAAAGAAGAAAAGTGTTAAAGGTTTTATCAGCAAAAAGAAGAGTGAGCAAATATTCCAGTTGTCTTTTCATTTCTATATTCATTACTTACCTCATCCACAAGGTTTTACACATTATGAGGGCAGATTCCTTGTGTGTCTCATTCACCTCACTGCTCAAGCATCTACCCCAGTGTTGAACTGTGCCTGAAACATAATGTTTATTTAATAACTAAAGAGTATATTTAGGATGGAGAGCCATAGAAAGAGGACCATTTTATCAACTAGCATGAAAATCTCCTGGAGGCAGGTACAATTATGGAATGCTAGAAAAGCTAGAGAATCTTTCTAAACTTTGTTTAACTTAGTCTTTTAAATGTGATCTAAGGCACCATGGAAAGAATCTTACAAAGGTTGACCCTTGCTCCTCATCTTCTCTGGTTAGCAAAATGTGTTGTCTCTATTCTTGTGTTTTCCTCATGTGAAATAATAACACCAATAAAACTAGACAGACTCTTAACATGCATAACTGTATATGGTGTATTCAGATTACAAGATTTTTTAATTATAAATTTTCTATTGAAACACTCTAAACAGAAGTGCAGGTGATAGGTGATGTATACATATATATAAATGCAGTCCTTCCAGTTACTTGGAATTTAGTTTCCTTCGCAAGCAGAGTGTTCCTCCCTGTCTATTTAAAACTGACAAAGACATTTGTCTTTACTTGTGTGGAGATGCCTGATAACTTATTTCTAACTATCATACGCTCCACAGTAATGACATTTTAAGACAATAGATCGAATCTATCCTGGATTTTTTTTTTCAATTTCCTTTTGATTGCTGCTGGGAGGAGAATAGAGAGATAGTCGAGAATAGCATTAACTTGCAAAGTAAAATAAATTATTTTGAGATAACTATTCCATGTTAGAATACAAAATAGCCTCCTAGTTACAATAACAAATTCAGCAGTGCATGGTTGTAATTCTTTAGCCTTACTAGTTTTGCTACCATGGTTTGTTTTCTCTGGTATACTCCAGATGATTTAAATAGTGAGACTGATACAGAAACCTCCACAATGCATGTATTAAATGCATACACATATGAATTATAAGAGCTTGTTAACTGGTTACAGACTGGACACTAAGGACAGGGTTTTTTAATTTGAATCTGAACATTACTATTTGCTCACTCTGTAACCATGAACATGATCATTCATCCATCTGTGCCTCACTTTTTTCAGTTGAAAATATTAACAAAATATATAGAATGTATAGAGAGTATATATATTCCATACATATTTTATGTGTGTATATATGTATATATACATATATGTATATACACACGTGTTTATATATGTGTGTATACATACACATATGTGTATATATACACATATATATGTTGTGTATATATACACACACATATATACACATACATATATAGATTTATGGAATATTTATATATACATACATATAGATATAATACAGATTTCATACATCTATATATGCATAAATATTTACACACACATATCTATTTATCTATAAAGCAAGAATTAGAATATGTAAAATCATTTGATGAGTGTCTAGTACAGATTAAGAATTAAGAATCAAATGAATGTTACCTGATATCATATGGGTATATACATATATTTAAATATTTGTATATACATTTATGTATACACACACACATATATAATATAATTGTACATCATACAACTTTGAATTTGGCAAAATGAAGTAGAAGCCCCAAGTTAAATTTCACTAAGATTACAACTGTAGCATATCCTTCGCTTTAACTTCGCACTTCAGATTCTTTAAAATTTTTATTTCCAAGAAAGTGTACAAATATCTGCATATCATAAGCAAATAAAATATTTACATAAAAGATGGCTATAGCCACAGTGAGAAAATGCTTCGGGCTCTATATGCCTTAGAACTAAAGTGAATGTATAACTTATCATCTAAACCACGACAGTTTAAGAATAAAATGTGTGTGCTTTTAATAATCACTCCAGGATACCAAGTGGGAATTGATATTTTTTCAAGAAAACCAGGAAGATTTGCCACCCTACTCAAAACCCTAGAAAATGCAGTAAATAAGAACATATTTCACATGTTCCAAGGACAAACGCATGAGGAAAGTGGTGTCACCTTTTCTTTGTGGTGAAATAAATAGTATCATCTACGCTCTCTGCAAAGCTCAGGTTGAATCTGTAACTCAGGTAGAACTGTTGATTTTGTATTTTAGGGTTTTTTTTTTTTTTATTATACATAATGCGCTGTACCTCATAGTTAAAAACAATTGTTCTAAGCTTCCACATGCTGCTAAGATACAGCTACAGGGATTTAGTGCGAATCACGTTGTTTGAGGCATTAGTTCAACTGTCTGTTGAACCCCTGAAACTAATGCTCAGTCTATATTAATGTCTCAGTCCCAAGAAACCTCAGCCTATTCTCTCCTATAATTAATCTTGCAGGTAGTGCCTTGACATTATTGGTTCACCAACAGAGCAGAACTGCCTCAGCCATCAATAATAATTCAACGCATTAGGATGAGGCCTACGCATGGGCCACAGAGGTAGCCAAATACGCAGGATCTCCTGCTTTCCTCTTCAGTTGAAGGGAAACTGCAATTGAAACTAGTTGTTTTGGTGGCTGGATAATTTGTAATAGAGGGGTCTCGGTGTTACTAATTGTTTTGCTTTATGCTTTTCTCCAAATGTAGCCACGGCTTGGCACAAGGGGAGTGATTGTCTGTTTACTAAATCTTAATATTGAGGCTGTTACAAATTGTCTTTCACAGATGGTGGGAGCTTTTCAGATGGAGAGAGGCAAGGAATTTATTACTCAATATTTCTGTATTACTGATTGGAACGTGAGGAGCATAGACAATCTGTCCTACTGCAGGGTTTGCTGCATGGTTTTTTTTTTTGCCTCTGTAAAATTATGGCTGGCTCTAGACGTTTTTCTCATTTTGTATAGATAGCAGCTGTGTAATTTCCAGCAGAATGTTTGCTTTGATCCCCCTTCCTTTAATTGAAATCCGCAATTATGAGATTTGTTTCTTTTATGTTTGTGAGTTTATTGGTTTAATCTACAAAATGTGCTGTCTTGCTGTCTTACACAGTTAAAGGCTACAGCACAGTTGGGATTTAAATGACAAACATTGGAGGGAGGGGCTTTCTGTTTTTTGTTTTTAATTTTTTTGGTTGGCTATAAAAAGAATCCAATAGATATTCTTCCACTCAGATAGCAGGCTCTATGACAACTTAGTCATTCTGTATAATTTAAAACTGTGTCTCTTGCATATATATAATATATAAATATATTATATATGATTAGGCTCATTTCTAAAAATGAATAATATGTGTGTGTGCACATATGTATATGTGTGTTCATATACACACATAATGTATGTGAGTATTCATAGAATAGAAAGGGAAGATGCCTACGTAGAAGCATTTCTTTGATTATAGTAACTAGTAACATTTACATAATGCTAGCTTTATCAGCACATTTTAGGGGAAAGAGAGTGAAAGGATTATAAAGTAGATAGATATAAGAACAGTAATGCACGGTCTCAGACATAGTTCACAACAAATAATTTTGAGAGTTACATGTCAATATGCTCTACCAGGTAAATTAGCCACAAATTTCCTAAATGATAAAGTTCCAGATGTTTGAAATATTTTAATAAAAAATAAAAGAAAAAGAAGAGATTAAGTCGAGAAGAATGAGATTTTATTTCCAAATTTACAATTCTCTTACTGATAGTCTGTCATAAATTGTTACTACATGTTTTAAAACAATTTTTGCTAATATTTTATGCATTCATTTTATTTTCTTTCTGGCACAGTATAGTGCATTTTTATTTGGAACTCTAGGCTGTGTCTATATAAAGGAAATTCCATATTAACTGGTATTAGGCCAATTAATTTATAACTGAATTAATCTTTTTATGTAGCATCCTTACTCCAACTAATTCGTTTAGCCTAACAGTTTTGGTAGCTATTTTATACAGGTATTTCTCTTAAATGGTCAAGAATAATTAATTCACATTGCCAAGGGATTTTTCACAAAATTCTTTCATGTGTTAATGGTTGTTTTTTAGGCAAATAAACCAAATGATCATACGGATATTTAAAAATACTTTAGAACTGCACATGTTAACTGAGTATGTCTCCAATTCACCTTGTGGTCTCCTGATTATGATGTGGTCAGGTCTATAGTCATACAACTGTGTTTTATATATACATATATATAATCTGGCGTATGAGAAAATATCCAAATATTATTTTCTACACTCAAGATACATAACCCATGGATTCTAGGAAGAAAAATTCACTTAAAAATAACCCTTTTAATGGACTATTTCTAAATCCTGATAGCCACCATTGGAAAAATGTCATGATATTTTCTGCTTTTGCTTAATAATTACAATGTAATTAAATGTCCACTCATCTAGGAATTTCTTAATAAGAAAAACTGTAGTTAATTATAGATATTTGTTTTTTAAGTATGGGAAAAAACAAAAACAATGGCGCTAATGGATCTAAAGTAACTTGCTCAATAAATTACATCTAGAACACTAAGGAAAGAAACAGAATTCAAATCCACACCTTTCTATGAAACCCTGTTTATTATGGATCTACCTTTTTTTTTTAGGATACGTAATGACTTAAGATACTAACTCCACATTCTGTGGTAAGAGATGAAGATCCAGGAAATGTATGGACATATATAGCCTAAAGAATGTTGTTAGAAAAAAATAGTGGGATCTGGAAGCAAAAAGGAAACATAGAAAAGGAGACAGGAAGGTGAAGAAAGTTGAAGATAAACTTTCTTTTTCACAACGTTTTTATGGGCAAGTTCAGCACATAAATCAAAAGTTACTTTTATGGATGAAATGTTAGTTTTCTTCAAGTCAAGATCATCGTTTTCATTTCCTACATGCAGGTTGAATCTCATTTATGAAGTGAGATGTCAAATAACAACAAAAAAATGCATTAATTTGCATAAAGATGCTTGTAAGGTAACATTGTTCCACACTTTGCTTTACTCACATCATTAGAGGAAATATTTTATTCCTCTAGTTGTTTCTGGCCATGGCTCAAAGAAAAAAAAACTTCCATTCATTCCTTCAGACAGTACAGTTAACAAGAGGATAACTTTTTTTTTTCATTATCATCTGTGTCCTTCTCCCTCAGGAAGCAGAGAGTTATCAGATTGGTGAGAGAGAGGAAATAAAGGTCCGAACCTGTGTCTCAAGTCACTACCTCTTTTGGGAGCACTATATTCTCAGTTTATTTTAATTCTGTTTCACAATTTAATGAGTTTACTAGAGCAGGGTCCACTATTACCCTGTGGAGATCCTTAATGATACATGGATATGTTTATTTCTGGGAATAAAGTAGTTAAACTGGCTAGTGATTATGCCACATTGTTAGCGTCATCTTTGTCAATAAAAAAGCTGTTCATATTTATGGTATCTGTATCTATTTCTTCAGAAGTGTGACTATTATTCATATATCCCCAATACACACAAAAGATATAGTTTATCTAAATTTTTAATTGGTTACATATTTTTCTAGGTTGCTAGCTAGAGACAAAGTTTCCAATTTGTTGCTAAACAAGTAGTGTTATGAGAAGCCTTCTTATTCATAACTTGACATGTTTTTGTCAGTATATTCTAGATTAAAATTTGAGATTATGGTGGAGTCAAATCATATGAACACTTTAAATTTTGCTCCATATTACCACATTCCTGTGCAAAAGTGACACCAATTTACAATGCCATATTGTATAGATGTGTTTCATGGTACCCTAAAACAATTACAATGTTAATAACAAAGATAAGTAATCACAGAGCACTATGCCAGATATAATACTAATTTTTAAAAGTTTGAATACAATGACAACTAACAAAATATGACTAGGAGACTCAAAGTGAGCATATGTTGTTGGTAAAATGATGCTTACAGACTTGCTTAATGTAGGGTTGCCACAAACAAAAGTAAAAAGTGTTTACTTGTGGACAACCTTGCCAAACATTGACTCTATAAAATGGTTTAAAATTATTTACATTACAGATACTTTGCTTTGCTTTGCTATTTCTAATTATGTTATTTTGTAAACTGTTATTTTAGCCACATATGTATTTTTTGGCTCTGAATTTCTCATTTCATTTTAATTTTGTGTGTATATCCTTGATGGATTCTTTGAATTTTTATTTTCATTGCATCTTTCTGTATAACTATTCTTGGACATTGTGTCATTTTTGAAGCTTGCATTTCATAGGATGGATTCCTAGTAGTTTGCATGTTCTTTTATGCTATTTTTTTTTCCTTGTCTTATTACTAAAAAGTGATTTTATACTTGCCATGACGTTCAGGTTTCCCAGCTTAAGATGGACACTTCTTACACTTTGATGTAGCATGGGCGAATTTGTCTCAACTTTTTCACATCAAGCTACAGTTTAAGGATTGAGTTTTGAAATATGCCCACTTTTTCCCTAGCCTGAGTGTGTGGACAATAAGCAGATGAGCTCAGCTGGCGTGCAATTTAGGTGAAAGACCTGGACTCTTTCTCTCGCCTAAAGTTTTATTAAACATCTAACCCCATAGCTTGCTCTCTTTCCAGGAGGCAGTTTTACTGCCGCTAGGGAAACAGCCTTGCTTTCAAATCTCTTCCTTAATTCAGCGCGGAACCACCAAGGCTTTGCTTGTATCGATGAGCCATCTCATGTACCTTCATTCCCCCATTTCACCAGTCTTTTCCTGGCACTTTCTCCCTCTATTCCTCACTCTAAGACTGAGTGGGGAATCAATATTTGGCTGTAAAAGAGTATATGGTGTCTTATCTTGTGTGCTGAAACAATGTATTTATTCAAAGTTCTATGGATTTTCTTTTTTCTCTACATTATGCCAAGACATAAATTCGAGAGTGTTTATGATGGTGCCTCTTTTCCCCTCTGCTTTCTTTCCAAGTTACAGACATCAAAATAATAAGCCTTAACCATTTTCCTGTTTTTAAAAGAAATAGTTAATTTTTGTGGGAATTATCAGGTGTCTCCCAGGCTACCCACGTAAACCCTCATTTTACCTGTTTTTAGATTGAGTTATTCATGAGATGCTTTCTGTGTTTTGTTTTAGGAAACAAAAATAAATGTTATATGGTCTCTCAAATGTCATATGGTCTCTGAAATATCATATGGTCTCACATCCCCATCCCCAACTATTTTCAAAATGGCCTGAGTTTGGGAATGAAGGCCTTATTTGGACATGGATATGATTGTAGGCATTCTCCTTTATATTCCTTTATAACTTACGGTTATGCATCTAGTAGCAGCTGATAAGGTCACTCCAAAACTGACATTCTCTCCCCATTTCTGCTTCCCACTAAAACCCATCTGGTAATGGAACTGTACACACCTTCAAGTATTTTGAAAACAAACCAAAAAAATTACAAGCAAAAACAAAATAAACAAAAGACAGATATCTGAATCAGACAGAATTAGTTTTGGATCTCAGACTGTCATCAGTTAGTCGTTTAAAATGGAGCAGGTTACTTAACAACTCTGAGAAATATTTTCTTAAAACACTCAAGTATAATATGCATTTTACTGACATTTTGTGATAAGCAAATGAGGTGTGTGTGCTTGTGTGGGCTTGTGTATAAAATAAACTCATTTAACTGGCCTATATAACTGTCTTTTTCACTCAGGATGAATGATGGGTGACTTTTTTACTCAAGCTACATCGTATTCTGTTCAGATTAATCTAATTTCTAATTTGAAATAATTAAAATATGTGATATACTTTGACAAATATCAAAGTAATAAACAGTTGAACAAGGGCACATTTTTTTCTGTATTTCCTATAAAGCCAACTCATTTTTCTCTACTATATTTTATTTTATATAAACATCATTTTAATTTTATATACACGCTATGCAATCTAAAAAGTACAATTGCCTGTGATGTCCATATACTTAACCTTTCTTAAGAGATACATTCGTTTAATTTATTTTTATAATCTAGTTGATAACTAGATTATAAGATATAATCTTTTAGATAACTAGGGATGAATTTTGCTCCAATTCTCCTATATGAAAATATTTATCATTTTTAAAAAGGCAATGCTCTCAGCCTAGACAAAATAGAACTCATCTTTACAAAAGATACAAAAAAAAAAAAAAATTAAGTTGGATGTGGTGGCATGTGCCTGTGGTCCCAGCTACTCAGAGGCTGAATGGAGAAGAGAACATCACTTGCGCCCGGATGAGTTGAGGCTCCAGTGAGCTAAATTCTTGCCACTGCACTCCAGCCTGGGTGACAGTGAGATCTGTAGAAAGATGAGATGCTCTCCCAAGTAAGTAATAGATCTTTGGGTTGCAGATACTGACAGAAAATTGGCATATTCTGGGACCTCAAGCATTTGAGACCCAAGAAATACAATTTTAAGTTATGCTTCCTAATGTCTCTGTGGATATTGCCATGAGGAGCTAACTTTTTATATCAGATGTTATGACTTTATTATTGTATTATACCAAGGTGATGTTATTGCTATATTTTCTTTTATTGATTTCATACTATAGTTATATGTTTGCACCCATCAAGAATAAATATGGAAAATTTGAATTTTCATTATGTGATTTTTCTCCTTACTATTTCAATTTAGTTTAATTTACTTGAAATTGCTTTAGAGTGCAAACTAAAAAACATTTCATACTGTACTTTTGGTTGGCTGTGCTCATTTTATTTTTCAACAATTTTCAAAAATGTTTACGAGTGGTACCATAAAAAATTAACAGGAAAAATAATAATGGCCTCATATATTAACACAAAATTATGGCTGAATTTGGTGAGCATATGAAATTTAGGCTTTTTTCTGAAAAGATAGTATACTGCTTATTCTACCAACAGTTTTGTTTTTAACATGAAAAAGGGAAACTATATCTTACAAAGGACCAAAGAATATTGATCTGGAAAATCTAGATGTAGATGACAATAAGGCATTTTATGTGCTTAGATTTTCCTCATCTTAATAGCATACCGTTATTTAACATATCACACACAAAAATTTTGAGTGTCACTTACTTTTGAAATAATTTAAACCATTTACATTTATCGTTATGAGGCTAACTTTGGTTTTAATTATCTTATTTATTTATTTATTATACTTTAAGTTCTGGGGTACATTTGCAGAATGTGCAGTTTTGTTACATAGGTATACACGTGTCATAGTGGTTTGCTGCACCCATCAACCCATCACCTACATTAGGTATTTCTCCTAATGCTATCCCTCCCCTAGCCCCCCACACCTGACAGGCCTCGGTATGTGATGTTCCCCTCCCTATGTCCATGTGTTCTCATTGTTCAACTCCAACTTATGAGTGAGAACATGTGATGTTTGGTTTTCTGTTCTTGTGTTAGTTTGCTAATACTTTCTTACTGTATTCTTCCTTTTACTGTGCACATTTTAATGTTTCTTGTATGTTTTCCACTTATCTCTTTTTTAAAAAATGAATTACTCTTAAATAGCATATGAAAAAATGTGATTTTTCACAAAGAATTTCATACTATTTTCTTCATGTTTTTCTCTCATTCCTTATTATTCTATTATATTTCAGAGTCTATTACCGTAATTTTTATATAACATGGTTTATATTTTATAAATCATACATTACATCATTTTTCTACATTATTTTTATCCTTTCAAAAAGGAAGAGCAGGTGTGAAAACTTATGCTGTAATCTCAGCACTTTGAGAGGTCAAGGTGGGAGAATGGCTTAAGGCTAGTGGTTCAATACCAGCCTGGGCAACATAGCAAGACCTTGTCTCTACAATAAAATAATTTTTAAAAATTAGCTTTGCATAGTGTCATGCACATAGTGTCAATAATACATGCAGGCAAGTAGTATTCCTAGTTACTTGGGGTGCTGATGCAGGAGGATCACTTGAGCCCATAAGTTTGAGGCTCTAAGAGTTATGATCATACCACAACACTCCAGCCTGGGTGACAGAGGGAGACCTTTTAGGGAGACCTAAAAAAAAAAATAAAAATAAAGCACTAAAATCCATTTCACCTTTCCATTTATTTACCTAGGAGCAAAGAAACTTGTATTTATTTATCACTGGTGCTTTTCCAGTAGGACCACTTTTAAATTTATTTTACTTTGTTCATTCTGGTTTCTGTTACAGAGTCATAAATTTTAATTCTTCAATAAAAATTGTTATACTATCTTGAAATTATTTCTGATGTAAGTCAACATCACTTTTTTATTTGCTTTTATGTTGTTCCTGTGTTTTCTGCTCCAAGTTGAGGTCACATACCTTATATAATATTTAATTATTGAAAAGTTTGGTAAAATAATATATTTGTGATAAAACATTTTCACAATATTTTTTCTGGGTAATAAAAATATGTCTAATATTCTCATAAAATTTTATAAATCATATATATACACATATACATATATACATATATACATATATACAATGTGGGCATTTATTTTTGTGGTTAATGTCATTTTAGTATTTCTGTTATCATTTTCTGAAATTAAAAATATGATACCATACTGAGCATATTTTATAATAGATAGGGTTAAGGGTTACTATATTTTCCCTTTTGTCCATACGGAATATTAATACAGCCATATTGCAGGCATATTATGGGTTTGCTCCAAGACCACTGAAGTCAATATTGTAATGAAGTGAGTCACACAGTAATTTTGGTTTCTCAGTGCAATAAATGTTACATTTACCCTATAATGTAGTCTATTAAGTGTGCAATAACATTTTATCTTAAAAATGTATATAATTTAAAACTACTTTATTGCTAAAAAATAAAAAAAAAATGCTACTAATCACCAGAGCCTTCAATGAGTCATAATCTTTTTTGCTGGTGGCAGATCTTGCCTTGTTCACGACTGCTGACTGATTAGGGTGATGATTGTTAAATTTTGGGTGGCTGTGGCAATTTCTTTAAAAAACAATGCAGTTTGCTGCATTGATTGCCTCTTTTTTTATGATTTTTGTGTAGTTTATTATGCTGTTTGATCACATTTTCATCCACAATCGAACTTTCAAAATTGGAGTCAATCTTCTCAAACCCTGCTACAGCTTTATTAACTAAGTTTATAGCATGTTCTAAACCTTTTGTTCTCATTTCAATAATGTTTATAACATCTTCACTAGGAATAGATTTCATTTCAAGATACCACTTTCTTGTTCATTCAAAATAACTCCTTATCCATTTAAATTTCATAAGATTGTAGTAATTTAGTCATATCTTCAGATGCCATTTAATTATCGTTCTCTTTTTATTTTTACTATGTTTGCAGTTACTTTCTCTGCTGAAGTCTTGAACCCCTCAACATTATCCATGAAGGTAGGAGTCGACTTCTTCTAAACTCCCATTTATGTTAATAATCTGTCCTCCACCAATTAATCATGAATGCTCTCAATGACATCTAAAAATGATTAATCCTTTTCAGAAGGATTTCAATTTTCTTTTCCCACATCTATCAGATAAATTAATATCTATGGCAACTATAGCCTTGCAGGATGTATTTCTTAAATAAAACAAGACTTGAAATTTATCCTTTATCCTTAGCTACAGTTATAAGACTTGAAGTTCAAAATTACTCCCTGATCCATGAGCTGCAGATGAGTGTTCTGTTAGCAGGCATGAAAACAACATTAATCTGTACTTTTACATCAGAGCTCTTGGATGACCAGGTGCACTAATGGTCATGTCAATGAGCAGTAATATTTTTAAAGAAATCTTTTTTCCTGAACACTATGTTTCAAAAGAGAGCATAAAATATTCAGTAAACCATGTTGCAAACAGATGTTCTGTCATCCAGGCTTGTTGTTTCATTTATAGAGCATAGGTAGAGAAGATTTATTGTAATTCTTAAGGGCCTTAGGAACTTCAGAATGGTTAATGAGCATTGACTTTAAATTAAAGTCAATAAAGCTGCATTATTCCCTAACCAGAGTCAGCCTGTCCTTTGAATCTCCGATGCCAGGCATTGACTTCTACTCCCAAGCTATGAAAGTTCTAGATGGCAGTTTTTTCCAATATGAGAATGTTTTATCTACATGGAAAATCTGTTGGTTAGTGTAGCCACTGTTATCATGATATTAGTAAAATACTGTGAATAACTTGCTGCAGCTTTACATCAGCACCCGCTATGTTACCTTGCACCTTTATGTTATGGAGATCACTTCTTTGATTAAGCCTCAGGAATGTACCTCTGGTAACCTCCGATTTTTCTTCTGCAGCTACTTCACCTCTCTCAGCCTTCATAAAGTTACACTTAAGGTTTTGCTCTAGACTAAGCATTGGCTTAACGGAATGTTGTGACTGATTGATCCTCTGTTCAGGCCACTAAAACTTTCCCCATAACAGCAATAAGGATGTTTCACTTTCTTATCACTTATGTGTTAACTGGAATATCACATTTAATTTCCTTCGTGAGCTATTTCCTTGCATTCACAACTTAGTTAAATGTTTGGAACAAGTGGCCTAGCTTTTGGCTTATCTCATCTTTCAACATGCCTTCCTCACTAAGGTCAATCATTTCTAGCTTTTGATTTAAACTGAGACATGCAACTCTTTCTTTCACTTGAACCCTTAGATGCCATTGTGGGATAATTAAATTGCTGAATTTAAATATTGCTGTGTCTCTGGAAATACAGAATCATGAGGAAATGGAGAGAGACAGAAAAAAGGCCAATTGCAGATCAATCAGAGCAGACAAAACATTTATGAAGTTTGCCATATCGTACAGACATGTTTCATGGTGCCCTAAAACAATTACAATCTTAATAACAAAGATAAGTAATCAAGACCACTCTGCCAGATATAATACTAATTAAAAAGTTTGAAACATTATGAAAATTAACAAAATGTGACTAGGAGTCTCAAAGTGAACACATGCTGTTGATAAAATGATGCTAGAAGTCTTGCTTAATGTAGGGTTGCCACAATTATCAATTTAAAAAGTGCTGTTTGCAAAGTACGATAAAATGAGATATGCCTGTATATAAATATCCAAATATTCTCATTTAAATATTTGTCTCATAGTTTCTTTCCAGCTCCTGCATGGTACCATGTGCAAAGTAGTTGTTTCTTAAATAATTTCGAATAAATGATCTAATGACCTATGAGAAGTCATTAAATAATTTTAGTTAATGAAGTTATAGAGGTCAATAAATAATAAATAATCCATTCTTAAATAATTTTCAATAAATTATTTAATAACCTATGAGGAGTATGGGGTACAAAATTCACAGTAAAGAAAGATATAGCAAGTCCAGGAAGATATAGCAAGTAGGTCAGATCACAAGATATAAAGTAAAACAACTCAAAGATAATTAATAGAACTCCTTTTAATAATAGGTTAGGTAAGGGAGTGATATAATCAAATTAATGTTTTATGTAAATTATCCTGTTCAAACTGAAAGTACTGGAGAAGGGTGATCATTGGGAGGTGAGCATAATTTACATAAAAACTGATGCAGGGTCAAACATAAGAGATTTTACAACTATTTAGAATATAGAATTGTTAGTACTTGCCAACTTTGTGTGCGTGAATTCATGTGTGTGTGCAAGGGATGAGGGAGAGAAGGAATCAAAGATACTATTTGAGTTTCATGATATGGCTATTCACTAGCACTGGGAATTTGAAAAGCATCTTCTCATAGTTTTATTGATACTTGCCTGACAAGAGAAATAAGTGGGGTATATGTAGAATTCAAAGGTTTTCCATGTTTTTAACACAGCATGTATCAGTATATTATTTGACATCAAAGATAAATTGTATTAATGCAAGGCACTTGTATGTTGGAGTTATTCACCATTCATTGTTGCTTACTGGGAGTTCTGTCCTTCAAATCAATATTGATAGCTTTTACAAAAATAAAGCAAGTATAATAAATTAGGCTTAGCCAAATTATAAAAATGTCTTCAAGATATTGGCAAGAAGTAGATTTGTAAACTATCTTTTAAAAATTTGTCTGAGCATTTACTTATTTACTTCTGAGTCTTTATAAATATGTTGTCGGAACCTTGAAAAAGTTATCTCATGAAATATTAGCCACAAATTAAAACCACTTTGTCATTAGATATTTCTAATACCTAAGTGATTTAACATTGTTCCTTCTATATATTCCTTCAATATACCATATTCTATGGTATTCTATTCATTTGAATACCAAGTTGATTATTTTTTTTCTGTTCTTTGTTATAAACTCTTGACTACTGTATTTTCACTGAATAATTAGTTTATTTCGGCACATGAGAACATAATTATCTTGCGTGGCATATTTATCTTATTGGTCTTAGAATTGCTGGTTCAGAGGTTTGTCAGATACACTTTACAAAACAAAATTCATGGAAATGCTTTTCTATTTTGTGGCTTTCATTATTTTCTAATTGGGTCAATTTGGACAAGTCTCTTAAGCTCTCATACTTCATTCCTTTTATCAAAAGCAAACAAACAAAAAACAAGAAACAAAGCTAAAGAAATAATTATCTCTAAAGCTAAAATTCAAAGGGCATCATTATACTATGTATTTTACACTTTTTATATCTACAAATATCAATGTTCATATTTTCAATCTGTCGTTTTCTAAGAAACACGAGTCCAATTATTACTGACTTAATTGGTTTAGATATTATCTCATATGTTTGAAAGGAAATACACAGAAAAAAAGTGCATTTATTGTTCTGTGAATATATGAAATATAACAATAGAAATTAATAAGATAATGCCTATCTGCCTTATTCCGACTTTTTATATAGGTCAAATAATGAAATATCTAAGCTGTACAATCTATGAAAAATGTCTCATTTTCTTTCCTGTTTTGACTCCCTTATTTTGTTTCATATGTTTTTAGCAAGTGATTATTGAAATATGACAGGATACTTAAGAAATAATAAAGCGACTATATTTAAAGACAAATACAATAGCTTTCTTTAGCTCATAGCTGTGTAATGAGAAACTCGGGAAAATTTGATATTTTAAAAATTATTTTTCCCTAGTAGTTGATATTTATAAGTTAAATGCTACCTAAGCATACTACGATTTGTAGAAATTTAAGTCATTATTCTCAAACAATGGATTTTACTGACTCAAAGTGTCTTTTAAAATATTTTACTTAAATATTTAAATATTTAAAATACATAACTCCAAATATATTTTGAAAGGCAAAATATCTGGTAATGGGCAAAGTAAAACGCATGTCATAATACATATCAAAAGATTACTAAGGTGTCACAATCTAATTAATTACATCAATTAAACAAACATTTATTGAGTGACTACTATTTTCCAGGTACTGTGACTAAAAAAATAGAATAAAATGTTAACATCCTGAGGTAACTAGTCAATTAATCAACAATAGAATGGAAAAAATTATGAATTATATTTCTGATAAGGGTCTAGCATCTAGAATATGTATTTTAAAATCTCTTACATTTCCACAACAACCACCAAAAACTCAATCTAAAAATGAACAAAGGACATGAAAGATATTTTCTAACGAAGATATGCAAATGTACAATAAACACATAGATGCTCAACATCATAGACATTAGGTAAATGCAAATAAAATCCATAATGAGATACCACCTCCTACTTGTAGGAACAAGTAGGCTATAAATGATACAAAACTAAACAAAAAATAATCAGAACACAGTTCAAAATTAAACTGTTGATATATGTAAGACAATGCAGAATCCACATTTTTTTCCTGGTCTACACGTCAAACATTTAGCAGAGCTGACCATATATTGGGCCATAAAAAAGCTTCAACAAGATTTTTAAATTTTGAATCGTAAAGGCAATTATTTGACTACAATAAAATTAAACTAGAATACAAAAAGAAAAAGAAAAATTTAAAAAATCCTCCAAATATTTGAGATGTAAGTAGTAACATTTGACATAACCCATGGATCAAAATAAAAAAATACAAATTAGAAAGATTGAGCTGAGACCGGGCGCGGTGGCTCACACCTGTAATCCCAGCACTTTGGGAGACCGAGGCAGTCAGATTACGAGGTCAGGAGATCGAGACCATCCTGGCTAACACAGTGAAACCCCGTCTCTACCAAAAATACAAAAATTAGCCGGATGCGGTGGCGGGCGCCTATAGTCTCAGCTACTCTGGAGGCTGAGGCAGGAGAAAGGCGTGAACCCGGGAGGTGGAGCTTGCAGTGAGCCGAGATCGCCCCTCTGCACTCCAACCTGGGCGACAGAGCGAGACTCCCTCTCAAAAAAAAAAAAAGAAAAATTGAGCTGAAAAGTTATAAAAATAAAGCATAATAAAATGATGTCATGCAGACAAAGGCATTCAGAAGATAAATTTATACCCTTTCCTATGTGTATCAAGAAAAAAATTTGCTGAAAATCAATTATGTATTCATCTTTAGGAGTTAAGATTGCATCTTGAGAAAACAGGCAGTAGAGAGTAATGGAATTACAACAGAAATTGATAAAACTGTCAAGCAAATCATTATCAAAAAAGTGAATGAAACAAATGTGTAAAAGAGAAAATAGATACAAATTTGGAATTTGAAAAATTAATGCAATTTCTAGAAAGAATCACCTAGAAAGAGAAAGTGTGAGAGAGTAGATTTAAAGGAGGATTTCATTAATGCAAAGAAAGTATCATTGTGGCTTCTAGAGATGTTAAACAAATAATACTATTATTAATCTATTTATTATACAATATATTATATGATATATAATGATAATTATAGATTATATGATATATAATGATAATCACATGTCATTAATATATTTGTCATGAGTTCAGTTGAGCTGGGAGAGTTAGAGCTAAGCTCTAACTCAGGTGACTGAAGTAGCTCATTGCAGCAGTAAGCCTAAAAGGCACATGTACCCCATAAATGTATACAAATAAAATTTAAAGAATAAATGTACAGCTTATGTTGTAATTGCTTTTGGTGTTTTAGCCATGAAGTCTTTGCCTATGTCTATGTCCTGAATGGTATTGCCTCGGTTTTATTCTAGGGTTTTTATCGTTTTGGGTTTACATTTAAGTCTTTAATCCATCTTGAGTTAATTTTTGTATTAAGGTGTAAGGAAGGGGTCCAGGTTCTGTTTTCCGCATATGGCTAGCCAGTTTTCCCAGCACCATTTATTAAATAGGAAATTCTCTCTCCAGTCATTGTTTTTTCTCAGGTTTGTTGAAGATCAGATGGTTGTAAATGTGTGGTATTATTTCTGAGGCCTCTGTTCTGTTCCATTGGTCTATATATCTGTTTTGGTACCAGTACCAAAAGCCAAAATTGACAAATGGGATCTAATCAAATGAAAGAGCTTCTGCACATCAAAAGAAACTATCATCAGAGTGAACAGGCAACCTACACCATGGGAGAAAAGTTTTGCAATCTACCCATCTGACAAAGGTCTAATATCCAGAATCTACAAGGAACTTAAACAAATTTACAAGAAAAAACAAAGAATCCCATCAAAAAGTGGGCAAAGGATATGAACAGACACTTCTCAAAAGAAGACATTTATGCGGTCAACATATGAAAAAAAGCTCATCATCACTGGTCACTAAAGAAATGCAAATCAAATCACAATGAGATACTGTCTGACACCAGTTAGAATGGTGATTATTAAAAAGTCAGGAAACAACAGATGCTGGCAAGACTGCGGAGAAACTGGAATGCTTTTACACTCTTGGCAGGAGTGTAAATTAGTTCAACCAGTTGGAAGACAGTGTGGCAATTCCTCAAGGATCTAGAACCAGAAATATCATCTGACCCAGCAATGCCATTACTAGATATATACCCAAAGGATTATAAATCATTCTACTATAAAAACAAATGAACGTATATGTTTATTGCAGCACTATTCACAATAGCAAAGACTTGGAACCAACCCAAATGCCCGTCAATGACAGACTGGAGAAAGAAAATGTGGCACATATATACCATGGAATACTATGCGGTCATAAAAAAGGACGAATTCACGTCCTTCGCAGGGACATGGACTAACACAGGAACAGAAAACCAAACACTGCATATTCTCACTCATAGGTAGGAGTTGAACTCGAGAACACATGGACACAGGGAGGGGAATATCACACACTGGGGCCTGTCGGGGGTGGGGAGCAAGGGAGGGAGAGCATTAGGACAAATACTTAATGCACGAGAGACTTAACACATAGATGACGGGTTCATAGGTGCAGCAAACCAGCATGGAACATGTATACCTATGTAACAAACCTGCATGTTCTGCACATGTACCCCAGAACTTAAAGTACAATTTAAAAAATATAAAAATACAAAAGATAAATGTGCAACTTAAAAATAAACAAAAATCATACAAAAAAACACCACAACAAAGCAATAAGCCAAAAGTGAATGGGTTAAGCCCTTTATCACTTATTGTGGTGGTATAAGCAACACCCTAAATCCAGTGAAAACTCCAACTTTCCCATTTCCATCTTCCCACATGAAATGATGCATACTCCAGGGTAGGGTGGATAAGAACAGATGTGGAGTTTGTCTCACTATGGGGAGATCTTCAAGGAAAAGTCTCTAGCCCTATTATGGACTATGGCAGGTATGTTGGAGTGCAGGGGGCAATAGGAGTGAAAAAACTACTGGAGATTGCATCAGTGAGAAAAAGCGTCTTTAACGTTTTCCTCTCCTCCTACTATCAGGAGGCCTGCTCAGAAGAGCCTGAGAAATACCTCAGATAAAGAGCCCTAGGTATCAGAGCACCACCAGACCAGGAAGGTAAATATGTGAAAGACCATGATCGACCAGGGTGCTGATATCTTGACTGTAGCTTCCTTTAGAGGTTGCAGTGCACTAGCTGCACCAGTTGTGGTGTGGGAAGGGCAGCTTTCCTAGCTTTACCTGCCTTTCATTTAAAACCTCTGAAATTATCTATGGTGAGGTCTGAGAGATCACTCATAGGTTTGTCACTGGGAGCTGGACTCGACATTGAGCAATTTACTGCCCATATATTTTGGAAGATAAAAGCAAATTCCTAGAAAGTACAATTTTCAAAGTTGACACAAATAGTATAGTTAAGCAGTTCTGTATTTGTAAAAGAAATTGAATTCATATTTTTAAATATTTCAAAAAAGTAATCTATAGGTCTAGGTTGACTTTATCAGCAATTTCTTCCAAATAATTAAAGAAGAAATAAAACTATTCAAATAAAATTGTTCAAATAACAATAAGACAGGAAATAAATCTCATCTTTAAAAAAAAATCAGGTCATTATTATTTTAACAACAAAACCAGACTAGGATACAGTCCGTGAAACAGATAAATTCTAAGTCGACTTCTATCAAGAATACAGAAAAATAAAATCCCAAACAAAATATTAGTAAGTCAAATCCAATAACATACGAAAATCAAGACCAAAAACACTTAATCTAGGACTTTAGAATTGGTTTAACAATAGAAATTAAATGTCTGTAATTTACCATATTAAAAGTATAAGAAAGGAAAGTTTTATGTACTCAAATACAGGAAAATACAGTAATTTTCAAAGTTATATGTCTATTCATTGCAGAAGCTAGTAATCAGAAATAAAACTTTCTTATTCAATAAACAGCACCTAGAAATCTCTGCAAAAATTTTACTTAATTTCAAAATATTGGAAGTTTCTCCTGTGATTAGGAATGAGAAAAAGATGCTTGTTATCACCACTTCAATTAACACTGTACTCACAGTGCAATAAGGAGAAAGAAGACAGAAGGAAGGAGACAGAAGGAAGAATAATAGAAGGAAGAAAAAAAGATTGTCATTATATTCACGTGATGCAACTGTCCCTTGACAATAAGTCTTAAGATAGATACAAACTTTTTTTAGTAAATAAAGTGAGTGATCAAGTGATTATTATATGAGATAGACACAATTAGAAATTGAATACAGCCAATCTAGAAATGACAAGATCAAAATACAAGTGAGTTTTTACATGAAAGAGGAAGAGAAATAGTGTGGAGGCATCAGTGGAGGCCTAAGCAAATCTGAAATAATTGCTATCCAGAAGAATTATCAAAATCCAGTTTAATATTTTGGATTCACTGGGAAACTTCGGTAAGGAAATATGGCATATAAAACAAATCATGATAGTCAGAATTCAGTTAGGCCCTCTTCATTTCACAAAATTTGAATCCAACATAAGGAATGAAGGACTTACTTACTTTAAACATCAAACCTTCATGTTAATCATTTTAAATGTCAAGGGTTTTTTTAATTTTAATTTTTATTTCAATTAGCTACATACAGTCTGGCCATTTTGAAAAGTATACTGTGTAAAATGTATTCCTTTCTTCATAATGAATTATACATATCAAGGCTTCGACATCTCTAGAACACACAGGTAGCCTCAACATTTGGACATTTTTATCAAGATATTCTGTAATTTAATTTTGATATGTTCATTAATTACATATTTAATATTAGAATTCCATTATGAATTTACCTCAGTGAAGCTTGACCCCACCATATCATAATCCTATACCTAAAATCAATTCCAAGTGGATCACTGATACAAATATACAAGAAATATAGATCCCCAGTGCTTTCAAAAAATACTAAGAGAATACATTCCTGAATTGTGGTATAGAAAATTTTGTTAAAAAGGATGTATAAAACACAATTCATAAAGTAAATGAATTAATATACTGGACTGCTTTTAAATTAGAAACTTGTCCTCAAAAAATTATTAAGGATAATAAATATGGAAGCAATGGATTAGGAAAATATATTTGAAATGTATGTAACTGAAGGATCACTTCATCAAGTCAGCAAAATCTCTCTGAATTTCAACCACGTTTATACCTGAAGTCAAATTTTGCACATTTTTAAAGTTTTGGAAGAGCTCTTAATTTAACTTAAGTACTTCAGATGTCCTGAAAGTAGATCAAAAGTAAGGGTGCAGATTAAACTGTATAATGAGCAGCTAATAACTTTTAATGACCATAAAAAACGGATGTGTCTGAGACTAAAACACAATCTCATCCAGGGTCATAAAAGTCTATTTTATGTGGCATAAATCTCATGGGAGCTGTGAAGTACGTATCTTCTCTCCCAGCCTAAACCTTGTGGCTTTTCTGATTGCCCTTTATAATGGGTGACGTTAATATCTTTTGTCTATTTTATACGAAATATAAAAAGAAAGATTGTGAACTCACATTTGCTAATATATAAATGTTTACTCAATCCTTTTTATTTAAAAAATTCATTCAATTAAAAAAATCTTCTCCAAATTCTTCGTGTTCTTTACAAAACTAATCTTATGTTTTATAATGCATTTCCGGTCAAAAATTCCAGTTTAATCCCACAGTGTTTATGTAATCAAAAACTAATCAATATGGGGAGTGAGAAATTCAGATAACAATCTAGATTTTTTTAAAGCCTGAATATTTCTGTACATAAACAATCTAGGCAATTAAGGGCAAAATAACAGGATTTGTTTTACTCTGGGTAATGTCTTTGATTTTTTACTTTAATTTGAATGTATAGGCGCTGCTTACAAAATTAAGCTAGAAAAATATATGAACCTCTGACATTCAAAAATCACAGTGAGAATTTTTTATCAACTTTTTTCTTATGTTAGTAAACTGCAAACATCCCATTAACTATAGACTTAGGACAATTCTCTAACAGTTTCAAAATACATACCCTAGACTGGGAGAGAAAGCTGTTTTTTAGCTATTTTTCCCATAAAATCTTTTTAACTGTTGTTTATTATAGCTACTATTTATGATAATGCTGTTGTATGCATTATTACAACCCTGTATTTTCAGTAAAATGTCCAATAAATGTATTTTTAAAATACATTATTCTCTATCTGCTTGAGATAAAATGTTGCTGTCATTTTACTGAATAGCACAGCACATAAACATGGCAATAATAATGTTTTAAAGTTTTTAAAGCACTGAATGGTTGGAAATTAATCTGCATCATCATAACCACTTTTATAACCACATTTTTAATGAGCCAGATTCATCTACTCTATTTTGATGGCAAAGTGGATTATTTCTTGAAGAGAAGAAATAGCAAAGAGCAATATAAACTTGCCCTGTGCTTTAAAAGCCTGAAAAAAGAGAATGAAACTTTCAATTTAGTATGGAATATAACTCTTCATCTACCTTGGTTTTTTTCCGAGATCACAGATACATCATTTAACCTAGAACTAGATGTGCTAAATGGAAAAAGAGAATCATCCTAAAATTAATGTTACAAGACAAGATGGTATTTGTTCCAGTGAATTTAAAGCAATTCCCTTAATCAGCATATGTCCTGATTTTACTGCTGCAAAGATGAGATGGAACAACCTGGAATTCCTAAGAAGTAATATTGCCTATTATTACACAGAAATTTTGGGATAAGAAATATGGTCTAAACTAAAATATATTCTAGACTACTTCAAATATAGTCACTTTTTATGGGTAAAGTGCTAACACAGTTATTTTCAGTACTTTTCCTATTTATAAGTATATTTTTACCTTCTGGATACATAATATGATTTCTACATGCTTTTTTAATGAAAGAACTTCATGAACCTTTGATGATATGACAAAGGCAATGGATATATCCCCAAACTTACCATTTTATAACATTTTCAAAGAGTTTATACAGACCTGTAATTTACTAGACTTCCTAGGGATTTATGGGTCCTATTAAGACATTTCTTTCTACAGATTTATTAGTACTATATGTAGTGATTACTAGTTTGTTCCTAGATATTCCAGTTTTCTTTTTCTGTGTACTTAGTAGGGGATTGATTGCATGTCCATACTCCTTTGAAATCCACACAATCAAAAAAAAATTTTTTTAAATGCTGGATTTAATGGCATTCGTGCAAGGGTAAGTAGTTTAAACATATCGACAGATATTTGAGAAATGAGTAGCAGCAAAACAGGTAAGGTTTTACTAATATTTCTTTATTGAAATTAAAGCTACAACAAATTAAAAGTATCATCTTTCTCAGCAGTCTATAATAAAAACTAACTCTGAAGGAATAGTATGCTAATAATAAACTGTAGTATACAGTTTGTATCAAATAGCTAAATCCTTATTTGATACAAATAGCTAAATCCTTAGGTTAGCACTTTGTTCTGGGAAAGTAAATTTGGTATGTATAAGTGGTTATCAAGAAACTATTAAAATATTTGCAGTGTACTTTAGAAAATGGCCAGGGAAGTATATAACCAAGTAGAGAAAAACTTCCATCCTAAGTAATAAAATAATATGTTAATATTTATTAGAAAGGAACATCTCATGACTCTCGATTGGATGTAGAATTAAAGCATTAGAGAAGGGTTATTCAAAGTCCTATCATACTGATTTCTTTCTCAAGTCTCAATTCCTTACCTATGCTTCTGAACATTACCAGCAATATTCAACTCAACATTAATTATTGCTCCATACTCCATGTAATTCACATTTGTGTAGTGTTCGCTAATGCCTTTTCCAAACCCTTTTTTTTTTACCCATTACATGGGCTCATATATCCAAGTCATACCATATTTAACCCTTCTTGGTCTATTATTATATACTGATTACTTGATCATTCTCTTTTTTAAAGGAGACTTTGGAATATGACTGAAACACTTTTTTCAGGCCAAGTTGTGTCATCATCGTAGGTGATGCTATAACAAAGATGATAAATTCACTCCCCTTGTCTCTAAATTATTTCATTTCACAAATATAAAAATAAGCAACTCTGCTGTTTTCACATCCTGATCCTCCTATGCATGTCCTGAGCCCATAATCACAGAACTATTCCAGCTAATAGGCATTAAAGTCAAACACTCTCTTCCTGGACCACAACTTCCTCATTTTCCAGTTCTCATTTACACTGACTTGGTCTTTGACCTCATTACATTCATGAACCCTTTGAATCCTCTATTTTATACTATGTACATTTATCTCTTATCTTTACATAGTTGCCTCTATAACTTTAGAGTTCATGACCACTTCAATAACTCTCCTGACAGCACCTTCAAAATTACTGCTTCTATTTTTTACCTGGTATGATTTCAACTAATAATTATTTCTACTGAACAATACTTCTATTCCATGGGGAGTCTAAGAGAAAAATAAATACAGATTCTCTTAAACTTGTGATAGGGTTAAGTCCCAATAATCTCATCATAAGTAAAAAAAATTCCTAAGTTGAAAATGCAATTGATACCCCAAAACCCACCGTAAAGTTAAAAAACATAAATTGAATCATTGTAAATCCAGATGCACCTCAACTTATGATGGAATTACCTCCTGAGAAACACATCCTAAAAGCAAAACAAACAACAAAAAAAGTCAAACTAAACCACTGTAAGTCAGAGACTGTACAGCTATGCAAAAGAAAAAAAAATGAATATTGGTAGTCTTTTAAAACAATGTGAAAGGCTGGGTATGGTAGCTCACGCATGTAATTCCAGCACTTTGAGAGGCTGAGACAGGCAGATCCTTTGAGGCCAGGCGATCAAGACCAGCCTGGGCAACATAATGAAAGTCTGCCTTTACTAAAAATACAAGAATTAGCGGGTTGTGGTGGTGCATACCTGTAGTCCCAGCTACTTGGGAGGCGGAAACAGGAGAATCGCTTGAGCCCAGGAGGCAGAGGTTGCACCAGGTAGACGGAAGTTGCAGTGAGCTGACATCAAACCACTGCAGTCCAGCCTTAGCGACAGAGAGAGACCCAAAAACGAAAACATAAACAAAACTAAAAACTATAAAGGTACTACCTCCTTCTTTAAACTCTGTTTTTCTCTTTTTTTGGCTCTCTCAATAGCTATCCCTCACTTGACTTTTGCTGCAGTTAAGCATTGAATTGTGTTCCCCCAAAATAGCATGTGGAAGTCCTAAATCCCAGTAACTCACAATGTGATCTTATTCAAAAAATAGAGTTGCTATAAATGTAATTAGTTAAGATGAGGTCATATTGGATATAGAGTGAGTCTTTACTCCAATATGACCTGTGATTTTATAAGAGAAGGGAGATGTCCAGAGAGAAGATGGCTATGCCACAACAGATAGAGACTGAAGTGAAGTATCTACAAGCTAAGGAGTACGAAGGGTTTCCAACAAGCACCAGGAGGATAAGAGGCAAAGAAGTAACTGCCTCTCCTCTGCCTGACAGGTTTCAGAGGGATCATGGCTCTGGTGACACCTTAATTTCAGACTTCTAGACTTCAGAACTGTGAGACAATATATTTTTGTTATTTTGAACTACCCAGTTGGGCACTTTATTACTGAAGACCTTGGGAACAAGTACACCTGCTCATCACAAGATTTTCTGCATAGACTATTCCAGCATCTGCTACTAGAGATAATTTTATTTATTTATTTCCAATTGTTATGCCTTTCATTTCCTTGTATGTCTTGTAGTACTGGCTAGAACCTCCAGTATTATGTTGAATAGCAAGGCAAACATAGCTGTATTTGCCTTGTTACAATCTCCTAAGAAAAACATTCAATTTCTTTCCACTAAATATGACATTAGATATAGATGGGGATTTGGGGTAGATTGTTTTTATCAACCTGAGGAAATTACTATTACCTTTTTTCTGATAGTTCTTATTATTAATGGGTGTTGAATATTTTCATTTTCTTCTGCATCAATTATCATATGATTTATTTTTCTTTAGCCTGATAAAAAGAGAGATTACATTGTTTGATTTTCAAATATTGAAGCAGCCTTTTATCTTTGGAATAAATCCAAGGTGGTCATGGTACTTAGATATTGTTGAATTCTATCTGCTAATATTTTCTTAAGAATTTTGTCATCAATATTCACGAGAAATATTGGTATATAATTTTCTTCTCTAGAGATTTCATTATCTAGTTTTGGTATCAGGGCTATTCTGCTCCATATAATAAGATAGAAATTACTCTTCTATTTTCTGTAGAATATTTTTTTTAAACTGATGTTAATTTTTCTTTAAACATTTGGTAGAATTCTCCAGTGAAACCGTCTGGGCCTGGAGATTTCTCTTACCTCAAGTTTACCACTACAAATTCAGTTCACTTAATAGTTATAGGACTATTCAAATATTCTGTTTCACATGGAGTTTTGCCAGTTTTCACTTCTTAAGGAATTAGTCCAATTCTTCCAAATGGTCAAATTAATCTATACAGAGTTGTTCATATTTACTCATTCTGATTTTTGCATCGACTGTAGTGACATCTCTTGTTTTCTTACTGATATTAGTAATGTATATCTTCTCTGTGTTTCCTTGTCCAAATTACTAGAGATTTATTTTATTTTATTTATTTTATATATATTTTTATTTATTTATTTATTTATTATTATTATTATACTTTAAGTTCTAGGGTACATGTGCATAACGTGCATGTTTGTTACATATGTATACTTGTGCCATGTTGGTGTGCTGCACCCATCAACTCGTCAGCACCCATCAACTCATCATTTACATCAGGTATAACTCCCAATGTAATCCCTCCCCCCTCCTCCCCATGATAGAGATTTATTTTAATAATCTTTTGAAATAACCTGATTTTTGTTTTAATTACTTTCTCTATTTTTATATTTTAATGTTGCTGATTTGTGCTTCTTTCTTTACAATTTTCTTTCTTCTTCTTCCCTTAGATTTTGTTCTTTTTATAATTTCTTGATGTTGAAACTTAGATTATTGATCTAAAACTTTTTCTCCTTTTATAATCATTCAGTTTATAACCTCACTATCAGCATAACTTTAGTTGTGTTCTACAAATTTTTACATGCTATGTTTTCAGTTTTATTTAGATATATATGAATTGTTTGTGTTTATATTCCCTTTGATTATATATCTATACCTGTAATCTATCTATCTATCTATCTATCTATCTATCTATCTATCTATAAAATTTCTTTAGACTTTGACTGTGACCCTTGGATTATTTAGAGATGCACTAGTTACTTTCCAAATGTTTGAAAACATTCCTGGTGTTTCTCTGTTATTGATTCTAGTCTAATTCCATTATGGTTAAATAACACTTTTTGTATCTAATATTCAAATTCTTTATAAGTTATTTTATGGCCCAGGATATAGTCTCTCAGTGCATATGTTCCATGAGGACTTGAGAAAAATTGTGTATTCTTATGTTGTTGGAAGGTGCATTTTGTAAATCTCAATTAGATGCTATCAGTTCATGGTGTTGAGTTATTCTAGCATCTTGCTGATTTGTCAATCACCAAGATTGTAGATTTGTGTTTCTTCTCTCAGTTTTATCAGTGTTGCTTCACATACTTTGGAGTTAATTGTTTCGTGCATGTAGTTTTAGGATTGCTGTGTCTTCTTGGTGGATTTACCCCTTTAACATTATGTACTGACAACTCTCTATCCCATAATTAACTTTGCTCTGGTGTCTTCCTTGTCTATTAATACTAATGTGCTCATGCCTAATTTCCTTTGATTGATGTTTTCATACTGTATCTTTTTTGTTGTTCTTTAACTTTTAGCCTTCCTATATGTTATGGGTTGAATTTTGTCCACTCCAAAATATGTTGATGTCTTAACCTCTAGTACACAAATTGTTATCCTATTTATAAATAAGGACATCATCAGTGTAATTAGTTAAGATGAGATCATACTGAAGAATGACGGATCCCTAATCCAATATTTCTTGTGTCCTTGTAAGAAGAGAGAAATTTGGACAGAGACACTTGAGGGGAGAATGTCATGAAATTAAAGAATAAGAAATTGAAGTGCTATTGCTGCAAGTCAAAGAACACCAACAATTGGCAAATACCACAGGAAGCTAGTAGAGGAAAATACGCATACTTTCCTAAATATGCATGGACCTACCTACATCTTGAATGTTGATTTCATTATTGCAGAACCATGGGAGAACAACTCTCTGTTGTTTTCAGCTACCCAGTTTGTGGTACTTTGCTCTGGCATCCCTAAGGAGCTAATGCACAACATCATATAGCTGGGTCATTTTGTTTTATCCACTGTACTAATCTCTATCTTCTAAATAATGTATTTAGACCATTTATATTTAGTGTATTTATTGATAAGTTTATATATAAGTTTACTTTGTTGTTTATTCTCTATTTTTATTTCCATTTTCTTTTTTCTGCCTTCCTATGGTTTTGTGGAATTTTTTTAAATTTCTATTTTTGTTTGTCTATAGTGTTTTTGAACTTGTCTCTATGTATAACATTTTTAGTAGCTGCTCTAGTTAATATATATAGTTATATAACATATAATTATATATTACATATAACTTGCCAGCACAGCATCTACCAGTGCCAATAAAGTATAGAAAACCTAACAACACATTTTATGTCGTTTTGTACTTCTTTATTTATAATACAATTCCTTAAAAACTTACTCTATATCATTGATAATTACACGACACAGCATTAAAATTTTTGTTTCAACTATCAAATATAATTTTAAAAACTACAGAAGATAAGATAAATCTGTTATATTTACCTATATTTTTGTTTCTTTTGTTATTTCTTCTTTGTCAATGTTACATTTCTTTTTTTGAGGCACAGTCTCATTCTGTCACCCAGGCTGGAGTGCAATGGCATGATCTCAGCTCACTGCAACCTCTGCCTCCAAGGTTCAAGCGATTTTCCTGCCTCAGCCTCCTGAGTAGCTGGGATTACAGATCTCTGCCACCAAACCAGGCTATTTTTTTATAGTTTTAGTAGAGATAGGGCTTCACCATGTTAGCCAGGGTGCTCTCAAACTCCTGACCTCAGGTTATCCACCCATCTCAGTCTCCCAAACTTCTGGGATTACAGGCATGAGCCATGACGCCTGACCACAGGGTTCATTCTATTTTATTTCTGTTCTGATTTAAAATGCACTTTGGCTAGTTTTTAGGGTACATATGTAATGAAAAAGTTTATTTTTGATTTTCATTTATATATGAAGGATAACTTTTGCTGGATAAATAATTGTGAGTAGCTAGTTTTCTTTTTGTTGTTTTGTTTTGGCATTAGAAAAATGTTGTGGACCTTTCTTCTTGTCTCTGGAATTTTTGATAAAAAAACCTCCTGCCATTCCAAATGTTTTCCCTTATTAGTAATACATTGTTTTTCTCTGTCTGCTTTCCAAATATTCTTAATTTTAGTTTTCAGAAGTTTGACTGTGATATAGCTTGGCATCAGTTTTATTAATTTATTCTCTTTGTACTTACTCAGTTTTTGAAACTGAAGGTTAATATGTTTCTCCAAATATGGGAATTTGATAGCCATTATTTTTAAAAATAATTTTTCAGCCCCACCCTCTTTTAGCTTTATTTCTAGCTTTCCAAAGACACACATGTTTGAAGTTTTCTTTACAGCTCTACATATGCCAAAGGTTCTGTTCATTTCTTATTTTGTCTAGTATTTCTGTGTCTAAATTTGATCAATTACTATTATTGTATCTTTGAGTTCAGTGATGTTTTCTTTGTAGATCTAGAAGACCAAGCTAGAGCAATCAGGCAAGATAAAGAAATAACAGGCATCTAAATTGAGAAGGAAGAAATCAAATTACTCTTGTTTGCAGATGATATGATTTTATATTAGTAAAACCTAAAGATCCCAACAACAACAACAAAAAACTAGTAGAATGGATAAACTAATTTGGTAAAGTTTCAGGACACAAAATCAACATACGAAACTCAGCAACACTTCCATATGATAATAGTGAACAATCTGAAAAAGAATTTTAAAAAGTAATTCCATTTACGATATCCACACATAAGTTAGAATTAACTTAATCAAAGAAGTGAAAAATACCTACAATAAAAACTATGAAATTGAAGAAGACACAAAAATGGAAATACATTCCACGTTCATGGACTGGAAGAATGAATATAGTTAAAATGTCCACATTTCCCAAAGAAATCTACATATTCAATGCTACCTCTCTCAGGTTACCAATTACATTCTCCACCGAAATGTGAAAAACAATGCTAAAATTTATATGGAACCAAAAAAGACCCCAAATGGCCAAAGTTATCCTGAACAAAGAAGGTCAAAAATAGAGAAATCACATTACTTGACTTCAAATTATACTACAGAGCTGCAGTTACCAAAAAAAGAATATTACTGGCATAAAAACAGACACATACACCACTGGAACAGAACAGAGAACCACGAAAGAAAGGCACACACCTACAGTGAATTAATTAAAACAAAGTTACCAAAAACACACCCTGGGGAAAAGATAGTCTCTTCAATAAATAGTGCTGAGAAAACTGGATATCCATAGGCAGAACAATGAAACTGGACCACTCTCTCTTGCCAGACACAAAACTCAAGCTAAAGACGTATATTTAAGAACTCATACTATGCAACAGAAAGAAATCATTGGGGAAGCTTTCCAGGATATTAGACTGGGCAAAAATGTCTTAAGTATTACTACACAAGCACAGGCAACCAAAGCATAATAAACAAATTTGATCACATCAAGTTAAAAAGCTTCTGCACAACAAAGAATAAAATCCACAAAGTGAAAACACAACCCACAGAATGGGAGAAAATATTTATAAACTACCCCCTGATAAGGGATTAATAACCAGAATATACAACAGGCTTAAAAACTCTATAGGAAAAAAACCATAATAATCAAATAAAAAATTGTGCAAAAGCTTTGAGTAGACATTTCTTGAAAATATATTTAAAAATGGAAAACAGGCATATGAAAAGGTACTCCAAATCACTGATCATCAGAGAAATGCAAATCAAAACTACAATGAGATATCATCTCACCCCAGTTAAAATGACTTTATCCAAAAGACAGGCAATGACAAATGCTAAGGAGGATGTGGAAAAAAGGGAATCCTTGTACAACTTTTGGTAGGTATGTCCATTAGTACAACCACTATGGAGAATAGTTTGGAGTTTCTTTAAAAACAGTAAAAATAGAGCTAACATACAACCTAGCAATCCCACTGCTGGGTATATACTCAAAAGAAAGGAAATCAACATATCAAAGAAATATCTGCACTCCAATATTTTCTACAGTACTGTTCACAATAGATAAGATTTGGAAACAAACTAAGTGTCCATTCACAGATAAATGGATAAATAAAATGTGGTACATATACACAATAGAATACTATTCAGCCATAAAAGAGAATGAGATTCTGTTATTTGAAACACTGTGGGTGGAATTGGAGGTCACTATGTTAAGTGAATTAAGCCAGGCACAGAATGACAAACATCACATGTTTGCACTTATTTGTTGCATCTACAAATCAAAATAATTGACATCATGCAGATAGAGAGTAGAAAGATGATTACCAGAGGCTGGGAAGGTTATGGGGTGGGGTGGGGTGGAGAGAATGCAGTTGGAATGGTTCATGGATACAAAAAATATTTAGAAAGACTGAATAAGATCTATTATTTGATAGCACAACAGGAAGACTATAATTAATAATAATTTACTTGTACATTTAAAAATAACTAAAAGAGTAATTGAATTGATTTTAATACAAAAGATAAGTGCTTGAGAGGATGAATGCCTCATTTTTTCATGATATGGTTTTTATGCATTCCATATCTGTATCATAATGGGTTGTGTATCCCATAAACACATATACCTCCTATTTACCCACAAAAATTAAAAATTAAAATAATAATTTTTAGCCTTAGCATCTATAATCAGATTTTTTACTCACTTTCAGTTAAGTTTTTGCATATTCTATAAGGTAAAATTCTAACCACATTTTCTACTTGCAAGTGCATATCCAGTTTTTCTAGTACAATTTATTGAAGAGACTGTCCTTTCTCCATTAAATTGCACTCTTGAAAATTCTTTAATCACGTAAGTGAGTGTTTATTTTTGTGTTCTTTGCTATTTTTCATTAGTTTGTATGTATGTCTTCATGGCAGCATCACAATATTTTGATAATATAATTTTATAAGTTTGAAGGCAGGAAACGTGAAGCCTCTGTATTAGTTCATTCTCATGCTGCTATAAAGAACTTCTAGAGACTAGGTAATTTATATAGAAAACAGGTTTAATCGACTCACATTTCTATACAGCTGAGGAAGCCTCAAGAAACCGGCAATCATGGCAGAAGGGAAGCAAACATATCCTTTTCACAAGATCATGATGGCAGGAAGGAGAAGTGCCAAAGAAAGAGAAAAAAGTCCCTTATGTAACCATTGGATCTCAAGAGAACTCACTCAATATCATGAGAACAGCAGCATGTGGGTAACCACCCCCATGATTCAATTACCTCCTAGTGGGTCCCTCCCATGACACCTGGGGATTATGGGAACTACAATTTGAGATGACATTAGGGTGGGGACATAGCCAAACCATATCATTCTGCCCATGGCCCCTCCCAAATCTCGTGTCCTTACATTTCAAAATACAATTATGCCTTCCCCACAGTCCCCCAAAGCCTTAACTCATTTCAGCATTAACCCAAAAGTCAAGTCCACAGTATCATCTGGCACAAAATAAGTTCTTTCTGACTAGAAGCCTGTAACATCAAAAGCAAGTTAGTTACTTTCTAGATACAGTGAGGGTATAGGCAATGGGTAAATACACCCTTCCTAAATGGGAGAAATTGGCCAAAGCAAAGGGGCTACAGGTCCCTTACAAGTCTGAAACTGAATGAGGCAGTAATTAAATTTTAAAGCTCCAAAATCATCTTTTTTTGACTCCATGTCTCACTTCCTGGTCACATTGAGGCAAGAGGTGGATTCCCCTGGCCTTGGGCAGCTCCATCCCTGTGGCTTTGCAGGATACAGCACCCTCCCCCACACCAGCTGGCTGCTTTTATAGTCTGTCATTGAGTGCCTGTGGCTTTTCCAGACTCATGGTGCAAGCTGCCAGTAGTTCTACCATTCTGGGGTCTGGAAGACCATGGCCTTCTTCTCACAGCTCCACTAGGCAGTGCCCCAGTGGTGACACTGTGTGGTGGTTTCCACCCCACATTTCCCTTCCACACTGTACTAACGGAAGTTCTCTATGAGGGCTCTCCCCCTGCGGCAAACTTCTGCCTTGATATCCAGGCATTTCCATACATCCTCTGAAATCTAGACAGAGGTTCCCCTACCTCAATTTTTGACTTCTGTGTACCCACACGCTTAATACCACATGTAAGGTGCCACAGTTTGGGGCTTGCACCCTCTGAAGCCTTGGCCTGAGCTGTATCATGACCCATTTTAGCCAGGGCTGGAGAGGCTGGAACACAGGACACCAAGTCCCTAGGTTGCACACATCAGGTGGGCCCTTGGCCTGGCCAATGAAACCATTTTTTCCTTGTAGGCCCCTGGGCATGTGATGGGAGGGGCTGCCTCAAGGGTCTCTGACATGCTTTGGAGTCATATTCCTTATTATCTTGGAGATCAATATTTGGCTCCTTATTACTTATGCAAATTTATGCAGCAGATTGAATTTTTCGCCTTAAAATGGGTTTTTCTTTCTCTATTGCACTGTCAGGTTTCAAATTTTCCAAATTTATATGCTCTCCTTCCTCTTGAATGCTTTGTCACTTAGAAATTTCTTCTGCTAGATATCATAAATCATCTCTCAAGTTCAAAGTTCCACAGATCTCTAGGATGGGGCAAAATGTCACCAGTCTGTTTGCTAAAGCATAACAAGAGTCACCTCTGCACTAGTTCCCAACAAGTTTCTCATCTCCATCTGAGGCCACCTCAGCCTAGACTTTATTGTCTGTATCACTAACAACATTTGGTCAAAGCTATTCAACAAGTCTCTAGGAAGTTCCAAACTTTCCCACATTTTCCTTTTTCCTTCTGAGCCCTCCAAACTGTTCCAACCCCTGCCTGTTACCCAGTTCCAAAGTTGCTTTCACAGTTACAAGTATCTTTACAGCAGCACCCCACTACTAGGTATCAATTTACTGTTTAATTTGTTCTCAGGTTGCTATAAGAAATACCCAACACTGGGTAAGTTATAAAGAAAAAGAGGTTTAATTGCCTCATAGTTTCACACGGCTGGCAAGACCTCAGGAAACTTACAACCATGGTGGAAGGAGAAGTAAACTTGTCCTTCTTCACATAATGGTAGGAAGGAGAAGTGCCAAGCAAAGAGGGAAAAACGTCTTATAAAATCATCATATCATGAGAACTCATTCACTGTCACATGAAGAGCAGTATGGGGGTAATTGCACCCATGATTCAGTTACCTCCCACTGAGTCCCTCCCTTGACATATGGGCATTATGGGAACTACAATTCAAGATGAGATTTAGGTGAGGACACCGGCAAACCATATAAGCCTCAAATTGTTGTTTGGTGTGTTTTATTTTAAATAAGATTGTTTTGTCTATTTGAGGTCCCTTGAGATTCCATATGGATTTTAGGATGGATTTATCTATTTCTGCAAAAATATGGGATTTCACTAAGCACTGTCTTAAATCTGTAGGTTTTTTTGGCTAGTATTGCCATCTAAAATATTATTAATTCTTCTCATCCATAAATACTGGATGTCTTTCTACTTATTTGTGTTTCCTTTAATTAATTTTTTAACTTTTATGGGTACATGTGAATATCTCATCAACGTTTGCAAAATTATGTGTTTTTTAATTCTCTTCAGCAATACTTTACAGGTTATAAGCCTCTTTCATCCTTTATTAAGTTTATGTATTTTCTTATTTTTTAAACTTTTATTTAAAGTTCAGAGTTACAAGGGCCTATTTGTTACATAGGTAAACTTGTGTCATGAGGGTATGTTGTACAGTTTATTTCATCACCCAGGTAGTACCCATTAGTTATTTTTCCTGATCCTTTGCATCCTCCCACCCTCTAGCCTTTGAAAGGCCCCAGTGTGTGTTGTTCCTCTCTATGTGGCCATGTGTTCTTATCATTTAGCTCCCACTTATAAGTGAGAACATGCAGTATTTGGTTTTCTTTCCCTGTGTCAGTTTGCTAAGGATAATGACCTCCAGCTCCATCCACGTCCCTATAAAGAACATGACATCTCTCTTTTTTATGGCTACATAGTATTCCATCGTGTATTTGTGCTGCATTTTCTTTATCCAGTCTATCATTGAGGAGCATTGAGGTTGCTTCCATGTCTTTGCTATTGTGACTATTGCTGTCATGAGCCTACATGTGCATGTGTCTTTATAACAGAATAATTTATATTTCTTTGGGTATATACACAATAATGGGATTGCAGGGTCAAATGTTATTTCTGTCTTTAAGTCTTCGTGGAATTGCCACACTGACTCCCACAATGGCTGAACTAATTTACACACCCAACAACAGTGTGTAAACATTCATATTTTTCCACAACCTTGCCAGAGTCCGTTATTTTTTGACTTTTTAGTAATAGCCATTCTGACTGGTGTGAGATGGTATCTCTCTGTAGCTTTGATTTGCATTTCTCTAATGATCAATGATTTTGAGCTTTTTTCATATGATTGTTGGTTGCATGCATATCTTCTTTTGAAAAGTGTTCATGTCCTTTGCTCACTTTTTATATGGAGTTGTTTGCTTTTTTTGTACATTTGTTTAAGTTATTTATGGATGCTGGATATTAGACTTTCGTCAGATGCATAGTTTGCAAAAATTTTCTCCCATTCTGTAGGTGGTTTGTTTACTATTTTGATAGTTTCTTTTGCTGTGCAGAATCTCTTTAGTTTAATTAGATACTATTTGTTAATTTTTGCTTTTGTTGTCATTGCTTTTGGCATTTTCATCATGAGACCTTTGCCTGTTTCTATGTTCTGAATAGTATTGCATAGGTTGTCTCCCAGGGTTCTTATAGTTTTGGGTTTAACATTAAGTCTTTAATCCGTCTTGTGTTTGTTTTTTATGAAGTGTAAGGAAGGAATCCAGATTTAATCTTTTGCATATTGCTAGTCGGTTACCCTAGCACCTTTCTTTGAATAGAGAATAGTTTTCCCATTGTTTGTTTAAGTCAGGTTTGTTGAAGATCAAATAGTTGTAGGTGTGTGGTCTTATTTCTGGGTTCTCCTTACTGTTCCACTGATCTATGTGTCAGTTTTTGCAGCAGTACCATGCTGTCTTGGTTACTGTAGCCCTGTAGTATAGTATTTTATTATTTTAGATAGTATTGTAAATGAATTATTAAAAATTCCTTTCTGATTGTTCACTGTTAGTATACAGAAACATGATTTTTGCATGGTAATTTTTATTCTGAAACTTTTCTGAATTTATTTTAGTTCTAACCATTGTGTATATGTGTTCATTTGTGTGTGTGTGAGAGAGAGAAAGGAGAGGGGGACAGAGAGAGAGAAAGAGAAGAGAGAAAGAGACAGATTTTAAGGTTTTCTACATATAAAAATCATGTTGTCTGTGAAAAGAGATAATTGTACTTCTTGCTTTCCAATTTTGATGCCTAATTTTTGGGCGTAATTGTTCTGGCTAAAACTTTTTGTAATGTGTTTAATAGAAGCGGTGAAAGTGGGCAAATTGTCTTATTTCTGGTCTTAGAGGAAAAGCTTTCAGTTTCCCCATTGAGTGTGATGTTAGCTGTAGGTTTTATTTTTTGTCTTGCTTTTGCATTTACATGATAAATTTTCCACCCTTTTATTTATATTTACAATGTCTTATTTCAACAGGTGTGTCTTGTAAATAGCAAAACTATTTTATTTTTATTCTTATTTGACATTCTTTGTCACTGTGAGTAGTCTTTCATTTTTACATATTTAATATTATTAGTGACATATTTGAGTTTGAAGCTTTCTAGATTGTTCATACTGGTTTATCCATCTTTTATAAAAAAATTAAATATTATGTGATACTCCATGTTTTTGTCTATTATCTTTTCAAAATTATAAAAGCATCCAATTTTTTAGATCCAATAATAGAGAGTTCATTCAATATTTGTTAAATAGATAATGTAGGGCTAACCAATTTAATACAATTAGGGCCAAGACTGGATTATGATACAGTTTCTGTTTTGGTAACATTTATTTTATCTATATTTTATTTATGATCTTTTTGAAACTTCAAATTATATCCTGATGATTTCACAAATAGCCATAGAACTATGGACCCTGAAACCAAATATTTACCCCCTAAATTTTCTGGAACAATCCTGGATTATGCATGTAATCATAGCATAACTAATTATTTTAACAATTTTACTGTTAAAGGTGTTTATTATTCTACTTATATCCACCCCAGTTATAGTCATCCTATTTATGCAGCAAATAAACCTAAACTGGTTTCTCTCAGTGGGAAAATCCAGCATTTCAATGAACATGATATTTACGCACAAATATATGGGTATTTGCATTTAGTTGTGTTGAAAGTAAAATCTACAAGTAATATTTTGAGTATCAAGTCAAATTAAATAAAATAATGATATAAATTTGTAGATGAGTAAAATTAAACTTGGGCATTTTATTTAGTTTTTAGAAAATTTTGAATTTTCCCCAATACGTATACATCCATAGCTACATATACCTGTATCTAAAAACATAGATTACATAACATTTATGAAAGGCATATTGTTACTCAAGAAGTAGTCTGTATTTTAAGAGGACTTAAGTTAATTCTAATAACAAACCTTTATTAAATACTACTTTTATCACCATTTTAATACTGAAAAAGATTAGCCTGGATATATGTAGGTAATAAAAAAGCTAAGCTTTAAACTCAGGGAGTCTAAGGCCAGAATCCATGCTCTTATCCAATCACTGTGCTCTTCACTGTGCTATACAGCTTTATAACACATGTGCATATGTTTAATATATGAATTGAAGCTTTGTGTATAGTTCTTGCAACTGAAAATTATCTTCTTTACACTGGTAAAAACGTGTGGCCATGGTAACAAAGACATTTAATGGCCAGGGGCTTATAGTAGTGTGTTTCTTTATTTTAAAAAATAGGAGATATTTTCAAATATACTAATACAGGATAACTACCCAAACATAAGTTATTTTATCTTGTGAGCTAATACTGTTCTCTATATTTCCCCAGTCGACCACCAGAAGGAATCAAAGAGAAATTACAAGATAAATCTAAGAAAGATCCATTGTGTTCAGTCTTCATGACTGTGAAGTGTGTGATAAATATAAGTGAGTTATCAGGCATCTCCACATGAGTAAAGGTACATGTCATTTTAGTTCCCAAAAAGCAGCAATGAGCACTCCACCTATGAAAAAACACTTGATTCCAAGTATTTCAAGAGATTACAGTCATATATACGCATAGATCTAACTAGATAAGCACTCCTTAAACTAAAGAAGCTAGCAATCTATATTTCCACAACCAAGTAGTATGTTGAGACTTCTTTGCCCTACTGAAGTGCTTTTATACCTCAATAAAAAAAATTAATTAAAGAATGAGATATGTCTTAACTATTAAAGATGAGAAGTCACTATTTTCTATACAAAATCTTATGTTACATTTAAAAAACTAAGTTGAGAGTAAGCTTCAGACTCTTGTTACCACATATAAACAGCAAATATACAACCATAGTCTAAATGAAAATCTTTACAGGAACTCTCGAAACTATTCAAAGATTTACAGCAACCATAAAAACACTCATTTAAGAAAAAGTCACATGGAAAATGGTAGGAAAATGTGTGGCATGTTTATACACCCTTGCCCTACTCCTTTCCCAGTGTGACACAGAAAGGAGAAAGTTGCACAATTTCAGGTTACTTCCCTTGAGCCAAAAAAAAAAAAAAGTAGAGGAAAAGTTATTTGCAGTGATTTGGCCCATCTGTAATCTGCCTGAGGGACCAGTATCTGTCTCATATGATGTAGAGATCAGAGCGGAATGGCAGCATAATTAGGTTCCTAGGCTGGAAGGTACAGAGACAGTGGTGAGTATCATGGTACATGGAAACTACAGGGGAATATCAGACCCATGCATGCCTGAGGCAAGAGGCTATGGGTAACAGAATAAAGCAAAATATCTAAGACACTGAGAGGAGGCTAGAAGGGGACTTTTGCAGGAATTAAAGCACTTAAAGCAACTTTGGGAAAAATAAAGAAGTACACACATGGGCTAAGACAGGAAGCATATCTAAAAATTATACCTGACAAAATCTTAATCCTTCACCCCAGGGTGCTATCAAGGCCCAAAAAACTGCTAATTAGCAAAGGTCTTCTACACCATACTGTCCAGGCTGGGGAACCTGGCTGTTTCTTAACATGCTTAATTCTCAAAAATGAGCATAAGTCATACAAAGAAATGGAAATCATGGCCCATTTAAGGAAGAAAATAATCACATAGCCAGTCTGAAAAAACACATGCAGTGGACATACTAGAAAAACTCTTTAAAATAATTGTCTTTAATATACTCAAAGAGATAAGGGAAACATGAGAAAAATAGTGAAGGAAATCAGGAAATGATTCATGAACAAAATGAGAATATTAACAAAAACAAGTTAATTATATACAAAAAACTAAATAGAAATTCTGAACCCAAAATATATGATAGTTGAATTGAAAAATTCACTGGAAGGGTGCAACATAAAATTTGAACAGATAAAAGAATCAGTAAACTTGAAGAAATCATGTAAATTTAAAAATAACAATGAAAAACTGTGAACAGAACCTAAAGGACTTATGGAAACCAGGAAGTTTCATTGTGAGAAGGCCATCATGGGATCATCAGGAGAAGAATAGAGAAAAGAGAAGATAATTATTTTTAAAATTGATAGCTAAAAATGTCCAGAATTTGAGGAAAAAGTATGATACACAAATCCAAGAAGTTAATTAATTCCAAGTGGGATACACCGAAAAGACCCACACAGAAATCCATTATAATCAAACTTTTGAAAGACAAAGACAAAGAAAGAATCTTCAAAGCAGAAAGAAAATGTAACTCATCACATACAAGAGATTTTCAGTAAACATATCAGTGAACTTCTCAAAAACCACATAGACCAGAAGGAAGTGAGATGATATTTAAAGTGATGAAAGAAAAAAATAGCTATGAGTGGAGAATCATACATCTGGCAAAACTATCTTTCAAAATTGAGGAAAAAATTAAGACACTCCCAGATAAACAAAAATTTAGAGAGTTAATTATTGGTAGAACTGCTCCACAAGAATGATAAAAGAAGTTATTAAATTTAAAATGAGGGGACACTAGGGAATAACTTGAAGCTATATGTAATATTAAGTTTTTCAGTAAAGGTAAGTATGCAGACAAATAAAAAAATAAATATACTCACACACATAATTGTATTGTTTTGTTACTCTAGGTTTTCGTGTTTATTTGTTTGTTTAGTTTTTGAGATGGAGTCTCTGTTGCCCAGACTGGAGTGCAGTGGCATGATCTCAGCTCACTGCAACCTCCACCTCCTGGGTTCAAGTGATCCTCCCACCTCAGCCTCCCAAGTAGCTGGGATTACAGGCACCTGCCAGCATGCCTGGCTAATTTTCGTATTTTTTAGTAGAGAGGTGGTTTCACCATGTTCACCAGCCAGGTCTGTAAATCTTTACCTCAAGTGATCTGTTTGCTTCAGCCTCCCAAAGTGCTGGGATTACCGGTGTGAGCCACTGTGCCTTGTTAATTTTTATTTTATAATTATGCAAGCACAAATGCATAAAAATAAGCTTAAATCTATGCTATTTGGATGCAATATATACAATGTAAATTATGAAGTCCATGACAAAATGGAGGAGCAGAGGTGAAAAGGAGCGAGGTTTTGTATGTGACTAAAGTTAGGTTGATATTAATTTTAAATTATTATAACTTTAGGACGTTATATGTACTCTCCATGATAACCACAAAGAAAATATATCAGAATATACAGAAAAGGAAATGAGAAGTGATTCAAAACACAAAACATGCTTCTGAAAAAATATAAACACAAAGGAAGACAGTAGTAAGGGTAAACAGAATAAAAATCTATGACATACAGAAAACGAACAAAAGAACTGACAAACCTGTTCCCCTTTCAGTAATTACTTTAAATGTAAATGTATTAAACTTATAATTCAAAAGATATGAATAGGCAGAATGAATTAACATAAAACCGTGATCCAACCATATGCTGTCTACTTTAGATATAAGGACAGACATAGATTAAAAATGAAAGGATGGAAAACTGTTCTGTATAAACAGTAATTAAAAGACAGCAGGGCTTCTATATAACATCACACAAAATAGACTAAGTCAAAATCTATTATGAGAGGCTGAAAAGGGAAAATATCATGAGAAAGCTCAATTCATGGAGAATTCATAAGAATTATAAAGATATAGGTACACAACATCAGAACTCCAAAATGCATAGAATGAACATTGACAGAACTGAAGAGGAAAAAACAAAACAAAACACTTACACAATGATAGTAGAAGACATCAGTACTCACAACAGTATAGACTATTTGGACCTAACAGACATATACGAACCACTCCATATAACAATAGCAGTACACACATTTTCCTCTTACGCACAAGAAACATACCCCGGGTAGAACATGTTAGGCCACAAAGCAAGTAGTAAAAAAAAGAAAAAGAAAAAGAAAAGAAAGAATTTAAGTTAGGTAAACTTATTTATAAGTCTCCAACTTCTGGTGGGGCAATAGAAACAGGTCATATAATTTGTCTTTGTAGAAAACAAGAAAATCTGGGAGGCAATTTTCTAGAACAATCATTAAGAGCACTGAAAATTGATAAATGAAGTTTAAAATATGAGAATTTACTTAAAAAAATTTCTTACAGTGTTGTGTAAGAAATGTGTTGAGTTTTTGGCCATCATACCCATTCCCCTATTTCCTCCTATTCCTACTGTCTCAGGCTCAGTAGATTCTTGCCTCAAGGATGTGGTGGTGAGGGTGGGGGATCTGTAGTTGCTAAAGGTGAATGATTCAATTCAGAATGGGAGATAAAAAACAGATCCAGAAAATCAGCAGTTTATCAGTCTTTTTAGAGTTATTAGCAGACAGGTCATAAATTTAATGGGAAGAAAATAGAAGTGAGAAATACATACGGATGAGAATGTCTTCAGAAATCCCCAAACCCCTGGTTAACTGATAACTATATATATTCAGGAGACTCAAGAGAGCAAAACAAAATATGAAACTCAAGAGACACTTAAGACCTGGTTACAAGTTTGAATGCCTTCAACAACATATAGCTCAGCCAGCAGAGCCTGGACTATTTGAGCACAACTGCTGTCAAAATCTTGGCTGACCAATAAACTATACAACCACAAGACTGGCCTTTAGCCGTGCTAAAAACCATAAATGGAAATTATAAAATCTGGTGAGAGATAGCCACTTGGGGTAAACAATGCAGGGAAACAAATATCACAGTGATAAATCCAGCTAAGCTAAGAAAGCACATAAACAAACAAAAGAACCCCTCAAAAATAAAATATATCACATCTTAGAGCTGTCACATTACACTATCTAAAAATTTGATTCCAAACCAAAAATAAGTGGTATATAAAGAAGAAGAAAATTGCGACCCACACTCACGAACAAAAAGCATTCGATACAACTTGTCAGCTTAGTGGTCCTAGATTTTGGATTAAGACAAGACTTCCAAGTAACTGTTATAAACATAATCAGATAATTGAAGTAAACTATACTTACAAAAATACGAAGATGCCATGCCAATAATAAGTCAACAAATAAAGACTCTCTACAGAAAATAGAAATTAATAAATAGGGCCAAAAGAAAGGTTGAGCGTTGAATAGAAAATTACCTGAAATACCCTGTCTCTATTTAAAAACACAAAAAAATTAGCCGGGCGTAATGGCGGCCGCCTGCAGTCCCGGCGACTCCGCAGACTAAGGCAGGAGAATGGCGTGAACCCGGGAGGCGGAGCTTGCAGTGAACCGAGATCGCGCCCCTGCACTTCAGCCTGGGCAACAAAGCAAGACTGCGTCTCAAAAAAAAAAAAAAAGAAAAACAGAAAAAAGAAAAAAATTACCTAAAATAAAAACTGTGCTAAGTATACCCAACAGCAAGTTTCTGATGGCAAGTGAAAGGACCAATAAACTCAATATACATCAATGGAAAAATCATATTAGTAGACCAGAAAGAAAAATTATTTTTAAAAAATGAGGAGATTGAGAGCTCTGAGAGAGTATGAAACATTACAACATATATATGATAGCATTAGCAGATAATGATTAGAAAAATAAAAGAAAAATTTATATGAAGGAAAAGGAAGAAAAGGAAAACAAACACACCACAAAAGAATTCACACAGAAAGCAACTGAGGTTAACGGACTCACACAGCAATGACCTCACTCATCGCTATTTTGCCAGCAAGATAAAAGAGACCAGCAAATTAGCAGTGGATATTCCAACCCATTCCTGCCCCACTTGACTTTGCCTAGAGCAAAGGTCACCTATTCCCACTAAGCCCTGCCCAAATTGAAGATTTGTAAACACAGCAATGATTATTGTTTTCAACCATGAAGTTTAAGGGTAGTGTGTTACACAGTAATACATAGTTGGAACAACATGTATGAATATTTAATTTGTAAATCATTTAGTGAAAACTTTTACAATAAATAAGTGAACATCTACTTATGCGTTTTGAGTGTAGAAGTACCTAATAATCTGCCATTGTCAAGTAAACTACGATAAATACACACTCCAAAGCATAGACATGTATATCTCAAGAAATGTAATTTATTGATATATGTCTAATGTAATTACAGATATGCCTTTTGTGAATATTAAAACATTTCAACTTAAACCTAAATAGTGGTATTACACTATGGGCTACAATAATATGACAATGATATTATAACTGCAGATGTTTATAATTTTGTTTATAGTTAAACATGCTGTTCCATAAAACATGAAAATGTAGACAGCAAATATTTTAAATAAAGTATATAATGGAATATTTAACTAGTTAATGCTTGTCTTAGAAACTATATAGGGAAGCTAGGGGAAAAATGTTATTTAAAGAGCCTAGTCTATGTCTGTTTGTAAAAGTATGAAGTTCTAGGCTTTGTCTGGATTATCAGAAGACAAAGATGCAGCCCCGCTACCCTTTCCAACAATCTAATAGGAATCTGGGGGCTTCTTAGTGAATAAAAAATATTCATCAAGAAGGAGAGCATGGACTCAAAAATGGTGAGTAGTGGGGAGTCATTAGGAGGAATGGTATCTGACAAAATTTCCAGTATGTGCAAAAATGTATTATTTATATTTTATTTTCTTTGCTATTTGGCAATTTGATGTAATCATTTGTCAGTTCAAGTCTCATTATATATCGATGCATGAGTGCTCTGCTTGAGTGGTGTTTTTGGTTTTACTTTTTGGAGTGGGGCAGTAGGGTGAGAGAAAGTGATGTCAAAGAAATGAGAAGAAATTACCCTGAGTCATGTTATGAACTGAATTGTTCCTCTTCCTCATTTAATTAATATATTGAAGCCCTAACCACCAAGGTGTGCGTATATAGAGTTAGGGCCTTCAAGGAGGTAATTATCTTTAAATGATGTCAAAAGGGTGAGGCCAATGCAATGGGACTAGTGTCCTTATAAGAAAAGGAAGAGACACCAGAGGTTGAGCTCTGTGCATGTGCACAGAGGGAAGGCCAGGGGAAGGCATGGAACCTTGATCTTGACTTCCGGCCTTTAGAACTGTGAGAAAATAAACGTCTGTTTGTTAAGCCACCTTGTCTGTGGCATTTTGTTATGGCAGCCCTAACTGACCACTACAAGCCAGTAGGATAGGGGAACGAGAACAACCTTCTAAAGTAACATATGAATGAGATCAAAAGCAGGAAACGATTCTGAGAACAAATCCTTAGAAACTGAAACAAACTTCAGAAGGACATTCGATTTCCTCAGAATGAAGAATGAAGGGTTTGATTCAGTTTTATTTAATGGACAGAATTAACTGATCATACTGATCTGATAGCTAAAATATATGTTAAATGTTTTTTTTTTAATAAACCCTGGACTATATTAAAAGACCATAAAAAATAAGATTAACATTAAATTGCCTGACACAATATGTATATTTGGTTTTGTTTCTATTTTCTTTTGCACTGTCCTGAAAATCTATTTATAGTATCTCCTTTTTTTATAATTTTTATAACTTGAGGTTCAGCAGTAATGCCCATATCACTTGTTTTATATATTAAGCAACTTCAATTATACCTTTTAAGATGGAATCTTTGTTCATTCTGTTTGGTTTGAAATTAATGTAATCTGAAGTTTGGGGTAAAGAATGTTTAGAGTTAACTACTTGCAGTTTAACTAACTTTATTGTCTAAGGTATTAAAATTCAGTACCTTCTACCTGCAACTGCATACCTGGACACTGAAATGTGATCATAGTTTTTAAGTAGCAAATACCTAAAAAGGCTTATGGATGACCATAGGTAGATTAAGTTAATAAAGATATGTAGCAAATGCTTTTTGTTTGACTGAAGTATTTGTGAGCTTGAGGTCTTACTACTCTGTCTAGAAAAAATAAACAAAAATAAACAAACAAACAAACAAACAAAAAATGTAAAACTTAAGTAAGTTTAAATGAGAAGTGGAAGGAACCCCAAACATAAAACGAACAAGATATTTTCAAAACAATTTGTCAGTCAAATTACTTGACAGTGGAAGGAGAAGAAGACAGAAAACTAATGAAAAGATTTTGCCAAAAATGTAATCAGAAACCTGTAAATTATTTAATGAAATTGAACAGGCAATATTTTTATCACTTTATAGTATTTGAGAAATAAAAATCCTGTTTTAATCATTACATTCACTCCTTATTCCTTCACAAAGTGTAAGCAAAATTAATATCTGTGACTTTTCTGTTTCTATTCATATTTATAATTTTAAAAATTACTGTCTAAAATATACTGTATGTTAGACTAATATGCATGTAATTTTTAATTTAATATTTAAAGTAACTACTTTTCATATTATCAAAATGTATACAAATGTAGTTTCAATATATACAGTTTCATCAGATGAATAGTTATTAAGTATTAATTTAAACATTCTCCTATGTTTCCTATTTTAAATAATAAAGCAGCCAAAACTATTACTATGACATATTTATCTGCTTTTCCCTTAGACTATGACATAGAGACAAATGACTTTTTACCTGCTGATTTTTTTTTTTCCTTAGAGAACTACCTATATAATGCTACTTTTTGTCCATCTTAATGCTTTAAAGATAACTAAATGTGTTGCTTAGAGGTTCTTTTTTGTTTGTTTTGGTTTGGTCTTTTACTAATTCTAGCCCAGGACATTGTTGTATAAACAGGGTAGTAATGAGTGATGTCAATTTAAGTTTTGTAAAGGAGATTATTTTGATGAAGGGTGATGTGGTTTGGCTATGTCCCCACCCAAATCTTATCTTGAATTCCTATGTGCTGTGCAAGGGACCCAGTGGGAGGTATTTGAATTATGGGGGCAAGTTTTTCCTATGCTGTTCTTGTGATAGAAAAGAAGTCTCACAAGATCTGGTGGTTTTAAAAAGGGGAGTTTCCCTAAACAAGCACTCTCTCTCTTTACCTGCTGCCATCCATATAAGATGTGACTTGTTCCTCCTTGCCTTTCTCCATGATTGTGAGGCCTCCCCCAGCCACGTGGAACTGTAAGTTCATTAAACCTCTTTATTTTGTAAATTGCCCAGTCTTGGGTATGTATTTTTCGGCAGCGTGAAAATGGACTAATAAAAATGGCTATGTTTGCAACAAGGAACATGAATAAAGAGATAATTTTATTCCTTTAACACCAAGGTAATTTCATATTCTAGGAAGGTAATCTTCAGCATTTAAAAATATCAGCAATTAGTTTTAAAACAAAATAGTAAGAATATATAGAGATATCAATTGAATTTGTATGCATTCTTCTCCACATTTCATGTGTTGAATCCCTAATCCCCAAGGTGTTTGTATGTTGGGGCCTTTGAGAAATAATCAGTGTTAGTTGAGGTCATGAGTTTGGGGCCATCAAGATGAGACTAGCATCCTTTAAGAAAAGACACCAGGTTGGGAGGCTGAGGTGGGCTGATCACCTGAGGTCAGGAGTTTGAGACCAACCTGGCCCACATGGTGAAACCCCATCCATCTCTACTAAAAATACAAAAATTAGCTGGATGTGGTAGCCCACACCTGTAATACCAGCTACTTGGGAGGCTGAGGCAGGAGAATCACTTGAACCCGAGAGGCAGAGGTTGCAATGAGCTGAAATCGTGCCACTCTACTCCAGTCTTGGCAACAGAGCTAGACTCCATCTAAAAAAAAAAAGAAAAGAAAAGAAAAAAAGAAAAGAAAAGACACCAGAGAGCTTAATTTCTTTCTTGCCTTTCTTGTATATGTACCAAGGAAAGGCCATATAGGCACACATCAAGAAGAATGTCTACAAGCCAAGAAGAGAGCCTTTACCAGAAGGTAACTAATCTGGTACCCTAATCTCAGACTTTCAGGCTCTAGAACTGTAAGAAAATATATTTCCATTGTTTAAGCCACGCAGTCTGTGGTATTTTGATTTGGCAGTCAAATATAGACGGACTAATACATGCAATGATTGTAAATCTTTATAATTTATTTTAATAGTACTCCTAACCCAGTGTACTTCTTAAGATATAGTAAAGACGGTGGCTCAAGCCTGTAATCCCAGCACTTTGGGAGGCCGAGACGGGCGGATCACGAGGTCAGGAGATCGAGACCATCCCGACTAACACGGTGAAACCCCGTCTCTACTAAAAATACAAAAACTAGCCGGGCGAGGTGGCCGGCGCCTGTAGTCCCAGCTACTCGGGAGGCTGAGGCAGGAGAATGGCGTAAACCCGGGAGGCGGAGCTTGCAGTGAGCTGAGATCTGGCCACTGCACTCCAGTCCGGCGACAGAGCGAGACTCTGCCTCAAAAAAAAAAAAAAAAAAAAAAAAAAGATATAGTAAAGACAAAATTGTATTGACTATATTAATATTAAATACCAAGAAAAGGAATTGGTAAGAACCCTAAAACTAACAATAATGCATATTAAATAAATAAGCCTTTTATTTTCCTAGCATTTTATATATACAGTATTTCACTGAAATTGCAATAAAATCAAATTAGGAATAACTTCCATTTTCCACATTTACAATTATATATTTTTCATATAATCAGTTCAATAGATGTTAAGTAAAAGAATTATGTGTGTAATCCATATATATGTATCAAAGAAGAACTACAAAGTATGCAAAAAGAAGAAAGCTGAAGATATAATCACATGGCATTTTTAGTAAGTATGCTTGATTAATTCAAGTAGAAATAAATCAGGATACATAAAGTAGAATATGCAAAATCAAATTCAAAAAGTATCAATAATTGCCTGTGAGACATTTAAATTAATTTCATGAATCCATATAACATTGGTAAGCAGCATGCCATTTGTAGTCTTGTCTTATAATTGTTTAGCATTTCTTTTTAAAAGCAATTTATCTGCTTTGAATAAAATCCTATTCATCAGTAAATGACAAAAGCTCCATAAGGAAATATTTAAAATAATACTGAAATTAGTACTTTGAAATCTCTTTCATCTAAATGTTATTTTCTTCTCTAATATAATGGAAAAAATCACAAATTAAAGAACATCTGAAATAACTTTAAGTATCTTTGTTAGGAGAATAGTTCATGATTCATAATATGTAGGTATTTGAGCTTCTCCAAATCAAAATTAGACTTTCAAAGACATTTTCTTCAAAATGAAAAAAACCCACCAAATTGCGTGTCAACTTCATTTAAGTGAAAAAAGAGTTTTTTTTGAAGCTTCCATTTTATGTCAGCTGACCCTGCTTGAATATCTACATTTCATGCTGTGTAAATAGAACTGCTTTTGTGCTATTTTCCTGAACATTTTCTACATTAGTTCAATCTGGAATCCTAGCAACAGACCACTTTGACATGTGCTATTTTTCTTTTTGAGTAAATAGGTTTTAATTGTCAGATAGTAGAGATCGGAAATCAACGTTACCAAATATCTGATATCAGCACATTTAGCTCCCTGGATGATTATTTTCTTCCTCCAGAATCTTAATAAAAACATTTCTATTCAATCACTTAAACATATATTTAAATGATTCAACTTATTTTTTTATTTTAAAAAAGAATGCAATGAATATGTAAATATATTCTGACAAAGAGGCAACCTACACTAGCAAAAGTATGTGAATGTCCAACTTCAATCTCCTGACTGATAAAGTCCTTCTATTGATATTTCCAGTCACAGCCGCAGACCGTGGTTAACATATTTAGTTTGTGTTAACTTGGCCTTTTCTTTATGCTTTTAATAAATATAATAATGTGTATAACACTCTTCAAATACATTTTGATTTATAGAAGATTGTGTCATTCTTACTTATTCTACTGGCTTGCATTTTATTCACTTAACAGTATGCCTTTGAGAGTTTCATAGCAAAACCTATAGGACAAGTGTACCTGAATTTTAAAATTGAATAACATCAGCAAAATAATTGGTAACAATACTTAAATATTTACTTTGTATCAAGTACTGCCAGGCATGTTTGTTTGAATAAAGGTTTTTAATCCCTACAGTCCTATGAGTATGGTAACTCTTTTAAAGAGAAGGGAATTCATTCTCTATTAAAGAGAAGGGAATTCACAAATAAGAAAAGATTAAGTATCTTTTTCAATGTCACATAGTTAGTGTCAGAGTTGTATTTGCACTGAGGCAATTTGGCTTTAGAGTTTGAGCTCTTAATCAGACACTACTGGTTTCCAAAACAGAGCATCTTTCCTAAAAATGTTTGTACCATAATTACCTATTCTTTTATTGTTAAATTCACAGTACTCTGTTTTAATATAACCAACAACATATTTTGAAATCCCTTTAAAAGGATATGGTATGTATAAATGTATACTTATATTTGATACATTTTTTAAATAATAATTGTATGAAAACATGCATGCAACAGTTTATATAATAAAATCATTATTAGTGTATTTTCTCCTTGGTATTTCTAATTGCAAATATTTACAAAAGTTTATATGATTATCTACTGTTTGGAGAGTGAGTGTATTTTATGAAATATTAGGAATTTTCCTAAAAGATGTGAAAAGAAAAAGCTCGCCTTCAAAAGTAAGATTATTCAGTAATACAATAACATTGAATGTCAAAATATTTTGGAGAAGAGATTTTCCTAATTCTTTTAAAACTAATTTATTATTTTCATAATCAAGGTAGTAAAAGCAAACTTGTAGAATTACCCTGTAAAGTAAACCCTGACTCTTTTGTCTTTGGCAATAACGCCTTGAAGGTGGGTGTCTATAGTAAAAGGATGCAACATAGGAGAGGTAAGAGCAATATTATAAACTTTCCAGTTCTAGAAGTTGTAGAGCCACTAAAGCTGATCAAATCAGGTTACACAAAGTAAGACTGAAGGTAGTTGTGCAGATAATTAATATGGTACAGATAAATTAAAAAAATTTGGCAGCACACGCTCAGGTAGAGGGAGGTTCTAAGAGTTCGTGTCAGTGTTTCGTAGCCACTCTTAGGATTTTAAGGAATGACAATGAACCAGAAAGAGCTGAAAGAATATCTGGGGTCTTGTCAAAGGTAACCAGGCTAACAAGGTCTAGAGTGCTTTACCCTGGGGAGTATGATCTACCCCATATGGGACCAAACAAGACAGGGTCAGATCTTTGAGATGTCTGCAGTGCTGCAGGGATTGGGTGACCACAGAGTCAGCTACGGACTCATCCAGTCTCTGACTAAGATAAGGTCATAAATTACATTCTCTGCGAATTTCTGACTTGAAGGCAACAATGCAAACAGCAATTAGGGAGGGCAAGTGTTATTGCTTCAGAGACCACAAGTAGGCTTGGATATTCAATCTGTTCTTATCTGGGGCTTTTATCTTCAAATATCATTTATTTATTTTTATTTGATTTGAATATTTTTTCTCAAAAGCAGAAAAATAAGAGGAAAAACAGTACTTTTAATCTAAAAGAGTCTGCATATTAAAGATTTCTTTTAATAATTGGATTAAAGACAGTTTAGCAAAATGGATATTTCGTTTTGTTGTTGTTGTTGTTGTTGTTGTTGTTGTTGTTGTTGTTTTGAGATGGAGTCTCGCTCTGTCGCCCGGGCTGGAGTGCAGTGACCGGATCTTGGCTCACTGCAAGCTCCGCCTCCCGGGTTTACGCCATTCTCCTGCCTCAGCCTCCCCAGTAGCTGGGACTACAGGCGCCCGCCACCTCGCCCGGCTAGTTTTTTTGTATTTTTTAGTAGAGACGGGATTTCACCGGGTTAGCCAGGATGGTCTCGATCTCCTGACCTCGTGATCTGCCCGTCTCGGCCTCCCAAGATATTTAGTTATTTTTTCTTGCCAGCAAGGTGAAGGCTTAAGATAAAGGTCAAATTATTGAGGAACAAAAAGATTGTCTTAATTCTTGCATATCCAAATTGTAGCCAGATTGAATCCAGCCAAGAAGGTTTTTCCCTCTTTCAAGTTTGTCAAGAGACATTCTGTTGTTATTATTTATTTGTCTCATTTTCCTTTTATTTTATAAAAGGGTGTTGGGTTTTGCAAACGCTTTTGTTTTATAAGAGTTGGAAATAAAATATTTTGTTTGTTGGTTTTTACTCATATTTGGTCAGCATTTCCTCAACTGTGCTTCACTAACATTCATGAATATATAAGCCCAGTGCTTGGTGAAGAAAAGGTTTCTGGGAGAGATGAGCTAGTTAAATGGTTGGTGGATTAGGAAATCCCACTGAAGGATAATTAGTTTCCTTGAGGGCTCAAACTTGCCATGACTTGCCATGACTTTGGTTCACGTAGGGATTAATTTCAGGAGTAGAGAGGAGTGTGACTATTCCGGCAATGGGACTTGCTGATTCCCATCTTTCTAATCCTATTCCCAAGAAATTTTAAGTCAGTCTTTGCTCAATGGAAATGCAATGACTAATAAGTAAAATAAAATAAAAACCTACCGTAATTTTTTTTATTTTTTTCTCTCTCTCTCTCTGTCTCTCTCTCTCTCTCTCTCTCTCTCTCTCTCTATATATATATATATATATATATATAATATTAGTAATATCACATTCCAGGTCTCTCTCACACACACACACACACACACTCCAGTTTCATGGTCTGTCTTGTTTTATAGGTATCTTCTCTTAAAATGTTAAGGAACAGACAACCCTTATGGTACTAAACTATTCCAGAGTGTTTTCAACCCTAATGGGGTCTGTAAAAACACTGATATCAAAGTTGGACAAGAAATACAACGGGAAAATGAAAAACTGTTTGGTCAGTTTCACTTAGGGCTCTGAGTTTAATGACACACTTTCTATCAACATTTTCAACTATGTATTTTTTTAATTAAAACAATATTAATAATGTTTATCAGATCTAATAAGCAGAGGATTTACACAACCTAAATCCACTTCATTATTAAACATAAAAATGTACTGATAAATATTTGATCCAACTTGTTTGAAAAATGGTAGTCAAAAGGTTAATATAATTATCGAAGGAAAAATAAAAATGGCAAAAAAATCAAAATATCAAGAATAGCCACAGACATAGATGAACTAAAACAAATCGCAAAAAAAAAAAAAAAAACATTTTCAACAAGTTTGTAAACCTGAAATTCATTTTAAGTATAAAAATGGAGACATTACAGAAACTTGAGAATTACATCAAAGTACTATTCTTACCCTTCCATTTCCACTCTATTTAACTGTTGCAAATTAAGTCTACTCTCAGACAAGTTCACTGGTGTATTCTTTCAAACTTTCAAGGAGCATTTAATGTTTATGCTACTTAAATTCTCCCAGACATAGAGATTCATGTCTTCTTAATACTTCTCACCAAGCTGGTAGCTGTAACACTAATATCACTAACATATAAGAGTGGGGTACATTCTTTATGTAATCTCCTGCTTTTAGTGTGTCAGGAGATGAAAGCAATGGCAGTAGCACATTGAAACCGTGTGTATTTTTCCAATGTCCCTCTTTTCATAATTGATTTGTGACTCAGAAACATGTCTGGGGATAAAGGCGTGCTCCTCTCAGATTTCAGTCACCACAGTGAAAAATTAACAACATGGGCTAACTAGTTTTACCAAGAGCAGGGACAGTGGAGGCACAGGACACACTTGTCTTTTATTTGTTCAGTTTCTCCTCAGTTATCTTTGATTTCGATCTCCAACACGATTCTCAGGTTGATTATGCTTTCTTTTGTGCTCTTCCCTGCATCTAGACTTTCTTGGTTAGAAATAATAGCCAACAGAGATTAAATTGGCCTTCAAAAGGACCTCTCTTCATATCTTCCTGTGTCATTTTGTGTAGAAGAAGTGGCGTCCAAGCAGGACAGCTTGTGTCTTCCTCGTGTCCCATGAAGATTCCAGCCCAAGCAGAGTTGTCAGTATGTCCCTTGATAAATGAATTTATAGTGTTTTGTAGTTAAAAAAAAAAAAAATGGATAAAAAGAATGTGGTAAAAAAGTAGTTGGACTAAACATGTGTATTTAAATTTGTATCATCTTTGTATTTGGTGTCTTGTTTAGAGAGTCATCTGTCCTGTTTGTTAGGGATATTTTTCTCTTGTTAAAAAGTACCTCCTGTTGAATACTCAAGAAATTAAAAGGGAAGCATGATGGGCACACACTGAGCGCTCTTTACTGGAGAGGCTGGTTTTAGCCTCTCACTTTTAGCAGGACAGGCAGTCGGTGGAGTGCCTGTGCACTGGACTTGGACATCGCCTCCTGCATGGCACACCTTCACCAGGACGACCAGGCAGGCTGCTTCACCTTACCGCACTTGATGTGCCTGCTCTGAGGTTTCCCCTGTCATTCATAACAGACCAGGATTCCTTTGTGTTTCTGTATAACATCAATGAGGAAATGGAGCTATTTTCACTTCACTGCCCTCTTTTGAATATTTTCATTGTAATTACTGATTCTATTAAGGAAGAACAATAAAGGCAGTGTACCCCCCTACTACAATGCTTGGGAAACAAGTGTTAGGTTGTGCACATGACAAGAGAGGACTCTGAATACACCTACTCTTCAGCAGCCCAAGCCTTATTGAGTTGGGATAAAGAACTCATTCTCTGTTCTTTGAGAAAGGTTTCCTGTACTAATTTTTGTCCTTTTGGGATTCTAAGTGGGCCAAGAAGCAAAAACATCCATGTGTTAATTAAGGGGAATTGGGAACACGTTTTCCTATGTTTCAACTAACTAAAGAATAGATGATGAAGAAATTCTCCCTGTAGCTCAAAAAAAAAAAAAAAGAAAGAAAAAAAATTTAAAAAGTGTCAACCTGCCGCCTTCTAATTCTAGCTCCACCACTTTTTACTGGTAGGAACTACCATAAGTCACTATATCTTTTTCAGCTTCAGTTTTCTCCATGATCAAGTGAACGTAAAAATGCTTCATAAGGTTTTTATGAGGTTTCAACTTGAAATGCATTTAAAGCGTGTATCATATACTAAGCATTGAAATGTTAGCTTATATTCATTGATCAAATATTTTCCATATGAAAAAATATACTCATGGTTAAAGAAGGTATGGCTTAAATGCTGAATTCCGTTTCCAACTCGGTAATTTGGTTTAACTTACTTTTGGTCTGGCAAGAAATTTTAGATTTTATGATGTAAGATGATGATTTCTGTAAGTCGAGTATATATACATTTTATCCCTCTATCTTAAGTTTATTTCATTTTGTTGAATTTCAAAAACAAGTTATGCGTATGTATACATCTTTGACAGATATTAGGAATCAAACTAAAAGCTTATATACATGTCGGTGGTTGTTCTAAATACACTTTTTGGAGAGAGTAACATGCATACAGGGATGGTATGAACATTCATCAGGGTTTTTCTCCAAATTTACTGAAAAGACACAGCCTAAATGATACAGAGGGTTCTTGAATCTCTTGCAAGGAAAAGTTCAGGGCATGTCCATAGAGTAAAGTGAAAGCAGCTTTATTAGGAAAGTAAAGGAATAAAAGAAGGTTCTACTCCATAGACAGGGCAACCACAAGGGCTGCTGGTTGCCCAGTTTTTTGGTTATTTCTTGATATGCTAAACAGAGGGTGGATTAGACCATATAGAGTAACTTCCTGACGTTACCACTGCATTTGTAAACTGTCATGGAGCTGGTGGGAGTGTAGCAGTGAGGGTGACCAGCGGTCACTCTGGTGGCCATCTTCATTTTGGTGGGTTTTAGCCGGCTTCTTTACTAGAAACTTTTATCAGCAAGGTCTTTATGACCTGTATCTTGTGCCGACCTCATATCTCATCCTGTGACTTACAATGCCTAACTGTCTGGGAATGCAGCCCAGTGGGTTTCAGCCTCAATTTACCCACCCCCTATTCAAGATGGAGTTGTTTTGGTTCACAAGCCTCTGACACAAATGTTTTAAAAAGCAGTATTAGCTATATCATTTTTCAAATGTATCCTTCTAATAAAATTATAAACCATATTTTATTTTAGTAGTTTAGTAGTATTCAAAACTGAATTTTAATACAAAAAGCAAATAATTGAGTATTTGTTACTCTTGTATATGTATTTGCTCCTCTTGTATATATTGTGTTGGTCTTCGGAATCCAGTTAGAAAGACCCTCTTCCAAAATGAAGCCTTTTAGAAGGAGAAGGGAGAAAAATCGTGATATTGTTTTATAAATATATATATGTATAAAGATATATATATATATGTATAAAGATATATATATATTCGAGATGGAGTCTCACTCTGTCGCCCAGGCTGGAGTGCAGTGGCGCGATCTCGGCTCACTGCAAGCTCCGCCTCCCAGGTTCTCGCCATTCTCCTGCCTCAGCCTCCCGAGTAGATGGGACTACAGGCGCCTGCCATCATGCCCAGCTAATTTATTTTTTTGTATTTTTAGTAGAGACGCAGTTTCACCGTGTTAGCCAGAATGGTCTCTGACCTTGTGATCCGCCAGTTTCGGCCTCCCAAAGTGCTGGGATTACAGGTGTGAGCCACCGCACCCGGCGGATTATATTATTTTTAGAAACTGTATCATTACTTAGTTACTTCAAGGGCTCCTTATTACATTTAAGACAAGCATCAAAATATATCTCAAAACTAAGGGTGATAGTCAAAATATTTTTAAGACCTATATTGGCACAATCCCTTACCAATCAGAAAGTGTGACTGACAAATCTGAACAGTCATTGACCTCAAACAATGAGTAAAACAATAACACTCTGTATCAGGTGAACACTGTTTTGTCTATGAGACACAGCACCATCTCACTCCAATGCACTTTATCAAAGTCATCACACCTTCATTCCTTATCTCTGTTGCCTATACTCGCTTTCTTTAATTACAGGAATTGCATAACTCTCTCACAACTATGTCTTAACTCTGGCTATTTCTTTCAAATGGATCAGTCTCCCACACAATTCTACATACCCTATTCTCCCCTTCAAACCCTTTGCTAGCCGATGTTACTCATCCTCTCATGTTTATTATCCCTTTGTCAAAGAAGGATTCTGTAAGATACTGTCATAGTAGTAGTTTATTCATTGCATCTTAATTCCATGGACGTTTGTGACCCTACTTAAAAAGTTTCCATTCCCCATTAACCTTTACATTTATAAGAGTAGAAACTGATTTTAGTTCATAAGCATTATAATATCTATCATCAACTTCAGAGAAACTATCCAATGATAGGGACTTAATAAATATTTGTTGAATACTTGACTGTATCACCTCATAGTTTTTAAAATGTGTTCCCACGTAGACTGTAATGGGGATGTATATTATTTTATTGAAATCATTTTAAGATGATAAAAATGAAATATTAAAAGCTGTATTGAAACATGTTGACTGTACTTTAAGGGACAAACCCTGAGTATGCTGAGAGGATACTATAAACTGAGGTGGCAAATATGGCTATTGACATAGAGACGATGACAAAAATTTTTGTAGAGGATCATTAATTATGGCTATTATTTTCTTTGATAGAAGCAACAAGACTTTCAAAAAACTATCAAATTAGGTAAAACACAAAAAATAGAAAATGACTTTCTCCAGTAAATAATTTGTAAGGAATACATTTCATCATCATCATTATTACTGATTATACTGAAAATGAAATCAGTTTTAGAATAACGACCTTGTCCTTTGTTAAAGATAAATCACTTATTCCCTGTTGGAAGGCTTGTGTATGTGTCTTCATCTCTACTTTAAGGCTATGGTCTTCCATTTTTCTGTCAAAGCATCACTAAAACTTGGTGCACAGTTAAAATGATTTGAGTAGTTATCTTTTGTAAAAAAATATTCAGACAATTGGGTCCTCGGGTCCATAATATCATAGCATCTCTTTTGTTATATTCTGTGATGTAGATATACCTACATCACAGAATATAACAAAATTTTATATATATATACACACACACATATATATTTTATATATATATATATATATATATATAATTTATTTATTTATTTATTTTTTTTTTTGAGACGGAGTTTCTCTCTTTCTCCCAGCCTGGAGTGAAGTGGCATGATCTCAGCTCACTACAACCTCTGACCCCCAAATTCAAGATATTCTCCTGCCTCAGCCTCCTGAGTAGCTGGGATTATAGGTGCCCACCATTTATATTTTAAGGACTCTCCACTGAGTAAATTTTATGCACTTATCCCCTGGCTTCTTATATCTATACAACATAACTATATGTCTGAGATAATATATTGCAGGATATTACAAACTTTGTGTGGAAGAAAAATCTGCTCAGTGTTACCCTTTATACCTTTATTGCAGTAACATATTAAGAAGAAGAAGATGACCAAAATTGCAGTCCTCTACAGATGTCAGATGTCAAGCTCTGGAGTGTTTTCTCTACTTTAATTTTACCACTTTATTGTTATAAAAAGAATATTTTCTGTTTCCTTCTTGTTAAAGTTTTTGGTAAGAGCCATTTAAGGTGAGAATAAGTATTCATTAATCTATATCTATCCAGCTACAGTAACTTTAATCTATTGTGTATTTGTATATCACTTCTGTCAATCTATAAACTGCTGAATCATTGATGTAGGCCTTTATGTTGACAACTGATGAAAATGAAACAGAGAGCACAAATACCATTTGTAACAAGAAAAAGGAGCACTATTGAATATATTTCCCTCTCAAGATCTTTGTTTAAGACAACAGGCAATCCTTGGATTTCATATTCTTGAAGTTTGCAAAAAAATCTATTATATATCATTACAATAAAGAATTATACATTTTTTAAAAGCTCTTTGGAAAATTTTGGTTTATAAGTATAGAATTCTTCTAATCTGAAATGCTCTGTCAATTGCTAACTAGTGTGTTGCTCCTAAATTTGTCTCATATTCCTTATTGTCTCTCATAAAGTGACCGTGCTAGAAGAGACCAGCTGGAGTAGCCACAGGCATCACAGTTTAGTTAGCCTGACTCATTTGCTATTCATGGCTTTTGTAGGCTATTGCTCTGTAACCTAAGGAGACCCTGCAGGGGTCAATACCAAACCCAAGTCCACCTGAAAGCTTCTTTTAACTCTCTGGTTTAAAAAAAGAATTGATACAGCGGGCTCTTGCCTTTTATTCATTTCAATCAACTTCAAACTCACACCTGCCAAGAGTGGGGAAACCAATTCAGTTTCATTGTCTTGCTCTTTTCATTAGGTTGGTTGCCTGGCCCAAATAACTGATAAGACAAGGAGTAATGAGGCCCTGTTTGGGTGGAAGGGAATTAATAAAGCAAGGTGAGGAACACAAAATCCTTGGTTTGTATCATATCCATTTTACATAGCAACCCAAGAGTTTGACTTATTCCTACGAAATTGGCGTTGTTACTAAACTTCTTCCAGTTGGGTTTTTTAAAATCTGAGGCAGAACTAAAGACTATTCATAGACATATGTCACTGAATATCACAACACAGTTGTATACTCATATATAATTGACAAATAATTCAAGAACTTTCTCATTTTCCCAAATAAATCTTACTTAACGCTTTCTAGTAATCTACAGATGGATTGTTTTGAATTAGAATCACCCATCCTACATATATACAAGTTCAGGTAATAACTAATTTTGGTGACCAGCAATAAAGAATGCTTGTTGTTAAAGGAGACTTAAATATAACTTTGAATTATCTTGTTTATAATTTTTAAATTAGGTTTTAGTATTGCTTCAATTATTTTCACTATTTTGGAAAAGGCAGAGACTAGGATAATCGATATTTAATAAACACAGACACTATTGACAAGTTCAGTAAAACAACTATTAAATCTTTAGGTTAATGGAGGATTCAAAACAATTATGTCTTAGACGTGAACCTCACCAGGGACATGAGGGACAAGTAGGAAGAAACATGTTTGTTGGTTATAATTAAACATGTAAGCTGTTTTATCATCCAAGAAATATCCATGTAACCTTTGGTGTTAATTTTTTAATAAGGTGATTAAGTATGTATTTCTAGACATATTCAATAATTTTCATGTTAATAATTAAAATCTCTCTATCACACAGGAAAATAACTTTGGCTTATTCCATAGAATGTATTAGAAATGAGAGTTAAGCATAAAATAATTTATAAAATATGTTCTCACAAAATATGTAAAATGTTTGGAATATCTAATCAACTTCATGTATAAACATTACTTCCGAGTCTGGTTGAAAATATCCTCAATTTAAAAAAAGGTTGAAGCTTATTTATGTAAATTAACTTAATACACAGATATATGTACAGAATTCTGGGATAAAGTGGCAATGAAAGTGTCTCCAACCTGAATAGTTTTCAGATTTATGTTTCCATTTCATCTGCCAGTCTGGCAGCATAATTCCCAAATCTCTCAGCAGAAAATCTTTCATTTGAAGCAAGCTTCTGTTATGTGATCTTTTCCCCCCTGGCAGATGATGTGTTAAAAATGTACTATCTGGGAGATGGACCAGAGGCAGGTGCACAGGTTTTGATGTGGAAGGCTTGGCAGGTGTGACCCAGAATGGAATATATGCTCCTCAGAGGGACCTGTTGAGATCAGATGTTCATGAAAAAGACAATGCTCAAATTATTCCAACATGCATATAATTATCTCTAAATGTGGTATTGTGACCTTGCTGTAGTTTTCACACAAGCAAATACATTTAAGCCGTGTTAGCAATAGCTGAACTATGATGTTTCTGGATCTCTAAAAACATTTAATTGTATTTCTAGTCTTTTGCTATACTTAGAATATACAATTAGAAAGAGAGTTAATTAGCTACCCAGATTAAAAGGAAAACAATAAAAACAAAAGTTACTTGTAATTTCCTGCCCAATAAAATGCCTCTGTCTAAGCATTGTGCAGCATGGTCTCATTCTTCCTTTCCTCTTCTTGACAGTCAATGTAATTTCCCCTTCCCAAACACACATTCTCTGCGTAGAACTTCCTCCTTTGGCCTTAGATTTAGTTTACCCCTACGTTTTCTATAGTATTTTAACTTTTAGGATTTCATTGGACTTCTATCAAGTCTGTGCTAGCATGTCACATGATAGGTACTACTTAGTAGACACTTTAAAAAGATAAAGGAATGTATAAAAGAAGAAAAACATTCACCATGCTGCAAGACAAACTAGCCTCTCTTTTTGTTTTTCTTTGTACATTCTTCTGAACATTCCAGGATCTGTCTGGTATTAAACCTAGGTAGAAAACTGTATTATCAAAAACTATTATGATCTTATAAATCTTCACGTTTACACTTGCAGAAATAATTATAACAATGACCAAATCATTTGGTATGCTGTCATTAAAATTATAGTTAAATCATTGCCACAAATTTCAGTAACTAATAATAAGAGCCTGTAAGAAGCAGTTGACAAGTCATTGTTAGAATGGAAAACACTAACTTTCTCATCATGAATTGCACAAAACTATTTGCATTAATAATAAAAAATGATATTAATGTCTATCTTTATATAGTTTTCTATATGTTTATTAAAAAGGAAAGATTTTTTAAAATACTTAATTGACTTTGTAACAGTTAACATTCAAAGATTAATAACCATTAATCTTTGAAACCATAACTTTGAAACCATGTATTTATAAGAAACATCATTTGTTAGGATGTTTGTTTTAGAAAATTGTGTGTGTTTACTTAATGTTGTATAGCATCATTGTCAAGAAAAGTTGGATTTACTCACTCTGTAATAAAGCACTGGCTAATCATAAAGGGTGCAGTCAGTTTATAAACATCTATCTTATTCTAAATTCAGAGTGTTCTCAAAGATAGTTATTTTGCATAAAGTTTATGTAAATAAAAATTTAGCACCTGACTTTTAAAGATGTGTTATTTTGTTAGGCAACTTAAAATTTCAATAATCAATCCTGAAGCTTGCGTGTTGAAGACTAGCCAAGACTGAGTTCTATTAGTCCTTAAAGCAGTTCTTCCCTTGGCGCTAGTATTCTCCCTTTCTAATTAGCTTAAAAATATTCTGGAGTTTTCTGTACACATCCTTCCGCATCCCTTCCCTTTCTCTTGTCAATTTTCCTCTTTTCTGAAGCCACAAGTAGTGACAGAAGGAGGAAGAACATTATCATTATTTTACTTTTCCAGATTTACTTCTGTTTTATTTTTATTTTTTTAATTTTATGTTTACTTTGTTTCTCATATTTATATCGCATATTAGTGGACATGGCTAGAGGTGCTTATTCTTACTGGGCATGAGAAAATTATGACTTTTTTATTGGTTTATTCTGATTCATCAACAAAATGAGAAAACTTGCAACTCTTCTAATCTTAACTTTCCTTAAAGGTCACCAAATGGTAAGGAGGAGGTTCACCATTGATGTGAATGGAAACTCCTGACATTACTAATTTATCAGTAGATGCTGTACCATTAAATAAAAGGGAGTAGTCATTGGATCAAAGAGTATTAAAACAGCAAGGAGAATGTGGTAGCTCACAAAATGGCTCCCAATAATTCTCATCTCCTGGTATTCATGTTCTTGTGTAATCTCTCATTGAGTATGTACTAGACCTAATGATTTGCTTCTAGCAAGCAAAATAGGATAAAAGTGATGGAGTATCCCTCCCAATATCAGATTACAAAGACCTCAGTTTCTCTCTTCCTCCCCTTCCCTCGCTCACGTTAACTAAAGCCGTTATCATATTGTGAATGGCCCGACAGAGAAAGCCAAGTGGCACAAAACTGAGGTGGGCCTCCCACCTACAGCCAGTGAAGAATGAGGCCCTCAACAATAGATAAAAAATACAGAGATGGAAGAGATGAATTTTATTGTTTATAGAAAAGAAAATTATTTTGTTGGTTTGATTGTTTCGTTTTGTCTTAATCAGAATTGGGTAACTAACTTATAGTAATATAAATTTTAGATTTATATTAGTACTCTGATATATTAAAAATATTTTAATAATTATTTAAATTGCATCTAACCACTTTCTAATCTATTGTTTTAGGGTATTAAACAACAATCACAATGCTCACAGGATCCCAGAAATCTTTTAAGAATATTTCTATAATGTTTCCTTGCACATACTCTTCTTTTTGTACACTACAGTATTTATCATACTTGGTGCTGTGTTCTCACATTGGGGACTGTTAACTGACCTGGGACAGAACAGCTGGCAAAGTCTCGAAATCTGGAGCTAGATTTGAGATGAGAGAAGACAGTGAATTGTAGGTAGGAGGCATCAATTCTCAGGGAGGTTGCTCAAAAGCTTTACATTTTATGGATGTTCATGCATTTATATGTTTTAATCTCTGTGTCTTTAGCAGCCCTGTACATCTTTGAAATTTGTTTCTACTAGGGTTAATATGTGAAGAAGAAGACAGTGTCCAACTAACACTTGAGATTTCTGGGTGGACACTGGTCTGGGCACTAGTTTCTACTCAAGGAAACAGAAAAGGCTGAGAAAGGCTGACCAGCCGCTTCAATGGAGGAACCTGCAGATTGCTGCTTAATGAGATTAGTTGTACTTCCAATGTTTGGGGGATAAAGGATACATGATGGTTTCTTGTGGAGTAGATGTGGGCCCTGTGGAAGAGAGAGCCGGTGTAGAATTACCTTGAGTCTTTAGTAGCAGACCTAGCCAGATGGATAAAGAAATCTTCACAGGAAGTTGTTGGATTTGAGGTGCCTGGACTAAGGAAATTACAAGAGAAAGAAGAGAGAAGCCCAGTAGGGACCTGTACTGAATTTAAGAAAACTTCCCAAAAGAAATGGAACTCCATCTTTAAATATCTACCGTTACCAGAAAGGGCAAAATCATCTCAGAAACGTTTAGGTCAAGTGTAATCTGTCCTCCCTATTCCTTACCCTGCTCCCCAAATGCTGGCACTGAAGGGAGTTAGCAATCTGGGAGAAGCAAAGCTAGAGATTACCAGTTCAACCATTGTGGAAGACAGTGTGGCGATTCCTCAAGGATGTAGAACTAGAAATACCATTTCATTCAGCCATCCCATTACTGGGTATATAGCCAAAGGATTATAAGTCATGCTGCTATAAAGACATATGCACACATATGTTTTATTGCGGCACAATTCACAATAGCAAAGAATTGGAACCAACCCAAATGTCCATCAATGACAGACTGGATTAAGAAAGTGTGGCACATATACACCAAGGTATGCTATGCAGCCATAAAAAAGGATGAGTTCATGTCCTTTGTAGGGATATGGATGCAGTTAGAAACCATCATTCTCAGCAAACTATCGCAAGAACAGAAAACCAAATACCGCATGTTCTCACTCATAGGTGGGAATTGAACAATGAGATCACTTGGACACAGGGTGGGGAACATCACACACGGGGATCTGTTGTGGGGTGGGGGAAGGGGGGAGGGATAGCATTAGGAGATATACCTAATGTAAATGACGAGTTAATGGGTGCAGCACACCAACATGGCACATGTATACATATGTAACAAACCTGCACGTTGTGCACATGTACCCTAGAACATAAAGCATAATAAAAAAAAAGAAAAAACAAGAAAAAGAAAAATATATGCCCCTTTTCCACAACAAACTTCCAGTCTGAAGCATGCATGTCCAGTCAAAGCAGGTAAAATATGCCATTCCTAGTGGTTTCAAGTTGTAATTATTATTTGAGACTAGGCTCTCTAAATTTTTACTTAAGACTTTCTGGTTTACTGTAATGGTAGGATTGCCTGTTACCTAAGAGTGAAGAGAAAACGTATGGGTTTGTCAGAATATAGATTTAATGGCAGGGAAGGATTATTTCCACCGAATGAAATTTAATAGTATGGCAGAAAAAAATAAAATTGCATTTTGATGTCAGTTCTTGTGTCACATTTATTCAATATATCAGTTACATAAGCTTCTACACTGTCTTTCTATACTACCCAGTAGAAAATGTATCATAACATGTATTGCTGATTTACTTGTCTGCCTCACTTAGAAGATGAATGATAAAACAGAAACTAATTCTAAAGAAAAGCCAGTAATAAGAAAATAGTTACGCTTCATAGGAAGTTTTCTATCAGGAATCAGGCTTGCTTGAAAACAGGAAAGAAACTCTGATCCACAGATGTTTTTAGTTAGGAAAAAGATCACTTGTCTTTGTCAGAATGTACCAAAGAAGAAATTTTGAAACCATTGACAAAAATATTTATGTAGTTGGTAGTGTAAATTTTTCGTAATACATAGGCTTAGTCTCAATCATTCTTCTAGTGTTTTTCTACTGCCCTTCTTAAGAAGATGCTCAGATCAACTTGTATTCATTACTCGGTCTTATATTTAAGTTGTAGAGATAGATTTATGATACTGGTTTGCCTGGAAAGTTTTATGATCCATATCAAATTTATTTTGAGTTTTAATACTACTGACAACAACAAATAGGAAAATGTAAAAATCAATGACATGAAGTCTTCAACATTATAAGCAAGTTGTTACATGTCTAAATATTTTGAATACTTGAAAATGATACTATTTGTTAAAAACAAACAAGTAAGATTTTCAAGTACTATTTGACCCTTCTTGTTCTAAGATGAATTACTACATGGATTTATTTATTGTGACACTCACAATAATATTTTACAAGGGAAAGGTTGATCTCAAGCAGAATCATCTGTGGTAGGTTGGATTCTCCAGAATTGGACATATTGAGATGGAGTTGGGAATATAAATTGTCTATCAGGATTAACGCTTGTCAAGAGAAGGGATGAATTAGGATTTGGTAGAGTAAAAAGTCAGACCACAATACAGTTCTGACAAAGCTAATCCTGTGGGAAGTTCTAGAGCATGTAATAACCATCACATTGTCTCAACTTAGGCCAAAGTGATCAGACAATTACATTCCTGTCTCGCTTAGCCAACAGATGAGGGTTGCCTTGGGAAGGGTGTAATGTCTGTTGAGGCAATGCTCTGAAGCTGTGACTGATGTTAACATTGCAACAGCTAAAAGACTACCTACTGACTACCCACTTTTCAGATGGGCATTTCTTGATCTTTATCCTGATCCTCAGAGGAACCTGGGCAGTACATTTATAATCTACTGCATTATCTGTTACAAGTTTTAGATGCAGGAAGTTTAATCAGGACAGATATATGTTTATTGAAGATATTTCTGTACGTTCAATATTCAAGATAACTGAGTATCAAATTCTATGAGAATTAGGAGTCTTGTTGTTTAGAAGTGTCTACTTGAGATTATTCAAGGAAATGCATAGATAAATCAATCTCTAAATGTAAAGCATTCATTACTTCATGATGTATCTGTTCAATGAAAAAAATCAATAGATTGCAAAGACAGAAGAAACTGCAAAAACGTTGAACCTGAGACTACGTGTAAAAACTATGGGTCATTACAGTCAGTTCTGCTACACCATAATATATGCATTCTAAAATCATTGTGTTGTGCAAAGTAGCATAATAAACACTAGACACCTTATGGAGAAAGAATGGGTTTAGGGATGATTTAATACTCACAAACATCATCAGTGAAACACAAAATATAATCAACAAAGTTTTACACATGTCAAATAATTAGGAAATACACAAATACTAACAAGAATATGGAACTTTACCTTGAAAAAGATTAAAATTTCCTTGCAGAAGTGGCCTAAGGAAGGGTGCAGATTGTGAGTACTAATAAGTGTTAGAAAAAGGGTTATCTAAGATCAGAGAGCAAGTCTTAATACCAGGTGTGGATGGGTGTGCTGTCCGTGTGTTTGTCCCTGTGCATGTATACACACACACACAACACATACACACACATACATACACACACACACACACACACACACGCACGGTGTGTTTGAGCTGAAACTCTGCGTTTCAGTGAAGCTTGATTTAGCTAGAGTGCAATTTTCTTCATTCACCTACTATTTCTGGTGCCCAGAATTATGTATAAGCAAGCTGTAAATTTGCTTTCTGCTCCAATTGTTCCAAGTACCAATTTCGTTAGCATAAATTTGCATTTCCAAAACAAGTGCAATAGCAGAAGGGACTGTACTTTCAAGGCATGTTTGTTCTTTCTTCTTTGATGTGAAAACATAGTTAGTAATGTGCTAGATGTTTTTACTTAACAATCATTTAATCATTTTATCTCATTCAATTTTCTAGATAGTCCTGAGAGGTAGCTGTTATTGTCTTCGCTTTTATACATGTGAGAATAAACTGACAGTGGTGAAGGAAATTTCCAAAGGTATTAAAACCAATCAGTGATGGGGAGAAGCAAACTTGTCTATCAGATTACAAAGTTTATATTCATTTGTCCCTGCTACTACACTAAGTCTCCATTACTTAAATAAAGAGAAGTGTGAAGCAAACAGGGTAAAACACTTTTCATTTTCCACTTGGATGGATCTACATTTTAATGTAATAGGTTGCTATCTTTTTATACACTACAAACATTAGCACACTGCTATAATTTTTTATGTTATTTTCATTTTTAGCCATTTCCAAAGAAGCTATTTCCCCAAATGACATTAAATATTTTTCTGCTGAAAATGCTTTTCCTTATCTATTCAATTTACATAACTTTCAAAAGTAAATGAAATAATAATATGCAATGTATGAGACTGTGAAAAAGGAAGACCTTTATACCACATATATACATTTTGCTCAATTTTTAGACATTATAAATTAGTTGTAGTTCACACTGAGGAAAAAAAAAAATGCTGTAAAGAGAGGACTTAAAAACCCACTATTAATACAGCTCAAATGACTTGAAAATTTCTAAATTCCTCACTTCCCATAATCTAGTCTATAAAATATAACGACACTGTCTTACAGCTACCATCATTCTTTATGTGCCTATGTGCAGGATTTTAAGAAATTTTAAAGCACCTTTTTAATGCAATTTGATTCCCTAAATGATTGAGTCCATGATTACAGCTACTGTTTTGCTGCAAGACCATGTCAAAATCTCGGAAAACATTTCTGCTTTTATACATATGAAAGTGCTTACCTGAACATATATTAGTTCTATAAGTCCCCCTCCAGAGAGAAATCACAATTGGACAAGGTTTGGGGACATTACAGTACAAGTATCTCGAATACAACTGTTTTTTTTAAATCTCAAAAAGAAACTTTAAACAACTGCTAATCATAGTATCCTAATTGAGAAATTCACCTGAGCAAATATACTTAAAAAATAACACTGCAGGCTGGGCGCGGTGGCTCATGCCTGTAATCCCAGCATTTGGGAGGCCAAAGTGGTAAGATCACCTGAGGTCAGGAGTTCGAGATCAGCCTGGCCAACATGGTGAAACCCCCTCTCTACCAAAAATACAAAAATTAGCTGGGCGTGGTGGCCTGTGCCTGTAATCCCAGCTACTCGGGAGGCTGAGGCAGGAGAATCGCTTGAATCCGGGAGACAGAGGTTACAGTGAGCCGAGATCGTGTCACTGCACTCCAGCCTGAGCAACAAGAGCAAAACTCCATCTCAAAAAAAAAAAAAAACAAAAAAACACTGCAAATTATAATGCAGTAAGTGGCTATAAGTTAGTATCTTTATACTAACTTTCTCATTTGTACTATGAACTTATATTTCTGTATTAATATGCATATATGTAAAATATAATCATTATATTAAAACACACTGTTCTGAAACTCTTCTTTATCCATATTTATAATTTATGCCAATAAATATTCTTATTCAACACTGTTTCTAAAAACGGAATATTATTTCATTATATGGAAACATAATTTTGTAGCAAGTCTCTATTCTGATGTTTCCACTATTTTGTAATTTCTAAATGACTTGTACCACACTATGAACAAGCAAAAATATAAATATTTGCACAAATGAATTCGTACTTGGTTTTTACTAAATACCAAGAATAGAATTGCTAGGTCAAAGAGTGCGCATTTCCTTATGGTTTTTTGAATAATTTCTGAAAATTTTTACCACAATTGGAACAAATACATTGCTATAAATAAGAGACTGTTCATTCTCTCACATCATCAACAATAATGGGCAGCACAGTTTTAGAAATTAGACACATTGCTTTGGTTACTTATCTAATTTGATGCCTATTTTTGCATGTTGCCTATATTTATCTAAAAATTTCACGAATTTTTTTTCATTGCTCTTTCCAAAGATTTTTGATTTTTTCCTCAGTTTGTCTGTATGGATTTGCCTACAAATTAGAAATGCAAATTCCATTCACATTTCATGTAAATAGAATAATAGAATATGTGGTCTTTTGTGACTGGCTTTTTTCACTTAACATAATGTTTTCAAGGTTCATTCATTCTGTAGCATCAGCAGGACTTCACTCCTTTTCATTTCTTTTTTCTTTTTTCCTTTTTCTTTTTTCTTTTTGAGACGGAGTTTCACACTGTCTCCCTGGCTGGAGTGCGATAGCGCAACCGCAGCTCAGTGCAAGCTCCGCCTCCCGGGTTAAAGAGATTCTCCTGCTGCAGCCTCCCGAGTAGCTGGGATTGCAGGCGCCCGCCACCACGCTCAGTTAATGTTTTGTATTTTTAGTAGAGACGGAGTTTCACTATGTTGGCCAGGTTGGCCTCGAATTCCTGACTTCGTGATCCACCTGCCTTGGCCCCCCAAAGTGCTGGGATTACAGGCGTGAGCTACCGCGTCCGGCCAGGACTTCATTTCTTTTTATTGCCACAGAATACTCCGTTGTTCAGATATATCACATTTTATTTTTCCATTCATAAAATGTCAGGCATTTGTTTCCCCCCAACCCCCTCGCTTTTTAGCTGTTATAGGTAATGTTGCTATGAACATTCTCGTACAATTTTTGAGTGAAAATATGTTTTAATTTTTCTTGGGCATACATCTAGGAGTGAAATTGCTAGGTTATAACTGTGTTTAACTATTTAAACAATTGCCAAACTCTTTTCCAAAGTAGCCGAGCCGTTTTAAAATCCCCTCAGAAATAAATAAATGTTCCAATTTTTTTATATTGCCATGAAAATGTGTAATTGCCTGCTTTTTTAAATTTTAGCCATACTAGTACCTATGAAGTGGTATCTCATTGTGGCTTTAATTTTCATTTCCCTGCTGACTAATGATGGTGAACATCATTTCATGTAGTTCTAGGATATTTGTATATCTTCTTTGGAGTGAAGACCATTCAAATCTGCCTTTTTTAAATTGGGTTGCCTTTTAGTAATTAGTTGTAAGTATTGTTTATATTTTGTAGATAGAAGTCCTTTATCATATATGTAACTTGGAAATATTTTCTCCCATTCAGTAAATTGTCTTTTCATTTTCTTGATGCTGTGTTGGAACCACAGTTTAATTTTGATGAATGTCTATTTGCCTATTTTTCTTCTGCTGCTCCTTTTTTTAATGGAGTAATACCTAAAAAACTATTTCCTAACCTGATTGTGAAGATTTATTCCTATGTTTTCTTCTGAAATTTTATGGTTTTAGGTCTCAGGTTAATATCTATGATAAATTTTGAGATTTTTTTTATTTAAATAATCTAACATTAATTTTTTGCAACTGGATATCCAGATGTCCCAGCACCATTTATTAAAGAAGCTTTTCTTTATTGAAATATCTATACACACTTATCGAAGATCAATTGGCCATAAATATGTGTTTATCCATGAAATCCAATTTCTATTCCACACTGACTGATTACCATAGGTTTTTAGTAAGTTTTAAAATTGGGAAGGATAAATGTTCCAAGCTTTTCCTTATTAAGATTGTTTAGGCTAGTCTCTGTTTTTGGCAATTAAATAGAAATTTTAGAATGCATTTGTTAATTTCTGCATAATAGGTGGCTGAGATTTAGAAAGGGATTGTGTCGAATCTGTAGATCAATTAGTGGAATGTTGCCAACTTAATAACAGTAAGTCTTCTGATCCATGAGCACCGTCTTTCCATTTATTTAGGTCTTCTTTAACGACATATGTGTGTGTGTGTGTGTGTGTGTGTGTGTATAATGACATATATATGGGTGTGTGTATATATATATCTGTGTGTATATATGTGTGTATATATACACATTATATATAAATATGTATATATAAACAGTATATGTAGATGTATACTATAAGAACTGCATATTTTATAACAATACATATATTAGTTTTCAGTATATAACATCTCTATGTTGCATCAGCTAGAAAATTGTCTTTTTCTGACACCGACTTAACAAAGAGGTGGCTGGGGCTGGGTATGGGGTCATAATACAGCTTCTCTAAGCTTTAATTAAGAAGTAAAATAAGCTACTTCTGTCCATAGCTTAAAGGCCATAGCCAGTTAGGTGACTCTGCCTGACAGCAAGGGGTTGGGAATGTATATGAGTAGATAGGATATTTGGTTAGTACCTCTGCCATGACAGAAAGCTGGCATAAGAAGGATATTTTAAAAGGATTTAGTGCTACATGAGGAGAAAGAAATGAGAAACCATGTGTTTATTATGCTAACATTTGTGTAAAAACAGACTTGAATGTATTGATATGTTTTAATTTGTATAAAAATAAATGTCATGATACAAACCTGGCAACTACATTTGCCTCCAGGGAAGTAACCTTGGTAACTAAGGGACGGGACTAGAAATGAAATTTACTTTTAGCTTTATGTCATATTTTACACTTTGAGTTTTGTGCATTTTATAACAGTGAGTAGTATAAAAATGCTAAAACCTGGTATATTTTCATTAAACTTCAGAACAGCCATTGATATGCAGCAACTTTCAATATTATTGTAGATATTCTAAGTAATAATATTAGATGAGAAAATATACTAATAGTTATAAAGGCTGGAAAGAAAAAATGTTTTTATTTACAAATGATCTAATAGGTTTTCCCAGAAAAATTCAAGAGTTTTAAAAATAATTATTATAAAATTAATTAGTAAATGTTGGTAATTATGTTAAATAAAATGCATAAATTCAAAACCAGTAGACTTTCTCTTCAGTGGAATTAATGTGAAAAATTAATTAAAAATTTATAAAATAGCTAAAATTTATTTAAATAATTAGGAATACATTTAACATAAACATTATAGGATCTGTATGAAAAAGTAATAAAGCCATTGTAAAATATACAAATAAGATTTCTTTGAATAATGAACATATTATGCTCCAGAAAGGAAGAATTATTAAATGTCAAGTTTGAGAACAAAAATATAAATTTGAAGTAACTCCCCTCAAAATTTTATTTGAATTGATTTAGTTGAAAATTAAGAAATGTTTTTACTCTTCAATGGTTTTAATATTAATGCAGGTTTGAGAACAATAAAAATAATGTAAAAGGAGAAAAATAAATGGGATTATCAGTTACCATAACTTGGTACAATGCTATAGTGATTAAAATTACTTGATTATGATATATAAATTAATAAGTCTAGTAGTAGAACAGTGAAAAAAGCTCTGGAAACAATTATAAACAAATCTTTAATATGTGATAAAGTTTATACTTTCATTTCAGAAAGAAAGGATGGTTTATACAATAAAATCATGAGTATTATTATTCTTTTGCAAGAAGATAAACTCTATTACAATTTTACATAGATTTGTTTAATTTGAGTGATACTTCATTATACAAGGTAGCAAACCCAGATGGCAGTAAAAAAAATCTGAGATAGAATGAACCAAGAATTAGGCCACACTCAAATAATTCTAGCATCTCTCACAAATATTCTTTACCTGCAGAAGTCATGTATAACAACTGTGAAGAAAACCTTCCCATGAGACTTCAACTGACATAGCCAAATATATATACATGCCATACTTTAATTTGTAGAGAGAAAAACCTATGAAACAAATGCTTACATATAGACTATATGTCGAATCATACTAAAATATGTATATTATATAAAATGATACATAAATTTACATATATATTTATTTTTATTTCATATACATATATAATATAAATATATATTATGTAAAATCTATTTATATTTTTAATATATAATTAAAATGCTTTTTTACTTAGTAAATCAAAATCAATGCATTATCATATCATAATGCTTCACTTTACAGCAAAGACTAAAATGAGTTTTTTTTTTCTTTTTATTACACTTTAAGTTCTAGGGTACATTTGCACAACGTGCAGGTTTGTTACATATGTACACATGTGCGATGTTGGTGTGCTGCACCCATTAACTCATCATTTACATTGGGTATATCTCCTAATGCTATCCCTCCCCCATCTCCCCACCCCACAACAGGCCCCAGTGTGTGATGTTCCCCTTCCTGTGTCCAGGTGTTCTCATTGTTCAGTTCCCACCTATGAGTGAGAAAATGTGGTACTTGGTTTTCTGTTCTTGTGATAGTTTGCTGAGAACGATGGTTTGCAGCTGCATCCATGTCCCTACAAAGGACATGAACTCATCCTTTTTTATGGCTGCATAGTATCCCATGGTGTATATGTGCTACATTTTCTTAGCCCAGTCTGTCACTGATGGACATTTGGGTCGGTTCCAAGTCTTTGCTATTGTGAATTGTGCCACAATAAACATACGTGTGCATGTATCTTTATAGCAGCATGATATATAATCATTAGGGTATATCCCCAGTAATGGGATGGCTGGGTCAAATGGTATTTCTAGTTTTAGATCCTTGAGGAATCGTCACATTATCTTCCACAATGGTTGAACTAGTTTACAGTCAGTTCCACCAACAGTGTAAAAGTGTTCCTATTTCTCCACATCCTGCCCAACACCTGTTGTTTCCTGACTTTAATGATCGCGATTCTAACTGGTGTGAAATGGTATCTCATTGTGGTTTCGATTTGCATTTCTCTGATGGCGAGTGAGGATGAGCATTTTTTCCTGTGCCTGTTGGCTGCATAAATGTCTTCTTTTGAGAAGCATCTGTTCATATACTTTATCCACTTTTTGATGGGGTTGTTTGTTTTTTTCTTGTAAATTTGTTTGAGTTCTTTGTAGGTTCTGGATATTAGCCCTTTGTCAGATGAGTAGATTGAAAATATTTTCTCCCATTCTGTAGGTTGCCTGTTCACTCTGATGGTAGTTTCTTTTGCTGTGCAGAAGCTCTTTAGTTTAATTAGATCCCATTTGTCAATTTTGGCTTTTGTTGCCATTGCTTTTGGTGTTTTAGACATGAAGTCCTTGCCCATGTGTATGTCGTGAATGGTATTGCCTAGGTTTTCTTCTAGGGTTTTTATGGTATTAGGTCTAACATTTAAGTCTCTAATCCATCTTGAATTAATTTTTGTATAAGGAGTAAGGAAGGGATCCAGTTTCAGCTTTCTACTTATGGCTAGCTAGTTTTCCCAGCACCATTTATTAAATAAGGAATCCTTTCCCCATTTCTTGTTTTTGTCAGGTTTGTCAAAGATAAGATGGTTGTAGATGTGTAGTATTATTTCTGAGAGCTCTATTCTGTTCCATTGGTCTATATCTCTCTTTTGGTACCAGTACCATGCTGTTTTGGTTACTTGTAGCCTTGTAGGATAGTTTGAAGTCAGGTAGGGTGATGCCTCCAGTTTTGTTCTTTTGGCTTAGGACTGTCTTGGTAATGTGTGCTCTTTTCTAGTTCCATATGAACTTTAAAAATGTTTTTTTCCAATTCTGTGAAGAAAGTCATTGGTAGCTTACTGGGGATGGCATTGAATCTATAAATTACCTTGGACAGTATGGCCATTTTCACGATATTGATTCTTCCTATCCATGAGCATGGAATGTTCTTCCATTTGTTTGCGTCCTCTTTTATTTCATTGAGCAGTGGTTTGCAGTTCTCCTTGAAGAGTTCCTTCACATCCATTGTAAGTTGGATTCCTAGGTACTTTATTCTCTTTGAAGCTATTGTGAATGGGAGTTCACTCATGATTTGGCTGTCTGTTTGTCTACTATTGGTATATAAGAATGCTAGTGACTTTTGCACATTGATTTTGTATCCTGAGACTTTGCTGAAGTTGCTTGTCAGCTTAAGGAGATTTTGGGCTGAGATGATGGGGTTTTCTAAATATAGAATCATGTCATCTGCAAACAGGGACAATTTGACTTCCTCTTTTCCTAATTGAATACCCTTTATTTCTTTCTCCTGCCTGATTGCCCTAGCCAGAACTTCCAACACTATGTTGAATAGGAGTGGTGAGAGAGGGCATCCCTGTCTTGTGCCAGTTGTCAAGAGGAATGTTTCCAGTTTTTGCCTATTCAGTATGATATTGGCTGTGGGTTTGTCATAAACAGCTATTATGATTTTGAGATATGTTCCATCGATATCAAATTTATTGAGCATTTTTATCATTAAGGGCTGTTGAATTTTGTCAAAGGCCTTTTCTGCATCTTTTGAGATAATCATGTGGTTTTTTAAGTGTGATGTGGTGCTGAGAAGAATCTTCTGTTGATTTGGGGTAGAGAGTTCTGTAGATGTCTATTAGGTCTGCTTGGTGCAGGGTTGAGTTCAATTCCTGGATATGCTTACTTCTAAAGACTTGCTTTATGAATCTAGGTGCTCCTGTATTGGATGCATATATATTTAGGATAGTTAACTCTTCTTATTGAATTGATCCCTTTACCATTATGTAATGGCCTTCTTTGTCTCTTTTGATCTTTGTTGGTTGAAAGTCTGTTTTATCAGAGACTAAGATTGCAACCCCTGCCTTTTTTTGTTTTCCATTTGCTTAGTAGATCTTCCGCCATCCCTTTATTTTGAGCCTGTGTGTGTCTCTGCACGTGAGATGGCTCTCCTGAAGACAGCAAACTGATGGGTCTTGACTCTTTATCCAATTTGCCAGTCTGTGTCTTTTAATTGGAGCATTTAGCCCATTTACATTTAAGGTTAATATTGTTATGTGTGAACTTGATCCTGTCGTTATGTTAGCTGGTTATTTTGCTCGTTAGTTGATGCAGTTTCTTCCTAGCATCGATGGCCTTTACATTTTGGCATGTTTTTGAAGTGGCTGTTCCCGGTTTTTCCTTTCCATGTTTAGTGCTTCCTTCAGGAGCTCTAGTAGGGCAGACCTTATGGTGGCAAAATCTCTAAGCATTTGCTTGTCTGTAAAGGATTTTATTTCTCCTTCACTTATGAAACTTAGTTTGTCTGGATATGAAATTCTGGGTTTAAAATTCTTTTCTTTAAGAATGTTGAATCTTGGCCCCCACTCTCTTCTGGCTTGGAGAGTTTCTGCTGAGAGATCTGCTGTTAGTCTGATGGGCTTCTCTTTGTGTGTAACCCTACCTTTCTCTCTGGCTGCCCTTAACATTTTTTCCTTCAGTTCAACTTTGGTGAATCTGACAATTATGTGTCTTGGAGTTGCTCTTCTCGAGGAGTATCTTTGTCACATTCTCTGTATTTCCTGAATTTGAATGTTGGCCTGCCTTGCTAGGTTGGGGAAGTTCTCCTGGATAATATCCTGCAGAATGTTTTACAACTTAGTTCCATTCTCCCTGTCACTTTCAGGTACACCAATCAGATGTAGATTTGGTCTTTTCACATAGTCCCATATTTCTTGGAGGATTTGTTCATTTCTTTTTACTCTTTTTTCTCTAAACTTCTCTTTTCACTTCATTTCATTTATTTGATCTTCAATCACTGACACCTTTCTTCCAGTTGATCAAGTTGGTTCCTAAAGCTTGTGCATTTGTCACGTAGTTCTCGTGTTATGGTTTTCATCTCTATCAGGTCGTTTAAGGACTTCTCTGCATTGGTTATTCTAGTTAGCCATTCATCAAATATTTTTTCAAGATTTTTAGTTTCTTTGCGCTGGGTTCATAATTTTTCCTTTAGTTCAGAGAAGTTTGATTGTCTGGAGTCTTCTCCCAACTCGTCAAAGTCATTCTCTGTCCAGCCTTGTTCCATTGCTGGAGAGGAGCTGCGTTCCTTTGGAGGGGTAGAGGCACTCTGATTTTCAGAATTTCCAGAATTTCTGTACTGCTTTTCCCCCATCTTTGTGGTTTTATCTACTTTTGGTCTTTGATGATGGTGATGTACGGATGGGGTTTGGTGTGGATGTCCTTTCTGCTTGTTATTTTTCCTTCTAAAAGTCAGGACCCTCAGCTGCAGGTCTGTTGGAGTTTGCTCGAGGTTCACTCCAGACCCTGTTTGCCTGGGTATTGGCAGTGGAGGCTGCAGAAGAGTGAATATTGCTGAACAGTAAATGTTGCTATCTGATTGTTGCCCTGGAAGCTTTTTCTCAGAGGTGTACCCAGCCGTGTGAGGTGTGAAGTGTCAGTCTGCCCCTAGTGGGGGATGTCTCCCAGTTAGACTATTTGGGGATCAGGGACCCACTTGAGCAGACAGCCTGTCTGTTCCCAGATCTCAAACTCCATGCTGGGAAAACCACTACTCTCTTCAAAGTTGTCAGACAGGGACATTTACATCTGCAGAGGTTTCTGCTGCCTTTTGTTTGGCTGTGCTCTGTCCCCAGAGATAGAGTCTACAGAGGCAGGCAGGGCTCCTTGAGCTGTGGTGGGCTCCACCCAGTTCGAGCTTCCTGGCTGCTTTGTTTACCTACTTATGCCTCAGCAATGGCAGGCGCCCCACCCCCAACCTCGCTGCCACCTTGCAGTTAGATATCAGACTGCTGTGCTTGGAATGAGGGAGGCTCCGAGGGCATGAGACTCTCCAAGCCAGGTGCAGCATATAATTTCCTGGTGTGCCATTTGCTAAAACCCTCGGTAAAGTGCAGTATTAGGGTGTGAGTGACCCGATTTTCCAGGTGTTGTGTGTCACAGTTTCCCTAGGCTAGGAAAGGGAATTCCCTTCCCCTTTGCGCTTCCTGGCTGAGGCGATGCCTTGCCCTGCTTTGGCTCTCCCTCATTGGGCTGCACCCACTGTCCTGCACCCACTGTCTGACATGCCCCAGTGAAATGAACCCAGTACCTCAGTTGGAAAAGCAGAAATCACCCATCTTCTGTGTCACTGAAGCTGGGAGCTGGAGGTTAGAGGTGTTCTTATTCAGCCATCTTGGTGCAGATCTGCTGTTCTTTAAAAATATAAAAATAGACTACAATATCTTTATAGAAATGTTTATGTTGCATTTAAATTTTGGTATCTTTAATTTTGTGACTAAGTTAATACTTCAGAATATACTTCCTAATCATTTTCAATCTTTAAATTCTATTTTTAAAATATTAGAATTTCTGTAACTCCTATTACCTGCTATAAATAATGACAGAAATATCAATAGTAAATAATAGAGAGTACACAAATAGACTCCTACATACATACAGTTGCTTTCATTATCACGGAGGTGATACTTAAGGGGAAGAAACAATGATCCTTCAGTGAATAGTGTTAGGCCAATGGCTTTTCATATGAAAAAACCTGATTTCCTATCTCACACCATATGCAAAAATAAACTGCACAGGAACTATAGTTCTAAATATGAAGGGTAAAACAATTCATATATTAAAAGGAAACATGAGAAAATATTTTTATAGCCACACAGTATGTAATACATTTTTAGCCAATGAACAAAGGTTTTTTGTTTTTTGTCTTTTGGTTTTTTGAGATGAAGTCTTGCTCTTATCCCCCAGGCTGCAGTGCAATGGTACAATCTCAGCTCACTGCAACCTCTGCCTCCCATGTTCAAGAGATTCTCCTGCCTCAGCAGGATCCCAAATAGCTGGGATTACAGGTGCCTGCCACCATGCCTGGCTAATTTTTTATTTTTAGCAGAGACGGGGTTTCACCATGTTGGCCAGGCTGGTCTCAAACTCCTGACCTCAGGTTTTGAGATCCTGATCCACTCACCTCAGCTTCGCAAAGTGCTGGGATTACAGACGTAAGCCACCATGCCTGGCTGAACAAAGCTTTAATTATAATCAAAATAAAAATAATTTAATGGACTACATTAAGTTCAATTATCTCCTGAATGGTAGAGATAGGAAGTTTTATTGCAAGAAAAAATGTTTGTCATACATATATTTGGAAATGACTTGTCAGAATACGTATAAAGAAATCCTAGAAATCAGGAAAAGAAATTCAGTAAAAATGAAATAGGTAGAAGATTTGAGCAATCCCAATAATAATCAGTTATATGGTTTACCGAATAACTGATAAACACATGTTCAGGTATTTTAATTTTTTCGTCTTAAAGAAATTACAAAATATATCTATCATATGCTACCACTGTCATTAAACAGAAATAGTACCCACTGCCAAATGTTGTGGGGAATCTAAAGGGACAAAAGTACTTTGAAAACCAATTTGACAGTGTTTATTACTAACAATGATCATCTGCATTCATCACGGCTCAGCAATTATACTTCTAAGTATATACCCAATAGAAATGTATGTGTGTGTATGTACATGTGTGTGTGTGTGTGTATATATACTATAATATATATTTATTAAAGTGATTATAGAAGCTCTATTTATACAATAGCTAAAAATGGAAAGATATATTCACATCAGCAATAGAATAAATTTAAAAATGGCATATTCACACAAGTATAGTCATATCCAATGTGAAGAAGCATACTATAACTGTCCTTACTAAGATGGACGAATCCCAGGAATGCAATGTTGCATGAAGGAAGTCGTAACTAAAAGGGCTCATATTGTAAGAGTTCAGTTATGCATAAAAACAAAAGAAGAGTTAATATCTCTTTAAAGCCTGACTGCAGTCAGGCTTTATCTTTATCTATCTTTTAACTGTTTTGCCATCTTTTCATTAGCTGTACCATACTGGAGCAAATCCATCCATCAGGACAACAGATGTGCATACTGTTACACACTTAACCAATGATCAAAATGTGGGAAGGTAAAGCATAAATAAATAGATAAGGCTTGTCATATCAGAGCTCTTACATCAAAACACTTTTTTTCAATGGAAACAGTTCTTAATAATAATTCCATTTTCTAATATATGGGAAAAATTCCATTTACTCTACCTGCTATGGATATGAAATTTCAATCTGACTTTCACATTAAGGCAGTAGTGAACAGATTCTCTGTGATGAACCTCAGTAATTCATTTCTCAGGCCAGTTATAAAAACCCTATCAAACTTGACTGAACTAAAAATAACCCTTGGTAATCTGTATTCAAACTTATGTGATGTATAGGTTTTTCTAAATCTGATGATCCACTTAGGTCAGTAATCCTGGCTTTATATTTCACTACTAATGATGCTGATAAATTGGATGGAAATAGACTTTCAGATCCAATCTGGAGTAAATAGATGTACGGATTTTCTGAGTCTCCTTAGGCATTTAAATGCAAGTTAAATAAAAAACTCATCATTATATTCTATTCTAATAGTTATTAGTGTATAAATAATGTTTGCCATTAGCCCCTTCATTTTTTACAAAGAGCTCAGCAAAATAAATTCCTTGAGTTTCCAATTTTCTGTAAAATATTTCTATGTATTTATAATTAAAGAACAATGATTCATTTTAGAGCTATTGGGAGACTAAACTACTGGAATTTAAAATGTTAATTTCAGCAACTAGAAAACTACACTGACTTTTTCATGTGTTATTTTCAGACAGAATATCCTGGGCAAAAGTAATGAACCTGTGCTCCCCAAAATTAATAATTTTAATATTTATGATAGCCTATGATGAACAATACCTTATGTTTTCAACATTCTAGTCAACTTTAGGTTATATCTGAACTGTTTGGCAGTTCCAAATGGTGTTGTGCTTTCTCCATCTCAGTGTGTTGAGCATTCAAATCTTTCTGACCAAACAATATTTTTTAGTCCATTTCCTCATTGTCTTTTTCTTTCCTGACTCTCCTCTATTTTAATGAAAAGCATTTTTAATTACTACATATTTAAAAACAAAAGAGGATGAGCATACCTCCTTACAAATCCCTTTTTTCCCAAAGGGTAAATAATATTACCTTGTTTTCCTTTCAAAAGTGTACCATTTACATGATAAATTATGTGACAGCATTATCACCTATAATTATCCTAGAGCTAATTATTATATCCTATCAATTGTATATCTGTAAGGTATCTGGAATCCACCCTCTTCTTTCTATCTTTACTGCCATCATTCCAGAATAGCTACCGGACCACTGAAACAGTTCCTATCTGTACTTTAACCGTTTCCCTTGTATAACCTACTGTGTACACGTGGGCAAATCTTAAAGCAAAGCAAATGACTGTCTTTAGTCATTTCCATTGTTCTTCCAGTAAAATCTAAGCTTTCTGTTATAATACCTATTTCACCTGGCTTTTGTCTCCATGTCTCGCCTGACCCTAGGCAACCAGGCAACTGTTTTCTTTTTCTTTCTTTCTTTCTTTCTTTTTTTTTTTTTTGAGACAGAGTCCCGCTCTGTTGCCTAGGCTGGAATGCAGTGGCACAATCTCTGTGCACAAGCTCACTGCAAACTCCGCCTCCCGGGTTCACGCTATTCTCCTGCCTCAGCCTCCCGAGTAGCTGGGACTACAGGCGCCAGCCACAACGCCTGGCTAATTTTTCGTATTTTTAGTAGAAACGGGGTTTCACTGTGTTCTCCAGGATGGTCTCAATCTCCTGACCTCGTGATCCTCCGGCCTCAGCCTCCCAAAGTGCTGGGATTACAGGCCTGAGCCACTGCGCCCTGCTTAGGCAACTGTTTTCTATTGCTTTTTTTGTTTTCATTTTTATATGTTTAGGGGATAAAAGTGCAGTTTTGTTACATGGATATACTGTGCAGTGGCAAAGTCTGGGCTTTTAATGTACCCATTACCCAAACAGTGTACATCGTACCCCATAAGTAAATTTTTTTGTCTCATCCACTGTTTCCACCCTCCCACCTTTGGGAGTCACCAGTGTCTATCATTCCCCTCTGTACGTCCATGTGTACCCATTGTCTTGCTCTCATTTATAAGTAAGGACATGTGGTATTTACCTTTCTGAGTTATTTTGCATGGGATAATTGTCTCCAGTTCTATCCATACTGCACAGAAAACATGATTTCATTATTTTTATGTCTGAGTAGTATTCCGTGTGTGTGTGTGTGTGTGTGTGTGTGTGTGTATTCTGCATTTTATCCAATGATCTATTTATAGACACAGTTTAATTCGATGACTTAGCTATTGTGACTAGCGCTGCAATAAATAGAGGAGTGCAGGCATTTTTTTTTTAATATAATGACTTCTTTGCCTTTGGGTAGATACCTTGCAGCTTGCTGTTTTCTGTGCTCAGTCCTACTACACACTGTTTCCTCTTTCTACGAAGATATTCCCCCAGGGTTCTATATGGCTGCAGACTCTTCTGTCAAGTTATTGTTTGTGTCACCACTTCACAGGTCTTTACTAAAAAATCTAGAAATATTCCCATTTTATTCATTGCAGTACTATATTCCTTCCTTTCATAATTCCTATAATCATTTGGGGAAAATGTTATTTTGCTCATTTTCTTTATATCAGTTTCATAGAGCAAGTTGTTCACCAATGAATAATCAGCAGTGAGCATAGTGCCAGGAACACAGTGGTCAGTTAGCAACCCATAACTAGATTTTGAACATCTAATTTCCACTGGACTCTCTTCTAGGTAATGTAGTATGGTGAGGAGGAAAAGTGTAACCTTTACCCTCAACACACTTGAAATTCTGTATGGTAAAAGTGATATATACTATGAAGGACCTACAGTAGAGTAATATACTAAAAAGGACCAGTGAAGGAAGCTTCTGCTTTCCCTTCTGTGCTCAGGGAAGGCTTCAGTGAGAAAGTGCCTTTCAATGTGGGACCTACACAGTGAGTAAGGGGCAGCTGGACAAAGAGAACTCCAAGAAGAAGAAAGAATATTTCCAAAGCTCCTGAAACCCAAAGGAACTCGGCCCGTTAAAAGCAGAAAGAAGGTGAATATGACTGTAATGTGATGACCAAACAAATAATCCATTCGGTCTTTCATACAATTGAGTCGACATTTATCAAATACTTACTGCATGCCAGGCACTGGTGTAGACACTTGAGACACTTCAGTGAACATAATGAAGAAAAATCTCTACCTTTAAACACTTCACAATTTTAAAGAAGGAAGAGTAAGTTATGACATTTAATAGCAAAATAACTAGGTATTTAATAATGAATAATTTCCAGTGGATATTTGGATACTCAAAAGTTCAAGTTTTTAATTCTCACCATTGACTAGTCCTCAGATGTTACCTAATGAGGCAGGGAAAGGTGGTAAGCCTAGAATACAGATTTGACTTATTTTATTAGATTATCACCTCATTCTAGAGAAATGAGCAGTTTCTTACATATGAATTATAAATATTTCCTGAATTGTCAAATCTGGTTTATGTTCACCAGTATGTTGAACTAACTTCTTTTTACCAGTCTAGTCGTCTTGACATGAAAGGAAGTTGAACGTAGACTAGAATGCTGATTTCTGTTTAATTTTCCAAGGGTTCAGAAACCAGAGACAATTCCAAGTACGCCCTTTAATGCAGAAGCTGAAAAATAGTGGTGGTTCCCAAAGATCAGATACCGTACTGCAATGTCTTCAAAAGCAGAATTCGAAGAAGAATGTGAGAATGTACCTTCAATCTGTTCTGTTTATGATATTGGTACTACTTTTGTTACTGTCTATTGCTTTAACAAAAGACTAATTGAATATAGCTAGAAACTCCATTTATTCTGTGAAAAAAATAGGACCCTTTTTTTTTTATTAGTTGTTTAATTGGTGTTAGTTTTGTTTTGTTTTGTTTGAGGAAGGGGGAGAATTTAGTAGTGGGGCCTAAAACCCTTTAGAACAGAGGTAATGACCCAATGATTACAATGTATTTTAGCCTGCACAATATAAACACAGGCTATGTTTTGTTATTTTTTATTGCAACCACCTATAAATTCTATTTCAGCCAAAGAAAGCAATTATCTTTCAGCAAGTAAAGAGATGTTGTCCTGTATCCTTATTCAAAAAATGTCTAAAATAGTCTTTTTGATTAAGCCTCATCTGTATTAGAATCAGCATGATAAAAATATCTACTCACTTTTCATAATATTCTAATTTTACCTTATTTCTTTCTAAAGCTCTGTGAATAAGATTGATATTAACATGCTGATCAAACATCTGAAATGTGTGGCTCTGAGAAGGCATAATATACACTGTTAGTGGCTTCCAAAGTTATAATTTGAATTTAGGTTTTATTAGTAGAAATACAGTCTTTAGAATAAATAATGTAGTAATTCTGCTCCATTGTTCACTATTCAGGTTACCATCGGAACATTATGTTCAGTTATGGAGAATACTAAGAGTAGCATTGGTAGAGTGTGAATTATTCATAGTATATATTCAAGATGGTTATAGTACATATTAATTATGAAAGTGTAGGCTACGATAATACATAGATCCCAAACTGCAAACATGTTTCCACAGAATAGCTTTATTCCAGCTCTCATAAGAGTTCGAGTTGATTTCAAGGTGGGGATTGGATTTGGTTCCATGCATTCATTTAAAGATGCAGTCTCACAGAGGCTGTGATGTTTTCAGTATGTAGGATTCATGGTCAGTTTTGGCCTTTCCTTCTCAGCTAGCCAGAAAGGATAAAACACAGAGGCACAAGCATAAATGTTTATGAGTCTTGCAGGAGAAATAGACTCAAGATGCACAAAGGCACTCAGTGTATGGAATAAGGAAGCTTGGAATTGTGGAATGAATGGGAATTGACAAAAGCCATACTCTAGAGAACACACACACACACACACACACACAGAGAGAGAGAGAGAGAGAGAGAGAGGGAGGGAGAGAGAGAGAGACAGATTTGGGATAGAAGAGAAAGGAGAGATCACATTACATAATGGAAAGACAATAAGGAGGTATCTGTCTAATTGCACAGGTGGCTTGTTTTCTCTGTTTCCCAGTTGGGAAAAGCTCTATTGCTAATAGAGAAGTTGAATCCCATAATAATTAAGTAGAATTTTGCTTGATTGAAAAGAGAAGAAGGAAAGTATTAATAAAAAGCAGCAGATACAAGGCAGAAAACCTGAACATTAAAATTTTGAAATTTGTTAATTATGGTGGAACCAAATCATATTGTATTCCTTGGTGGGACCTACTAAGAGCAGATTTAAAATCAGATACCATGTGATTCTCTAGAGATATGGTGATGTGGATTGGCTGTGTCTCCACCTAAATCTCATTATGAATTGTAGCTCCTGTAATTCCCACATGTTATCTGAAGGACCCAGTGGGAGATAATTGAATCATGGGATAGTTTCCCCCATACTATTCTCATGGTAGTGAGTAAGTCTCACGAGATTTGATGGTATTATAAAGAGTTTCCATTGCACAAGCTCTCTGTCTTTGACTGCTGCCCTCAATGTAAGAGATGACTTGCTCCTCCTTGCCTTCTGCCATGATTGTGAGGCCTTGCCAACCATGTGGAACTGTAAGTTCATTAAACCTCTTTTTTTTGCAAATTGTCCAGTCTTGGCTATGTCTTTATCAGCAGTGTGACAATGGACTAATACAGAAAATTACTGCTGAAAAGATACCTGAGAATGTGGAAGCAACTTTGGAGCTGTGTAACAGGCAAAGGTTGGAACAGACTGGAGGGCTCAGAAGAAGACAGAAAAATGTGGGAAAGTTTGGAACTCCCTAGAGTCTTTTTGAATGACTTTGACCAAAATCCTGATAATGAAATGGAGAGTGAAATCCAGTCTGAGATGAACTCAGATGGGGATGAGGAACTTGTGAAATGGAGCAAAGGTGATGTTATGTTTTAGCAAAGAGACTGGTGGCATTTTGCCCCTGCTCTAGAGATTTGTGGAACTTTGAACTTGAGAGAAATGATTTAGAGTATCTGACAGAAGAAATTTCTAAGCAGCAAAGCATTCAGGATGTGACTTGAGTGTTGTTAAAGACATTCAGTTTTAAAAGGGAAACAAAGCATAAAAGTTTGGAAAATTTGCAGCCTAGCAATGTGAGAGAAAACAAAATCCCATTTTTTTTTTAGGAGAAATTCAAGTCAGCTGCAGAAATTTGCAAAAGTAATGAGGAACCAAATATTAATCACCAAGTCAATGGAGGAAAATGTCTCCAGGGCACAAGGGCGTGTCAGAGACTTTTGAGGCAGCACCTCCCATCACAGGTCCTGAAGCCTAGGAGGATAAAATGGTTTTGTGGGTTGGTCCCAGGGTCTCCCTGTTATGTGCACCCTAGGGACTTCATGTCCTGTGTCCCAGCCACTCTAGTCATGGCTAAAAGGGGCGAAAGTACAATTTGGGCTGTGATTTCAGAGGGTGCAAGCCCCAAACCTTGGCAGCTTTCACATGATGTTGAGCCTGTCAGTACACAGAAGTCAAGAACCTCCACCTAGTTTTCAGAGGATGTATGGAAACGCCTGAATGCCCAGGCAGAAGTTTGCTGCAAGTGTGAAGCCCTCATGGGATACCTCTGCTAGGGCAGTGCAGAAGGGAAATGTAGGGTCAGAGCCCCCACTCAGAGTCTCTACTGGGACACTGTCTTGTGGAGTTATGAGAAGAGGGCCACTGTCCTCCAGACCCCAGAATGGTAGATCCACTGAAAACTTGCACTGTGTGCCTGGAAAAGTCACAGACACTCAACGCCAGCCTGTGAAGGCAGCCGGGATAGGAGGCTGTACCCTGTAAAGCCACGGGGTGAAGCTGCCCAAGGCCATGAGAACCCACCTCTTGCATCAGCATGACCTGGGTGTGGGATATGGTGTCAAAGGAGATAATTTTGGAGCTTTAAGATTTGACTGCCCTGCCAGATTTTGGACTTGCATGGGGCCTGTAGCCCCTTTGTTTTGGACAATTTCTCTTATTTGGAATAGCTGTATTTGCCCAATGCCTGTGCCCCCATTGTATCTAGGAAGTAACTAACTTGCTTTTGATTTTACAGGAGCAATGGACTTGCTTTGTCTCAGATGAGACTTTGGACTGCGTAACTAACTTGCTTTTGATTTTACAGGCTCATAGGTAGAAGGGACTTGTCTTGTCTCAGATGAGATTTTGGAGTGTGGACTTCTGAGTTAATGCTGAACTGAGACTTTGAGGGACTGTTGGGAAGGCATGATTGGTCTTAAAATGTGAGGACATGAGATTTAGTAGGGGCTATGGGTGGGATGATATTCATCTTGAATTGCAGTTTCTGTAATTCCCATGTGTTATGGGAGGGACCTAGTAGGAGATACTTCAATCATGGGGTGGTTTCCCCCATACTGTTCTCATGGTGGTGAATAAGTCTCATGAGATCTGATGGTTTTATAAAGAGGAGTTTCCCCTGCACAAGCCCTCCATCTTTGGCTGCTGCCATCCATGTAAGACGTGACTTGCTCCTCCTTGCCTTCCACCATGACTGTGAGGCCTCCCCAACCATGTGGAATTGTAAGTCCATTAAACCTCTTTCTTTTGTAAATGGCACAGTCTTGGGTATGTCCTTATCAGCAGCATGAAAAGGGACTAATACAAACAGATTCTCGTTTCAGCAAATGAATTCAACGTACTTAAGTTGTGGATTTCTACTATCAATAAATGACATACTATGCTAGCAGCCTAAAAATCATCCTTGATTTATTTCTATTAAACCTCCTGTGCAATGAGGTATATGCCTCCTTACTGGCTTTCCATTACATAATTTAGTCTATTCTTTCTCTTCTATCCCAAGTCAATGTCTCTCTTTCTTTCTCACTTTCTATCTGTTCTCTAGAGTGTGGATTTTGCCAGTTCTCCAGTCTTTCCTCAATTCCAAGCTTTCTTATTCCATGCACTAAGTGCCTCTGTGCATTTGCAAATGCTGTTTGCCTGCTTCTCATCTGCTCTTTTCACTTCCATGTGGGCCATGGTGCTATACATTTTCACATCATTTCTTCCTTCTCATTCTTCCATCTTATCTTAAATCAGAATAAATATCGTCTTTTTAGAGAGTATCTCTCTTCACCAATATCTTCTGTCAAAGCATGTTGATATTTATTTTATTCACTAATAATACCCACCTCCTCCTCATTTGTTCTCTATTCCATTAGGATGCTATATCCTTGAACATAGGGAATTTCAAGTTTTTGTGTACTGTCAAATGTTGTGTTACTATACAGTGCCTAAAACATAGATATTATAAAGAAATACTTGTTTAGGCTGCCTGATGTCTCACCATCTCTCTACACATAGATGCAAAAATTTTGCTCCACCCAACTCTTGCTACTTAGAATGTGTTAATCAGAAGCAGATATTTCCACCTCTTAGATGACATCACCTAAAATTCTTATTCTTTCTCTTTCTTTTTCTTGAGGTGGAGTCTCACTATGTCACATCGGCTGGAGGGCAGTGGCACAATCTTGGATCATTGCAACCTCCACCTCCTGGATTCAAGCAATTCTTATGCCTCAGCCTCATGAGTAGCTGGAATTACAGACATGTGCCACCATGTCTGGCTCATTTTTGTATTTTTAGTAGAGACGATGTTTTGCCATGTTGACCGGGCTGGTCTTGAACTCCTGGCCCCAAACGTTCAGCCCACCTGGACCTCCCAAAGTGTTGGGATTACAGGCATCAGTCACTGTACCCAGCCTTATAATTCTTATTTTCAAAATAAAATATTTTAGTATAAATTAACTAGAATTTAAGTGATTTCCACCAATTTCTTCCTTAAGGTTTTGACAATGAGCTTATTTAGAGAATTTCTAAATGAAAAAGACAAGAAAAAAGAATATAGTGAAAGTTAGTGCTTAGAAGTCTTTGTTTGCCTCTATTCAACTATAAAATGCTTGGTTTATGTGAGTATATTATATTACATTGTATCACTTCTTTACCAGAGTATGGAACTAAGTTCTCTCATTAGAGAGTGAGGACAGCAAATACCCAAATACTCTCTTAATCGTATATGTAGTAATACATTAAATTTGTTAATAGAATTGGAATTTATATATTACAAAATCCCAACAGGATTTGGAATGAATGCAAAGAAACATAGAGTTAGTAGATGAACAGTAGATGGCAAACTAAAAAGTTCTCCTCTGTTAGGAAAAATGCTACTCTGCAGGGAGCATTTGATCACATAAATATGTGCTGAATATAAGTTCAAAATATTTAAAAGGCTTACTAGGGCCATTGAGCTGCTTTTTGCCTCACATTTGTGGAAAGAGTGTGTGAGTTGATTCCAACCCATTTTTGTATAATGTTTGCAGTTAATTTTTGTATAGAAAACCTGGAACAATTTTTTTATTCCTAAGGAAAATTGATAGGTTGTTAGTGAATTTTCTGGTACTAATAATGGCCTTAAGTTCCTCTCTGTCGCCTGCCTTATAGACATGCTGTCCTTCATTTATGCAGATGGCACAGATGACCTACTACCAGTAGGATATTGAATCAATTAATGGCACATAATTGAGGAATAACAGATTGGGGTTAGGGGTGCAATCTGCAAGTAGGGAAGAGAGTTTTCTCAGTCACAAGTATACTGGCTCATATGAAAATTAAATATGTGACCTTGGCTTTAGTAGCACCAGGATCTAATTGAGTTAGCCATCTCTGTCACACAATGTCATATAAATAACTAATATTCTTGTCATTATCACCCCATGATATCTATTAATGTTATAAATCTCTAAGTTTCCTTATTCAAATAATATTGTTTTTAGAATGACATTCCTGATGATATTTTAAAAATTATTTTTTCATGTAGTATTGACTAATTATTGCCCTGGAACTGGTTATAAAATTTTAAAATTATAATTATTAATTATAACTATAAATTAAAAGTTATAATTTAAACAGCCACTTGCCTGATTAAAAGGCAGTCACAGAAAGCATTTATAAATCCGAGCTCATGAGAGGTAATGTGTAATGATTGCTTGTTTTTAGAATAATAGCAATCACAAGCTGTGCTTTATGGAGACAAAATGTCCTAATCTTCCTCATTGAAGTTCAGAAACCAAAGATGAAATAATACATAGTCGTCACCATTAATCTTACCACATACAGGTCATCAAGCCAGAATACTTTTTTTCTCCCTACAGGAAGGCCAATTCAAAAGAGAGAGAATCTAGAAAGGGCAGAGGCAAAGCAGCTCAGTTTCTTCACTCACTCTTACCAAGAGCAAAGGATAAGGAAGGAATTTGGGAGTGTTTCTTCTCCTGAATTTTCTTAACAAGGAAACCTGGAGAAGAGAGGATCTTTGTCTGCAAAGATCATATTTCCTTTCTCATAGTAGATGTAGAGCATGTATGATGATATGCTGAGCAGTTTATATCAAGGGCCTCATTTCATCTTCCAAATGTGTCCTGAATCAGATACTATCTTCAGGGTGGAAGAGTGATTGGACCTTAAAGAAGCTAGTTAACTTTCTCAAGGTTGCAGAGATAGGAAGTGGGAGACCACAATTTTGAATTCAGGGCCCTCTGATTCCAAAGACTGTATTTTTTGTTTATGCAATTTACTGCAAATATGTTATTATACATAATAACAGCAGCTGGATGCCAGCAGATAGAAAAACATATTTCTCTCTCTCTTTTTTTTTTTGAATGGTTTTATAGCTCCATATTTGCAGAAATGTTTTATGCTGTTAATAAGCTTTATAAATAGAATTTCCAGCAGGACCAGGAGTCCCTATCCCAACTTTGCTTTCCCTACTGTATTTTCACTTTTTCACATACAAAAGATCTGGAGAAGGTCTAGGAACAGATGTTAGAGAAAATATGTTCCATTTCTCCCACTGCTCAGTACTGCTCTAAATACTTATTCTACATGCATTGTGATATAGTTTGGATAACTGTCTCTTTGGAATCTCATGTTGAAATTTGATACCCAGCGTTGGAGATGGGGCCTGATGGGAGGTGTTTGAGTCATGGAGACAAATCCCTCATGAAAGGTTTGGTGCCATCCTCTCAGTAATGGGTGTGTTCTTGTTCTGTTAATTCCTGGGAGTACTGATTGTTTAAAGAGAGCCTACCATCTCCCTCTCCTCTCTTTCTTCCTTGCTCTCTCACCATGTGGTCTGCATACTCCAGCTCCCCATCATCTCCTGCCATAAGTGAAAACAGCCTGAGTCCCTCGCCAGAAGTAAAGCAGGTGCCATGCTTCTTGTACAGCCTGCAAGACTATGAGCCAGATAAACCTCTTAAAAAATACGCAGCCTTAGGAATTCCTTTATAGCAACACAAACAGACTAAGACATATTGTATAAAAGCCTCTCTGTCTCTCTTGATCTATCCATCTAAAGCTTTTAAACATATATTTGGCCAGAGCTTAACTTTTGTATCAAGTAACACTTCTCAGCCTGTGTGGCATGACTTGTATCCAAAGGTGATTTGAGCAATGTAGAGTTCCTTAGATAGCTACAGTCTAAAGAGTCTGTCATTAAGTGATCTTGCCATTGGTTTTTCAACTAAAGTTGCACATTTGTGTAAGTCCCATATGGTCACTGATCTTGTGTCCTCATGGTAAAAATTAAGTGGAGTGCATCATGCAAATTGCTCTTCTGTACCTGAAAATAATGTGTATTTTACCTCTCCTTGCACATTCTCAGCTGTTTTCTCTGTCTTAAATACATTTTCCCTTTTGTGGGTCCAGAAAAGCATGAATATTAAGTTTAATTTAATTCCCTTTCCCCCTTCATACTGTATCCCTTCTATGAGCTGCAATTATATGTAATACAATATTCTATTTTTGGACTTCCTTTCATTTTTCTTGTTAACTGTCTACTAAATTTAAGTGTTACGTCTGAATTATTTCTCTATATCCTGCACATTTATTCTAGAATATTTCTTGATATAAAGTAGATATAATACATATTTACAAAATGGATACCACTGCAAACTTATCCAGATCCATCATTCATTTAAACATTTTAAATACATTATTTTACCAAAAACACAAAATGTTGCACAATAAAAGTCACAATAAATCCATACAAATTTGAAATAATGATATAGTTCTTAAATTGTAGTTGTTTACTTTTTTTTCTGTCACAGGCACACAAAATTTATGTACTGTAACAAAATATTCTGATTTTTAAAATAATTGTACTCTATGTTCTATCATAAGCTAAATAATATTTGATTAAATTTCTTTCTTTTCCTTGTGCAGGTGCACACTCTGCGTCTGCACTGTTTTATTACCATCTTTTTGAGGAAGTGCTCCTTCAACATTAAGTCTTTTTAGTCCATGGAAAATGAGCTATTAAATTACTTAGGTGTGTTTCCATCTCTCCAAGTTAGGATTAGCCATTTTCAACAAGCTGCCTCATCTTCCATGATATCCTCAATATTTTATTTTGACAACATATAATTATTTACTATGTTGCTCTATGGATCATTATCATTTTATATTCTACTCATTTATAACGTTGATATTGCCTAAATAGCATAATCTTTATCCTTTTGTTGTTTATCCTTAACAAATACTATTTTAATCAATTTTAGTGTGCTTTATTCAAATATAGCCTACTGACAATCTTCCTCACCATAATTACATACTGACATCATATGATAATCTGATAGGAAAAAAAAATACAACATAACATGACTAGCCCATGTGTTTTCATCGACTTCTAGGAGAACCTTGCCAAAATGATTGCTTTGGTTTATCTTCCTTGTTTGTCAATACTCTGAAGTTTTAGGGTGTCGATTTACAAATTTCTGGTACTTAATTATTCTGCATTCTACATCATTGCATCCTGAAAGGTTTTATTTGAAGAAGACTGAAATCAAGTTCAGCAATATGTATTTATATTATTCATCTCTGGTGATACTGCTCTTGTAAGAACATTAACCAAGCTTTTAAAAGTGAAGCTTAAAGCAAATTGTGGATTATAATTCATAAATTGGAAGAAGTTATTGTAATTTGATGATCAATTTTACCTCAAAACAAGATGTTTGCTGTTCCCCCACCAAACACTGTGTTAGTACTAGCCAGAAATCATTCCTTGTAAAAAAGTGACAGCAAATTGAATTCTGTACCATTCTGCCTGTATAACCACGAATCAATTCTATATAGTCACAAAATCAAGAGGACTGAAATATTTCTCTGGGTTATGGAGGTGAAATTGTATTTTAAAGGACTCTGCAAAAGATAATATAGCATTCACTAGGTAGCAAGTGGGACGTTTTATTTGCCATCTGCTAAATATATTTGCACACATGTGTGCCTGGGTGTGTAGTATATATACATTTAATATATGTATATTACGTAGCACTACTTCACTAGTGCATAGTAGTTATGAGTGAGTACTCTCAGATAAGACTCCCTATATCTCTCTTTGTTCCACTGGTTATTAAATTTATAACCTTGAGCAAATTATTTTTATCTATCTATCCTATTTTCTTCATATTTAAAATGCAGAAAATAATACGCAGAAAATAATTCTTCCTTTCATTTTTATAACATTTCACAAGGTAATACAGTTAAAGCAAACCTTTAAATACTGCTAGCTATTCCTAAGGCAGAGAGGATATAAAGATTAAAGCATACAATTTCTAGCCTCCACGACTTAAAAATCTAGATCTGCTTGTTTAAACTGAAAATAAAAATTTAGAAGTATATCCTTAATAAACGAATAATATAATTGATACAAAATGGCAATATTGAACCCCTTTTCTTGGCCTAGCTGCTAATAGTCTTTCTCCCACATACTTTTCTTCTAAACCAAGCACTTTGGCAAAGCCATGTGAAATCCTGAAGTATTCACAATATAAAAGCTTGAAGGGTGGTTTCATCAGTCTATTAGCACCACTGGCTAATATGTTCACATGTAAGTTTTTATGTTTTTTCTGTGTTAGGTAACATGTAACATGTTGGGTTTTAATGTCTTACATTACAGTCTGTATAAATATATTTATTCCATAAAGAAATGGGCCAATATCAGTATGTAAAAGAACTAATTTCAGGCTGACTATCCTCAAAGGCAGAACATGATGAGGAATGACAGAGCTATAAAAGTATGCATTTTGTTGTGTTAACTAGCTTGCTAAGTCAGATGAGGAAAGGTGGGAAGAAAAATAAGAACATGACTTTATGCCCAAGCCTGGCTCAGTCACAAGGAGGGAAACTTTGTCAATGTCAAAAAACAGAAAGAATTAGGGTGTTTCTGAAGGAAGAAGATTGGTATTTTCTAGGATATTTTTCTGACAGTTTATGACAAGTTCAGCATGCTTTCTTGTAAAAATTATAACCTGCCCTGCTCACTATTAAACTAGCTCTTTTCTGGTAGGTTTAGGAAATCTATATACAGATATCACAATTTAAAACCTAAGGAAACACAAGGGACAGCCTGGTAACTTTCTGGCATTTTCAAATTTCCATGAATTTCCTACTTTTGAACATGATTTTTCTTTTCAGAAGAATATGACACAGGACCGTTATGCATTGTTTCACATTGGTCTCCGGCCTTTTCTTTTCCTTTGTGGAATTCCAAATCCCTGTGTTGAGGGTGCTTATCATGCAATGGGAATTTTGGTTCACAGGAAGTGCTTTACTGGCAGGGTACCTTAGCTCATACCTGTAATCCCATCCTGGGCGTAGTGGCATGTGCTGTAGTCCCAGCTACTAGGGTGGCAGAGGGGGAGTATCAGTTGAGCCCAGGAAGTTGAGGCTGCAGTGAGCCGTGGTGGTGTCACTGCACTGCAGCCTGGGCAATAGAATGAGACCCTGTCTCCAAAAAAAAAAAAAAAAAAAAAAAAAAAATACTCTGCCTTCTGCCTACTGGCTTGTTACCTATAATCATCTAAGATTTGGGTATGTGTTTCTAACGATCTTGTTCTGTAATAATTAATATGATTTTTTTTTACTGACTATTGTGAAATGAATAAGCACAACTGCTTTAGTATATCTTTTTTGTTATGTCAGAATGAAACTCTTTTAATGCTTTATAGCATTCAAAGAGATGATTCTTCTCAGTCTCATCACATTCTTAGTGACAAAAGTAAATTCATTTGAGTTTAAAAAATTTCAGTGTCTTATCAGTTGGTGATATGAAATAAAAACGCAAGAAGTCCTGATTTGTTTCGAAGTAATGATCTGAAAATATTATTCATTTCTTAGACTCGGCAATGCATTATTGGAAAGTTAGCAATTTACAACCATAGCCAGATGAAAAATAAGAAGCCAGAGACAAGACATATAATTCCTAGGACATTCGGAGAAGAGTTATTAATTAGCTGCAGATGTAACATCAGGGTGTAATTGCTAGGTAGATCAATAATACAGTGTCCAAAATGTATTCATATTTAAAACATAGTTCAGGACCTTGCCAATAAATGGCATTTTCCCAGCAATAATAGACTCTATGGTCTCAAGGTAAGAAAAAGACAGAAATTCGTGTCTTGAAGTACCTTAGGAGTTTTGATTAATTCACTTTTACATTAAAAGAACAGTTGGTGTGACATATAAAAGATTTTACTAAAAATCACAACACTTACGCCCTATAGAAAGGAAACAAAAAGAGAAGGGGAAAAAAATGTAGGTGTTTATTGTAAAGTTAAACAACAATAAAAACTATATTATTCAGACAAAATGGTAGACTTCTGTTTCTTGTTGTAACTGGCAAAGACAACTATTATTTTTGTATCCCTCTTTTTAAGTCAAGCTAAACACATAATATTTTGTTTGAGGCAGAAATAATGCTTTCATTAGCATTCTAAGTGCAATCACTAGTCATTCCAAACATAGAGTAACCATTAAGTGGGTGGTATTACAAAGAGCAGAAGATAGATATGGAAAATATTATGATGATTATTCTCTAGTTTGTGGATGTCCAAGTTATTAGTAGAGTCTTAACTCTAAGAGAATGTTACAGTAATAAGTACATTAACAGAATAGCAATGTGGGATGATTTAATGGAGACATTTCAGGAGGTATATGGGCACCAAATGGTTGTCACTGAGCCACACAATCTGATTGTCAATGAGTTTTATTCATTTTAAATTTGTATAGATGCTAAGCAGAAACTTATGATCTGTGTAGGGCTCAAGAATTATGATTGTAGAGAATTCTAAACTTTGTGTGGGTTTCCTGTTAGATTTGCTTGAGGGGAAATGATAAAGTCCCATAAATTGTATGTGTGTCAGTATAATAAAAAGTCATTCATTTTCAGATGAATTATAAAAATATGAAAAATGCCAAATTATAATAAGTACCCCCAGAGCTTTTCTCAGCATGCATGCCCACTCATTCAAGGGCATCTTTCTATCTATCATGTATGTGACCTTTTTTGCAAAGAGGAGGAGGCTTTGTTGGTTGGCCTCGATCTGCACCCGGTACGATATTACATTGTGAGAATACTTATGCTCCCCTAAATGGAAACTTTTAGTGTAAACTAGCTCTCAGACATGGTAGAAGATTAACTCCTTTTTTGTTTGCTTTCGGGTACAGATGTTAAAATGATTCCCTTCTTGTTTATGTCAATTTTTACATGTCTTTTTGCAGAATCAAAACACAAAAAGTATGACACAAGACCTCAAAGTTGCAATTCCATCTTTTCACTAACTTGTTATGCACATTTAGTAAATCATTTGTTCATGAAATCTTTCTCATCTTAGAAGAAATAACTGTCACTTCCCTACATTCTTACTGACATTGTAAAGAATTAATTACTAATGACTACAAAGCACTTCCCAAACATAAAGCGATAGATGTTCTTTAAAATAAAAAGCCTTTTTTTGTAATGCAATTTATGCTGCCTATTTGTATTTGGTGAAAATGTTCATTTATGTATGATACATTTTAAAGAAAGTGAAATATTTTACTGGGGAAAAATAAACATCACCAACAAAGAAACAGTTAAAAGCTCCCAGCTAGAGTTCTCACTTTTATCCATTTGTGTACAGACTGAATGGAAAAGTCCATACTTTCAGTTAGTGATTTTCATAACATTGACACATAAATGAAAGTAGTTAGAGCTCATATATTGTGTGTATTTGACAAGTTCTAACAGAATTGTTTGCAAAATTTTATTGAAATCTCTGCTTTCATTTATCTTTGTTAGCACAAGCCTCAGAAATCAGTGGTATGGAATTCTTGTATAATTTAACTCTAAGATAATTAAGTGTGCAGGTGTTCAGAGAATAGCCTATTTTTCTATGTAAATAAAATACTGTAGAAGAAAATATATTATTTTATTACCTTATGGAAGAATATTCAGTTGGTTTTATTTGTTTCTAAGAGAATAAACAAAACAATATATTGCAAAGAAGGGGATGATAAATCAAGAAACAAAAATGCAATTAGTTCCTAGTTATCTCTTGAAGTTGATTAAGTAAACAAGCTAAAATTGCTTAAACAGTTACAATGAGGACTTTTAGAATGATAGCATTTGTTAAGGTTGCTATATAAAACAAAGAAATGCACACTTAAGCTATAGTTTAAAATTTTTCATTTGTGGGCATACCTCTCCTTGCTATGCACCACAATAAACCCATAATATGTACATTCACAATTCAGAAAGTAAGAGTAATTTAGGAAAGTTAGTCCTTATAAAAACTTCCAGTTTTTCACTTTCCTTTCCACTCTTTAGGCTGGGCTTCATGTAAACTTTCCTAGACAAATGAGTTTCAAGTGCATTTTGAAAAGTCTGTAGAGGAATAAATTAAGTACTTTCCATTTTAATGCCTTGCAGTCCTGTTGGAAGTTCTTTCTTTTAGCTAACCTAAATGCTTTATACAACATTTCGAGCTCACTTATTCTTGTTCTGCCCTCTGTGGCATCAGAGTACCGATCAGCACCTTCTAAGTAATAATCCTTCATGTAATTGAAAGCCAACTTGTTTCCCCAGCCTATTTTCCAACTTAAATAATATTAGTTCTCTTAACCTTTCCTCTGAGATTCTATTTTCCAAGCTATTAATCATGTTTATTGCTTGTCCTTAAACCTTCTTCAAGTTTTCCAAGGTCTTTTTAACTTAGTGAGTCCAGGTCTGTGCATAGCACTGTGATTATGCTAGGAGAATTACTTCTCACAGTGTGTGCATTGTTCTTCTGTTTATGTGTTCAAGAAGTTGGAATTGTTAATTCACCTTTAAAATGTGACTCTTAGACTACTGTAGTTGTTATTGTTGTTTTACTCCTACCAAATTCATCCTCTCCCGTATCATAATCATATGGTTCATTTCACTTCTAAGTACACTGCGTCTGCGTTTTACAAATCCTGAACATTTCCAACTTGTGAAAAAATGCTATACATTTTACGGTTTTTGTTCAAAATGAAGTCATCCTAATCACCCAATATAACTTGGTATCTGTTTGTTTGTTTTTTCTCAAATTATAAGTGTGTTTGAGAGTTTAAAGTACATATACAATTTTTAATATCAAGAGGCAGTGGTATCAAATTAAAACTAGATCATAACATCTGTTAGAGGCTTTCTATTTCATGTGTTATTCAGATTTTATGTGTGATTCATTTTAAAATGAAACAAAATATAAAACATGGACATTCATTTCTTGTACATCTATAATCACACAAATGTTTTTTACTCCCAATTTCATCATTGTCACCTTCTATAAAATTGCTTTCTACAAATCTTGGTTGTATTTTAGATTTTTCCCACTCCCACAATGGAACATATTTAGCTTCCATTAATAGAGCACTCTAACACCCTGATTCCAATCTTTCTTACGTTCTTTCCATTTTTTCAACATAAGAACAATAGGAAACATAATTTAATTTCATTTTCATTTCCTTCATCTGATTCTGCAGATATTTTTACTATGGCTTGCTTTTTACTTTTCATTCAATTCCCTATGCCACTATAAAATTCACATGCATTAAACCAATATATGGAAAACACATTTTTTCTATCAACGTATTTTAAAATATAAATAGGCTGTCTGTGCGTTTTAGATACACATCTAGATAATGCAATACATCATTTAAAAATGAGTCATACATTGTTCATTTTTTCTGTAATGCCTAATTCTCAAACTACTTAAAAGTCCATGCTTGGTGAAAAAGAAAAGTGATCACCTTTTAACAGTTTAGAGGTATTAAAATGATTAGGTATTGTCCCTTTCTTGTCATTGGTGAAAATCTACTGTGATTGTGATTCCTTAAGTTAACATCCTATACTATTTTCCTGAAGAGGAAATAGGTTAATTGAAGACTTGTTATAATACATATCCCTTCCTTCACTTTCCTTATTCTAAACAGTGCAAACATTTTGGAATTTATATGGACTAGAGTTTCCTCTGAATTTCTGTCCAGTTATGCTGAATCCTCCAATTTTTGCTTTGGCTTTCAATTATAAATTGATCTCATCTTTGTTTGCCTGTTGTTTGGAGCATTTTTCTCTTAACATGATTTCAAACCTACAAGGAATATGAAATGCTTCAAACTGAAATACAAATGCATGAAATCATAAGCTAGGAGCCACAATTCACAAGTTCATTTCATCTTTGCAATAATTGCTGATATAATTAAGCAATTAATCATGATATTTAAGTAGATTACCTTATGGCATATTTACATCATCCGTGAATAGTGAATAGTTATCATTGTCATCATCCTTGTTTTACCCAGGCATTAAGTACAGGCAATTCCCGACCTATGATGGTTTGACTTAATTATTTTTTGACTTTACAATCATGAGAAAGCAATACACAATTCAGTAGAAACCATATTCCGAGTACCCATAAAATCATTGTGTTTTTGACTTTCAGTATAGTATTTAATATACCACATTAGATATTTAATAGTTTATTATAAAATAGGCTTTATGTTAAATGATTATTGCCCAACTGTAGGGCAATGTAAATATTCTCTGAGCACCTTCAAGGTAGGCTAGGCTAAGCCATGTTTGTTAAGTTAGGTGTATCAAATATGTTTTCAATTTAAGATATTTTCCAGTTACAATGTGTTTATCAGGAGGTAACCCCATCGTTAGTCGAGGAGCATCTGAAATTCCATCTCTTGACTATTTACAAAGGTGACAAAGTGAAGCTGGGATTTCATCCCAGGTACTGAGACACCAGAGCCCATGTATTTCTAGTTTAACCACCCAGCAAGTCAGATTTGGTGTTTAAAATGCAGTTGATATCAGAAAGCATGACTAAGTGTTCCAAGGAGAGTCATTCAGTACATTGCTTATTTATTCTCTTTGGGGAGAAAACGAGTATAAGACTTAATTAATGTTTTCTGGTTGTTTTCTAAACGATTTAGCATACCAATGATTTACAGAACATGGCCACATTTGGTGTTAATATTTCTTTTGAATTTGTCCCACAATAATGATGCATTAGAAAGGTGTGAACTCCATTTAAATGTTGACCAATTAATGCATTAAGTTTTAAATTACATATCATTTGATAAAATAATATTATTTCTTATCTCCAACCATAAGTGTGAAAAAATTATAAAATATCCAGTTTTCAAAATAATGAAATACACATGTACATTATCTATAATTTTAAGGATTTATCAAAAACCTTAAAATACGATATACTCTTGAATATTTTAATAAATCATTTTACAGTTTAGAACCCCTGAGAATATTCTAATATGGTAGTCCCAAAACTTTCAATCTCACTTTCATCAAAAATTGAATTCCTCTACTTCCCAATCCAAATCTAAAACCAGGCTAAACCACTCATGACACACATATTTAAATTCCCATTCCTCATGTCCCAATGAATTATTTTTTGGGAAGAAATTCATGACCTTTTAGTCAATCTTTTAATTTAGAGTATTCGTGTAAGGACTGTTTTGGGATTTGATGTGCATTGGCAAACCTATAGTGAGGCAAACAGAGGTAAATAACGTAATCATAGCAGCAGCTGGGTTTCAGGCATGCCAACAGTAAACCTAGAGCTTCCTAGGCAGCTGGGGCAGGTGTTAGTGATCTAAACGAGGTTGGTGGAAAGACTTTTATTACTTTACAATAATTCTGGCAACTAGACCTATGTTCCTGCCATCCCAGTTCTGGTTCCCACTTTGTTTTCTGCAGTATTCCAGCAGATATTTAAAAGTTTTATATCACCCCCAACAGTTTGACTATCACCTCTCTCTCCAGGCCAGATGAAGGAGTAATGCACAAAATTGTAGTACTTCATTTTGCAGTGTATGTTAGAAACATAACCATAATTTAAAAACGTTGTGTCAGTGTTTTTTTTTTTTTTATTAACAAAGTGACCCCAGTTACAACTGCAAACTCTACTCTGTTTTGTAATAAAAGGGATGCATTATCGTTTTCACAAAGGCTAAATCAAAAAATTGATGGAGTACCTACAATATAGAAGACATTTTTATAATACCTATTTAGAAGTAGTCTCCCTGTCTTTAAGGAGCTAAAGACAGTTGGAGAAGCAGGCTATAAACTATAACATAACACTAGCAATAGATGTTAGCATTTGACCAGTGCCGAATTAATGATATAGATATCAAATGCTATTGGGTTTTGAAGGTGACAGAAAGTACATAGAAAAATCACATAAACGGACTGTGTGAATGTGCTAAGGCATGAAGATAATTAGAATTTAGATAAAGTCAAAATAGGTATAAACATAATATATGATTCTACACTATAAATGTAATGTGGATTCTTATACTATGTTTACCTTATAGTTCACCTGTAGCAGATGCCCTGTGTATGAGAAAAGTAGGATATGTTATGGGGGAAAGTAATTCAGCAGTTTTGATGACAGATAACAATAATTACAATCATTATAGTAATGATATTAAAATAGCTAAAATGTAGGTGCTTGCTATGACCTAAATACCGTACGCTTTCTCCATGCTAAACAGCATCTAGTTTAATTCTCAGAACAAAAGCATATGGCAGGTAGTATGATTATCTAAACCTTATGAGAAAATTGAGGCAATAAGTCCTTGCGTATTTGTCCTTAGCCGTGAAGCTAGGGCTAGAATGCAAATCTATTTGATGTTATAATCTCTGCATTTTAACTTCATTATCAGAGAAACAAGCTAAGGCAGGAACGGCAGGAGGATGGCTAGGACAAAAGAAGTATAGCTTAGTGTAGAAAGAGGCAAAATGTCATTTGAAAGACCTTACATTGTTTCATCTCTCACCTCCTCTTCTGCCAAGCTCTCCTTATAGCTCACTCTGGTCTCCTTGTTCTTCCCCAGATATGGTAGTCACCTTAGGGCCACTGTGACAGTAGTTTTTTTCTGCTTAGGAAATTCTTCCTCTGGATATGTGGTTCATATATATATATATATACAAGATCTTCTCTCTATCTATTAGAAGATTTAAGTCAACTGTCACTTCTCATCTGGGTCTCCCTTGACGACTCCATTACATTGTAACCATTTTTTCTCCCCTCAGGCACTGCTGACCTCTCTTAGGGTACTCTGATTTTTGCTTTTCTTTCACAAAACTGTTACTCTTTTAATATATTATATTATATTATATCATATTATATTATATTATATTATATTATTTATTTTGTGACAGAGTCTTGCCCTGTCTCCCAGGCTGGAGTGCAGTGGTACGATCTCAGCTCACTGCAACCTCCACCTCCCAGGTTCAAGGGACTCCCGTGCCTCAGGCTCCTGAGCAGCCGGAATTACAGGCATGCGCGTGCACACCCAACTGATATTTTGTAATTTTAGCAGAGATGGGGTTTCACTATGTTGGCCAGGCTGGTCCCAAATTCCTGGCCTCAAGTGATCTGTCTGCCTTGGCTTCCCAAAGTGCTGGAATTACAGGCGTGAGCCACTGCACCCGGCCTATATAATTTATTTACTTATTATGTGTATTGATTATTGTCTTTCTCCTTTCTAAAAAATAAACTGAATGGAAATAATATTTTCTATTTTATTCACTTATGCAACCAAGAGTCTAAAAGACTCAAGTATAGAGTAGCTGTTCAATAAATATGTTTTGAATTAATGATTATATTACTGAGAATTGATTATGCAAATGATAAATGCTCATTCTAAAAAATGAAAAAATGTACAAAATATAATGCAAACATTTAAAACAAGCATAATCCCACCAGTAAGTGATAAGCATTAATATTTATGATTACAATTTTATGACATAATATATTTTGACTGTTAAAATCGATTCTGAATCTATTCAATTTCAAAAATATTACACACTAAAAATAATAACTTCTTATCAAGATTGTTTTTGAAACTATTTCATTAGGAAGATGTATTTATTAATGGGCATCTTAGCTATTCAATGGTCAACATGACTTTTACACAATTTACAAAGTATTTTATAATATTTATAAGTATTTAATTTTGAATACAGAATGCAATTAAAGGTATGATGATCAGTAAGGTTTTTATATTGAAGATGAAATCACTGTTTATAAAATTTCCCCACAGGTTTATAAACCCAAATGGGAGTTTGAAGTTAAAGCTTTCAATGGATGAAGCAAGAAAGATGAATGTGGAAACGATTCTACTGCTAAAACACTCAAAATGTCCAGATTAGTAAGCTACTGAAATGATAGCCTTTCAATGTTTCCATAGCAATATTCATTTACCTTTAATAATGCATTCATCACTTTGAGTGAAATTATTATTTATACATCTCTCTGGCTTGTTATTATTTATCTTTAAATCATTAAATCATTTTCCATACTGAAGGGAGTGATATATTGTAAACTCAAAGTTGATTATATGCCTTATATTAAGTTGGTGCAAACGTAATTGCGGTTTTTGCCCTTGCCATTACTCTTAAGGGCAAAAACCGCAATTACATTTGCACCAACCTAATATATACACAGACACATATATACATAATCGTTTACAATTTAAACTAAAAGCTGAACTAATAGTAATAAAACACACAAAAAAGTAGTTTTATGGAGAAAAACTCAAATATTACACATGTTAATGTCATAATTAAAAACTAAAAGTTGACTATTTGTTAATTTAAGAAAAGCTAAAATAGGCAGGATGCTTCTGTGGAATGAAACACTGAGAAAATGTTTTAGATTTTGTGATCAGGTAGTCTCTCTGAGCAGATAAAATTGTAGCTGAGAATTGAAGGATGAGAAGAAATCAATCAAACAAAAAGTCTATGGAATAGAGTCCCAAGTCAATGGTTCTTACTGAAGGACCTTGGGGTGGAAAATACAGTCCACAAAATACAACTGGAGCTCAATAACAATGAAGGGAGCAGAGTGAGTTGAATTTGATGAGGTAGATGGATACAGGATGATAGGGATTCAGAATCTCTGACAAGAACTTTGACTTTTGTTTTTCATGCAATTAGAAGTCCTTGGATTGGTGTTAGTCATGGATGTCACATAATCTAATTTAGGTTTTAAAAATCAGTCTAGCTGCTGTGTGCTATTGGATTTGTGGAGAGGGATGGTTGGGATTGGATATACAAGATTAGAAGCACAAACTGATTAAGTATGAATGAGCCAGTCATAGATTCTAGTCAAGATTTTCAATCTTGAGATCAAAACTGAAAAAAATAGCATATTTTGTCTAATTTCTAGTACCTCAGCATGGTTTACGTGATTTGGGAATTGCAAAATTTTCATGCTTATTGTTTTTACATTTTGAAAAATATAATGTTGACAAGTGTATAGAAAATGAATAGTAATCTTTTAGAAGCCTTTTAGATCAATTCTGTGTTTCTAGAGAATTAAGTGGCAGAGTTTTCTTAAAATGGCTTTCCCATTTGTGAGTTAAATAATTCATCTTTTTCTTGGAAAAATAACATCTTCAAATACACTTTTCAGTAAATTTGTATCACTACATTACTGAGTCATTAAATGGTTTAAAAATATTTTCTACATCCATTGCAGTAAAAATGAACTTATTCGGGTACAAGGTCATTAGCATGTATCTTTTCCCCCACAGTTATCTGTTAAAGTCGATCCGTAGACTTCTGTTTCCTGGTATTGTTGAGATACTGGGAACTAAAATAATAGTACTTACTTGTTTTCTTTATAGGTAATTTATATTTCTACCTAGGCTTTTGTAGTTTTTATTTTTCTTTTTCCTTGAAATTTAATAACTTTACCAGGATATGTCATACTATCTTCTTACATACTAAAGTTTTATAAGTCAATGAGCTGTTTTCTTTTGCAGACTTAAGAACGGCTTGCTATTCTAAAGTTTCTTTTATTACGTAAGAGAAGAATTTTGCTGGAGTTGAAGTTTGACTGAACTAGGTAATGACAGCTACTTAAATAATTCCAGTGTTTTGCAGGTATACTGGCTATTTTACCAGGATCCAAAATAACACTTCCAATTACACATTTTTTCCTAATTTTAAAATGTAAATTTCGAAATAAATGTAAAAACTTATTTCTCAATTTACATTTTAAAATTAGGGGAAATAATGTATAATTGGAAGTGCTATTTTTGATCTTGATAAAATAGCTGACATGCCTGTAATCCCAGCACTTGGGAGGCTGAGGCGAGTGAATTGCTTGAGGTCAGGAGTTCGACCAGCCTGGCCAACATGGTGAAACCCCATTTCTAATAAAAATTAAAAAAATTAGCCAGTCAAGGTGGCACATGCATGTAGTTCTAGCTACTCAGGAGGCTGGGGCAGGAGAATCACTTGAACTGGGAGGTAGAGGTTGCAGTGAGTCGAGATCATGACACTGCACTCCAGCCTGGGCAACAGAGTGAGACGCCATCAAAAAGAAAGAAAGAAAGAGAGAAAGAAAGAGAGAAATATACAAATTAAATATCTTTTATATGTTTAAAAAATAATGAACAACAATGTGTAAATTATTCTATGAGTGAACTATTTCAAATGGATCAAAGAAAATTTGTAAAATGGTAAAATGAGGTCGGGCACGTTGGCTCACACCTGTAATCCCAGCACTTTGGGAGGCCGTGGTGGGTGGATCACAAGGTCAGGGGTTCAGGACCAGCCTGACCAACTTGGTGAAACCTCGTCTCTACTAAAAATAGAAAAATTAGCTGGGCACGGTGGCAGGCACCTGTGATCTCAGCTGCCCGGGAGGCTGAGGCAGGAGAATCGCTCAAACCCAGATGGCAGATGTTGCAGTGAGCCAAGATAGTGCCACTGCACTCCAGCCTGGGTGACAGAGTGAGACTCAGTCTCAAAAAAAAAAAGAAAAAAAGTAAAATGAAAACTCATAAGCTAAGAAAGTAGAAGTCATTGTGCATATATGTCTGTCCAACTATTTTCAGAGTTATGTCATATCTTATGTTTTAAAAAAATATATTACTATGCAATTTGTTTATAATTAGAAAGTGTAAAAATCATCTTCAGGAATTCAGGAATATCATAGTATTGCCTTTGAGAAAATCTGGCTATCTATAATTTTTGGTAACACTGTGTCTATTTTTTAAAACCCTATTTTGTGGCAGTCATGAAATTAAGCACCAACTCACTATATGTAAATCATAAAAATTAGTCAATTGCTCAAAATGAAATGAAATAAACTGGTGTTTTCTAATTCCATTTTTGTTATGTTGCCATGGAAATCAGTAACTGAGTCTATTTGAGTGTTTAAAAATAAACCAAATCAGTGAATTGATGCTTAAAACATTGACTGGATATCAATTATTTACTGCTAATTACAATAAAAAATGTACATTTCCCTTTGTTCCAGTGTCCTGAAAAAAACCCTGGTTAGCTAATGACTAAAACTGAAGTTAGGTAAGAGATTATACATCATTTTGTAAAGGTCTTAATTGGAACCCTAGAAGTCAAGTTCACTTTCTCAAAGATTAAATAACAAATAGAAATTTTTATTCTTAAAATATCCATTTGTAGTTATGAACACACTTCTGCTATTATGATTACTCACAAAATGTTTTACCAAAATATTTGTAATAGTAGCTCCCATGTTCTCAACTCATGTGTACTGGCAGAAATTTTCTTTGGCTAAGGTTTCAGGTGGATGTTTTAATTTATTTGTTAAATTATAACAGGATTATATTCAGCTGTGGTTGAGAGTAACTCAAAATAACTATCATCGTAAGAAGATAGAGAAGTTTATTTCTTTCTCAGATCAAAGTCCAGAGGCAGGTAGTCCAGGGCTGCTGTAGTTTTCTGTGGTGGCAAGTACTGAGGATTCTTTTATCTTTGCTTTACTGAGCTATGTTAGGCCATTTCGTGGTCCAAGATGGCAGTCTCAGCTTTGATATCTGTGAATTTCATGAGCAAGAAGCATAACACTTACCAGCTTTCCAGAATATAGCCACATTTCCCTATCCTCATGCAAAGTAAAGGGGAAATGCAATCTTTAGTCTAAACTGAATCTATTCTACCAAGTATGTAGGACTATATTTCTTTCTCTCTCTCTCTTTTTTTTTTTTTTTGGCTTATAAACAATAGAGATTTATTTTTCATGGTTCTAGAGGATGGAAAGTCCAACATCAAGCTGCCGGCAGATGAGGTGTCTGTTGAGGGCTTGCTCCCTGGGTATCCAGAGGGTGGAAGGAGAACTCTCTGGGATCCCATTTATGAGCACTAATCCATTCCTGAGGGCTCTGCCTCATGAGAATCACCTCCCAAGGCCCTACTTCCTAATTCCATCACCTCAGAGGTTAGGATTTTAACATAGGAATCTTAGGGGGACGCAGACATTCAGCCCATTGAAGATGAGTCTGGGAGTTCCACCCATGGCCTCTTGAGTAGCTGCCTATTTCTTTTTTCTTTTTTTTTTTTATAATTTTACTTTAAGTTCTGGGATACATGTGCAGAATGTGCATGTTTGTTACACAGGTATACATGCGCCATGGTGGTTTGCTGCACCTATCTGTAGTGCTGTATTTCTAAAAATAACAATAATAATAATAATGTCAAGCAGTTGACATTGAGGATCAAATATTCTCTGGAAGAAACCATGTTAGGCACCAAATATAATTTGGCATCAATCTATTGCTATACCTTGCATCCTTCTCAAATGAAAACATCTGTATGGGAGTTTAACCTGTTTTTCTCCTTATGCTTCTATGTCTTGTTTTCAATGTTGGTGAACAATCATATTAAAACATATGGTAGATAATACATTTCTCTGCTTTAAGCATCCAGTGGCTCCCATCTCATTCAGAATAAAATCCATTCTTTACCATGACTCTTAAGGCCTGGGTGTTGACCCTTACTATTTCTCTGACCTCCTACCTCTGAATCTTCTGCTCATTTTTACTTTTATTTATTTGTTTTTCTTTTTACTTTAGCTATTGTGATTCCTTGCTACTTTCTGAATAAGTCAAGCATGCTTCCAAATCAGCACATTTCCATTCCTTGAGAGTCAACTTTTTGATCACCCAGTCATTCTTGATATCTTAACTTGCTTCATGTTGTTCTTCACAAAAAATATTACCACCTGAAATACAACTATGAATTTATTTTACTGGAATGCAAACTTCACGAGGGCAGGGTTTTGGTTTTATGTATTGTTTTACACCCAGGATGAGAATAGCACCTGGCACATAATAATAAGCAATTGGTACATAAAACCTTCAAGTAACTGGTTTAATAAACTTCAACATACTATTATTTAATTTCCATAGATTGGTTTGGTCCATTTCTGCTGGTTGGTCAAGTGTATAATCATAGGCTGTTTTTGTGATTGTTTATGAACCATGTATATTTTTTATTTGTCTTATGCCCACAGTCTTATTCTTATAGCATTGGATTTGCAAAATTACTATTTAGTCTTTTTTATATTTAACTTTTGATTTACTTGTACTTTCTAAAATTTTTATGTTTATCTTACTTATGTCAGCTTTTATTTTAATTTCTTCCTCTGATTTGTGTTGGTTTAATTTGGTCTTATAGTAATTTTATATTATCAATTCTTAATTCTAATATATTCCATTTTTATAAAATTAAGATAACATATATGCAGTAAAATTACACAAATCTTAAGCATATCACTTGTCTAGTATTGTGTGTGTGTGTGTGTGTGTGTAAAACCACCACCAAAGTCAAAATATGAATCTTTGTTAAAGTCCTAGATATTACATTCAAAATTCCATGGCACAGAAGTAAACAGTATTCTAACTTCTATTACCACAGATTACTTTTATCTGTTCTCCAAGTTCATATAAAGAGAAGCCTTTCACATGTATATATCTGGAGGTTTTTGACCACTGTAATTTCTGTAAGAATCATCTAGGCTGTCACGATATGAGTAGCTCCTTCTGTCTTATTAATGGGTAGTGTTGTATTGTCTGACTACGCTAGAATTTTTATTTATCTGTTCTTCTGTAGATGAACATTTACAGGCATATCTCATTTTATTGTGCATCATTTTCTTGCGTTTTGCAGATGTGTTTTTAAAAATTAAAGATTTGTGGCAACCCTGAATACAGCAAATGTTTCAATACCATTTTTCTAACAGCATGTACTGACTTTACATTCTTCTGTTACATTTTGGTAATTCTCACAATATTTCAATATTTGATTGTTATTACATCTGTTACGGTGCTCTGAGATTACTGATTTTTAATCTTACTATTGTAATTCTTTGGGGGCACCATGAATAGTGCCCATATGAGATGTTGAAGTTAATTGATAAATGCTGGGTATGTTCTATCTGTTCCACTAACCGGCTGTTCCCCAGTCTCCCTTCTCCTCAGTCCTCCTTATTCCCGGAGACACAACAATATTGAAAAAAGGCCAATTAATAACCCTATAGTAAGGTCTCTAAGAGTTCAAGTGAAAGGAAGAGGTACACATCTCTCACTTTAAATAAAAATCTAGAAATGATTATACTTCATGAAGAAGGCATGTTGGAAGCTGAGAGAGGACAAAAACTATGCGTCTTGCACCGAACAGTTAGCCAAGTTGTGAATGCAAAGGAAAAGTTCTGAGGGAAACAGAAAGTTCTACTCCAGTGAACATATGAGTGATAAGAAAGCAAAACAGCTTCATTTTACTGATATGGAGAAAAATTTAGTGGTCTGGGTAGAAAAAAATCAGCCACAAAGCCTCACGTTAAGCCAAAGCCTAATCCAAAGCAAGGCCCTAATCTTCAATTCTGTGAAGGCTGAGAGAGGTGAGGAAGCTGCAGAAGAAAAGTTAGATGCTAACAGAGACTGGTTCGTGAGGCTTATGGGAAGATTTATCTCCATCACATTAAAGTGCAAGGTGAAGCAGCAAGTGCTGATGTAGAAGCTGCAGCAAGTTATCCAGAAGATCCAGCTAAGATCATTATTGAAGGTGGTTACATTAAACAACAGATTTTCAGTGGTGATAAAACAGCCTTCTATTGGGAAAAGATACCATCTAGGACCTTCATAGCAGAGAGTAGTCAATGCCAGGCTTCAATGCTCCAAAGGACAGGCTGACTCTCTAGTTAGTGGCTAAAGCAGCTTGTGACTTTAAGTTGAAGCCAACACTTCAATTGTTTTTTTAAGACCTAATACTAGTACACACTCAATAGGCTAGAGTACAGTGCAAACATAACTTTTATATGCACTGGGAAACCAAAAAATTTATGTCACTCACTTTATTGTGATATTTGCTTTATTGTGGTGGTCTAGAACTGAACCCAAAATATTTCTGAGGTATGCCTGTGTGTTGTTTCAATTTTGGGTTGTTATTAATAAAGTTGAGAGTCTTGTGTATGTCTTTTGTTGGAGGTGTTTACTCATGTCTCTTGGTACATGCATAGGAGGACAATTTCAAGGTTATTGGTGAAGTATATGCTTATTTCAGGCGATCTTGCCAAAAAATTTTTTTAAGTAATTGTTCCAGTTTGCACTCCCACTAGCCATGTTGGAGGGTTCCAACTGTTCCACATACTTCTCAACATCTCCTATTTTCAGTCTTTTCTGTATTTTAGCAATTCCAGTTGGTATATAGTAATATCTCATTGTGATTTTAATTTGCATTTTTCTGATGCATAATTATTTGGCCAAGTTTTCAAATGTTTATTTTCAAAGAAGAGTTTTAAAGCCGTACATTATCTTAAAGTATTTTTGCTGTATCTAACAGGTTTTGATAGTGAAAGGTTTAGTTTTCATTGATTTCATGTAGTTAGTGATCTTTTAATTTATTGTTTGACTTAAAAGTTAACATTGTCTCAATGTATAGATAAGCATTTTGACTTAATTTTTAATTATTTTCAATTGTATTGGCTTATAAGATACATTGATAGTAAATTATCTAAAAGAATTAAAGTTTTGATGTACACAAGCACATAGCTTTTTTGTATGTATTTCTTAGATAAGTGAAAAATTTATTTGAGGGGTGTAAGGCTCTCTATATAGCTATTAAATAGCATGCCTATTGATTGTAATTTTTATCTACTAGACTAATTCTGAAAAATATGTATTATAATATTTCATTGAGTATATTTTATTTTTGTTTCCTCACTTTTTTTTTTTTTCCTGTCCGGAGTGCAGTAGCACAAACACAGCTCACTGCAGCCTTGACCTCCTGGGCTCAAGCAACCTGGCTCAGCTTCACATACAGTTCTGACCACAGGCATGTGCCACCATGCCCAGTTAATTTTTTAAAATTATTTTCCTAGAGATAGGATTTCACCGTGTTGTCCAGTCTGGTCTTGAACTCCTAGTCTCAAGTTATTCTCCCATTTAGGCCTCCCGAAGTGTTGTGATTACAGGCATGAGCCACCACATCCAGCCCACATTTCTAATAGTTTCCCTTTAATATGCTTAGCTCATATAAGCCATATAAATTCATGATTATAATATTCTTCACCAATTTTGCTTTTTATTATTGTATAATTCATCAGTTACCCCATTTCATTCTGCTTACCTCAAATCCCACTTTCTCTAATGTGATTAATGATACTTTGATTTCTTTTGATTTGCTTTTTCTTGATACTCCTTGCACAAATCACTTTATTCAACTTTCTCTGATACTTTAAGTATGTTTCTTATAATCAGAAAATTGCAAACTTTTACTTTTTTGCTACTTTATTATTTGTGGCTAATAATCTGTTTTATTTCTTCCTTTTTACTTTATATATGTTTATCATGTCAAATTACTTTGCCTCTTTTTCTTCATCTCCAATTTTGTTAGCATGATGGGGTTGACACTTTTTGCCTTTTTCACTTGTTTGTGTCTACTCCAGTTTTCTGTTCCTTTAAATAATTAGCAGCCTTTTACTTATTCCTCTAAATAGATATGAATCACTAATGTTGTGTATTTTAAAATAGATAATTGTCTTGTAACTGAAATGCACTTCTCCTCAACTATGGGATTGTAATTCATTTCCTCCCCAAGAGAAGGACATGATCTTTAGAATCATTTTATTTTCTCTCCTAGAATACACTACCTTTTTTCCCTTTTCCCATATACATTTAGAATATTGTATTTACTTAACTTCATCCTACTTAACTTTCATTTTCTAGCATTTCTTTCTTTTCCTAATCATTAGAGGAATTATCTTAATCTATGACCCTTCTGATTCAGGAATCTTTTAGTATTAGTGTTTCATGGACCTAAGGAGGCTGGCTATCTTTATTCATTATGCAGCTGGATATCAAGGTTAACTTTTTACCACTATTTTCTCGGCGGTTTGTCTTTTCCCATATTTAGGTTTCTGTTTTAGTTTCTTCACTATTTTAGGAGGAGATTTTCATCAAGTTTGTGACTGACAGTGTTTCTCAGTTTTGCAGTATCCTCATATATCTTTTTTCTCCCATGATAGGTATGGTTTTATTGAGGTGAAGCCCTCATATTTCATTTCTCTTGAAATGTTGGTTTATTATTGCCTACCTTCTACTTTTCCAAATGAGAAGCTCAATGCTAGTCTATTAATTATTTTATGACTTCTTGAATTTCAGACCTATGTTTTAAAAATCAGTAAAGTTGGAATTTACCATTTCATTAAAATCAAGATAAAACAAAAAAAAAACCCTGAAGTCTCTGTGCTCTGTGAGTAGGTTGAGGGTAGGGCATCAGATACCTCATGCAATACCCAGAGAAGTCATCTCTTATCTTGAACCTAATCTGCTAACCCATTCAGGTAATTTTAAAAAGTCACCCATTTAGTTATTTCCTGACCTACTTTAAAGCAAGGTTCACCAACGTATTCCATTCAAGTTGAAGTTTTCTTTGGACTTATGTACTTAGACCTTTGATTGCTATAAACTCTTCCTTGGCTCTGCTGCCTTCAGTTCTGCCCCTACTTTCTGCAGATATGTTTTTCCAAGACTACTGCTATGATTTTCATATGGTTTGTTTGTCCCTACCAAAACTCATGTTGAAATTTAGTCCCCAGTGTGCAGGTGTTGGAAACTTGGACCTGGTTGAATGTGTTTGAATCATGGGGATGAACCCCTTAGGAACTGCTTGATGCAGTTCTTTTAGTAGCCAGTTTTCACTCTGGAAAAACTGAATTAGTTCTCGGGGGAATGGATTAGTACCCTTGTAAGTGAGTTGTTACAGAGTCAGGGTGCCCTTTGGGTTTTGATTCTAATTGCAAGTGTCTGCTTCCCCTTTGACTTTCTCCACCATGTTATGATGCAGCATGAAAGCCATTGCCAGAAGCCAAGGCCATGGCCTTGAACTTCCCAGCCTACAGAACTGTAAGCTAAGTAAACTTTTCTTTTTTTCCTGGTAAATTATCCAGTCTCAGGTATTCTGTTACAGCAACAAAAAAATGAACTGAGACAACTACTGAGGAAAAACCTCTCTGGAAATGTAATCACAGTATTACCACTCCCAAGTTATTTATCAGATTTAGAATATCCTGGCTACACTGAGGCAAGTAGGTTATATTTGGAATCAGAGGGTAAAGAAGGGATACCCAAATTATCATATTATCAGAACTCCCTATCAAAAACTGATCTTTTGTTAACAGCAAGATGATGGCATTAAACTAACTATGGCTTTTCCCTCCTCATACAGATTATAGACAAAATAATAAATTATGAATTTGTTTATATTGAAAATATTTACTTTTAATTGATTGAAGAGTTATATATGAAAATAATTTATTCCACACAATAAACCTCTTTGAATAATGAAAATGATTAAATTTTAGTTGAATGTGTGGATATAAAAAGAAAAATAAATTTAATTGTTAAGCATTGAGCGAGTACACTGATGTTATAAATCACAATGACTTTTACAAGTGAACTTTTGAGCAAAGAAAGGTTAACCTAATTATTCTGTTCCAGCAGGTTTATTTATTTATTTACCTAAAAAATAAAGTAGCTTGCTAGGAAATCTAATTAAGAAAAATTTATGGATTTCATGGAAAGATAGTAGTGTTAAGAATAGATTTACAAAGATATATTTGAAAATATGACCTGAAAGATAAAAAAAAGACAAAGATGGCTGAAATTATTTCAGCAACATAGAAGTGATTTTTTTAAACTATAAGATGGAATCTCATGAAATTGTCTATAATTCAATCATTTTTGACCTTCAAAGATGGTAACTTCACATGGTTCAACCTAATATAAAATACATCCTTAGGGAGAATTCTGCCAGACACACTACAGCTTGATTACATATGATGGAAGAGACACAAAACTCATAGAGACAACTACACATTTTGAGGAGGTTAGCAAAATATAATGCGTATTATCAGATATTTCATAACACAAAAGCTCTTTTGTAATTTCTTAATTTAAATGAATTAGCATGATTACTCGTTTAAAACCATTTTTTTAGAAAATTCTATCTTTTCATGGTTCTTGGGTTTTTGAGAATGTATTTCTTATATTTCACTCTTAAAACATGAGGAATATCATTTTCCTTAAAAATATGTAGATAATGTCTTTTTAAATTTCCTCTGAGGCTAATTTTACAGACAAGATGACTTTTTGTAGGATTTTTCAATCCCTGTACATCAGTATTTTTGTTAGAATATATTTTAATTAATATACTCTGTAATTTTTTCTTATATATTGAATTATTTTATCCGAAGTGCCAAGAATCCTATGATTTCACGAATGTTTATGTTTTTGAAAGTCTTTTATTCTGTACCATTTTTTTCCTATTTCCTTCAGAGATAACTATCTTTCACTGAATCTTAGCTCTCTCTATGCCATAATTATCATCTTCTCACTAAAATCCTTTAACAAAGACATAAATTTACTGTGATTTTCTCATGATTTTTCAAGTATTACCTTAAAGAGTATCCTATCATAGAGAATATTTTCTGATGTACCTTATAACAGAGGAATCAATATTATTCAACCAATGTATATATATATAATCACAAACTCTGAAGAAAAAGCACCTGAACCGTTGAAGAGTATGAGAAAAATATTATAATTTTTAGCTAATATATGAAGATGGTTAGTTGGAACTGACTAAGCAGAGGTAGGAAGAAGGAAAGTAAATTCCACACAGTGAGGGGTTGAGTCAAAGACTCAGAAATGGGAAGGATTATTTCACATTCACAAGTTCTACCTATGGAATCCCATGTAGCCAGAAAGAAGAATGGGATCATGCCCTTTATAGAGACATAAATGGAGCTGGAGGCCATTATCCTTAGCAAACTAACACAGGAACAGAAAACCAAATACCACATGTTCTCACTTATTAGTGGGAGATAAATGATGAGAATACATGGACACACAAGAGAAACAGCACACACTGGGGCCTTTTGGAGGGAAAGGGTGGGAGGAGGGAGAGGATTGGGAAAAATAACTAATGGGTACTGGGCTTAATACCTGGGTGATTAAATAATCTGTACAACACAATCCCATGAAACAAGTTTACCTATGCAACAAACCTGCACTTGTACCCTTGAACTTAAAAGTTAACAGAAAGAAAGAAAGAGAGAAAGAAAGAAAGAAGAAAGAAAGAAAGAAAGAAAGAAAGAAAGAAAGAAAGAAAGAAAAGAAAGGAAGGAAGGAAGGAAGGAGGAAGGAAGGAAGGAAGGAAGGAAGGAAGGAGGGAGGGAGGGAGGGAGGGAGGGAGGGAGGGAGGGAGGGAAGGAAGAAAGAAAGAAAGAAAGAAAGAAAGAAAGAGGAAGAAAAGATTCACCATGAGGCTAGTGTAGCTAGAACATAGATATTAAGTGGGAGAGTAACAATTAAGGAGCTGGAAAAAATGAGGTATTTGGGGCCATCATCACAAGCTAAAATTTTATTCTAAAACGAATGAGAAACAATTATTATTGGTGTGGTGGGGAGGTGATCTAATTTTTAAACTATGTCACTCAAGCCAAAGTGTTAAAAATAATGTTGATATAGGTGGACAACTAGAATATTTAGGAGTCTACTGAAGCAGTGAAATAAGAATCAGCAGAATACAGACATAAAATATAGCACAGAATAGCACTATGACATTAATGCTATTTTCCAGCAGGCATCAGATATCCAAAGTCATAGTAAAACATACATTTGATTTCATTCATGTATGTAATATTGATACATAATTATAAGATAAAACTTATAGAAAGTTGGGTCCATAGGATATACTTAGGAAAATGAAAGTATATTGAGGAAAGGGTACCAACTGATAGAAAAATTGAAAGAACAAAACAAACTGGAGTTCCCAAAATGCTGAAAATAAATCACTTAATCATCACCACAACACTGTAAGGTAAGCACAATTTTTATCCTCAAAATATAAATGAGGAAATCAGAAAGAAGTTAAGTCACTTTTCCTAGTTTGTAAGTGTTGAGATGTATGAACCAGGCAGAGGACACATAAAAGAGGAGAAGCGAGAGGAAGCAGGACTGAGCATCAAAACCTTTCTGGAAGAGGTATACAGGAAACACATAGCCATATCAGATGTAAACCACCATAGAATACTCTTGGAGAAGTTTTATTTTCTCATTTCAATTCTAGTAACTTCCCTTTAACTTCCTTTTGTTTTACTATTATTTGTTTCACTTTACAATTTCATAAGGGCCATGAATTCTAAAATTTCTCTCATAGAGTAAATCAGTAGAATATTTTCCCTTCTGTTTTCTAAAGTAAGTTATTTCCTAAGGTATTCTTTTAATGGTTTTTTAAAAAATACACTATATTCCTCTTCCATTTTTGTAGAGGTTCCATATTGTGGCTTTCTCTCTGCTCATCTTGACATAAGACTATTTTCCTGAGCATGACTGATACCTCCATGAAGAGACATTCATGTAGACCATAAAGTATACAAACATCAGATATAAATATTTGTAAAGATCAATAATGTAATTTATAATGAAATTGCTTTCTCAGCTATTAATGTTAACTATATCATCTTCATATAACCTTATAACTTATTTATGTTATTCCATTTTCCTCTGTTCCTTTATTTTCACTTCCCTTGTAATGTTAGTCTTTGTACTGATTTCTAAATCGTTCATTTATGATTAAAGATGTTAACATTTTGTCTGTAATTTCAAATACGTTTTTTTCTCATTCATTTTACTGTGGTGTTTTATTTTCTGGTTATATAGAAGCTGTATACTGAAATGTAATCTTTTTCTGTCTTATGACTTTGGAAAACCTAAATAAATAAAAGTTAACTTACTGTAGTTTTTTGACTATAAACTTTCTAAGCTTATAGTCAAAACTATAACCTGGTAGCCATTCTTTGCCATGTTCTCTTTCCCCTGTTTCTGTGGCTATGAAGACATAAACTTGTTATGTTTATAGTCAAAAAATCATAGTAAGCCAAGCTAACCTATTATTAAAGAAATTAATAATCCTGACCTCATCATGTAGACATAGATCTACATTTTTGTAACATCACTTAACTTGAAAGCATATTATACAGCTATACAAAAAAAGTTAAGTGTATATCTTTATTATATAAGCTTTACCTACTTTACATTTTCTTTTATATTGTAAACCTTTTCTGTAAAAAAAATAATAATAAGACAAACACACACATTAGACTATGTCAACATAAGATCAGGATAATCAATATTACTATCTGAACTTCCACATCTTGTCCCACGGAAAAGGCTTCAGAAGTAATTACACTCATGGAGTTGTTATTTCTTATGGTAATGACGCTTCTTTCTGTAATACTTCCTGAAAGATCTCCTTGAGGCTATTGTACAGTTTTATCTTTTTCTTCCATAAGTAGAAAGGGAACACTCTAATGATAGAAAGTGTAGTATATAAAACACATAAACTAGTAACAGAGTTTATTGTCATTATCTAATACTATGTACTGCACACAATTGCATGTGTACTTTAATATCACTGAAAGAAGAGCAAATTTGTTTACATCATCATCACCACAAACACTAGCAATACATTTTGCTACAATGTTAGGTGGCTTACAATATCACTGGATGATGGAAATTTTTCAGCTCCATTAGAATCTTATGGGGCCAACATATATGGTCTGTCATCGACCAAAACATAACTATGTGACACATGAGTGTATACATCAAATACATCAATTAATATATTCAATATTTCTCTCCTGCTTAACCTAATGATAAAGATGATATAAAATATAATTTCAAAAATATAAGAAAAATGGTGTAATAATCTCTACATTAAAAACTAGAGTTAAATTATTTTAAAAGTTATATGTAGATGCTAAATACACAGATTGAAATACATTAAATACATTAAGAATGTTTGTTCTGTTTCTTATATGCTGCTGGTTTCCTGTCATTGAAAGTTTAATTTAAGCCTCCTTATTTCATGTAATCACCCCAATAATTTGTCTTACAAACAATTAACAGAAGTTGACACTACATAACATAGTTGTATAGTGTCTTACTCTTACAATGGGATATTTTACTTTTCATGAGGGAAACAGTAAGCTAATTCTAGGAATGTATCCTAAAGTTTACACAATCTGAGATGTAGATAAAGATTGATGTGCAAGATTGCTTCTAGATATATCACTTTATAAAGGTAACATAAAAAAAGGAAAGTAATGTGTAAAATATCTTCTAATACAACTATTTACTCTCCAGTCTTCCTGATTCTCATTGGACTTTTCTTTTTTTTTTTTTTGACTTCTGACGAATACATCAAGAGGCTCCCTCACCCTCTGGCTTCAGGTGAGGTTCAGCCTGTGAAGAACCCTGGAAGAAGGTAGAAAGGAAGAGGAGAAAAGGGTCACAGTGTTTATTCTGCTGGTTCCTCCCCCATGAGGTTGTCTTCCCTACATGTGTCTCTCTACGGAAGGTCTGTTGTTCTCCAGGTGGTCTGATCTTCCACTCCTTTTTCCAGGTTTTGTTTTCATCCTCATTGAACGCCGTTCCAGATTTATTGCTTACAATACTTTCATGCTCCTTCTTTTGTATGGAAGCATTCCTCAAATTATTCTTAGTTGTATTTACCATCTGTTTTCTGTTGAAATTCTGACTAATCAATCCAGAATATAAAACTTTCTAGAGTCCAGTCATTCTTTGCCATGTTCTCTTTCCACCCATCTCTGTGGCTATGAAAACATGTATCAAATGTTTACCTGACTGGCAGGAAGGGGAAGTCCCACTTCTTGGCCTGTTTTGGATATGCAGCATCAGTTAAACTAAACCTTTCATAAACCACTGACACATCAGTGGTTGTGGTTGTTTATGTTCTCCTATGTGAGAAACATTATTAAAAATACAAAATATAATATCAATTTATGAATCATAAGTGTTATGCAAAAAGTGAATTAGGGTAAATTTCCATGTTTGTGCTTTTGCTTATGGTTTACTATTTGTATTCGTTTTCTAGGACTGTCATACAAAATACCACAAACTGGGCAGTTTAAAACATCAAAAGTTTATTCTCTCAGTTTTGGAGGTCAGAAATTCAAAATCAAGGTGTTAGCAATACCATGCTCCCCCTGAAACCTGAAGGAGGTTTTCTTTACCTCTTGTCTTCAGGTGCTAGTCATCAATTCTTGGCACATTCTTTGGCATGCAACTGCATCAGTTTGTGACTCTGTCATCACAGGACATTCTTCCTATATGTCTGTATCTCTGTGCCCAGTTCTTATAAGGACAGCAGTCACCTGACCTCATCTTAACTAGTGATATCTGCAATAGCTCTATTATCAAATAAGTTCACATTTTAAGGTATTGGAGTTTAGCATTTTATTGTATCTTTTGAAGAGACACAATTAAGCTCATATGTAATAAATATTATTATTCAAATTAAGCATATCCTACACTTAAAATAAGGTGATAAAATAAATTATAATTTCTAAAGACCTCATAATCATACAATCAATATTTATAACAAATTGCTTTTCATTCTGTTATCTATAAATCTGTATTTTTGTTTTTAGTTACAACCATGATCTCCCCAGAAAGAATTTCTATAGACAGAAGCGGCTCTGAAACTGTTATCAACATCTAAACTTTTTTAAAAATTGAAACTATTGTAATTTCAATTTACCTGAAGAATGTTTTCTTTTGATGTATTTAAACTGTGTATCCCTGTGATTGACAGGATTAAATGTTTAATTATGAAATAGATCAATATTGCTCATTGTGATATTCATCATTGAATAATTATATTTTTGTCAATTCTAAGTTACTTGGAAACAAAAATCCACAGACTATTACCTTATATAAATATGTTAATACATTCTTGATGATTAATAAATCTCTGTTACTGCAATGTCATATCCTCTCAGTAATAAAAACGTATTTAATTTATGCTTCCATCCATTAGAAAACAGTGAAGCTAGAAATTATTTAAAATTTTACCTTAAGAAATATGTGGAAAAAATAAGAAAATTTATGTTTTAAAATGAAATTGCATGTTATCATGATAATATGCTTGTCTTGGAGTATGATTTTCATTTGTTAGGTTTTTTTTGTATTAATTAGTAGGCTTTTTATTATAAAATATATAGATTTCCAGAAAAATTAAGCAGAAATTATGGAAAGTCTCTTCATACTCCCTCTCTACTTCCCCTACAGTTTTCCTATTTTAATATAATAAATTGATGTAGTCTTTTTTTACAATTAAGAAGTCAACATTAATGCATTTATTGACTAAAGACCAGAGTTTACATTAGGGGTCACTCTTTGTATTATACAGTTCTATGGGTTTTGCTAAACGCATGATGTGATGTACCCTCCATTACAAAATCATACATAATAAATTCACTGCCCTAAAAAATTCCCTGTGCTTCACCTACTAATCCTCCACATGCCGAACTCCTGGTAATGACTAAACTTTGCACTCTCTCTACAGTTTTGCCTTTTCTAGAAGATTATATACTTGAACTCATATAACGTGTAGACTTTTCAGACTGACTTATTTCACATATAAATGCGCATTCAGATTTCCTCCATGTCTAATCATGACTGGAAGGCTTATTTTTTTACCCCTGATAATTATATCATTGTATGGATGTAGCAGAGTTTATCTAACTAAGGAATGTTTACCTATTAAAGGATATGCTGGGTGGTTCTAAGTTGTAGTAATTAAGAATACAGCTGCATATGCAATAAACATTTGCATGTAAGTTTTTGTGTGGTACAGTATGCTATTTCTTTGTTCTTACATACTTCTCATTGGTGTAACACTGAGACGCTAACGTTGCATTGCTGATATTTGGTTGGTTTCTAAACTTAAAAAAACTTAATTTTACAATTTTTAAAGAGAAGTTTCTACTGCCAGTTTTTTAAAGTGATAAGTCCTTGATATACTCAAAATATTAGAGAGCAACTATATCCGTGAACCACCATCTAGATTACAGGAAGTAAAGGGAGAACAAACGTTGACTGAATAGATGGAATTTACCAGGACTTATGCTAAGCATTACAGATCTATAATCTCTCTCTCTCTCTTTCTATATATATATATATATATGATAAGAAAATTAAGATGAGAAAGTAATAAACAATGCTAATTAGCTCTCCTTTTAAAAGTAACAATCCAAACTTACACTCAAGTTATTTTTACTGTAAAACCACTGTAGAAAAATACAAACTTGATTAAATTCAGAGTTCTATATTGCATACTAACTGTAAACCATATGAATCATTGTTCAGATTGATTTTTCTTTAACAGATCAAATCAAATTTAATCAATTGCATTGAATTTAATGCATTGTGTTGCTGTTCCTTATTTTATTTTGTTGTATTTTACTCAATTTTATATTTTATTTTCTTTCTAGTAGAATATTAGCTGGTACATTTGAATGCCAGAATGCAAAGAAAGGAAGAACAGATCCAAATAAATATTTAAAGTAATAATGGCTAAGAATTTTCCAAAATTAACAGCAGATACTGAACATAGATCCAAGAAGTGCAGAGAATACCAAGCAGAATAAATATCAAAAATCTATACTTAGGTATTTATTTTTTAAACTAAAGAAAACCAAAGACAGAGGGACACATTGAAAGGAGCCAGGAGTAAACAAGAAAACTTACCTGTAAATAGATAAGGCTAAGAATTACAGTTGGTTTCTCATTAGATGAAAGCAAGAAGACAGTGGGGGAAATATTTAAAGTGTTGAAAGTGAATCACACACAGACACATACACCATCTACATCTCTATTTTTTTTTTTTTTTTTTTTGAGACTGGAGTGCAGTGGCAAAATCTTGGCTCACTGCGACCTCCACCTCCTGGGTTCAAGCAATTTCTCCTGCCTCAGTCTCCCTAGTAGCTGGGACTACAGGTGCGTGCCATCACACCAGGCTAATTTTTTTTCGTATTTTTAGTAGAGATGGGGTTTCACCTTTTTGTATTTTTGGTAGAGACGGGGTTTCACCGTGTTAGCCAGGATGGTTTCCATCTCCTGACCTCGTGATCTGCTCGCCTTGGCCTCCCAAAGTACTGGGATTACAGGCGTGAGCCACCGCATCTGGCCTACGTTTCTATATCTAATAAAATTATCTTGCAATAGTGTAGAAGAAATAAAGACCTTCTCAGGCAAACAAAAACTGAGAAAGTTTATGGCCAGTAGATCTGCCTCACAAGGCATGTTCAAAGAAGTTCCTAGGGAGAAGAAAAAGGGTATAGGTCAGAAACTGTTCTATATAAAGGAAGAATATCACAGAAAGAACGAATGAAACTAAAATAAAATGTTTTATTTTCTTATTCTTAATTGATCTAAAAGACAATATTTTGTTTAAAAAGAATAACTGTAACAACATGTTGAATGACTACAGTGTATAAATGAATACAATAAATGGCAGTAGTGTCATAAATAATGGTAGGAATTGGGATTACTTCTATCTTAGTTTGCCCAGACTTTTATAACAGAATACCATTCACTGGATGGCTTATAATCAACAGAAATGCATTTTTCAGTTCTGAGGCTGGAAAGTCCAAGGTCAAGGCATGTGCATATTAAGTGTCTGGCAAGGGCTTGTTCATAGAGGACGGTCCAGTCAGTGGGTTTTCACATGGCAGAAGAGCAAATTAGCTCTCTAGGGTCTCTTTTGTAATGACACTAATTCTATCCATAACGGTTTTGCCCTCATGACCTAATCACTTTCCAAATACTCATCTCCAAATACTCTTACCATGGGGAATAAGTTTCAACATACAAATTTTGGGGGAATACAAATATTGAGTCTGTAACACTTTGTTATAAAAGTGATATTTGTGTTGAGTTATTCAAAAATCTTATTTAAAGGCAGATTGAAGTTAGTTAAAAATGCATATTGCAAACTCACATAAATCACTGAAACTGTTTTAAATTACAATTGACATGCTAGGAGAGGAAATGTAATGGGGCTATTTTAAGTGTCAATTAAAACAATAGAAATAAGAAAAAGAGTGTTTTTTGGGAGGCAAAGAATAAATGATATGAATAGAAAACAGTTATAAACATAATAAATACCAGCCTAACTAAAATCAATAATTACTTTAAATGTGCATGATCTAAATATACCAATTTACAAGACAGGTGTTATCAGATAAAAAATAAGACATCTAGTTGACAACCTTTTACTTTCTTTATTTAATAAACCTGAACATTTCACATCTAATTCCTAAATTTAAGATAAAAACCCATGTTGATGAGTATATTTTTGTTGTACGGAGTTCAGTGATATTTGTAATGAAAATTGCATACCATGCAACTGATCAAAGCACAGCATATCCGTGCCACTGTAGTCTTACTTATGACTACCTGTCCAGAGCTCACTTTGAAAAGTCACTTCCCTACTGAAATTCAAGACACTTACGGATTTGTCAGAATCTATAAAGAATGTATAAGGAATTTTTATAAATTATGAATTACTCAAAGTAAGATATTTTGTTAAAGCAGCAGGAATGGACTAAGACACCATGTGATGGGAATAAGAAATGACATCCTTAGTCATAAGCAAAAACAGTTGATGAAATGGCTAAAAAATAAATATGCCCAGCTCAGCATCATTAACAAGGGAAATCTCATTGGTGATAAGGAATAGAACCTGGCCCTAAGGGTTTCTAACAGTGCCAAAAGCTCCCACTTCATGTTTTACTCCTTTGGGTTTCTCTGTGGAGTAAACTCACTAGTTCATGTACTAGGGAAGAGTTGGTTTAGAAAGGTCATGCCAAAAGGTCAATATAAATTTCTTCACTGGCCTTCCTTTCGAGTAATGAGAACTTTCTGTAAAATAAAGATGGTTTTGCTGTAGATCCATGTAGCAACCTATAATTTATAGGAGCTATTCTTTCTGCAACTTCCATATTAATAACCAGGTGAAAAGTGAACCAAAGTAAAAAGAAGGTAAAAAGATGAATGAAATTTTTTTCTTAATTTAGGCAAATTACATCAAAATTTTTACATTATATACAACATCTCAAGATATGTAATTGGAAAGAAAATTTTACAAACTAAAAATATTTACATTGTGCATGTTTTGTTTTTTCACTTGGAAATAAAAGCCAAACAGGTACCCAGAGCAGTCAAATACAAGATAACAATTACTTTGAACATTTTTTTCATTCAATCAAATTCTAACTGTGAATGTGGGGTTAGAAGTACATTACAGAAAGTGAAAGTTCATTCTGTCTATTACATTTCTTGACCATAATGTTCTAAATTTTACTGAACTTGGAATCACAGGACTGGGGAATATTCATTGGGGAATATAAAAAATAGCTTTCTCATTTTTGCAGTGATTTCATATAAGAGAAGAAACATTATTTATACAAAATATTTTCTTCACTTGAAAATTTGGTTGATATATCTGTGCTATTTTACCTTTTGCTAAATATATGTTAATAATAACTTCAGAAAATATAATACATGACACATTTTGATTTATATTCTGTTTTCATATATCCCAAAGCTTGAGTTAAAATGAAGAGAAATCATAAAACACTCATTGATTTTGAATGTTATATTCAAAATAAGGTCACATTGATCTAAAATTGCTGTGTAGTATTCAGTTACTTAGAGGAGCATGTTAAAGTTTTCATACCCATACAGCATAATCAACTGTAAAAATTTCTGTCATTTGCCTCAATGGTGGTAACAACGTTTATTTATTAGTAGAATAAAAAGAATTTACTTCCAAGAAATGCAAGAGTTTTATGTGTTTTGCATTTAAATGTTAAGTACAGTTAAATGAGTATTTTGATTTAAAAAAATAAAAATGAACAGAATTCTAAACTATACTTCTAAACTACATGTGGCCAAAATACTAACAATCGGACTTAAAATATATCTTCATCTCATTATTCCTTCTGTGCAAAAGGTGAATTGGATTTGTTGGGAAGAATTCTTTGAAAGTATAAATTTAATTTTCCTTCTTCCAGGGTATCTATTTCTTCCATCATTGTAAGTAGGAATTGCTTGCTCATATGCAAAAATACAAACACTGGTTTTTAAGTGCTATCTGGGAAGAAATCTTAGAATATGTATATTCCACATACATATATATTCATACATATATGATATTTATAATATGTATAATACATATTCAAGATATCTATAGATATATAAATATAAATATTTAATGAAAATTGAAAACATTGGTCAGAAAGGCCTAAGGTACTTCAGGTATGTAATCTCATTTATTTTTACAGGAAAAGGATATTTCCCAATAACATTAAAACTTATATAAAATTTGATCATTGGTAAATCAAGCTTCTAACAAGTGATAAATGAAAATTTACTTGTTAGTATCCATTGTATGAGTATTAGTTCATTCTCACACTGCCATGAAGACATACCTAAGACTGGAGACTGAGTAATCTTTAAAGAAAACAGGTTTAATTGACTCACAGTTCTGGGGAGGCCTCAGGAAACTTACAATCATGGCAGAAGGCAAAAGAGAAGCAGGCACATTCTTTACAGGGTGGCAAGACTCAATGAGTGCAAGCAGGGGAAATGTCAGATGCTTATAAAACCATCAAATCTCAAGATAACTCACTTGCTATAATGAGAACAGCATGGGGGAAACCACCTCCATGATCTACTTACTTCCAACTGGTCCCGCTCTTGACACATGGGGATTATGGAGATTATAATTCAAGGTGAGATTTGGGTGGGAACACAGAGCCAAACCCTGCAGTGTTTATAGTATCCTACTATGTACTGCTTGAATCTACACAATAAATACAGTTCTGGCTCTTCAAATGGATTCCAGCTGAGGCTAGTAAGGAACAAAATTGGCATATAAAATGTAGAAAATAATATATATATCAACAAAATTTATTATATAATAATTTTCTTCATTAAATATTTTTTAGTAAGAATTATGTTAGGTGCTGTAGGAATAAGGGAATAAAACAAGTGTGCATTTTACTCTTTGGAGAAAAGTAATACAAAGAAGAAAACCGAAACAATGCAGAATCAAAGTTTGACCTTCATGCACACACACACACACACACATACACATATATATACACATGCAAATACATATGCATTTGTGGACTTTCAAAAAATTAAAAAATATTTTTATTAGAGAAATGAAAAAACTTTATGATAAAATTGCATTCAATTTGGATTTAGAAAGGGTAAAATTATGTGTCTTATCCTATTTTGTGCTTCTAAAACAGAATACCATAGATTGAGTAATTTATAAAGAACAGAAATTTGCTTCTTACCATTCTGGCAGCTAGGAAGTCCAAGATCAAGATACCAGGCTCTGAGGTCTTCTTGATGCATCCTCACATGGTGGAAGGTGGAAGAGGCAAGAGAGAACCAGCTGTCTTTGTCAAGAGCCTTTACAAGATCACCTCATCCCATTCATGAGGGAGGATCTCTCATGGCCTAAACACCTCTTAAAGGCCTGACCTCTTAATACTATCACATTGGCAACACTTGAATTTTGGAGGAGTCTCATTAAATCCATGTCAGTATCCATTTTTTTTTTTTTTTTTTTTTTTTTGAGACGGAGTCTCGCTCTGTCGCCCGGGCTGGAGTGCAGTGGCCGGATCTCAGCTCACTGCAAGCTCCGCCTCCCGGGTTTACACCGTTCTCCTGCCTCAGCCTTCCGAGTAGCTGGGACTACAGGCGCCCGCCACCTCGCCCGGCCAGTTTTTTGTGTTTTTTAGTAGTTACGGGGTTTCACCATGTTAGCCAGAATGGTCTCGATCTCCTGACCTCGTGATTCGCCCGTCTCGGCCTCCCAAAGTGCTGGGATTACAGGCTTGAGCCACCGCGCCCGGCCGTCAGTATCCATTTCTTACTAAAGATATAAAATAATTAGAAGTATGAAGGGAACACAAAATGAATAATACCTCCAATAAATATTCAATCATTTGTCCACTCACTCACTAAATAAATATTGAGAGACTGTCTTGTAAAAGCTAATTTACTCTGTTCTAAGCTCCATCATACCAGACTGGGAAAATCCCAGTAGATAAAGTGGGCACTAAGATCCAACCCAATATAAACTCAGATCAATTTACTCCAGATATCAGGATAAAAAGCTCTGCATCATTCTGAACCATGGTTCTTCCAGACAGCAATACAAGGAAGTAGAAGAGACAGAGTCGATCCGAAAAGCAATGAGCTTGGGAAGTTTTTATAGCAGGTAATTTCAAATAAATCATTTTCTATACAACTAAGACTCTTCTATTCATGAATAGAACCTTCTTAAATGCACTCCAGCATTTCTTCAAAGTGGGGCTTTGTAAACAACTAAAAAGAGAGTCAGAAAGGGCTATTTATCTCACTTGAGCGTAATAGAGCATCCAATACCAGCATCCAGTCTGGGTCAAAGGAAATCTGGTGCCAGACTTTGGTTTTGCCTTGGAAGATAAAAACGTTTTTGTTTAAACTGAATTTGAAGTGAGATTCTATATGGATTGCTATGTAAGGGAAGGGATTCTTTGAAAATGGGTCCAACCCACTAGAAGAAGAGATAACAAGTGTAGATAAGCTGAATCCTGATTACTTTACTTGGAGCCTGAATTCACCTTTAGCTTAAATCAGACTACCCCTGGACTTAATTACTTTAGTCAAGTTTTTTTTCCATTCATGTTACTTGCCCCCAAATGAGTCTTAATGGGGATAAATGGTCATTCAGGTATAGGCCTCAGAAGAGTATTCCTGATGAGAGGAATGATTTCCAAGGAATGTTAATGAGATTGTTCTGGGACAGGATAAATAAAATAAGTACATTTAGAGGAGTTCTACATTTAATGAACAGCACAGAAAGAGAAACCTACAAAACAGCTAGTGATGGAACAGTAATAGAATAAAAGGGAAAACCAATTTATTTGAAACATATACCATGCACCACATAACAATGCTTTGGTCAATGACACATTGCATTTACAATAGTGGTCCCATAAGATTTTAATAAAACTGAAAAATTTCTTCCATGTAGTGACATAATAGCCATTATAACTTCATAGCTCAATGCATTACTCAAGTGCCTTTGGTGATGCTGATGTAAACAAACCTATGGTGCTGCCAATCATACACAAGTATAGCACACATAATTATGTGCAACACATAATACTTGATAATAAATGACCACGTTACTCATTTATGTATATATTTTACTATTTAATGTTATATTATGGTATACCCTTACTTATTAAAAAATAAAAGTTATCTGTAAAACTGTCTCAGGCAAGTCCTTCAGGAGGACTTGTTATCAGGAGGACATTGTTATCACAGCAGACTATAGCTCCATGCATGTTATTGCCTCTGAAGACCTTCCAGTGGGACAAGGTGTGAAGGTAAAACGCAATTATATCGATGATCCTGATCCTGTGTAGGCCTTGGCTAATGCGTGTGTTTGCATTTTACTTTTTAACAAAAAGGTGTACAAAGCTGGAAAAAAAAGAAAAAACTCTTAAAAAAGAGAGATATAAAAGAAGACGGTATTTTTGTATATCTGTACAACGTGTTTGTATTTTAAGCTAAGTGTTATTATAGAAAAGTCAAAGGGTTAAAATATATGAAAGTCTTATTAGATTAAAAGGTATAGGAAGATAACATTAATTTAGTGCTCCTTAAGTGTATTATTTTTATAAAATCCACAACCGTAGGCAGTAATGTCCTAGGGTTTCACATTCACTCGCCATTCATTCACTGACTTATCCAGAGTAACTTTTAGTCTTCAAGTTCCATTTATGGTAAATTCCCAAAACAGATGTAACATTTTCCATCTTTTATGCTGCACTTTTACTATACCTATTCTGTATTTAGATATGTTTAAATACACAAATACTTGTCGTTATGTTACAATTGCCTACAGTGTTCAGTATAGTCACAAGCTGTACAGTTGTACAGCCTAGGAGCATTAGGCTATATCTCATGTAGCCTAGATGTGTAGCAGACTATGTCGTCAAGGTTTTGTAAACATCTATGATGTTTGCATAATGACAAAATTGCCTAACAACGCATTTCTCAGAACATATCAGTATTACTAAGGGGCACAGGACTATACATGATATTTAAATTTTACTGGTGAAATATTATTATGCATATTGAACAGAATTGAAACTCTAGCTCTATTACTTATCTCTCTTAGTTAAGTCAAGCTTTTCCCAATAGACTGGAAGACTATATGCTACTGAGAAAGCTACTGTTGTTGGAGTTCTAAAGTACATATGTATGTTTCTAAGCTCTCAAAATTATTTTATAATATCATATGCCCAAATACAAAAATATAAGTGCCTAAATATTTAGACGTGTATAGTCAAGGATTATAATTAAGTCTTGACACTAAGTAATATTCAAAGAGGGACGTTTGCTCTTTATTTTCCTAATTGCCACGGGCAACCACCAGTTATTTACTTTATTTCCTTTCAATAGTTCTTGCTCTCAGTAAGTCAGGATCTCTCAGAGAGAAATATTCACAGAGGCCTGAGAAAAACAGAAGAATCTAGGAACAAATGCAAAACCACCTTCATAATCACAATTCATTTATTAGATACACCATCCTAATTTTGTCCTAAAGAATAAGCAGCGCTCATATTCTATTTCTCTTATTTTTTGAGGGATGATTTCAGTGTGAGCAACAGAGCAGTGGAAATAATTTCGAATGCTTGAATAGTTTTTTGAATAAAATCTGGTCCTATTAATGATTTAATGATTTAAGAGCTGAAACACAACTTCTTACAGGTCCAGGGTTGGATCCTGACCCAAGTGTTCCTGGAAGGGGTGGGGTAGGGGTGAATGGGGTGGGGGAATGCAGTCCTGCCGAGTATGGGCAGCTCTTCTGGAGCCAAGCAATTCACAATTTCACTTTGCCCAAATAAATCCACTTGAAGGAGCTTTTTTTTTTTTTTTTTTTTTCAGGAATGAAACTAAGACATCGGTGATGAGTAGTTCTGCTTAGGGAAATTTTTGACATTTCAGGACAAATGACAAATATTACACTTTTTCTGAGACCATCTTAAAAATTCTTTAATATATCTAATTCTCATTATTTTGCTAAACTTTCTATACTTGCTATTCACTTATTCACATTTAAAATTTTTATTAATTGTAACTATTAATTATATAAATGGAAATAGTAATATCTTTCAAGTATAGAATCCCTATATTTTTCTTCTTACTGCCCACATCTACCTTATTTATAGTGAATATCCAACCTTTATGAATTCTGAAAGTGTTCAATGACCTCAAAAAGCAATACGATTGCGTGATATACAGAATATTAGATGAACATCACGACCTTAGCCTCCCAGTGTTACTTTGATGATTATATTGTATTACATGGCAAAATGGATTGTGCAGATGTAATTAATGTTAATAATCAGTTTTTTGAAGACAAGAAGATTATCCAAGTGTACCTAATGTAGTACAATGAGCTCTTTAAAAGCAGTTTTATTTATTTTTGCCTGACTGTCTTATTTCTGAGAGCCAGTTTTCAAGCTCTGAGATCCTTTTCTCAACTTGGTCTATTCTGCTGTTAATATTTGCAATTGCACTGTGAAATTCTTGTGGTGTGTTTTCCAACTCTAGTCGGTCAATTTGGTTGTGTTTTATACTGGCTATTTCACCTATCAGCACCTGATTTTTTTTGTTTATTTCTTAGTGATGTGGTTTGGCTCTGTGTTCCCATTCAAATCTTATCCTGAATTGTAATCCCCATGTGTTGAGGGAGGGACCTGGTGGGAGGTGATTGGATCATGGGGGCAGTTTCCCCATTCTATTCTCATGATGGTGAGCAAGTTCTCATGAGATCTGATGGGTTAAAAGTGGCACTCCCCCTTCACTCTCTCTCTTCTGCCACCTTGTGAAGAAGGTACTTGCTTCTCCTTCACCTTCAGCTATGATTGTAAGTTTTCTGAGGCCTCCTCAGCCATGCAGACATGTGAGTCAGTTAAATCGTTTTCCTTTATAAATTACCCAGTCTCAGAAGTTCTTCATAGCAAGGTTATAACAGACTAATACACTTACCTTCCTTGAATTAGGTTTCGATGTTCCCCTGAATTTCAATGATCTATGTTCCTATCTGTATTCTGAAATTGATTTATGTCATTTCAGCTGTCTCAGCCTAGTTAAGAATCCTTGCTGGGGAACTAGTGTGATCTTTGGGAGGAAAGAAGACATGCTGGCCTTTTGAGTTGCCAGAGACTTGCATAGGTTCTTTCTCATCTGTGTGTGTGGGTGTTCCTTTAATTGCAGTGCAAATTGAGTACAGTGAGTAGAATTCTTTCCTACATGTTTTCAGAGGCCCGAAGTTTTGTTTAGGGACTATATTTGTAGCTAAATTCTTGTCTTTCTTTGCACAGTGGGGTATGATATCAAAGTATTTTTGGTGTTGAAGTTTTGGGGTGTGATCTAGTAGCTGGTGCTTAAGTGTAATGTTCGGTAAGTAGGCTCCTGCTCAGTCATCTGGCTCCTCTGTATTTCCTCACGGGTTGCAGCTATGCTTCCTCTTAATGTTTTGAAAGTCATTGGAGGCTCCTCTCCTGCTTGAGTGCTCACTGAAGATCTTGGTTTGGTGCATCCAGGCTGCCCACCATGGTTCTGAAATGATCATAGGCTTTATGTTACCTCCCCAGCTTGGAAGCAGCAGAGAAGGAGATCCTGTGGCTCAACGTCTTTTCTTGTCACTTGGGGCTCCACTGCGGAAAAATTCAGAACTACAATCAATTAGCATGATCAACCTGGCACGGGGCACTGCACTGTGAGCCCAAGCTGGGGGCATCCTCTCTGGTGGCTAGCAGAGGGTGTGGGTAGGACCCACGGGAGACAGACTGGCCTCTTCTCCTTAGAGCAACTACAGCTTGCTGGATAAAGCACTCACAGTCTTTGCTCCTTCCCTAGTTTGAGGGTAAACAGGGAAGTTAAACTGGAGAGTCAGTGGCAGAGGGGCTTTTGGTTGTCCCTGCGAGTTCCATCTCTGAGAAATGGGGATCTGCTGCTACTGGGAGTGCTCAGCCAGAGGGTGAGGCAGCTGCACTGCTTGCCTGAGCTAGGGGCTCTGCTTGTTGGGGAACAGTGGGTCAAGGGCCCATAGCAGCGAGAGATGAGGCTTTTCTCTAAATGGTGGCTGTGGTGTGCTACACACATTGTGGAGAAAGCAACCAACTTAGAAAACATATTTCAGTATATCATCTACGAAAACTTCTTCAACTTCTCAGAAAGGCCAACATTCAAATTCAAAAAATATAGAGAACCTTTACAAGATACTAAAAAACGTCCATCCCCAAGACACATAATCATCAGATTCTCCAAGGCCAGAATGAATGAAAAAGTGATAAAGTAAGCTACCAACAACATTCTTCACAGAACTAGAAAAAAACTATTTTTAAAATTCACCTAGTCCTCAAAAAAGACCCTGGAGAGCCAAGGCAATCTTAAGCAAAAAGAACAAAACTGAAACCATCACAATACATGTCTTCAAACTATTCTACAAGGCTGTAGTAACCCAAATGGAATAACACTAGTACAAAAACAGACACATAGAACAATGGAACAGAATGAAGAGCCCAGAAATAATGCCACACATCTACAGCCATCTAATTTTCAACAAAGCCAACAAAAATAAGCAATAAAGAAATAACTTCCCATTCAATAAGTGATGCTGGGATAGCTGACCAGTCATACGCAAGAAGATGGAAACTGGACTCCTTCCTTATACCATATATAAAAATCAACACAAGATGAATTAAATACTTAAATGTGAAACACAAAACTATAAAAAATCTGGAAGATATCCTAGGAAATGCCATTCTGGACATAGGAACTGGCAAAGATTCCATGAGGAAGGGGCTAAATGCAATTGCAGCAAAAGCAAAAACTGACAAACGGGACCTAATTAAACTAAAGAGCTTCTGCATAGCAAAATAAACTGTCAACAGAGTAAACAGACTCCCTAAAGAATGGGGGAAAATTTTTGTAAAGTAGGCTTCTGAAAAAAGTCTAATATCCAGTATCTATACGGAACTTAAACCAATTAACCAAAAACAAACAAACAAAAAAAAACCCTCATTAAAAAGTGAATAAAGGACATGCACAGACACTTTTCAAAAGAAGACATACATGCTGCCAACAAGCATATGTATAAACCTTAACATCCACTCATTAGAAAAATGCAAATCAAAACCACAAGGAGATACCATTTCACACCAGTCAGAATGGCTATTATTAAAAAATCAGAAAACAACAGATTCTGGTGAGGTTGTGGAGGAAAGAGAACATTTATACACTGCTGGTGGGTGTGTAAATTAGTTCAGCTATTTTGGATAACAGTGTAGTGATTCCTCAAAGAACTAAAAACAGAATTACCATTTGACCCAGCACCATTACTGGATATATATTCAAAAGAAAACAAATTGTTCTACCATAAAGATACATGCATACATATGTCCATTGCAGCACTATTCAAAATAACAAATACATGGATCAACCTAAACGCCCACCAACAGTAGATTGGATAAGGAAAATGTGGTACATATACACCATGGAATATTATGCAGCCATAAAAAGTATGGAATCATGTCCTTTGAAGCAACATGGATGGAACTGGAGACCATTATTCTTAGCAAACTAATTCAGGAACAGAAAGCCAAAGACTGCATATTCTCACTTATAAGTGGGAGCTAAATAAAGAGAACACATGGGCACGAACAACCAATACTGGGACCTACTAGAAGGTGGAGGGCAGAAGGAGAGAGAGGATTTAGAAAGAATACCTACTGGGTACTATGCTTAGTACCTGGGTGATGGTATATTGTGTATACCACACCCTCATGATGCGAGTTTACCTATATGACAAATCTGCACATGTACCACTGAACCTGAAATAAAAGTTAAAAGAAGAAAAAAAGGAGTCTTATCTGGCTCGCAGCCCAAGAAGTCAAACTGATTTGAAACACAAGAAGTGTTCAGTGTATTGTTGTTGCCGTTGAAGACGGAAAGGGGCCACATGCAAGAACCAAAGGGTGTCTTCTAGCAGTTTGTGCAATCCCCAGTGGACATCCAGAGGAAATATGAGCCTCAGTGCTACAACCACAGGGAACTGAATTCTTCCAATAACCTGAATGAGCTTAGAGGTGACTTTTCCCTAGTTTCCAGATGAAAACTTAACATTAGACATACTTTCAGTATCACCTAGCGAGTTCCTAAGTAAAAAACCCAGTGAAAGTCTGCCTGGACTTTTGATGTACAAAACTGTTAGAAAATTATTAAGTTTAATTTTAAGTATAAAACATGAGAAATCAAACCTAGGTGATAATTTTGTTAATTTCTACAAGTCTTTCAAACCAAATAGGTAGGATTTTTGAATTATATATTTTGTTGTAAATTTGTGTGTTATAATTGTGTATTATCATTCTCTATATTAATAGATTGAAATTTAAAAAGTTACTCCAAGTGTTGGTAAAAACATATATTATTATATTGTGAAAAATAATGATAATTTCAGTTATAGTTCTCAGTTGTGGTTTTATATTTTCTTTCATATATTTCTTGCATGTTTTCTATGTGGTTTTCAAGTGTTTTTAAAGTTTTCCTCCAACCTGGATTTTCTTTCTCTCAATCCATGTATCCTCCAATTTTTTCAAATATCCCTATCAAATTGCCTCCCTCTCCACTTACTAATCTATTCCTTTTCATTTTTTAGTTGTTTCATACTTTTGTTTTTAGTTCATATTTTAGTGTTTTAGTTTATTTATATTTTATCTTCCTAAATAAAACAGTCTTCCTGGAGCATTTATTGACACTCTCAAAGCATGAACCACTTTTATAGAGCTTTACCAACACATTTACTTTCAGTTATGTTCCCCTATTATCAAAACTTCATATATTACTCTAAACTTCTTTTTCTATAAGTAAAAGTCAATTGGTAACTATAATTTGAATTTTCATGTAAAATGACTTGTACAATTTTTTTGTGCAAATGTTGTTTTCCTTTTTCTTATTGAACAACAAGACCAAAATATAAAAACAACCAAATAGCAAACATTTCTTTAACATATTTACTCTGTAAGTGGGCTATAAAGAGGTCTCATAAGACTATTTTTTCTTTAAAAATTTCCTTCTTTTCCGTATCTCCCATTTGATATTAAAATATAACATTAAGCTTCTTGTGCCTGTTTTTTTTCTCTTTTCTATTTTTTTTTTTTTTTTTTTTTGAGTCTCACTCTGTCACCAGGCTGGGGTGCAGTGGCACAATCTCGGCTCACTGCAACCTCAGACTCCACTCCCTACTTCAAGTGATTCTCCTGCCTCAGCCTCCGGAGTAGCTGTGATTACAGGCTCGTGCCACCATGCCCAGGTAATTTTTTGTATTTTCAGTATAGATGGAGTTTAACCATGTTGGCCAGGCTGGCCTCGAACTCCTGACCTCGTAATATGCCTGCCTCGGCCTCCCAAAGTGCTGGAATTACAGGTGTGAGCCATCGTGGCCTGCCTTGTTCCTGTCTTATCTGTTCTTCCTTACACTCTGTTCTCTTTACCATTTAATTCTATTCCATTTACATAGACTCAATGCCTAAATTTTATTTAACTTTGAATCATAATTTTATTTAATTATCCTAAATTTTCTCTGCTTTCTTTCTTGACTTATTCCTTCTGGTACTTCATTTCAATTACTAAAATTTATTTGGTTGGTTATTGTTAACTGAATTTCTAATTCAATATAAAGTAGTTCAAAATTATGAATCTTTATTTTTCAAAAAGTTTTCTTTTCCAGTCATCACCTAGTAATATGTGATTTTAAAATTTCATTAAATTTAGTCTATATTTTAATTTTCTTGGTCTAATGAAGGATTATTTTAGATATATTTATTTCTTCCTCAATTTCCTTCTTTAATACTACTGTATTGCTTTGTGCATGTGCCCAGCTCTGTTTCTTGGTATATAATTTTTTGAGAGGTGTGATGTAGTAACAAGAAGAAATAATGTTTATGAAAGGATTTTAGAAAAACTTTAAAAATAGGTAATTTAAATAGAAGTTTCAACAGCATGCTGATGCTCCTCAGTAAGAACTAGATGGCATACATAAACTCAAAAGAGGTTTGACTTTGACTTCAAAAATAGTTCAACTAGATAGAAAGGAAATAATAGGTGATTTAAAAATTGCTATAGCCATCCCTCATAAACTGAAATGTAGAAATACGTAGAATTAGAAAGTAAAGGATCAAAATATAACAGTTGATCCAAATCATTGCTTTTCTTGTCAGAAATATTCAGGAACTAAGAAATAATAGCCATTACTGTCCCAAGTCAGTTATTCTTTACGTTCACAAGTAATTGCTTATTTGCTATAGCCAATACTAATTAAAGCCTTTGTCTTCTGTGACACTGCAAGTTTACAGTTCTGCTTCAATTTTTTGAAGTTTTCATTGTTATATTTGCTGGCTTATCTTATTTCACTCTTTTGAGTCTGGGAGACATTCCCTTGGCTCAGTGTTTTCATCTATTGCAAATTCACTGCACCCACACAGTTACACCTTTTCTTCATTTTTTATTATAATAAATAATACTTTCTTTGATTTGGAAATCTAGAGTCAACCTTAAGTTTACATTCATATTATCTTAATTTGCTCTATTTCATCCCTGCTCTCATAACTCCTACATAATCATGTCTATGTTGTGAAGAATAAACATTGTAGTGACAAGTGTCATGCTTGTCTACATTTCTTTTTTTTATTATTATTATATTTTAAGTTCTAGGGTACATGTGCATAACGTGCAGGTTTGTTACATATGTATACTTATGCAATGTTGGTGTGCTGCACCCATCAACTCATCAGCACCCCTCAATTCATCATTTATATCAGGTATAACTCCCAATGCAATCCCTCCCCCTTCCCCCCTCCCCATGATAGGCCCCAGTGTGTGATGTTCCCCTTCCCGAGTCCAAGTGATCTCATTGTTCAGTTCCCACCTATGAGTGAGAACATGTGGTGTTTGGTTTTCTGTTCTTGTGATAGTTTGCTAAGAATGATGGTTTCCAGCTGCATCCATGTCCCCACAAAGGACACAAACTCATCCTTTTTTATGGCTGCATAATATTCCATGGTGTATATGTGCCGCATTTTCTTAATCCAGTCTGTCACAGGTGGACATTTGGGTTGATTCCAAGTCTTGGCTATTGTGAATAGTGCGGCAATAAACATATGTGTGCATGTGTCTTTATAGCAGCATGATTTATAATCCTTTGGGCATATACCCAGTAGTGGGATGGCTGGGTCATATGGTACATCTAGTTCTAGATCCTTGAGGAATTGCCATACTGTTTTCCATAATGGTTGAACTAGTTTACAATCCCACCAACAGTGTAAAAGTGTTCCTATTTCTCCACATCCTCTCCAACACCTGTTGTTTCCTGACTTCTTAATGATTGCCATTCTAACTGGTGTGAGATGGTATCTCATTGTGGTTTTGATTTGCATTTCTCTGATGGCCAGTGATGATGAGCATTTTTTCATGTGTCTGTTGGCTGTATGAATGTCTTCTTTTGAGAAATGTCTGTTCATATCCTTTGCCCACTTTTTGATGGGGTTGTTTGTTTTTTTCTTGTAAATTTGTTTGAGTTCTTTGTAGATTCTGGATATTAGCCCTTTGTCAGATGAGTAGATTGCAAAAATTTTCTCCCATTCTGTAGGTTGCCTGTTCACTCTGATGGTAGTTTCTTTTGCTGTGCAGAAGCTCTTTAGTTTAATCATATCCCATTTGTCAATTTTGGCTTTTGCTGCCGTTGCTTTTGGTGTTTTAGACATGAAGTCCTTGCCCATGCCTATGTCCTGAATGGTACTACCTAGGTTTTCTTCTAGGGTTTTTATGGTATTAGATCTGACATTTAAGTCTCTAATCCATCTTGAATTAATTTTCGTATAAGGAGTAAGGAAAGGATCCAGTTTCAGCTTTCTACTTATGGCTAGCCAATTTTCCCAGCACCATTTATTAAATAGGGAGTCCTTTCCCCATTTCTTGTTTCTCTCAGGTTTGTCAAAGATCAGATGGCTGTAGATGTGTGGTATTATTTCTGAGGACTCTGTTCTGTTCCATTGGTCTATATCTCTGTTTTGGTACCAGTACCATGCTGTTTTGGTTACTGTGGCCTTGTAGTATAGTTTGAAGTCAGGTAGCGTGATGCCTCCAGCTTTATTCTTTTGACTTAGAATTGTCATAATCCAGCATATAAACAGAACCAAAGACAAGAACCACATGATTATCTCAATAGATGCAGAAAAGGCTTTTGACAAAATTCAACAGCCCTTCATGCTAAAAATGCTCAATAAATTCAGTATTGATGGAATGTACCTCAAAATTATAAGAGCTATTTATGACAAACCCACAGCCAATATCATACTGAATGGGCAAAAACTGGAAAAATTCCCTTTGAAAACTGGCACAAGACAAGGATGCCCTCTCTCACCACTCCTATTCAACATAGTGTTGGAAGTTCTGGCTAGGGCAATCAGGCAAGAGAAAGAAATCAAGGGTATCCAGTTAGGAAAAGAAGAAGTCAAATTGTCCCTGTTTGCAGATGACATGATTGTATATTTAGAAAACCCCATTGTCTCAGCCCAAAATCTCCTTAAGCTGATAAGCAACTTCAGCAAAGTCTCAGGATACAAAATCAATGTGCAAAAATCACAAGCATTCTTACACACCAGTAACAGACAAACAGAGAGCCAAATCATGAATGAACTTCCATTCACAATTGCTTCAAAGAGAATAAAATACCTAGGAATCCAACTTACAAGGGATGTAAAGGACCTCTTCAAGGAGAACTACAAACCACTGCTCAGTGAAATCAAAGAGGACACAAACAAATGGAAGAACATACCATGCTCATGGATAGGAAGAATCAATATCGTGAAAATGGCCATACTGCCCAAGGTTATTTACAGATTCAATGCCATCCCCATCAAGCTACCAATGAGTTTCTTCACAGAATTGGAAAAAATGGCTTTAAAGTTCATATGGAACCAAAAAAGAGCCCGCATTGCCAAGACAATTCTAAGTCAAAAGAGCTTGTCTACATTTCTTTAGACAATATCTTTCAAAAACCGAATTATTTGATTCCTGAATTGCCAAATTCCAGTCTGTTTTTTTGTCCTTTTCTCACTACGTTGTAAGGCATAATAAATGTAACTACTGGAAGAAAGGTATCAATGTCAACTTTGAAAAATTTTAACTACCTAAATTTAGTGAAATGATAAGATATGGATATATCTATTAAAATGTTATCTTGACCAATGACTTTCTACTTCAGAAACAAGTAGCAGGCTTTAAAATCTGAGGAAAAATTAGGCTTGTGTCACAACACAAACTACAAGAAATCCAAAACCAGTAAGGGTGACTGTGCAAGGAGGACAGAAAAGAAGTACTAAACCAATTTAACGCTATCTTACATTTATCAGAAATAACGGAAATTATACAACTATGCTCTACAGAATTTTAAACAAAGAAACAAAATATGGTGCTTTTCTCAAGATGTTTTGGCCAGAGGACATAATCTGAATGATCTAAATTCCTTGAAATTGACTGTGACTTGCTGTACAGCCAGCATATCGTTGTTTTATTTTGTAAAATACCTTATATGCTCTTGAAAATAATGTGTCTTCTGTTTCTAAGCCAATTCGGTTAAGTCAAAACAAAATTCTAACTATAAGACAAAATTCTAACTGTTTACCTGCAGAGGACCAAAGCATTCTATGAAACCTTTACTGCAACTTGGTTGCAAGAAGGTAATGGCATATTAATAGAGAACTCAGAAATAAACCCAAATACTTAACAGCCAACTGATCTTTGACTAAGCAAACAAAAACACAAAGTGGGGAAAAGACACCTTATTCAACAAATTGTGCTGGGATAATTGGCTAGCCCACATGTAGGAAATGAAACTGGATCCTCGTCTCTCACCTTCTACAAAAATCAACTCAAAATGGATTAAGAACTTAAATATGGCTGGGTGCTGTAGCTCACGCCTGTAATCTCAGGACTTTGGGAGGCTGAGATGGGCGTATCACCTAAGGTCAGGAGTTCAAGACCAGCCTGGCCAACATGGCAAAACCCCATCTCTATTAAAAAAATACAGAAGTAAATCAGCCATGGTGGCATGCGCCTGTAATCCTAGCTACTCAGGAGGCTGAGACAGGAGACTCGCTTGAACCCAGGAGGCAGAGGTTACAGTGAGCCAAGATTGTACCACTGCACTCCAGCCTGGGGATAGAGCAAGACTCCAAGACTCTATCTCAAAAAAAAAAAAAAAAAAAATTAAATCTAAGACCTGAAACTATAAAAATTCTAGAAGATACCATTGGAAACACACTTCTAGACATTGGCTTAGGCAAGGATTGCATGACAAGAACCCCAAAGCAAATGCAATAAAAACAAAGATAAATAGTTGGGAAATAATTAAACTAAAAAGTTTTTGCAAGGCAGAAGGAACAGTCAGCAACCGACAGAGTAAAGAAAAAATCTTCACAATCTGTACATCTGACAAAAGACTAATATCCAGAATCTATAAGGAACTCAAAGAAATCAGTAAGAAAAAAGATCTCATCAAAAGTGAACTAAGGACATGAATAGACAATTTTCAAAAGAAGAGATACCTAATGGCCAATAAACATATGAAAAAAATGCTCAACATCACTAATGATCAGGGAAATGCAAATCAAAATCACAATGCGATACCACCTTACTCCTGCAAGAATAGCCCTAAGCAAAAAATCAAAAACACAGCAGTTGTTGACATGGATGTGGTGATCAGGGAACACTTCTACAGTGCTGGTGAGAATGTAAACTAGTACAGCCACTATGGAAAACGGTGTGGAAATTCCTTAAAGAACTAAAAGTAGAACTACCATTTGATCCAGAAATCCTACTCCTGGATATCTACCCAGAGGAAAATAAGTCATTACACGAAAAAGATACTTGCACATGCATGTGTATAGCAGCACAATTCACAATTACAAAAACCTGGAACCAACCCAAATGACCATAAATCAACGAGAGGATAAAGACACTGTGGTATATATATATTCAATGGAATATTACTCAGCCATAAAAAGGAATGAATTCATGGAACTTGCAGCAACCTGGATGAGATTGGAGACTATTATTCTAAGTGAAGTAACTCAGGAATGGAAAATCAAACATTATATGTTCTCACTCATAAGTGGGAACTAAGCTATGAGGATTAAAATGCATAAGAATTATACAACGGACTTTAGGGACTCAAGGGGAAAAAGTGGGAAGGGGTTGAGGGATAAAACACTACAAATTGGGTGCAGTGTATACTGCTCGGGTGATGGGTGTACCAAAATCTCACAAATCACCATTAAATGACTTACTCATGTAACCAAACACCACCTGTTACCCAATAACCCATGGAAATAATTTTTTAAAAAAGTATAGAAGGAAAACAACATTAATGTAGAATTTTATATCCATATAAAATGCTATTGCACCTTGAGAACATTTTAAAAAATATTCCCAGACACATTCTCCCTCGAGTGGCTTGCCACCCAAAGCAGGGTACTAAGAACATTTTTAGAGAAATTATTCAAACAAGAAAGTCAAATATAGATGGTATGTCAAGAATGCTCAGGTATACAAATCATCTGATGTCATAATAAAATTAACTATTATTTATTCATTAATTTTCTTTTTAATAAATGTTTTATTGCTGCTTCACACGCCTAAAAAATGTACAAATCATAAACATAGATCTCAATGGGTATAATATATATAAAATATAATATATATTATTATATAATCCATAATAAACATTCAATGGATATTATAACATTTAAAAAAGTAAGCTACCTTTTTGCAATAAACATAAATAACCATGTAGGTCAGGGCATTAGCTATTACTGACAACCCAGAATTCTCCTAAACTTCTTTCCAAGATAATATTTGCCTACCTTTTCCAGGGACTAATGTCCTGACTTTCAACAATTTTCTCCTAATGTTTTCTGGGTTTTCATTTTCAGATTTTGTATTCCAGTTAGTAAATTAATTACTGTATAGTGATTCTGCTGTTATTGTTAGAGGCATCATTTTTTTTTCAAATTTCTATTTTAGAAGTTCTTCTTTCCTTAAAAAAGAAACACAATTGATTTCAAAAATTATCTTACAGGCGCATACTTTGTAAATGTGTTTAAATAATAGTTTATCTGTAAATTTTTCATGTTTTGTGAAAAATTAGCTTAATTACTTCTTTTCAGGTTCTTAATATCTTTTTTTCCCTTCTTTACCTTCTCACAAGCAATTTTGTCAGGTGTAAGGTTGAACACAGTTGATCATATTCGGTATCATCTTCTCATTCCCAATGTCAATAGGAAAATGTTCAACACTTCACCATTACAGAGGTGTTCATCACAGTCATTTTGGAGGTAGCCTTTAATAATTTAAATATTTTTTCATCATTGCAAGTTAGGTAATAGATTTTGTCACTCATAGACTTTGCAGTTTATTTTTTTAGTTATAGAGAATGTCATATGATTTTTGGCTTTTATTCTGTTAAGAAAATGCACTGCAGTTTTAAAATTGTGAACACTAAAACACGTTCATTCCCGTAACAAGCCCAACCTATGTTTGTGTTTATATATTGCTGGATTTTATATATATTTAATTTAAATTATTTTTAGCTAGGTTGTAAGAGAGATTGACCTGTTATTGTCTTTTCTTGTAAAGTCCTCACATTTCTATGTTAAAATTATCGGTAATCTTATAAAACAAGCTGAGAAATTTTTCAATAGGTGAAATATGTAGGTAATGTTAGTTTTCTTTCCTTTTAATATGTTTTGGAGAATTCTCTAGTGAAACATCTGGACCTAGAACTTTTGTGCATATATGAGAAAAACTTATTTATTATGGATTTTAAAAACAGTTACAGGAATATTCCGATTTTTATGTCTTCTCGTGTCAGTTTTGGTAAATGACATTTTTTAAGTTTTTTTACAAATTTTATTTAAATTGTCAAATATGTACTGCAATAATGTAGCTCATAACTTTGAATTTCTTCCTTCTCTAGGATCAATAGTAACACCTTTTCTTTTTATATTACTGTGCTCCTATCCTCCCTCTCTCTGTCATTATTTATTTATTTTTTTTGGTCTCTGAATTTTGTAGATTATTTTAGCATTATTACAAGGAAAAACTTTTGGCCTTTTTTGATCTCTTTGATTATGTGATTCTTTTTGAATGTACTCTTTTTCATTAATATCTCTTGTATGACTTCTATTTCCATTGGATTTGGTTTACTGTTTGGTTTTCAGCTTCTTTAAATGAACCATTTTTAAGCATGTTCTGTTTTCAACCTGTGGGTATTTGGACTATTGGCATTTAACCTTTTATTCTTTGCAATATCACTTATAGACTATAATTAAAAAAAAAACAATAGCTTTAGGGATAAAGGGTTTTTGATTACATGGTTGTATTGCATCGTGGTGAAGTCTGGGCTTTTAATATAGTCATCACCTGAATAGTGTACTCTGTACTCAATAGGCAACTTTCCATCCCTCACTCCACTGTCACCCTCCCCACTCTGAGTCTCCAATGACCACAGTACCATCTGTATGACTTTGCATAACCAAGGATATTCATTTGCTTGGGTTTCAATATGTCATACATTTATTCTCATTTACTTAAAATATTTTCTAATTTCCATTGAGACTAATTTTGTGACTTGTGAATTATTTAGGAATACTTTGCTTAATTTTCAAATATTTGTGGATTAAGTTGTCCTTTTGTAAATGATTTCTAACGGTTTAACTGATGTCAGAAAATGTGTTATTTCTATTTTCAATTATGAAAATTTGTCACGGCTTGATCTCTGACACAACATAGAGCATTTGAATAAATATTAAGTGTGCATTCACATTACATTCAATTTTAGGTTTATGGAATTTAATATTATGCTATATATATCAATTAGGTCAAATTTGCTAATAGAGATATATAATTCATTATTCTTAATTACTTTTTTTCTACTTCTTCCAACAGTATAAGAAAAGTGGGCAAAAGTCCCCAGTATGATATGGATTCATATATTTCTCCCATAATTACATGCATACAAGTTTTAAATCGTCACATCATGGTATACTGCTCATTTTATCATTTGAAAGGTATTCCTTTTTCTTAGTACTGCTTCTTGCCATTAAGTTTATTTCATCTGATATTAGCACATTTATCTCAGCTTTCTTTTGGTTATGTCAGCCTAACAGACCATTTTTAATTTTTTTCAGACTTCCTCAATTCTTTTTTTTTTTTTTTTTGACGGAGTCTCCCTCCTTCGCCCAGGCTGGAGTGCAGTGACGCGATCTCAGTTCACTGCAAGCTCCGCCTCCCGGGTTCACGTCATTCTCCTGACTCAGCCTCCCAAGTAGCTGGGACTAAGGGCGCCTGCCACCACGCCCAGCTAATTTTTTGTATTTTTAGTAGAGACGGGGTTTCACGGTGTTAGCCAGGATGATCTCAATCTCCTGACCTTGTGATCCACCTGCCTCCGCTTCTCAAAGTGCTGGGATTACAGGTATGAGCCATCGCGCCTCATCCCTCAATTCTTATTTTTAATAAAAAGCATATAACACCTTTTAAAATTCATTTTAGATTTTTTATTAGTTGAAGTATTAAAATCATTTATATTTAACTCAAGATATTTTTGTTGTGGTCTACCACTTTGCTATTTTTCATCTGTTGTATTTTCGACTTGCTCTTTCTTGCTTTTTTTCTCAATTAAGCATTTTTTTCTCCAATATCCCCTTATAATCTCCTATAAGTTTAAGTATCTTTTGATTTTGCCCTAGATTTTATTTCATGATTCCTTGACTTATTAGTGTCTAATATGAGTATAAAGTAAAATTTTCATTACTTTTCTTAGACTATGAAGATCTTATAATGCTTCTAATATTTTATTAGGTAGTTTTGTTAATATTTATTTTAAATTTTATATTATGGATTTTATTTATATAGTTACTGTCTATTTAGATTTATCCAGATGTTTTATCCTTCCTTTTCTTGATTTCATTTCTAAATTTCTACATTTACATCTAAAATAATTTTTCCTCTGCTTGAAAGACATTATTATTTCATTTAGTGTAAGGTATATATGGCATAGGCAGTTCCCTTATTTTTCGTTCTCCTGAACATGTATTTATTTTTTCTTACATTCTATAATATTTTATTAGGAATAAAATTCTAGTTACCAATTGGCTCCCATTTGAGAAGTCTTCTCTAAGTCATACTGCCACTTTTTGAAGGTAATATGGCTGTTTCTAGAACTATTTTTGAGATAGTCTCTTTGTTATTAATTCTCCAACATGAGCTATGTAGTTGTCTCTGTATTTACCATGCTTCACTCTGGCACTTCCTGAGACTGTGACTTATAGTTTTCCCATCTTTTTGTTTTTGTTTTTGGAATGGAGTCTCACTCTTGTTGCCCAGGCTGGAGTACAGTGTGGCACGATCTCGGCTCACTGCAACCTCCGCCTCCTGGTTTCAAGCAATTCTCCCGCCTCAGCCTCCCAGGTAACAGAGAACACAGGCGCCCGCCGCTGTGATCGGCTAATTTTTGTATTTTAGTAGAGACAGGGTTTCACCATGTTGGTCAGGCTGGTCTGGAACTCCTGACCTCAGGCAATCCACCCACTTCAGCCTCCTAAAGTGCTGGGATTATAGGAGTGAGTCACCACGCCTGGCTTCCATCATTTTTGAAAAATGTTAAGTTTACCTATTTAAATGTGGCTTTTGCCCTTAATATTTCTAATATTCTAATGAGATTGTAGCTACTAGCTAATTCTGATTAACTCCAACTCTGTTTTTTGGAGGGTTATCTAAGGTGTGTTGCAGATCATATAATCAGTGATTAAGCTGGTTTGAGACAGAACTGCAATTATTGTGAATGATAGTCTATTTATTTCCATTAATATTCCTAAACCTTTGAAGTATCAAGTGAAGCCTGGGGTGTGTAAATGGGCCTTTCTCCTTGATAAGTCTTGAGCCATATATTTTATTCTCTTAAAACTATAAAACTATGAATATTTGTACTTAAGTTTGTGGTCTATCAGCAGCCACTTACATGTGAGAAAATCTTTTATGGGTCAAGGGACAGTCAATAGTGTTCTCAATTCTCTGAAGTGCTGTTTTCTTCAGTATGTTAGCCCTGTAATCTTTAATGCCTTGGAATCTTTTTGATACTTCCATGCATATTTTATGCAATTTTCATAAGAAGAGAGCTGAGTAGAGTGTCAGTTTATAGTTTAGAGAAAAGAGAAAAACAAGGAAAAAAAAGGGAAAGCAAATTTTAAAACAAAAGCAATACAGAATTGAAATTATAAAAAATATCTATATAATGAGAAAGATGAAATTGAAATCTAAGAAACACAACACTATGACAAAGCAAATGTATCTTTAGATACAATATGCAGATATCAATAGTTTAAGAAACTAATATTTATTTTCTTATTTAAAATTTTAAGATAATTACCACAGAGATAAATTTAAATACTTCTTAAACTAATATAGTGAGCCATTCTATAGACAAAAATTTAAGAAAAGGGGAAAGGAAACAAACAAAAAATGTGAGTAAATGTATAATATGAAATAAATTAGCTGAGCTAAGTTAAATGTAACAATAATGACAATAAATGCAAATGGGTTAAAAGCAGTAATTAAAAGATCCTGACTTTTATAAATTTTTAAATAATTAAGAGCCAAAACATATTGTTGACATAAGTTAAAATTTAAAAGAAAATATATATATATATGTATATAACTACTAATATTAAAATTATGACACACAAGGCCTAAATGCTAAAAAGCTAGAAGGGGAATATTTACATGACAACATGACATAATATAATTTAAGGTAAAAAATGTACATTGAAATATATTTATTATTAAAGGTTAAAATTATATGAGTTCTATTTCTCAATTAAAAATTGGAGAAAGAGAAGTGGAGGAAGCCCAATATAAATAGTCAATGAACAAAAACCTTTAAAGCAACAGCAAAGAATGTAAATCTAACCAACAGTTAGTTTTTGAGAAAACATTTAGGATAGAGAAACCTGTGGAAGGTTAATCAAGACAATAAGGAAGACTGTGTAATATGCACAGTTAAAAATTTTTAGGTATTAAAATAGCTTCATTATAATAAATGTGAATGCTAGAGACATTGTAAAGACGTTTAAGAACTATAACAACTAAGAAATATTAATAATAAAAACTAAAGATAAAGAATATAGGATTATACAGGAAGTATCTAACAATCATTTCAATATTTACTTATTAGTCTATTAAAGATCATTCCTTCAAATCCTCAGATAAGTAAATTCTATCAGAATTTTAAGAATCTTATTTATTATTCTACTTCCGAATATAGAAAAACAAATTGCATAGCTAAGGCTAGCACGTTTTATTCCAAAATCAAGTAAGTAGCAGTAATTACTTTTAAAATAATATTTATGCCTGCAAATGAGCACACAATTTTGTCCGACAATTTGCATGAGAGAGCGAGCTGTTTTAGTCAGGGGTTTGAGCTGGATATAGATTTTGTTGTGATTATCATTACCTTCAGTCTACACAGGCTTCAAATTCCCATTGGAGTGGCTGATGTTGGCTGCATTTAAGGTGGGTCCTGGGGTGCTGGAGGATTTTGTTTAGTATCTCTGCTCCACTCTCAGCTTTCAGCGTCCTTACCTTCCTGTACCATCGAGGTGTTCCCTGTATTTCCTCTTTCCCTTACTCAATATGTAGACAACAGACGCTTTTTATTTGGTATCAGGCTTGGCATAGGGGTAAAAAAGTGAGGTGTTTCATGTTGCTCTGGCCCAGCCTCATAAGTCTTAGGTATGTCCTGTGTGAAAGAAGTCCAAGTTTTCATTCCTTTTTCTGTCTTTTTGTCGTATTGGTTTTAGACTACTGTCATTAAATTCAGCTGATTTTTTTTTTTTTTCTCAAAATGGGGTGTTCTTAGTGTTCTTGCATTGTGTCCAACTCATCCATGACAGTGAAACCTTGTCTTGGATCTGTGGTTGGTTTTGGGTGGAAACATCTACCACTCTGTAGTAGTTAAAGGCTTCTTGTTGTTATTGGTGTAGAATCTTAGCCACAACTGTTTCCTACCACTCTTCCAAAGATACAGGATGTTTTCTTCCACTTGTTCCCAAGCCTCAGTGCATCTTTGCCTGTGATTAGTGGAAATTACAGTTGTGCTGTCTTTTCTATAGTGTCTTAAAGCTTTTGCTTCCTAAGAAAGAATGTTCTGGGGTAGTAGGCAAGGCTTTTTGCCTGTCCCCCAGCAGCAACTGATTACTATCTGAAGCCTGCACTATCCAGGAAGGTCTCTCTCATCTTCTGCCTAGTTCCCAGTCTTTTGCTTCAGCAGACAAAGATCCATGGACAAGAGTTGGAGAAATGGCCATTTCTTGTGTCTGAGGCTTCCTGCTATTCTAAACTTACACATTTACTCACATTTAGCCTTTAAGAATTTATTAAAGTTTAACTGATTTCTTATATGATTATATGGTGACTTCCTCTTCATTTTTTGATTGGTTACAGATGCATAGCCCTAGTCAAGCTAAAGAAAGGAATAAGAAAAAATTGGGAGAAAGTCAGGGGATATATGATGAAGCAAAATCTGTATGTCTGATGTTCTGAAAGTGAATAAAATTGTAAAATGCAAGGTGCATATATCACAGTTCAGAAACAAAATTGGTCCAACTGCTGATTTTCTAAAAGTGTGCCCTTTCCATCTTTAAGGGCTAGTTCCTCTCTGGAATCAGCATACTTGGTTGCCATGCAACCTCATCTCTGATGGGCTGAAAACAACTTATGACTTTGTGGATAATTCAAATATTTATCACCTTAAGGGTGGGAGCGTCATCATTTTCACCTTTCTACATCCTAATCAGAAGCAGAAAATCACACTGAGGTTTTAGAGATTACTCTTCCAACCTGTAAAACATTAAGAATTTCCATTTGAATTCTTAGCAGAAAAAGTTACTCTAGTTGGAGTTTCATCAGAATATCTTGTAAAATTTGAAATTTTCTTGAGAGACACCTGCCTTCATCTCATGTGAACTATGAAAACCTTAGTTACATTTGCAAGAGTAAATCCTTACAAATCAATATACTTAACACTAGTAAACACACAAGTAATAAAAATAAATTACAAAGAAACAACAAAAATAGATCATTTAGATATCCAACATGATATATATGAGGATTTATCAAATTTTACTTCATAGTTTAATAATTTATTCAAATTAAATAGAATACCTTAACACTAATCTGCCTTTAACAAATAAAATATATTGCTTATAATTCATATATGTTGTCTTATTAATGCATTAGGAAAAAAACTTTTACTATAATTAAAAAATTGTTTAAAAAATATTTTAAGTATGTTTCAACAGAATTGGTACATTTTATAATACTGTGCTTCCTTTATGCATTTTCAAAATTGCATTGAATTAGAAATCAATAAAATTAAAACCAAAAAATAAATAGAAAAAATTGATAAAGGTAAAAAGCTACTCATTTGAAAACATCAATAATATTGATAAACTTCTATCAAGATTAACTAAAACAAATAGAGAAGACATAAATTATTAATACCAGAAACGAAAGAGAGGACATCAGTAGTGATCCCATGTATATTAAAGGGTAGTAAAGGAATATTATGAACAACTTTATGCACAAAAATTTAGTGATGAGGGTGAAATGTATCAATTCCTTCAAGGACACTATCAACCAAAGCATACATGAGGAGAAATAGATAATCTGACTAGGCCTTTATCTATTAAAGAAACTGAATTAATAATTAATATCCTGCTAAACAGAAAGCACCAGGACCAGATAAGTTCACTGCTAAATCTTACCAAACATTTAATCAGGAAATTATATCAGTTCTGCACAATCACTTCTAATAATAAAAGTAAAAACGCTATTCTGGAAAGAAGGACCATGGCACAAGAAATATTTGGCACAGCACAGCCAGTCCCCAGAGACCAAAGCTGGGCCATGTCTTCAAAGTCCAGAGTGTGCATAGCCCTAGTCAGCTAAAGGAAGGAATAAGAAAAAATGGGGAGAAAGTCAGGGGATATATGATGAAGCAAAATCTGTATGTCTGATGTTCTGAGAGTGAATAAAATTGTAAATGCAAGGTGCATATATCACAGTTTCAGAAGCAAAATTGATCCAACTGCTGATTTTCTAAAAGGAAGAACAGATCAGCCTCTATACAAACTGATACTGAAGGCAGAATATCCTGGTCTTCTTACTGTAAGAGAAAACAAAACAAAACAAAACAAAAACATCTTTCATGGAAGTAACAGTAAAAGAATCCATTATCAGAACATAGGACAGAACTTTTAGGGGTATTTTCCCTGCAGGCATTAATTAGCTATATATCATAAGAGCTACAAGCACACAGGTTTACTATCAGTGAGGCTGAAGCAGTGTAATTTCTGGGAATTATAGGCATGACACACATCTGTGACAAATCAAAGACAATACAGATTAAACTGCTGGATCTAATGTCAACCTGCTTTTTGTAGAAAGCCTAGGGATAACTGACCAAGGCAAATTCATACAATATGAGCACCTAATATTTCCAGGGACTTCTTTACTCCTTTCCACATTACTTTCTTGACGAATGACACTTTGATTTTGTCCCCAATACAACAACCACAGCATAAAGAATGAGTGCCAGTATAGTTAGATCATCAAATCAAAAATTTGACTAAGACCATAGGAAGTAAATCAATAGAATTACAAGATGTAGATTTTAAAATTCATTGGTAAGAACTTGCTTAACTCAAAATACAAGTACCAAATCATGTATCAGACAGGAGTCAGACAGGGGAGAAAAGTTAATAATGTGTTTTATGGGATAAAGGACTTATTAAAGGAATTAGATGTGTAGAGTTGTACAAGTAGCTGGGAAACTCAAGGTCTGAAAGGGAAGTTCGAGGATCAGAGGACATCACACCAACAAGTCAATATGAAATACCAAACATATCTGTTTGTGTAGAGGTTGCTCCTGGGATGCCCTTTGAGAGGTTGTGATTCTATGTAGCTACAACCTCTGTGGATTCACATCTAAGAATCTTTTGGTGGGTCTTGGGCTGCTGTTGATGAACAGAGGCAACAGTTGGCAAAGGTGTTGAACATTGAGTAGAGCAGATTCAGGACAGGTTGCAAGGTGGCTGGAACCTCTGCATTGATCAGATACTGCATTTGATTATGATGACCTTCAGAGAATAAGGGCCACCACTTTACTTCCTTTTTCCCAGTAACATACAAGTTCCTCTTTTGGGTAGTGCAGAGAAGGAGATCTTGAAAAAAAAAAATGTACTTGTTTGCCTATCCGAGATAAGACAATGCAAAACACCACAAATGATTACCAGAATTGAGGAAAATAAGAATTTTCTTTCTTATGAAAAGTTTATTTGGGAAAGGTGTTCTAGAATAGCCACATTGGATGGGAGGATAGCAATGTTTATCCACTCAGATGAGGGGGTAGTATTTATAAAGCTTGATGAGTATCTCCAAAATTTAGGAGTGGCACATGAGTCTGATGTTTAATTAATTATTTTCCAGAATAGTAAAAGACAAAGGCTGATAAGCTGTCTTGCTGGTACATTAAAGAACAGTTGCTAATACATTTGAATTGTCAATTTCATGGGTTTGTGACCCTCTAATTGTGTAAGAACCCACATTCAGTAGATCTTTCAAAACTTTACTGTTACTGTCTTGAAATACTTAATAATTTTATCTTTGAATTTGTGTTTTGTAAGTGAACTCTGATGGGACAATGGAGCGTGAGCCAGGAGCATGGGGCCTCAGCTCCCATGTGATCTCACCTTTTGCCATCTTGCTCCCCCATGGATACCTAGAGACCACTACCACCTCTTACCCAGCAGGGGTCTAAGTCCAAATACAAGGAGACTCAGGCTCATATCCTGAGTATTTTTGAGTACTCTATGAGTATCCCTGTTTCCAAGGGAGAGTGAAATTAAGAGCAAACAAAAAACATCATGACAGGTCAAGAAAGAAACCATTGGAAGAAAAAATCCTGTTATATTTTCTTTTGTTTGTAAAACGGACCCTGCAAATTAAGTAGCTGACCTGGGGTTTCACTTTCTGGATTTCAGGGCCCATGAATGCATTACCTTTAAGCCCAGATCAGATATGATCCACATGAGCAAAGAAAGAGGGCAGATGGCTTGAAGTCAAGAGTTCTTTGAGAACACTTGGGTGGGATTCCATTGCATGGAATGAACTTCTAAAACAGAGGTGTTCAATCGTTTAGCTTCCCCGGACCACACTGGAAGAAGGCAAATTATCTTGGGCCTCATATAAAATACACTAACACTAATGATAGCTGACGAGCTAAAGAAAAAAAAAAAATCACCAAGGAAACCTCATAGTGTTTTTAAAAAGTTTACCAATTTCTGTTGGGCCTCATTCAAAGCTGTCCTGGTCTGCACGTGGCCTTTTGGCTGCAGGTTGGGCAAGCTTGCTCTAGAAAATGAAAAGTTCCATGAGAATTGACAGCCGTAGATTAAATGATCATTTACTATCAGTTGAAAAAGAAATTTCTCTCTTCATTACCTCTCCTATTTCCGGACTTCAGTCCTAGAGTGGTCAATAGGATCTCCTCTCCAATAGGAGAGGAGGTATGTAAGGCAAAAGATAGCTGGAAAGGAAAAGAAACCAAGAATGACCCCTTCCCAAAGCCTACAGATGAAAGAGGTAGGGGAGAAAACATATCTGAATTATATTTTAATTAAAATATAGAAATTCGTATTTGAATTTCTGAAATAAAATTGTGGTTTACAATATAACATAACTGTCTATTAAATACCAATGACCAAAAGAAGTCATGAAAGCTGCTAGAGTATTTTACAGATCTGGAAACTTTTCCCAAATACATATTTAAAGAACTACAGAAGACAAAAATGAAATTGCATTGAATGACAATTAACGACAAGTTTGTTCTTTCAAAAAAATTGGGTATTTGCTTTGTAATTTTCACCAATTTTATTTTCCTGAATTATTTCTATTTTTATTGTAGAAATAAAAGAATCTGAGATGGGTCTAAGATATCAGAGAATTATCTGTAATGGTATTGAGATATATCAAAATATAATGTTAATATGATTTGTCACCGAACTATATGATAACTCAATTGTACTTCTGTCTTTTAAAATCAGCTATAGTTAAACTTCAATCTGTCAGTAAAGTAAAAGCTACCTAAGTGGGAATTTTAAAATTATAATATGTGATAAAATCCCAGGGGGAAGTTTGGGATTCTGTTGTTTTTATTTTCTGCCACTTGTGACAATTTGAATGGTAACTGACCTCATGAAACATGAAAGTACTATTTATGTACAAAGAACTGACCCCTGAGGAATTGAAGGTCAGCACTAAAATAAAAATGTAGGGGGAAATGAGACTAACAAAATATAGGAAAGAAAAACATGAACAGAAAATATAATAAGCCTAAATGGTGGTGCTTACATAGATAAAACTGAAAGAGGATTGTAAATAGAACTGTAAGAATGAGTTTGTCTACCGTTATTATATTTTGTTAAAAATAAAGAAATTCCATTTACAATATTGAATTTTACTAGACTTTCTGGTTTGAAAAGCTAGAGTTTCTTTTTCCTTTCAGAAGAATTGTATTCAGGTAATATTGATGAAGAGAATCCTCAAGACCTTTGCACTCTGGGTCAGTTCCAAGGTGGCTGAGAAGCTGGTTAAAACCAACCAACCAACAACTTGATAGGATTGACAATTTCATTTTTTTAATAAGTGTTGACTGAGATTGCTAACTACAATCAGCAGATATACATATGTGGTGTCATAGATGTTCGATTTTCAAAAATAAAGAATGTGTTAGAAAAATGCTTGCAAATCATTTGAATGTTACAACCTTTTTTTTAAAAAAACTGACAAGTGTAGATGGTGCTGTATCACCTTTTATTACAAAGACTCAGTGAATAAAACATATTTGATAGCTTAGCAATAGAAGAAAAATTTGTATTTAAATGAGGACAGAAGACACTGGGCTGGAATTGATATGACTATGCCACAGTTGATGAGTCATAACTAACGACACAGTCTAGAGCTCATGAAGCAAATCTGGCAATGGGAGTGAGAGGGATGCAGTCAGCACACTGGGAGGAGGGCAGGTGCATGCCCACAGGTCGCCACAGAGTGGTACTTACCACAACACTTGCTCCTCATGGTGTACATCTTGGCTTCTAAGCAAGGTCTTTGGGGAGAAAAGATATTATTAAATATTATAAAGCTGAAACAAAAATAAAATTGAGCCTAGCTAGGCACTTGAAAATATGTTAGCCTGTGACATAGTAAAATAAAAATCATGTGGATAGGCAACAGATAGTTTTGGAAATTTAAAACTCAGATTTTCTTTTATGTCTTCATATATAATGCTGAGGTAATAGATATAAAATTAGGAATTTTTCAGCAGTAGCTCCTCCTGCCTTTATCATATGTTTTAAGCCACTTAACAGTGACATTTTATTATTTTTTTATTCCGATTCATTTCCTATCTTGTCTAATATTCTCCTTTTCTCCTGAGAGTTTACACATAATTATCACAAAACACTTGCAGTTCCATTAATTTTGTCTTCACTATCCTCAGACTTTCTGAGGCAATAATAATATTGTTTCTTTTATCTTTATCTCTGGAGCCGAGTAGGATACCTTGCCCATTGTACTTGAGAAATGATGAATATGGAATGACTGAAAAAAATACATTTGAAAACAGCTTGAACATAAGGAGAAGCTTGGGATATTTATAATATGGACACTTGCATTTTTTCTAAAGCAAAGCTATTACTATTAGTTAGAGGTTCTATAGATTTTAATTTCTTTACAGAAGACAAAATAAAACTAATAGATTAAAAAAGTTAGTTCCTGCCACTATCTTTCTCCCAACAAGATATCTGGAGACTTAGTTCCAAAATGAGCAAAGAAAGATTCAAGGACCAAGACTGGTGGAATCCTCTCACTCCAGTATTCTTAGAGGCTTGCTTAGGCTTGAAGCACAACTCTGTTTTCATATCACTTGCCACTGCATTCACGGAATAAGATTCAGTGAGAAAGAACACACAGGAGGTGACTACATCCTTTAAAGAGCTTTCTCAGAGGTATCGGCTAGTATCTTCTGCTTGCTTTTCATTTGCCAGAGTCGCATCAAGTAGCTTCTCCCAACTGCTTAGGAAATTGGGAAGTGCTTCTCCCAACTGCTTAGGAAATTTTTCTCAACATTTTCATACCACCACAAACACTCCCAAGAATGTTTTTAAGCAGTCTACAATACACAGGACACGTCCCAATGACCAAGAGTTATCTGGTCTGAAATATCAATAGTGGTGAGGTTGAGAAAACCTCCTCTGAAGCACCTGGCATTGGGATAAGGTCTCCAAAGGAAACGTTAAAAGAAAATGCAAAATGAAGAAGAATATGAGTACCAAAATCATAGTTGTCAGTCAACCACAGAACTTAGTTGTTCTCAAATACCAGAAAGGTTGTTTGACTTGTCAAAATGGAAACAATGTACTCAGTGTTGCTTCAGAAGGCAAACCTAAACCAAAGTTTGAAATTTGTGATGATGAACATATTAAAATTAAAGAATCACTTTAAGGTTATTATTATCCAGCAGTAACACAGTAGGTGCCTTTACAGAACTGAATGCCATGAGAGACTAGTATTCTGTCCCTTTGTGAAGTCTTTATATTATAACAGTTTGAAAATATATAAAGATTTTGACCAAATCAGAACAAAGGTCACTCAAGATATAAACCACTTTGAGACAGAAAGAGTTACTGGTGGATCTATAGGGCCACTAGTCTAGGCCCCAGATAATTTATGCACCAGGAGAAATGTGTTTGAGGAACAGATAACTGCCTTCTGCATGGCTCTCCTAGACATGTTGGTGGAAGGTGAAACAGGAGTGGTTATTATTAGTCCCTTTTAGAGAACTGTACTAGTCTCGCCTCTGAACCACCCATCAATATTGTGCTCAATTAGCACTTTGTTTCAATTGACAATGAAATTATATACTGAAAACAGCATGAATCCATGACCCGACCAAAAGCATTCTCTAGCCAGTGAATGTTTTTTCTATCCTTGCCTCTTTTCCAATTTAACAAAAGAGGATAACACTGAATTCAGAATGCAGGTGTGCAGACTCTTATTGTTTTTAAATCATCAGAAAGAACAGAATTAAAAATTAATTTTAAAACTAGGAATATTTATATTATCTTTCCTCATAGTTTTCCTCTTCTGATCTTTTGCCTTAATAGTTATTTACTATTTCTCATTCACATTTGGTAGAAAGTGTCATTATACAATGTATAATAAAGGTCTTGAGAATACAAATGTATAACTCTTTCCTATAATTATAATCCAAAAAAATCTTTAATATATTCATGTGAAACATCAGTTTATACGATATTTGCAATCCATGTGAAAAAAACATTTTACAAAAATGTTAAAAATAAAGCCCAAGTTTTTGTATTTGAAAGATTCAGCTTAAGAAGAGTTATATAACTTACAAAATAAATACATAATATGTGATCATAATGCAATACACCTTTAAAAACCACTTGTTTGAAAAGAAGCAAAAGGCATATCCACTGATTATATGCAACTATTGCTTTCAAAATTTTCACTTTTAACCTGTAGACTTTTCATCAGTGTTTGATATTGTCAGGATGTTTTCTGTTTTTGTTTTTCTTTTTTCTTTTTTTCTTTTTTTCTTTTTTTTTTTTTTGAGACGGAGTCTCGCTCTGCCACCCAGGCTGGAGTGCAGTGGCCGGATCTCAGCTCACTGCAAGCTCCGCCTCCCAGATTTACGCCATTCTCCTTCCTCAGCCTCCCGAGTAGCTGGGACTACAGGCGCCCGCCACCTCGCCCGGCTAGTTTTTTGTATTTTTTAGTAGAGACGGGGTTTCACCATGTTAGCCAGGATGGTCTCGATCTCCTGACCTCGTGATCCGCCCGTCTCGGCCTCTCAAAGTGCTGGGATTACAGGCTTGAGCCACCGCGCCCGGCCTGTTTTTGTTTTTCTATGATTTAATGTATTTAACTTGTTTCTCTATTAGAACAGAAAAACACCTACTTCTTTATTTCTTCTGCATTCCTTTCCATTTGTTGGCCATGAAAGCAGTTAGATTATACCTGTTTCTGCTGAAACGTTGTGCTAAGTTTTGGGATGGCAGGAGAAAATATCTACAGCTTGAAAAAAAAAATACTTGGATAAACAGGTAATTTTTTTACTAAGATGGTCACTTTCTTTAGTGAGTTATGACAATCTACCTCTGAAGTACAACATGTTAGAGTCATTTGCTCTGGACAAAGTCACTTTCAGGAATGGTTTTATTACAATGAAAAGGAACTGATATATTGGCTCTTAAGTGCCACTATTGCCCTTTATGAGAATGAGAACTAGATTAGCGGGCACACTTATGTCCCAGACTCTTTATGAGCCTTATGTGTTTTGGGGTATTTTCAACATTTTAATCTGGATGATGTTATTTCAGAAACATCCTAAAACAATTTTCAAAGAAGCAAGGAAAAAGTAAACACTGAACTTGAGTAATAAAAATTCAGTCATGAAAATGCATTTGAATCCATTTGTTTAGCAATCTTAACATAGTAATCTTCAGAAGTTGCCCAGAGATATCTTTTGAGGTTTCTTATTATGTTAAACATGCAAAAGCATAAAAACAGGGAAAAACAAAATGATACAACAATTAAAAGGTTTAAAATGAGAAATATTCATTTGTTTCCCTGATTAAAATTAAGTTATATAATAATGTAGGTACCAATATATTAGAATTGTTGTATACAATCTAATTTAAGGCATCAAGGATTAGTGTGTCTAAGGGGAGTAGAAAAAAAGTGCTCTTAATTTTTCTGATTTTTTGCTGTGGTTAGTGTTAATACATATATATCGAATGGATATCTTATTTTTAAACAATAAAATCTTATTTTCAACAATGGAAATTTACATATACCTGGTATTTTATATAATGTACTAATGAAAGCATTGTGATGTTAAAATGAGCATTGTAGAAAGGAAATAGATAAAATTAACTAGCAAACATTCATTTGGGGGGATGAATATTTTCTAATCTATTTCTGAAAAATGATTACTTGGTTATACTAATTTATTTGAGGGTACCTTCCCCTATATCATTTTTACCTTCACTTTTGAAAGAAACAAACAATACTCTTTCTGAAAAATACATTTTAATTCTATAGCTTTCTATGACAAATTTTGTTATTCATATCAAAGATGAAGCTATGCCCATACCTCATTGATTGTATATGCAAAGAATTCTCTATCAGGAAAGTTTCAACATGAAAGATTTCTTCCCACTGAGGAGTCTCTCCATTACTAAAGGTCAATTGGTAAAGGTTATTATGTTTCCACTAATAACCATTTGATTCTTTTTTAGATTTTCATTCACTCTATTGTTAAATGAATCTCCGCTGAAAATTATTAAATCAAAACTATAATACCTTAATAGAGAAAAATGAATGTTATGAGGCAGTATCTCACCATCAAAGTTGCAGGGAGATGTCTTTTCAAAGTGAAATATATAGCTCATCTAGTTAACAAAAGGGCAGCAAGTTCCTTTGCAGGTCTAAAATTGAGCCAGCAAAGTGATGGTTTTCAAGCAGATGCGAGTTTCAATTTTCATGTTAGATGATCAAATGTATATTGAGTCTGCATAAGAAATGCTGTTATCACAGCATTCAACACACAATGTCGAATTCCTGCATAGAGAAATTTCATTTTTTCATTACATTCTGTACAGGCAAACTTCCTAGCTAATGTGGAGAAAACCTAGGGGGAAAAAAAAAGTTTAAGGTGAACCTTGAAGGATGAGAATGAATTGAGGTACAGACCGTTATGTAAGGTTTAATGGCATGACATTGTATACAATTATTGAGTAAGGATGGAACACATCCCACTAGTGATGAGAACAAATTTATCTTTTGAGTGCAATACATCCATTCATTCTTGATTCCTTCTTAGACATTATTTCTTAAAATTGAGCCACAGGATGGTCAGAATGGTCAGATCTGCTACCACAGGGTACTGGGACTTGTGTTTAATAATACATATTCCACAAACATGCACAACGTCTTCTCCTCTTTTCCCCCAGAATAGCTGATTCTAGTACAGTGATTCATTTGACCTGGATGTGTAAAGGGTTATATGCAATCAACTGAGTTCATTAGAATAAATTTTAAAGTGTTAAAGATATGGTGAATCCCTGTAACAGTTGCCTGGTGAGCTAGTAATACAGCTATATTCAACTTAGATAAAAACAATGCAATAAATCTATTGTAAAGTGTGCCATTTCTGTATCAGGATTTTATCAAGTTAGCACAGGAGTAATTTATATTTTGAGTTTGAACTTTAGAGCAGAGCTTTTAAATGGAGAATTCTGTGATAATAAAAATTTCTATAATATACTGAAACCTTGCAGCAATAATTAAAGGCATAAAAAATGGTATATTATATTTGTGGAAGTTTTATTTTATTTTGATTAGTTTAAACACAAGTGTAAATAACCTCATGTGTCTATTGGCTACCATATTGGATAATACAACTGTACAGCATCAGTAAGACTTAAACTCATAGACAGTATTATCAAATCTATTAAAAATAGATAAGACTTTTTCATATCTTAAAATAAAACTAAGGTGACATTTATTTTTTTTTCCATAGTCATATTAATGAATAGCAACCTTGTCAGGAATGTTTCCTCATAAGTGTATGGATAAAGGGATTCCAAATATATTTGGTCAAAAGCAAAGCAAACAAATATATTGAATTCAGATAAGGACTCTAGTTCAGAGATCATTCGAAGGTGGGTCCTGATTTCAAGACTAAATTATTTAGTGCTGAGTGAAACAAATGAAAGCTAACTAAAGTTAGTATAGATGAAATCACATTTGTAATATAGGTAAAGCAAAGTGCCTTAGGAGAGCAGGAATATTTCTTTCCATTGTCAAATACAAGTGTGATATTTGCGGTGGGCCTTGAAAGATGAGAATAATAAGAGATGTAAATGACAAGACTTAAAGGCAAGGCATAAAATGGTATATTATACTTATGGACGTTTGGAGCTCTCACTATGAAGTGGGAGCTATTGATAAGAACACATGGACACGTAGATGGGAACAACACACAAACTGGGGCCTTTTGGAGGGTGGGAGGAGGGAGAGGATTAGGAAAAATAACTGATGAGTACTAGGCTTAAAACCTGCGTGATGAAATAATCTGTACAACACACCTCCATGACACAAGTGTCCCTATGTAACAAATCTGCACCTTTCTTCCTTAGCTTAAAAGTTAAAAAAAAAGAAAAGAGGAAAGAAAGAAAGAAAGAAAGAAAGAGAGAGAGAGAGAGAGAGGGAGGGAGGGAGGAGGGAGGGAGGGAGGAAGGAAGGAAGGAAGAAAGGAAGGAGTGTTTGAAGTGATGCTAAAAGAGCAATCTGGCAATAGGACATGAAAGGTCATGATGTTATGTCTAGAAATCTGAAACTTACTCTGTGGATGATAGAGCCAAAAATATTTGAAGAATAACAAAATGATTTGATTTCTGCATTAGGAAGATAGCCCTATGGCAATATCTGGGGATGACTGCAGAGGTAAGAAATTACAGGCAAAGAAACCAGTGAAGTTACTAGCTATAATTCAAGAATGATAAATACTCGAATCAGGCTAGTATTTTAGAAGGTATGCAAAGTAAAGGCTATGTCTCTGGGCCACTGCAAAGTTGGGAGTTGATTACTGAATAAACCAAGCATCTTCGGGAGAGGAGACAGGACAGTCTGTGCTATTTCATTTCGATGCCTGGAATAAAGAGTGATGGCAGTAAGAGAAGGTTTGGTTCTAAAATGCTTCTTTATTTTCCTGATTTTTAGTTTTTTGTTTCTTTAATTGGAAAGTTCCTAGTATTTTTGTGATGTCGTGAAGAAATTGATGATTAAAGAGAAAGAACATGAGTTAAACAGAATGTACAATTCAGAAACTAGGTTTTCAATTATAGTTACATTTTTAGAGAAAAAAATGTAATGCAAATCTAATTTTAAACTTCAGTCAATACAAAAGTGTGTAATGCAAAATGAAAAGCAAAATTACACCTACTTGTTAAGAGTTTCCACTGTTAGTAATTTGTAGTATTTACTTTCATAACTTTTTTGACATATGTATAAACATATATATATTTTAAAAATATTAATTGTTTCTCTTCACTGTATATTTGTATGCAGAAATATCTATAATCCTTACCTAATAGCACTACTGAATTATGTACTTGCTTGAGTGGCATAATGTTGCAGCTCTGCAGGTACATATATTCATTTATAAACTACGATGATTTTCTTTCAGTGAAACAATTTATTCTTTCCATGTCAATGTATATAGAGCTTTATTATTATTTTTCACGGTTTTCAGAGTATTCCATAAAACAGACACATCACCATTTACTCTTTCTGTAGTAGACATTTAGGTGATTTAAAATGTTTACATTATAAAAAATGATAATTTATTAATTAGTATCTTCGAGAATTTATTCCAAGTTAAAAACAAAAATAGAGATTTAATATAAGTCCAACTGAGAAATATATAAAGTAGGTAAGATTTTAAAGTTATCATACACATAAAAATTCAAATGTATTCTTATCTACTCATATTTTTAGTAACTCCTCCGATAAAAAAGAGATCATAGCAGAAATTATCAGATATGAAAATAAAAAATTAAAGATTTAAAAACTTGGTATGCATTACTCTCCGCTGAAGACATGATCTTATTGGTAATTATTAGAACATCATGCTATCTATATGCATATTATTTTAGATATTTATCTATCCACATAGTTTCCACATCACGCTCACACACACACATCCAGGTGTGCACACACACTTTAGGCCCTTTTACCCTATATCATTTTAAAGTGATATATGCTGAGATTTGATCTATGAAATAGTCACCCAATTACAATTCAGAGAATCTCCGTTTGAAAAGAGGTGAACACAATTTTCACCTTGTGAATATTCAGAAATTGAATTCAGGGAAGAAATTTACTCCTAGTGAACACCGTTTTTATATGAAAAATGAGAACCTAGGAAGTGGCTATTTTCATAATGATATAAATCTACAAACACAACTAGAAATACACTTCAGCTAAGTAAGAATTGCAAAGAACTTTGTACTCATTCAAATGAAATTCTTTCCTGGCAGGGAATTTCTTTTTTTCAGTTTCTCTTTAATTTCATTCAACTTAATTTTATTTTGTAATTGTCACCCTCATAAAAAGTAATCACAATAATCAGTTCTTCTGAAGGTGGAGAAACAAGAATATGGCCAACTAATTATACATGTCTGGGGACACATCAATAAAATGTATAAAACCAACTCATTTTCTGCCAATAACATGATCATGTATGTCTCAGATCACAAAAGATGATGAATTATGCAATTATTTTTCTCTTATTTGAGATCCTTACAGATTGGAGTAAGAATAAGGAAGTTATATTATTTTTCCATAGGGACTAAACTGTTATACACATGCTTTAATGTAATGGGCTGCTTGTTTGCCTTTCTGTGAGACAAGGCAAGCATATCCACCATACACATGGCATTGATCAATCAATAAATCTTGCTATGCCAAAAACACAAATGTAATTGGGTCAGCTTTTGGATTTTTATGTATATGATAACTTTAAAATTTTACCTACTATATATGTTTATCAGTCGGACTTATATTAAATCTCTATTTTTGTTTTTAACTTGGAATACATTCTCTAAGATACTTATTACTAAATTATCATTATTTATAATGTAAACATTTTAAATCACCTAAATGTCTACTACAGAAAGAATAAATGGTGATGTGTTTGTGTTATGGAATACCGTGAAAATCATGGAAAATAATAATCTCATTTGGGAAGATTCTATTAAATCTTCAAATGCGACTTCTCTATTGTAAAACTGATAGGTCTAGAAAATGCGGAGAAATACAGTGGGAGGAGAGGGAAAGAAGGGGAGAAAAGAGAGACGAGAGAGGACAGAGAGGGAAAAATGGAGAGAGAGGCAATATATGCTTTTAAACATTTGGAAACCATTTGCTTCCTTTTTTCTTTTACATAAGGCAAATAAGATAATATGGATAGAAGTAGTTTATGTTTCAATTTTGAGAGGAATAAACTAAGAAATGTGATCCTAGGCTTATTGTAAGGCATAGACTCATTCTCTTATCTTCTAGGAGCAGTTTTTCTTAGTGGTTTTTGAAACTGTTGACCAATCACTGTCGTTAAAACCCTCTCTCTGTTGGTTTCTAAAATACTGAATTTTTCTTATACCTTGTAATCTTCTTGACTACTTTGACTTAACTTTTGATTTAGTTTTTATTTACAATCTACCATAAAATAGAAATATTTATTTAATAATTATTTATATTCTCTCTGTGTGTGTACACATAAACACACATACACTTCCACAATCCTGTTAGAAAGTTATTTCTAATTTATAATAAGAATACAATGAAATTGTCCATTTAATAGGAAAGCTCAAGGTAACATAACAAATCCTGAAGCCACAATACAAACACAATTCAGTCTGATTTCCGAGACTATGTTCTCTAGTCACACCATGCTACATGTTTCCTTAATACCATGGTTCAACATTCTGTGGTTCTCTTACTGTCATCATTTATAACTATGTCTTGCGATATCTCATCCATTCTTAAGATTTGAATGTCCACTTCTGCGTGGATGGCATGCAACATCTCCAGTACTGACATTTTCCACGTATTGCAGTGCCACTTTGGAAATGCACTGACTTTTAAAAGCCACATAAATGTCCAGCCATTAAATTGAAAATTATTATGTCTTAATAAAAATGATTTCCTCCCATCTCAAATCATTATTTTCTTTCAACTATCATATACAATAACCTGTTACACAAATCTGTACATTGTTTATGGTAAGTATTTTGAAACCATATTTTTCTCTTCATTCTTGTCTGTGAAAGATAATCTATTATTGAGTCCTTTCACCCATCACTCTAAACTCTTTTGCATTTTTCTCTTAACCACTTTTACTTTCAAGATTTTTATCTAAGGTCTTTATCCCCTACATTGTGATTCATACAAACCATCTGGGAAGTGAGGAGTGCCTCTGCCCAGCCGTCATGCGACCCTCCAGGTGTGAAGTGGCAGCCTTATGTGTGATCTTTCTGCCCTCCCCAAGTTTGCATTTTCGACACTAAAGTTTACTTTTAAATTTAAAAAATAATAATATAGAAAAAGGTTTTCATATTGGAGATTCTGTTTTTAAATTCTGCCTTAAATCTAGATTTTATAAAACTATCGTTCAGGTGTGGTGCCTCACGCCTGTAATCCCAGCACTTTGGGAAGCCGAGGCGGTTGGATTACCTGAAGTCAGGAGTTCGAGATCAGCCTGGCCAACATGATGAAACACCATCTCTACTAAAAATACAAAAATTAGCTGGACATGGTGGTGCACATCTGTAGTCCCAGCTACTTGGGAGGCTGAGGCAGGAGAATTGCTTGAATCCAGGAGGCAGAGGTTGCAGTGAGCTGAGATTGCACCATGGCACTCCAGCCTAGGTAACAGACAGAGACTCTGTCTCAAAAAATAAAATAAAATAAAATAAAATAAAACAAAACTATCAATATTTCTAAAATCATGTGAAACTCATATCACTCTAATACCTTAAGATATATTATCAAAATCTCCTACTTAAGCCCTGTAAACTCCCATCAGTGAAAGTCATACATAGGTGGAAAAAAAAAAAAAAAAAAAAAACACCTTTTCTTATTCCTAGAAACCTAGAGTAGTTTTGAATTAGAAATCCAGAGTTGCTTTGAGTTACTGTCATTCCATGAGAAAAACAGTATTTTATGGATATTTCTAAACTCAAAAAGATAAATCTAACCAAAGATGGCTTCTCCCAGTGATTTTTTATCTTCCTAGTGGCAGTGTATAATCCATTGCAGGAAGCTGTGGTGCTATCAGAAGCTGAAACATCAAGAACCCAGATTATTCACATTCCCCTGTCTCCTATCTCCCCTCTCTCCTTCCCCCACTGCCCCACTCATTGATCATTTACTATTTCTTTTCATACTGAATTCTGCTTTTGTCATGAATAATATCTAGGTTTATAAGTGTACAGTGATATAACTTCTACATTATTTTGTTTAAATGTATTAATTTTCACTCGTACTTTACATCCTAGAACCATTATCTTGGATTATAGTGTTCCTAGACATTCTTGGACTATTCTTCATCTCAAACTATTTCAAAATTAGAACTTCAATCTCTAAGAGTGTTAGTAAAATTAATTTCTTATTTTACCTGCTCACCTCTTTGCTACAGTGGGTCTTTCCTATCTATGGATTCTCTATTTGTGGACTCAAAGAGACACGGATTGAAAATATTTGAGGAAAAAACAAAAAAAATAGCAATATAACAATAGAAATAATACAAAAAACATAGTATAACAACTATTCACAGAGCATTTACATCGTTTTAGGTATGATAGGTAATCTAGAGGTTATTTAAATTGTATAGCAGGATGTGTGTGGGTTATATGTAAATACTATACCATTTTTTTTCAGGGACTAGAGTATCTGCAGATTTTGATATCTGAGGGGTCCTGGAACCAATACTTCGCAAATACTAAAAGAAGATGGTACTTCTGTATCTATCTGTTTTTTGTACTATTGAAAGATTCAGATTCTTCCCTTTTTATCTCAGTTTATAAGCACCCCCATGTTTTTTCTTTCATCTAAACAAATGATGGACCATTTTAAACAGAAATTTCATGCCTGCACTCTTAGTGTTTAAATGTGCCATTTTTTTCCTCCTTGTTTATCTTGATATTAGAATGCCATTAGAGGAAACTACGTATTTGTGTAGATTATGACACTCTAAGCCTCACCTCGTCTATATGAACTAAACATTATCTTTATAGGTCATCTTTTCCATTTCCCGCATAAGTTATTCCAAATTGATAACAAACACTTCAAGTCCCTCACATTTCCACAGCTACAAATGCAAGGAGTGAATACAATTATATGGGAAATTGTGGTTATTAGTAAGATTCCCTCAACATCCTGTCTGTATCTCTTTATATAACAAATAAAAATAAAAGCAACCAAATTAGAATTTTACTCATTTTCACATCTTTTTCTACAGGCACACAGGATGAGTTTTTCACCATTCTCTTTGTAGAGGGGATTTTTCCACTAGTGACTTTGATTTCTATGCTTCCATTTCTTCCATAACCTGAATTCTGATCTCAAGTATTTTCAACTAATGTTCAAACACGGTGGCTCTGTCATAGTTCTTATAGTCAAGTCTCTTATTTTTCTCTCACAACTTCCACTTCCAAGTAGAAACTACTCTAAATCCTCACCTTTCATTTTCAGTCAAGTTTCTAAAAGAATATTCTATGAAATGTTTTTCAAATCTGGCTGCACATTAGAGTCACCTGGGGAGCTTGTGAGCCACACTGATATCCTTTTCCCTCCTCAAGAAATTCTGATTCCTTTGGTCTAGGGTACAGTTACAGGCATCATTTTGTTTGTTTGTTTTTAAACTTCCCATGTGATTCTTATACGCTGTCATATTTTGAAACCACTGTTCTACTAACTCAGACGTTGGTTTCTCATTCCTCTCTCATGTATTCCAAATACTTTCTCCTTCCACTTCTCCCCTAAAACAGTTCTGTTGAAGGGCGCTAATATCTCCCTTGATTTCCAAGTCAAGTTAACTATTTTTAGTTTTTGTATTATTTTTTCATACTGAGTCTCAACTTTTCTTTAAAAGCCTTGCTTTCTATGACATCATTCTTTCCAAATCCATTTCTATATTTTTCTCAGTTTTCAGTTCTGGTTCTTTTTCTCCTTCCCTCCTCTCAAAGGCCACTGTTTCCCAACCTTCTGCTCTTAGTTCCTTTTTCATCCTTCTTTATAAGCACCCTCATGGCTCCCTCCTCTTGCAGTGTTCCACTGTTACACATTATGTTTCTATAGCCCACATAGACTTTTGCTGCATAACATCAGATTCATATTGAAGAACCTACTAAGTCCTTCCAGAATGGTGTTCCAGATCCACCTCAAATACCATGTTTCAGTCAAATAGCAGCTTCTCCACCTGAACTTTTCTTTCTTTAGTAACATGATTCCCCAGCCCTGACACTCATAAGAATCACTCGAGGAAATTTAAAATTCTGAGACTGGGCTGGGCACAGTGGTTCAGGCCTGTAATCCCAACACCTTTGGAAGGCCAAGGTGACAGGATCACCTGAGGTCAAGAGTTTGAGACCAGACTGGCCAGCATGGTGAAACCCCATCTCTACTAAAAATACAAAATTAAGCCTGACATGGTGATGCACACCTGTCATCCCAGCTACTAGGGAGGCTGAGGCAGGAGAATCTCTTGAACCCAGAAAGCAGAGGTTGCAGTGAGCCAAGAGTGTGCAACTGCACTCCAGCCTGGGCACCAGCGGGAGAAAGAGATTCTGCCTTAAAAAATAAAAACATAAAAATAAAAATAAAAATAAAATTCTGAGACCGACTTTTAGAAATGTTGATATAATTGATCTGGAGTACCTGGACATTGAGATTTTAAAAATATTTCAGGTGCCCCTATGGTTCAGGCAACCTGAAAGTTAGGAAGCACAAGAATGAATTTTAGTATCAGGGTATTTAAAGGTGGTTTCATATTAGAATCACCAGGAGAGCAATTTTTTAAATACTGTTATAGACCCAAACTCATTTCAATTGAATAAGAATCTCTAAGGTTGGATTTCAGGAATTAGTATTTTTTTAAAGTTCCCCAGGTGATGCTTGTGTGTAGGCAAGGTTGAAAACCATTGTTTTAGCAGTTTCATCCCAATGAAAGGCACTGTTTTCCACACAATTACTCATCCAGGCCTGGGAGTCATGTTAAACCCAGACTTCATCCCCACCTTTCTCTTATTCCACACTCAAATAAAATCCACATCCCATGAATCCTACATCTATAAAATATTCCTTATAAACATCTTCTCTTGAATGTCTAATGGCAATTTTAAGTTTTAACATACATAAAATTAAGTTTTTGACATTTCTAACCAAAACAGGACTTGCAAAGTCCAAAATATCATTTTGACATTTCTTTTCCTAAAACAGTACTACAAATAAAAAAACAATATTGCCAGTTTTTTGAAGCCAACTTATTTGAATAGTATAGACTTTTTAAAAAGATCTTTGGATTTTGTTTTTCTTTGTTCCTTTAGGAAAAAAGTATTAAATAATAATATTTAAGATTGTAGTACTTTGAGTATATTTATATAGAATGATAGAACAAGAAATTTAAAGAACTTCTATTGTTGGAAGAAGAAAACTTATGAAAATATTCCATCTCTTTGTCATGAGTTAAAAACAAACATTTTAAATGTCAAAAAATTTCCAAAGGAAATTTGGCTTATAGTAAAAAAAAAGGAAGAAGTAGTATTAAATTAAGAGTTAGTCTCAGCTCCTTGAACTTGAAATGTTTTTATCTATGCCTGTTTCTTGTCTTTTTAAAAATTCTTTAAATTTAGAGTAATAATATGTTATCCTCTTTGTTTTTAATATTGGTTCACATCATTTCTTAGTGTGCTACTTCTTTTTTTCTTACAAGAAAAATGAAACTACCCATGGATGGGTTTCCAATCTAAGTTTTCACTACCTTTTGTGCCCCTGAGAGCCAGTAAATCCAATCTGTTTTTATAATATTTTGGCCATGACACAGGCCAGTCATGGCAAGGGGAAAAAATGAATTAATAAGAAAAATATCTGTATATTTATGAAAAAATCAGGATGTATCATATCCCAAGTTTATTTGGTGGTGTTAACATATAATCGTCCATTTGCTTACTCCCCATAAATATGTAAAAAGGCAAAGAGAAAGTAAAAAATAAAATTTTTCTTCCAGTCACACAAGTGGCTGAACAGGCCTAATCAATATTAAATTCATTGTTCCCCCATAATTCTGTATGTTTAGCTTTCAAACCTCTGTCTTTTAAATATGCTATTTTTATTAATTTGAAGTTAATTACTAAAATAGGTTCATTCCTTTCATTTTATCAATATTACAAGTGACTGTCTAGGAGCCTGAGTTCTAATGAGGCAGCCATTCCAAACACGTACAGACAAAGCAGTGGTTTCCCTGGCAACGAGAACCATGAAAAAGCTCTTAGAATAGTTATTCCCATCCTTACACACAACTCCTTTTCATTTCAGTAAAGCTTCCTGTCAGAACGCATTCATCAATGTAATTTGCCAACAGAGTTTAAGAGATTAAACCCCTCTCCCCACAAGAATGTAAAAATAAAAAACAAAATAAAACCTACAATCAAAAGTCAACAGCTATGCTGAAATTGTGGTTATGTCATCAGGTAATGCTTCAAAGGAAGTAAAGGACATCATAAGATTCTTGAATACAGTTAACACCACTTTGAACCTGAGATTAATTTTCATTTGATTTTTATCAGAGGATACAGAAGGTAGATGCATCAGGAAGAGGGGCAGGTGCCTTTCATCCTTACCTCTAAAATTATCACTTATAACTTCAAAGCAGTTATTGTTTAATTTAGTAAAAGTTTATATAAATTTAGAATATTGTATGCATCACATTAAGATTTAAGATGTCCTTCATAAACATTAACCTTTTTTTGGTGATGTTTACCAAGAAAGGTAAATTCTGAAAACATGATGTCATCGTTTCAATGGGTGGAATTAAGTAAAAGATTTTCAAATGAGGCACTTGAACCTATTTTCTGTCTGTGCATGCAGTGGAAAAAAGCACACAAAACAGACAGCATCTTGTGTTATGCAGCATTTCAAATGAGAGGGAAAACACATCTGGAAATAAAACGTGTTTAGTTGAAAGAATTGACCTTAAATAAAACAGTTGCAACACTTTATTTGGGCTTCTTACTGAAAATCAAATTCTTTGAGTTTAAAATACACTTACTAAATGTAATACAAAACCAAAATAACACAGTTTTAGCATTTCTCAAAATGTTAGCACCCAGCAAATGCAGAGTTTACAGTTCTAGTGATTTTCCCTGTTCTTTGCATGAAATGCATATCTAACCCCTGTTTTTCAGCCAGCATGATACAGCAAAGGAAAACTCATGTTGTCCAGGGCTGTTTCTTTAAAACAGGATGGAAATTACTTTTGTCATAAATTAGGTGTGCTTTAATGCTGAGAAAAGTCTATTTTGCCTTCATTTTGATCCATGACATACTTAGCCTTTAATAACAGCATAATAATGAGGTCAAAACTAACACTGCAAAATAAAACACATACCCCCACACAAACACATATTATTTCTTCAGGAAGATGAAAAAAAAAAAAGGTTACATTGATTTTTTTTTTTTAAAAGCAGGACATTCTCACTACTTTTTTCACCTGATGATTGAAAAGGAAACTCATTTCAGTTTGTAACATTGCACTGACTCTTCCAGACACAAAATGAATCAAGTCTCCTGTTGGATTATGTGGGTAGCATTTCTTCTCTTCTCTAGTGAGATAATTCGTTACTTACAGCTGTGGCATAAAAATTCAAATATTGTCTTTTCCAGAATGGATTTGAAAAGTGGGCCCCCATTCTATTTTTGTTAGAAAATAATAAAATCACAGATTTTATCAAGTATCAAAAATGTAAAGTGAAATATAAATGTGAAAGATGTGATATTTACTTAATGAATATTTACCAAATACTTAGCATTTGCATATTAAGTACAAGCTTCAGGAAAAAATACGTAGCTGTGTTTAAATCTCAACTTTATTTCTTCCTCTTGCTTTATTTTTTGAAAAATAAGAAATGCCCACATTAAAGAAAAAAGGAACATATTTAAAAATATTTTAATCTATATTCTAGTCTAACCAGAGTATCTACAATTTATATTAGTTACCAAATCTATTAGACAAATTACAGCATGAGAGTTCTTATTATTATAATGCTTTTTTAAAATATGGACATTCACAATTTTATGCTTACAAGAGAATATATAATTCATGTACTTCCATGAAATAAAGTACCAGTTCTCTACAATCAAACCTACAGTGCAAAATGTCGGCTGAAAATTACTTATAAAACTTTCAATTAAACTTTTACTAGTTTAGGTATTCTCTTCACAGTTGAGAAATATAATGCAAATAAAAGTTGAGTATGCCTCCCTGCCTCCAACTAGGACATAAAGTTGATCTTCCATATCATGTTTCTTAAAAGTAACTCTAAAATAAGTTTCTTTCAAACCTTCTAAATTATTCCCTTTCCCTAATGACTTGTTGTATTCTTCCCCAGCAGAAATGACTAAAATAGCCCTATTGCATTTAATCTAATTAGGGATTTTTGGAGAAATGGTGGTTACATAGTTCTCATTAACTGACTAAAAAACTGTACCATCTCCAGAGGTATAGATTTTAAAAAGTGGGGGAGGGGGATGATTCATTTCAAAGCTCCAGAAATGAATGTAAGTGTTCATATTCTGGTACATTAACAGTTTGTTCCAGTACATTGATATTTTATGTAGAAGCCCTACTCTGCAATTAATATGCCTGATGCAAATTGAAAAACCCATAATCCATCCTTCTCTGTTGGAATGTAAGAGTATATTATTATTGAGAAGCTACAGGATACCAGAACCATTTTTTAAACTTGAGTGCTCATTACCTTAAATCTGCATATAAAATAGTTTTGCATTCAGACGAGGTAATACATAACAGAATATATTGTGGCGCATATAAAAAAAAAAGTGCTCCAAATAAAAACGACCTGTGGACTTCCTTTGTGGAAGAAATTTATGCAGTTCCAGGCATTAGGGATTAATGATAGCTAACAGCAAAATAGGAGGAATGAGCATTAAAACATTGTGCCTAACTTTCCTGACTACCCCAAGGCTAAAGGACAAAGTGAATTGTCAAATCTCTTAAAGGTAAGGACTAGGAATTTATCATTAAGCAAATACGGTATTCGGGGATTGCATCTGGTTCTGTCACATTAGTATTCAGAATATTTCCTATAACTTTAAAGGAGAAAAGACAACCTTTACGGAGGTATGAGAGCAGAAAGATTTTTAAAATCCTTTGTTTCTAACAGCTTAGAGAGCCTCTTTCCTTGTATCTTGTTTCCAAAATTAAGCATACAATTCTTCACAGGGCGTAAAATGCTGCTATTGTCTGCTATGATAGACAAAATCCAAGATTTTAATGAAAGTCATACTGTAACTATTTTAAAGGGAAGGGGAACCACACATTCCTAAGAGATTCAAACGTAATATGTTCTCAAAAATGGAAAGATCCCAGGGATACAGATTTATGTCTTTCATGGATTTCTCCTAAGCCTGTTCAATTCATTTGATTATCACCGCCTGTGATCTGGGCTTTATTAACATTTTAGCATTTGGTTGGACCCTTCTTACCTCTCTCTCTATCCGTCACTTAAGACATTTAGTGCTGCCTACTGGTAGTTATCTGTGTAATTGTTTTATTTCACTCACTAAGTGATAAGATCCTTGAGGCAAGACGTTATGCGATATGGCCTGTATCTTCCACAATAAGTAATCACATTGATTCAAAAGATTCCCTCACAATACATTTTTATTGCAAAAATGATTTTGTATTTATCCATTTTGGAAAATAAACTTTATCTCCTGCACCCCTAAAAATGGAATTGTACACATTAAGACCCTTACACATATCACATAATAATCTTCAGGGTCAAACATTATAGTTTTCACCTGCTGCTATTCCTTTGCAGTAGACTAGAACAGAGAATTATCTAAAACTTCTAGGACTGTCAAAAAAATGATATATTTTTTGAAATCATGTAAAATCAACCTGCTTCATTTTGCAGATTTAGAAATTTAGATATGTAAGGACTATCAGTGTGGTGAAGGTCACATGGTAAGTTAATTACAGAATCAGTTTTTTCCCTTTCATTTCAATCTTTTTTTTTTTTTTTTTTTTTAGGCGGAGTCTCGCTCTGTCGCCCGGGCTGGAGTGCAGTGGCCGGATCTCAGCTCACTGCAAGCTCCGCCTCCTGGGTTTACGCCATTCTCCTGCCTCAACCTCCCGAGTAGCTGGGACTACAGGCGCCCGCCACCTCGCCCGGCTAGTTTTTGTATTTTTTAGTAGAGACGGGGTTTCACCGTGTTAGCCAGGATGGTCTCGATCTCCTGACCTCGTGATCCGCCCGTCTCGGCCTCCCAAAGTGCTGGGATTACAGGCGCGGTGGCTCAATCTGTTTTTAAGTTATACGTGATTCTACTTTCAGGAAAAAGCAATTAAAATATAGACTGGCTTTGGCAAGAGTGATATATATTTTTATGTTTCAGACTAGCATATTGTCTCATGCTAATGTTAAAAGATAATGGTTGATGTCAGATAAACACTCACACATACACATAAACACAAACTAAATTGGGGTCCAATAAAATAAGACTGGGTGGTTCACATATCTTTCCATCAGTGCAAATATTTTAAAGAGGTAATTTTCTTTGATAAAGTTTGGGTTCTTAAAACTGACTAATGCATAGTCCTTACTAGAAACTCTTTACAAAAGAACAAAAATGAGAGTGCAGAAATCGAGAGAACAAATAAGTCAAAGGAGAAAGAGAAGCTCTCCAATAACTGAAATTCATTATACTTGTACATTCATCAAAGAACAAAATTGACTGTCATGTTATTTGACTTATGCCAAAACGTCCCTAACAATGAAAGTAATCTCTTTTATTGGCCCCTCACAGTGTTTAAAATTTTTCACCATTAAAAAAAAAATTGACTTAAGGTACTTCATGTTCTGACATTTTTGTTCACAAAACTAGTAAAATTAAAAGAAAAAGGTAGATAATATACCAACTCTGCAGGGTATTGCAGAAAATTCAGAGAGGGAAAGAAAGAGGAACTATAAATAGTTACCATAAATTACAACTAAATATTTTAGTTTAGCATAAAGAGGGTATGATAAATGTAAAGAACATCACATATAGTTCCAAGTAGAGTTGTGGAATTACTTTTCCATGACAATGTTTAAGAATTATACAGCTTTGCTGTTTTCTAGTGATGTGGATTGGCTGTGTCCCCACCTAAATCTCATCTTGAATTCCCATGTGTTGTTGGAGGGACCTTGTGGGAGGTAATTGAATCATGGGAGCAGGTCTTTCCCATGCTGTTCTCGTGATAGTGAATAAAGTCTCATGTGATCTAATGGTTTTATAAAGGGAATTTTCCCTGCACAAGCTCTCTTCTCTTGTCTGCTGACATGTGAAACATGGCTTTCACCTTCTGTCATGATTGTGAGGCCTCCCCACCCACATGGAACTGTAAGATCATTAAACCTCTTTCTTCTGTAAATTGCCCAGTCTCAGGTATGTCTTTATCAGCAGTGTAAAAACAGACTAACACAGTAAATTGGTACCAGGAGTGGGGTGGGACTCTGCTCTAAAGATAACTGAAAATGTGGAAGCAACTTTGGAACTGGGTAACAGGCAGAGGTTGGAACAGTCTGGAGGGCTCAGAAGACAACAGAAAAAATGTGAGAAAGTTTGGAACGCCCTAGAGACTTGTTGTATGTTGTGGGAAGTCAGGGACCCTGAATGGAGGGATCGGCTGAAGCAGCAGCAGCAGAAAAACAAAAATTGTGAAGATTTCATGGACATTTATTAGTTTCCCAAATTAACACTTTTATAATTTCTTACACCTGTCTTTACTGTAATCTCTGAACATAAATTGTGAAGATTTCATGGACACTTATCACTTCCCCAATGAATATTCTTGTGATATCCTATGTCTGTCTTTACTTTAATCTCTTAATCCCGTCATCTTCTTTGTAAACTGAGGAGGGTGAATGTCGCCTCAGGACCCTGTGATTGTGTCAGCTGCACAAATTGTTTGTAGAGCATGTGTGCTTGAATATGAAATCTGGGCATCTTAAAAAAAGAACAGGATAACAGTGATGTTCAGGGAACAAGAGAGGTAACTTTGAACTGGCCGTCGGTGAGCCAGAAGGAACAGAGCTATACTTCTCTTTCATAAGCAAATAGGAGAAATAGTGCTGAATTCTTTTTCTCAGCAAGAAACATCCTGAGAAAGAGAATGTGCCCTGAAGGTAGGCCTATAGACGCCCCTTTTCAAGGCGTCCCGTCTTTTCTGGTTGAAGCTGAAGGGATGAAATAAGCCCCGTTCTCCTATAGTACTCCCAGGCTTATGAGGATGAGAAAATTCCCACCTAATAAATTGTGGTCAGACAGGTTATCTGCTCTCAAATCCTGTTTCCTATAAGATGTTATCAATGACAATGCGTGCTGGAAACTTCATTAGCAATTTTAATTTCACCTCATCAGGTGGTCCTGTGATCTCATCCTGTCCTGCCTCCATTTGCCTTGTGATATTTTATTACCTTGTGGTATGTGATCTCTGTGACCCACACCCTATTCGTGCACTCCCTCCCCTTTTGAAAATCGCTAATAAAAACTTGCTGGTTTTACAGCTCGGGGAACATCGCGGATCCTGCCAACATGTGATGTCTCCCCCGGACACCCAGCTTTAAATTTCTCTCTCTTGTGCTCTTTCCCTTTATTTCTCAACCCAGCCGAGACACTTAGGAAATAGAAAAGAACCCACATTAAACATCGGGAGTGTGTTCTCCCTATAGTTATATGTCTTTGACCAAAATGCTGATAGTGATATGGTCAATGCAATCCAGTCTGAGGTGGTCTCAGATGAACATGAGGAACTTGTCGGAAACTGGAGCAAAGGTGACTCTTGTTATGTTTTAGCAAAGACACTTGCAGCATTTTGCCCCGGTCCTAGAGATTTGTGGGACTTTGAACTTGAGAGAGATGATTTAGGGTATCTGGCAGAATAAATTTCTAAGCAGAAAAGCATTCAAGACGCGACTTGTTAGCTGGGCACGGTAGTATGTGCCTATAGTCTCAGCTACTTGGGAGGCTGAGACAGGAGAATTGCTTGAACCTGGGAGGCGGAGGTTGCAGTGAGCTGAGATCATGCCACTGCATTCCAGCCTGGGTGACAGAGCAAGACTCCAAAACAACAACAACAAAAAAAGATGTGACTTGTGTGCCATTAAAGGAATCCAGTTTTAAAAGGAAAACATCATAAAAGTTTAGAAAATTTGCAGCCTGACAATGTGATAGAAAAGAAAGTCCCATTTTCTGAGGAGAAATTCAAGCTGGCTGCAGAAATTTGCATAAGTAACAAGGAGCTGAAAGTTAGTCACCAAGACAATGGGAAAAATGTCTCCAAGGTACAACAGAGACCTTTGTGGCAGTCTTTCTCATCATAGGCCAGGAGGTTTTAGAAGAAAAAATGGATTTATGAGCCAGACTCAGGGTCCCTCTGCTATGTGTAGTCTAGGGACTTGATGTCCTGCATCCCAGTAGCTCTAGCCATGACTAAAAGGGGCCAAGGTACAGCTCTAGCCATGACTAAAAGGGGTCAAGATACAGCTCAGGCCATGACTTCCGAGGGTGCGAGCCCCAAGCCTTGGCAGGTTTCACATGTTGAGCCTGTAGGTACACGGAAGTCAAGAATTGATTTGGCAACCACCGTCTAGATTTCAGAGAACATATGGAAACACCTGGATGTTCAGGTAGAAGTTTGCTGCAGGGGCAGGGTGCTCATGGAGAACCTCTGCTAGGACATTGCGAAAGGGAAATGTGTGGTGGGCACCCCTACACAGAGTCCCCACTGGGGCGCTGTCATGTGGAAATGTGAGAAGAATGCCATTGTCCTCCAGAATGATAGCTGCACTGACACCTTGCACCGTGCACCGTGCACCTGAAAGAGCTGCAGACACTCAACGCCAGCCCATGAAAGCAGTGGGGAGGGAGGCTGTGCCCTGCAAAGACAGAGGTGCAGAGCTGCTCAAGACCATGGAAACCTCCTGTTGGATCAGTGTGACCCAAATGTGAGACATGGGGTCAAAAGATATCATTTTGGACCTTTAATAATTGACTGCCCTGCTGGATTTCAGACTTTCATGGGGCTGTTAGCTCCTTTGTTTTGGCCATTTTTTTTCCATTTGCAACAGTTGTATTTACCCAATGCCCGTATCCCCATTGTATGTAGGAAGTAACTAACTTGCTTCTTATTTTACTGGCTCATAGGTGGAAGGGACTTGGCTTTTCTCAAATGAAACTTTGGACTGTGAACTTTTGCATTAATGCTGAAATGAGGTAACACTTTGGGGCACTGATGAAAAGGCGTGATTGGTTTTGAAATGTGTGAACATAAGATGTGGGAGTGGTCAGGGTGAAATGATAGGGTTTGGCTGTGTCCCCACCCAAATCTCATCTTGTATTGCCACGTGTTGTTTGAGGGACCCAGTGGGAGGTAATTGAATCATGGGGGCAGGTCTTTCCCATGCTGCTCTGGTGACAGTCAATAAGTCTCATGAGACCTGATGGTTTTATAAAGGGGACTTTCCCTGCACAAGCTCTCTTCTCTTGTTTGCTGCCATGTGAGATTTGCTTTTAACCTTCCAACACAATTGTGAGGCATCCCCAGCCATGTGGAACTGTAAGTCCATTAACCTCTTTCCTTTGTAAGTTGCCCAGGGTTGAGTATATTTTTATCAGCAGCGTGAAAACAAACTAATACAGCTAGGGTGGTTAGGATGGAGATAAGGGCAAGATAGAAATCCTTAACAACAAATACATGCATTAAATTGTTTCTTCCATCTAGGATGGTTCTTTTAACATACAGGTATTCACTTTGTGTGTTTCATTAAGGTATTTTCAAAATCTCTGTGAACAGTATAAGTATAACTTTTAAAAGCAAGTACTACTAATACTTTATAAAAGTATTTCATAAAAGTAGTTTACAGTAACTGAGGTTGATTGGTGCCATTAAGGAAAAAACTTTTACTTTTTTATGAATAAAAGTACATGTAAATCTCACTGGCGCTGAATGCATTTTTCAAACAAATAAAGAAGCTTGAAATGGTGAACAGTTACTCTTTTCTCTCTGCTAAGGATGAGAAAGTACAGGCTGTTTTCAAATTAAAACCGGAAGCATATACAATGAGACATTATGTGGATTATTGTGACTGTTAGGGTTGTTAGATCATGTGCTATGTACTGTGGGATGTTTGGGAGGCTCCTTTGAATAAATTTTATTATTAAAAAATTTTATTTTTCTGATGTATATAATCAGAAGCTCTTGAAGTAGACAACTATATAAATATTAAAGGCTCACTTCCAACATAATATTCATTTTATTAATAAAACTGGAGACAATTTATCTTAGTTGGTGGATTATACTATACTCATCCTTGGTAGACTATGCTATAAAATTGCAGTATTTCCACCTCAGTAAATATTCCCACCAGTTAAGTTGATGTGCATTGCCAGAGTATAGTTACTTTGTTGAATTTCCGCATGTAAACTCTTTTATTGAATTAGATATGTAGAAAAGTCATTGTTCTATGCTTCGTCACCATTTACCAGCGGCATTTATTCTTCTCTATATAAACTTAACATAGAAAAATGATAACCTACTAATCTATATATTCTACACAATATAACTCCTAATTTTATCATCAGTGAGATGGTACAAGAATCAAACTGTCAAATTAGACTCGTATGAAGTAGAAATGTATTAATCATTTTTAGGATATAAAAGTCTAGTGTCTAGAGGCCCAGGGAGAACTAAGGTAAGAGGTGGAGTATTCACTGGATCTCTTCCTATTACAATAAATAAGTTCTGGCACATTACTTACACAAAAGATAAAAAGTATCAGTAATAAGCACTTTCATTTTATAATCAAATAGGCACAAAGGATGCATAATATTTTCCAGGAAGCTGTGCCCCATATATCTATAGATTCTAGGGCTTTTTTGTTTTTGTTTTTGTTTTTGTTTTTTTAACATAGGAGATGCTAAACAACCAAGTACATGCTGCTAAAAACACCCTGCAGATAAAAACCCTCCCACTAGTTAATATAACTAGCTTGTTTGCTAAAAAGTCTGCTTTTAGCATGTTTACAAATGTATTAGTCTGCTAGGGCTATTATAACAAGGTATCATCAACCAGGTGGCTTAAGAGTGGGAATTTATTTTCTCATAGTTCTGGAGGCTAGAAGTCTAATATCATGATGTCAATAGGTTTGGTTCCTCCTGGGGCCTCTCTCCTTTGCTTGCACATGGCCTCCATCTTGCTGTGTTCTCAAGTTGCCTTTTCTTGATTCAGGCACTTCACTGGTGTCTTTTCTCTTCTTATAAGGACACCAGTCCTATTGGACTAGGGTCCCATTCATATGACGTTAATGAACCGTAATTACCTCTTTAAAGGCCTATCTCCATATGCAGTGACTTTGTGGGTTAGAGACTCAACATATAGATTTTAGAGGAACTTGATTGATTTCATAACAACAGGGATATGACTTATATTTCCTTGTCCTCTACATAAAGGAAGATCCTAGATAGAAGATATGCTTCCCATCCTTTTCTTTCTCAATGAAGGATTTAGGTTTCCAAAAACAAACAAACAAACAAACAAAAAAACCTCTTGAATTTTATCTCACGAGAGCAAAAATTAATTCAGTCAATCAGCCCCTAAATGCCTCAAAAGTCTATAGAATAGAGTAACTTCAAAAGAACAAGTGGGAAGTAATGAAGAATAGTAAGAGATAAAGCTTCACAAAGCTGTGTTAAAGAAGAACTCTTACTCCCAGTGAATTCTGAGATGACATCACAGACTCAATTTATATGCAAACCTGAATTTAAGTGTACTAAAAATACAAAGTTCACTTGAGAGCTAATGAAGTATCTCTTCCTCCGAAAACAAATGTGTTCCTATAAGTATTTCTCCTGTAATAAAAGTATTTACCATTTTTTTCATAGCTTTGGATTGAGCAAATAAATCTTAAGATATATGTGTCATAATATAGACTATAACATAAAAATGGGGTAAACACAGTATCTCATTTCACTTTTACATCATAATCAAGTCATTAGCTTCTCATCTCCACAATTAAAAGAAATATGTCTTATCAGCTCTTCAAAATCGTATGTTAGAGAGAGCAAAATTAGCTGCCATTCTGGACACAGAGAAATTAGAGTAACAAAACCAGTTCACACACAGATCAATTCTTTGAGAGATAGAATAGTGGATTAACCATAAATATAAAGTAGAGAATGCAGAGAATTCCCCTGATAGAATTCTCAAGAAAACAATTTCTAGTGGACACAGTTGGCTGCCTAACCCTCTTACATTTTCCTTTTCTTTATTCTTTTCTTTTTTTAACAGAATCCCTATTTTATTCAGATATCCATTCTATTTGTAAATAGTCCCTGTGTTTAGGGAAAGACCAGCTTTATCATAGAAGGGATATCTGAATAAAATAAACAGAACTCCCCAGTTCCAGACTTGGGCCCCAGTTACTCTTAGACAATGTAGGTAATTATTTTCCCATTGCTCCTGGTTGTCTCAAAAAATCAGACATACATCAGTCAGTATCTGTGTTTGTCAATTGTTATCTGGGAATAAGTAGACAGTGCAAATAGTCTCTACTATAATATAAAGAAGGAAAGACTTCTATTCACAAAAGGGGAAAACTCTTTCCCTTGTATTCACTAGATTTGAAAGAGAAATCCTGTACTGCTCATTGCTCTTACCAACCATTGCATACTACAAGAGGAAGCAGAAGTAGGATGAAGCTAATAAGTGAACTGCAGGGTGGAGAGGCAGAAAGAATGTGTTTCCTTGCTGAGATCTCTGAACCATAAGTCAACCAGAGCTGAAAACTTTTCTAACTACCTATTTCTTAATATATAATACACAATCTCTTCATCGCTTAGGTGGGCTTTCTTTTATTTGCAGGGTATAAGTTGTAATGAAAGAAGGAACGAGGATGCAAATAAATGTGACTGACAGAGGACAGCACAAAAGAAAAAAAAAGTTGTGTGTTTTTTTTTTTTTTTTTTAAAGCAGGACTGTGAGGAGAATTTTAATAGAGTCTAGATTGTTGAATAAAAAAGAATAGAGTATCCCAAAAAGCATATATTAATGCTCAAACCAGTAAAGAAATATGCGTTACCATTTTGTAGAAAAATAACATGGGTAGATTCATATTCCCTACTGCATGTAAGATTATTTTCAAAGAGATTAAAGCATTAAATGTAGAAAACAAAGCCACACAGTCTCTAGAAGTAAACATACGACATTTCGTTTATAACCTTTAAGTGGTTAAGGTATAAGTAACTATAACTAAAAGCCCAGAAGCTAAAAGATTAAAAATAGGTATATGTGAATACATTAACAATAACTTCATGAAAAAATATTGTAAACATTCACTTCTCAGCCTTTTGGCTAAGATCAGGTGAAATATTGTAAACAAATTGAAACTACAAGTAATTAAAGAATAATATTTACTCTCCATATAGTATGATTTCTTTACTATATGAAGTGTTTCTAGAAATTTATGAGCAAAAGACTCAAACTCAAGTTGATAGAAAGTAAATGCAGGGCGGGTGCGGTGGCTTACGCCTGTAATCCCAGCACTTGTGGGAGGCCGAGGCGGGTGGATCACGAGGTCAGGAGATCAAGACCATCCTGGCTAATGCGGTAAAACCCCGTCTCTACTAAAAAAAATCAGCCAGGCGTGCTGGCAGACGCCTGTAGTCCCAGCTACTCGGGAGTCTGAGGCAGGAGAATTGCGTGAACCCGGAAGGCGGAGCTTGCAGTGAGCCGAGATCGAGCCCCTGGCAACAGAGCCGGACTCCGTCTCAAAAAAATAAATAAATAAAATAAAAATAAAAAATTAAGTAAATGCAAATGACTTTTAAGTATATAAAAGCATATTCAAGTTTAACCATAATAAAACTACAAATAAAACTATATCAATATTATTTCACCTATTAGAATAGCATATTTAATAACGAACTTCTGAAAACACAGTTACTTCCATTCATGCATCCTCATGGTTGGAGTATAAATTAGTACATATTTATCAAACAAAAAAATGAGTATGCGCATGTCCAATAAATTATACTCTAGGCAGATTATCCTAAATAACTACTTATGTATAAAATGACATATATGACTATATTCGTTGCAGAAACATATATAAGAACAAGATCCTGAAAACAACAAAGTTTTTAATATAGTATGACTTAATGATGATACATCCCTTTGATGTTCTGCAGCAGTAAAAATGCTGAAAATTTTCCATATGTATTAATGTGGAAAGCTTTTCAAGATATATTGCTAATGAATAAAGCAATGTGCCAAAAGGATGTGTTTTATGCTGTCCAAATAAAGGAAATCAATAATGTATATTGTTATTTCTTATATATACATAAAATACTTAAGACACCAAGAAGCTGTAGTTAAGAGGTAAGAACCAGGAAGACAATAGAAAAGGATAGAATGTGGAATTTTCCAATTCTGCATCATATAAATGTATCATCTATTCAAAAAATAAAATAATGTTCACTGTTCCCTACATTTCCTGAGAAATATCCAACTCTTTAGCCAGTAATTTACAGACTTTCACAATTGTTCCAGTAATATTTCATTTTTTTTGCTCATGTTAAACCACCTTCTCATCAAACTATTCACTACCTTAAATTCTACTAAAATTTCTGTCTTTGTGGCATAACACGCATACTCATTTCAGTATACTCTTTTTCTTTCTATTGTCACCTATAAAAAACCTACATAACTTTCACACACATCTCAGATGCCAGCTCTTTCCAGATCTTCTCTGATAAACTCAAGAAGAAATCATTTTTCCCTCATCAAAATCCTTAGTGCACTTGGGATTACATCACATATTCTTCTTACAGGAGTGGTCTTTCTATTAGCATCGAAGGTCCTTAAGAGCAAGATTGCTTTTCAAACATCTGTATTTTTGAAAGTATTCTGTGCAAACTACTATGCTAGACCCTATACTTACTCAAACATTATAGCTTAATGAATTAAAATATGACTCAAAATGGAATGGTAAGTTGTTCCATCTTAATATATTAAGAAATATCACCAACAGCAACTGCATCAAGAAACCAAGAAGCTGACCTTTAATAGAATATCTGATGGACACTGAAGTGAGTCTATTCACAAAAACAAACAAAAAGAATCAGGGACTGCATTTGCCATTAATTCTAAAATTGTTGCCATTTAGGGCCTCACTGAAATCTAGGGCCCCAAATAGCTGTTGCTCTTCCAGTAGCAGTTTTCATGTTAAATGATGAATTTGCAAGGCACGCCTCCTAGAATTTCATCTGTTCTCCTTGAAAAAGTGTCAATAACTTCTATAAGGAAAGAGTGGCCCTAGTTAAGAGTTATTTAGTTACATGTCTGTGTTTAATCCATTAAGGCATAATTCATACCTAGTATATATTTTTTAAAAACACTGAAATATACTCTAAATTTTCCTGATTTTTTAAACTATGTAGGAATTGTATAATAAAATGTGATTATCTAAGAGAATGTTCTGGGTTTTAGGAAATATACAATAAAGTACTTAGGATTAAAATAATAAGATGGCTCCAATTTGCAAATAATATAGAAAGGAGAGAGAGAGAGAGCACACTACCAATATATTCCAATGTAATTAAGAAAAAATATCTGGAGAAAAGGGAATATAGGACTTTCTTCCACCATTCCTGCAACTTCTTTGTAAGTTTAAAATTATGTCAAAATGCCTGGGCGTGGTGACTCACGCCTGTAATCCCGGCACTTCAAGAGGCTGAGACAGGTGGATCACCTGAGGTCAAGAGTTCGAGACCAGCCTGGCTAACATGGTGAAACCCTGTTTCTACTAAAAATACAAAAAATTAGCCTGGAATGGTGGTGCACACCTGTAAGTCCAGCTACTCGGGAAGCTGAGGCAGGAGGATCACTTGAACCCAGGTGGCAGAGGTTGCAGTGAGCCAAGATTGCGTCATTGCACTCCAGCTTGAGCAACAAGAGCAAAACTCCATCTCCAAATATATATATATATATATATATATATATATACTATATCAAAATAAGAGTTACACACACACACTCACACACACACACACACACACACATGTCAATGTACAACCAGGCAAACTGAGTCTATGTTAAAATTCAGTCATCACTATCTTTAATGGATGGAATAGAGTTTAGAGTAAATAGTGCAAGGAAGGCAGTGTTCTGAGGTTTTAGTGTTCTCTTTCTTAGTCTGCATTCTGATTACCAGAGTACTATTCACCTGTTAAAATTTTATCAAGTTGTGCCCTGATAATCAGAATGTAAGAATGTCACATTTTCTGTAAGATATCCTTCAATGAATTTTAACAAAAATACTATGAAAAAATAAATTTCTCTTTTTTAACTTGATTACCCTATTATAGAATGCATGTTTAGTGTCTTCGTACAGTGACAAGAAAATACCTCAAACAGGATTTAAAAAAAAACACAAACAGATGTAAATGACACTTTTCTTTATTTTTCCTTTATTCGTTTATTTGTTTGTGTGTTTGTTTGTTTATTTGAGGCAGGATCTCACTCTGTCACCCAGGCTATAGTGCAGTAGCATGATCACAGCTAATTTCAGCCTTGACATTCTGGGCTCGAGTAATTCTCCCAAGGCAGCCTCCCATTTAGCTGGGACCACAGACACGTGCCACTATGCCTGACTAATTCTTTGAATTTTTGGTAGACAGGGTCTCACTTTGTTGCCCAAGGTGGTCTTGAACTGCTGGGCTCAAGCAATCCTTCTGTCTCAGCCTCCCAAAGTGCTGGGATTATAGGCATGAGCCACCAGGCCCAGCCACTTTTCTATAATTGAAGTACTATAGCCAATAGCAAAGTTGGTGGCCTCCCATCCAATTTACAATTTATAATATGGCACCTATACACTCAGTCTGCTGACTCTAAATGTCTCCCAGTAATCAAAATGTGTGTGAAATTCATAGTATGGGGCACACTATTTTTTAATCATTCTAACTACTGTAACTATGTCCTTATCTGTATTCATGTCCTGAAAGTTTATGCAAGTAAAATGAGCATAATGACATTTAAGCTATTTCATGTGTATGTGCATGCATTTACTGGACATTGCTATTTTTTAAAACTTTACATTTTAAATTTCTACTTTTCATTCAAGAACTCTCACAAGATAGTTGACTTACCTTCTTTTGTTTTTAAATTTTTCTGTTCTTCAATTTTTTCATTCTTCCAACATATACTTAAATATCTAAGTTTCAATGTAACTATATGTGTAGGTATATTTGCCTATAAATCATGCAAACAGAAAACACTTTTAGAAGCTTCCTCTTATATACCAAATTTAAACCATAAGGTCTAAAGGAAGTACTTAGGGGTTGTGGTATCCACGCATTTATTTTACTGAAAACTAAAAATAACCCAGACAAAAGGATGAATCTTATTGGGAATTGGTATGATACATAAGGTATCTTCCACTCAGAAAAGAAGAATATACCGTACTAAGTTCATTTTCTTCCAAAATTTGGGCGATTATTTAAAGTTGGATCCTCTTATTTTCCAGGGCTGCATATCCTTTTTCCTAAAGAGGAACTCCACATTTTATAAGCTGCAGTTCCCACAAAGGCTAGATCTGTCCCTAGTTTTGATGAACTATACCTGGGAAACCAGAGGTATGGCAATCCTAAAACGAAAATAGGAAAAGAGTTCCAATAGCCACACATTCCCCTCCCCTGGTGAAAATGAAGATAGAAACAAATAAACAAAAAGATATTATGTAATATAAAATAAAACAAATGTTCATTATATTTGAACCTGTATTCTCTTTTCTAAACTGTGTTTCAGAGGGCAAGGAACATGTCTGTCAGATACTACTTTCTATCCAGTACACATAGAGCTGCACAATAAACATTTATGACATGAATTAATTAGCATTTCTCTGGCCTGCAAATGCCCTGTATACAGAAAATCTGTAAATATCCTCTAACTTTAAAAATACTCTTATTTTCCTGGAACAGAAAGTAAAGATGACATGGTAGACAAAATTGCATCTGTCTACTAATGATTACCATGTAATCTTTAGTAGATGGCCTTGTGGTTCTCAGTAAGAGTCAAGTGACAAGGGAGACAGAGGGAGCAAAGCTGAAAGATTGTAATAAACTCTCTTTGCAAATAATGTTTTTATTCAATGTCAACTGCTTATTAAAACATCCCAGGGCTTGACTCTTCTGAGTCTTTTATATACATTTTTTCTACAACAAAGGAGAAAGTAATCACTATTGATTTGGGCACATATCAAAAAATGCAAAAAAGAGAAATAAATGAACAGTTGCATTTCATTTGTGGCCACCATACAGCTAATAGTTTATCGTAACTCTTAAAGGTTGGTCCCTAGACTCTTATACAGGTTCACCCTTTGTTGACCTCTTACAATCTTTCTGTCAGCATTTTGAATGCTACTGATTCTGTGAGTAATATTTGCAACAGAGGTCAGACAGGCCAGTAAGTCCAGCGTGCCCTCTCACTTATGAACTCGCCTTCTTTTGTGACTTTTCACCATGGGTTCACAAGTCATGGCCTCTACATCGCAAACTGCAGTAAGCAAATTTCAATCCTGAGTGAAAGGAGAAAAAAGCAAATCCTACTTGACTATTGCAAGCTTGTTTACACAATAGGGCTAGAGTAAGATGAAATCAACAGAATATAAAGAAAAGAAAGTCCTTTTGCAGTAACATACACACTCATTTTCAGATTCACAGTTTAAATGCAGTCTTTTATTTGTCACTACCACTGCATTATTATTAGAGGATTTATATGCCCATAGCTGCCAGAAGTGTCACCAGCTCTGACAATGCCCATTTTGGGGCTTTTTCTGATTGCTTATTTTATTTATAGCCTTGATGAAATTGAGGCAGTCACAAAACAGATTAGCGATCAGGCAAACAGGGTCTGCTCTGCTAATGATCTGTGTAAATATTATGCTGTAGAGCCTCTCTGTGACAGGTCATTGCTGCTAATAAGCCCCAGAATGCAAACAGAGACCGGTGCTGCTTTCACTGCAGATGCACAGCAGCCCACTTACACTGACAAAGCAAATGAAAATCCTCTTATTGTTGATTATCTCAAGTAAGATGGCCCAAAAATCAATTCTAGGATAAGCTTTCTTTCTTTCTGTAAACTTTAATCTGGGGATGATGACAGTGATAATGGTATTTCATTATACACATAAAGTAAGAGAGAAAAACATAACAAAACAAGATATAAAAGATGAATTTAAACAATGGCTTGTGAAAGCCTTGCTGTTTTCTTCTGTTTTAAAAAATATTTTGCTACTTTTTCTTGACTGCTGCCATTGCTACAGTTGTAGTCTGCACAGTTAAACCTTGATCACACAGTCATGCTGAAACATGTTTACAAAGGTAAAATTAATGGACTTATCTTAAGCAAGATGTCTTTCTATGGCATCGTTAATATGCTTTTGATGTTTTAAATAAACATGTTTTTATTCTTCCAGTACATCAGAATTGGAATTGGAGTCATGTCAAGATGTTCTCACTGGCAAAGACAGGAGGAGGTTAAAATAGCTCCTTGCAGGGCAGTAACCTCAGGAGAAAAAGAACTAATAGAAAATAAATGGCAAGCATTTTTTTGAATCATTTGTATGATAAGCTTATAATGTACTTGTCTCAATGCAGAAAACAGGGAAAAAATAAATATGTGCTCATACATTGGTAGACAAAGCACTAAGCACGTAGGTTGCCAGAAATTCAATATCCCTTTCTCTTTTCTATATCCTCTACCAAACAGAAAGTTTCATATAAATCTGAGACTTTAGATGTCTATGTGACTTGAGTACAATTTTCTTTTTTGTCTTTGTTTTTTCTTTACTTACTTGTTTCCCTTTATTCTTACCTGAGATACACAGAATAAAAAATAGCACTATAGAATCAACTCTTTTTTTTTTAGGTAATTTAGAATAAATTTTCCAGAACATAAAAAGGATAATGATGACATTATGTAAATTTGAGACCAAAATTTTCCAGATCAAATTATTTTTACATAGATAATGGTTCACTTCTGATTAGGAACAATTAACAAGTTTGAATACATAAAAAGTAATCTTAACAATATGACAACAATACAATTTAGCCTTCTTGCATTATCCTTTTAGTCTAAATATTTAATTATTATAATTTGCACAACATCAAATTACCGTGCAATTATTTTCTTTATAAATAATCACAATAAAGTATTTTAATCAAGAAACTGAGCACATGTAATTATTATTCTGTCTATAACTTACTTTTTGCAGATAACATTTATATAAGAATTTTAGTAGTCAAACATTGAGTAGCAGGAAAATACTATTAAAATTTAAAAACCAAACAAGCATTGGAAACAGAAAAATGGATATGAAGAGAAGCAAATATTCTCCTGTATTTATAATTGTGGTACTTTACAAAATATATAATATACCTTTATACAGATTAATTGTCTCTTTTTCTCACACAAATTCTATGAGCCAGGCAGAGGAACTGTTTTTGTTCCCATTTTACTTCTGTAAAAACTGAGTCTCAGAATAAATGTGCTCCCCAGAAGTATAGAATGATTAAAGGTCAGAGACAGAGCCTGCATATTTTCATATTTGTTACACTTTTTTAGCTGTTGTTTTCCAAGAGTACTCTTACTTTTGAGATGTTCAGAATTTTTATATTTATATGATTATAACAAAATTAGCGGTAAATTTCATTTTGGGAGATTAAAAATTAAGTTGTGGAAGCTACATTAGGTTGTGGAAGTTGTGCTCCATCTGAGACAAATCTTGGATTAATCAGTGATGGATTAAATTATTGAAAGTTTAGTCATTCAAAGAAATTGGCATAGAAGTACATTTAGCTAAGCTTTATCTGGTAAGATGGATAACTAACATGATATGAGCTTCTTTCTGTGACCACAACCGTGGAAATGACACAGAAATAAGCATCTAATACTAAAAGATGTGAGAAACCCTTGCAGTTACAAACTACAGTAAAGTCTGCGAGTAGAGAAACAAAATGACAGCAAAGAGCGGAAAAGTGAGATGTAAGGAAACCAGAATATGCTGAGACAGAAGTTTTTAGTGGTCACCATTTCTTTTCATTGCATTCCTGTATTTTTTTCTTCTCTTTCAATAGTTAGAGTACCCACAGTGTGCAAGGCACTCTTCCAAATAATGAGAATACACTACAGAGCCAGAAAGACAAAACCTTGACCAAATGGAGCTCTCATTCTAGCAAAACTAGAGTTGAAAAGAGACCATTGCTAAGTCCTTTAAAGCAATTTTGGAGTCGGTCAGGCAGAATATGGCTCTACCTAGCTTGGAAAATGAGGAAATAGTGACAAGTGCAGAAAGATCATCTGAACCCTAGGCTTTCTCTTCTAACCTAGCACCTCCATACAAGGAGTGTTAGGATGGTGATTAAAACTGAGGGAGACCAGTCTTGGTAAACAGCACCACCCAGGACACATGAATACACCAACTTTTATGGAGGAGGAAGGCAAACAAAGGGTGGTAGAATCCAGTTATTTCCTAAGAAGTCCTTAATTCTAAGTTCACTTCTGGCAGGTCAGTCTTGAGCCTGATTTTTTAGTGCCATGTATTCTTAATCAGCATAATAAATCTTACTAGGAAAAAAAAATAGGCCTCAAAGGAATTCAACAACTCTAAAATAAAATACATGTATATCAAAGACAACCAGTTTAATGTACAAAAATTAACAATAGTTTAAAATATGTGACCATGTGTGGTGGTTTACGTCCGTAATCCCAGCACTGTGGGAGGCCAAGACAGGAGCATTGCTTGAAGCTAGGAGTTTGAGATCAGCTCGGGCAACCAAGAGAGGCCCTGTCTCTACAAAATAAATAATAATTTTAAAAAATTAGCTAGGTGTGGTGGCATGCACTTGTAGTCCCTGTTACTAAAGAGGCTGAGGCAGGAGAATCTCTTGAGCCCAGGAGGTCGAGGCTGCAATTAGCTAGGAGGCTGTCACCACTGTACTTGCTCCAGCCTTAGTAACAGAAAAATATACTGTCTCTGAAGAAAGAAAAATGTTTAAAAAAACACCCTAAAAATATGTATAGTAAATGTTCTCAAAGACATAAGGCAATATATTTGAAACCTGAAGAAGAAATTAGCCATCATAAAATATTTTTGAGTATGAAAACCATATCTGTTGAAATGAAGGATTAAATATATGATATAAACAGCAGAAGGGTTAAATTTGAGGACAGCTCATTAGTGAGATAGAAGATAATGTTCAAATAATAACAAATATTTTTTTAAAAATTTAGGAAACTAGACTTCACATGTACTGCTGATGGGAGTACAGACTGACGCAACTATCCAGAGAGGAAAGTGGAGTGAAATGAAGTCCAAACCTATGACCCAGCAATCCTACTCTTGATCCACATGGCAAATCACCTTCAGTTTCAACTCATGAAAGGATATGATATCCATTAGAGACATTTGTTGTTGCAGGGAGTTGGAAGGAGGCAAAGAATCTGTCACTGTAATACACACACACACACACACACACAAAATTGTTTATTGTTTATAAAAATGGAATACAGGCCAGGTGTGGTGACTCATACCTGTAATCCCAGTGCTTTGGGAGGCTGAGGCGGGCAGATCACGTGAGACCAGCCTGTCCAATATGGTGAAACCATCTCTACTAAAAATACAAAACATAGCCAGGTGTGATGACACATGCCTGTAATTCCAGTTTCTTGGCATTTGGTGCTGTAAATCAATAACACTTCAGGAAGGAAGTATGATAGTGGTTAAGGTCACAATCTCTAAAATCAGACAAAGTATAATCAAATGTCAATCTTAGCAGTTATTAGGTATGTAAAGTCGAAGAATTTCATTCTATCTTCTGATACAATTTTTTCATCTGGGAAAGTGTGTATTGGTAGCATAGGCATTATATTTTTGTGAGAATTAAATAAAACAATAAATACAGAATAATTAATATTTTTAGTGTTAGGCTCATGGTAAAGAGTTACTATGCATTATTGTCATTTCACTGTGGCTCTTGTTATTTCTGAAGGATAGGACAGTCTACCAAATGTAATGAAACTAACTAAGCCACGTTCTATTATTTTGTAAAGTATCTCTGGTTTTTCATTCATTAAAAATCATGTCTCTCTTTTAGGGACTCCCTACTGTCTTTTTCTTCTAGTCACATCGAAGTCTGTTTGCCTTTGAAGGAAGCCACATTAACTCACTGTCCAAATCACACCCCTTTTTATGGGAGGACGTACAGATTTTTGATTCCTGAGTCCTGCTAATATGAGTAGCACCTCAGACTTTACCTGGATTGATATCCCTGTTTCTCCATTTCTCAGCTTGCAAAATGAAGTGGACAATTGTTTAAGGGGAAAAGTGTATGTACTTTCAAATTCCAGTTCACTTCTCATTAGTGAAATCTGTGGATTGATGAATACACTTAATCTCCTGAAACATACTTTGCAAAAACAACCAACACTTTTTCTTAGACATAATACAATGCAATTTCATACTAAAGAAAGAATATTACCTATTAGCATAATCGTGCCCATTATTTTAATAACGATAAGTGGATATTCGTTATCCATTTTTGTGCTGAGACTCATTTGGTGTTTTATTCCTTTCCTATAGACCTGAAGATATCAAAATTCTATAGCAGTAGTAAATAGTAATCTTTTTTGTTAGAGAAAAAAGCAATGGTTTTGATTAAATTCTGCTTTGAGGCAGTATGATTATGATAGCATGTTTGGTGGGAGAAATCTGCAATCAATTTCTTTCTAACATTATTATTTACTGTAATATTTTAAAACTCTATCAACCTGTCCTTTTAAGGCTTTTATAACATGAACCTATCCTGAATCCTTTTCTGTCTATCCAATGCTTTATTTCTTTTCTTGATTTTTAGCTTTCCTTCTGAATCATCATTTTTCTTCTCAAAATAGTGTAAACCGTCACCTCTATGTAAATGAGTATACTAAATCTACATCATAATCCTATCCTGAGCTCCAGTCTCAAATTTCCAACTTTTTTCTGGCCATTTTCATTTTTTACTGTTATATATGTATAAAGAACACACAAAAAAACAAAAGCTAGCAAAACCTAAAACTGGCTCAAGCTCTTATGCCAGGTGCTATGAGTAAAGGACAAAGTTCCTGACTCAAGTTTCTCCTATTTATGTCAAAGGCACTATTGTCAAACTGATTAAACATTCGTAGTCACAGACATCGTCATCACCTCAGTTTGTCCATGTCTACTCATATACTTAAATTCTCTTTTTCAATGAATTCTCATATTTATTTCTACGTTCTTTACCTCCTGTGACCCTTACACTTAAAAGGTGAAAGTGGAAGACAATCTTTTGATTTCTTTTTTTGATGGATACACACAATACATGTTGTTCCCTGACTTTCCTTTGGATGGATAGGTCTTTCTTGGAAAATTTACAATCATTCTTCCTTTTTTGGATTATTTATGAATAAAGTTCAAATTCTCACATCTAATATTCCAAATCCTTCATAATTTGTCCCAACATTTACTTCTCATTGTATATTTAAATATTCTGAAACAATAACATTATTCTGTCTAATGTATGCATTCTATACCTCTGAATATGTTTTCTATGCTTATCACCAAATTTTCACTTGTCTTTTAAGTAATCCATAAAGCATTTTTCCTCTTCCCCACAATATTATTCCAAGTATCACATAATAGGAAGCTCTATTAACCTTTCTTTGATTATCATAGTCCACGATGACATCTCCCTCGTTAGAAGATTCCCAATATATATTGCACAGCACTTTTCTGCAAGTTACTTTTTTGTGTTTATGTTTCTTATGTTCAGACCTGGGTATTAAGTGACCTGAAGATAAAAGATCTGTATTCTACATTTTCTGCTCACACATAGCACTTACTAAAGAACTATACACATAGCAATTCTATAAAATAGGGAGTGTTTTCTTTCTAGAAAAGAAGTGACTATGTGTTGATACGTGTCCTTCAATTTTATTAATAAACTTTCATTTACAAATATGTATTAAAAGTGTCTTTAGGCTCTCTTTATATGTTTGACCCATTTCGTGGTAAATGTAAACAGTGGAATAAGATAGTTGCAGTGCTAAACTTAGACCAAAGGGAAGAAGAACTCAGGTTCTAGGCCAGCCCTTTAGAGTGAACCACAAACCACTTTTACCTTCCTCCCATGGGGGCTGGGAAGGAGAAAAGAAGGGAGGTGGCGAGGAGTCCACAAAACAAGTGAATGTGCTCATGTGAAACAAGAGTCATGCCCATCCATGTGCTATGCCAATTTGCCAATACTCAGGATTCTGGATTCCTCTTTAAGAGAAATAATAGGTCCTAAGATTGCTTTCAAGGTCTGTTCAAGGCTATTCCCTAAACCAACCTTTTTGAAGGTGGACTGGTGTGTACAACCCTTGGTCAAAGGGGATGTCTCATGAGAAGATGCTGGACAAATAGGCTGCGGTATCTTGAATGTAACAAACCCCTCATCAAGCAAGGTGGAAAGAGGAATAGGAAGAGAATGAAATTGACTATGACCTGGGGCCTCTTTCCAATCCTCACATTCCAATGTGAACCTCCTCCTGACAGTCCAAGAATGCAGATTTCAGTTTAATTTTTTAAGTTGTTATGAAGTTGTCAATGTAGGAATTTCAATACACTTTAACAGTTCTTAAGCTTGATTGATGTCTTATAAATATGTAGTCATTAATATGTGGGTCTAGATTTGCAATACTTCTGAGCTCCCACAAATGTTAGGGTCAGGCCTGAATAGCTAACTTTTTTTCTTTTATTTCAAGTTGACTTAATATTAAAAAAAGAAAAACATTTTATTTTTTCCTTTAATAGAGTAAAGTATTCAGTTTCTGTTTTCATCCAGTAACTTTGGCAGAGACTTTTTCTCTCTGCTAGTGAAAGAGAGGACTCAGGTTTAGAGGAAATTTGCTTTTTCAGAACATTTGATCTTCATAACACATTGAGATGTATTTAGAAGAAAGAACACATGGACTTAGTACTATTTATAAATAGCTTCGTTTATCCTTACTCCCAAATTAAAACAAAACTAAAACCTAGGAAAAGCACTTGCATTATATAAAATTTATACTTTAGCTATTTCTAAATTTAAAAATAAAATAATATAAATCACCCATTTTATGTTTCAAGCAAAAAAGTGTGTTCTCAAACTTTATATCATTCAGCAATACCTATTACTCTCCAAGTATGTTCATGTATTATATCTTTCATTTAAACTGTCTGACCACATCTAGAAAAAGTGAAAAATGGTGCAGTCATTACATTTTGGTTTTGGAACTGGGAATTTTGTTTAGTACAATATAAATAATTAGGGAGCAATTCCTTTTATATTACTTTTCATCCCCCCCCTTTCTTTTTTTTCTTTTTTTTTTTTTTTGAGATGGAGTCTCGCCCTGTTGCCCAGGCTGGAGTGCAGTGGCGTGATCTCAGCTCACCGCAAGCACTGCCTACTGGGTTCACGCCATTCTCCTGCCTCAGCCTCCCGAGTAGCTGGGATTACAGGTGCCCGCCACCATGCCCGGTTATTTGTTGTTGTTGTTGTTGTTATTTTTAGTAGAACCGGGGTTTCACCATGGTAGCCAGGATGGTCTCAATCTCCTGACCTCGTGATCCTCCCACCTCGGCCTCCCAAAGTGCGGGGTTTACAGGCGTGAGTCATCGCGTCGGGCCTCACTTTTTTTTTTTTTTTTTCTTCTTTAACCATTTCTGGTTTACTGAAACTCAGTCTGTTTTTTATAAGGCTTAAACATGTATATGTTTAATATAACAGTATGTCCTCAGTGGCAGCTTGATTAGATTTGGATTTTAAAAGTCACTGTAGAAGGGAGGAAAAATATCAAAGAAGGGATACATACTGTTGACAAATACTATGAAATAGTATAACTCAAGTAATGCAAATAACTCTCGCCAGCCAAATGAAAATTATAGGTGGAAATCTCACACTGAACCTGGAGAATTTCCGCTTCCTGTCAAAGTATTTTCTTACTGACATATTCACAAAACAATACTGTCCATGTATGTCTTTTAGAAACCATTTACTCTATTATTTTCATTAACATACCTGTATATTAGAATAAAAACTTTTTTACAAGGTTATATTTTCATTTTCCACTTTTTTTCTTGATTCTGTATTACCTTTTATTTTATATCAGTTTAATTATGGCATTTAACCCAGCTATCTAATACCCTGGCCGTCAACACATTTCCCACCCTTGCACTTGAGTATAGTGCTGTCAGAGAGAGTGGGATATCAGAAAAGCAAGAGGTTTTCTAAAAGGAAAATATCTATCTGTCTGTCTATCTATCTATCTATCTATCTATCTATCTATCTATCTATCTATCAGGAGAGAGAGCCTAGAGGACATTATAAAATAATTAAATTCAACTTGTAAGATTGTAATAAAGTTTAACACATCATGATTTATAAAGTACAGATATGAACTATGTAATTTGCTTAAAGCTGCAGATGCTGTTTTCCATAATATTTTAAGTGAAATACTGTGTATAACTTAAAACTATTAGGCCATGAAGACCATAGGAGAGAATATTTAAGAATCAGTAACAATCTGAAGTGACATTATTATTTTTTATTTCAGTACACATTATTACCAATTAGTTAAATAATTTTAGTTTGATGAATGAATCAGTAAACAATAAAAGGCTATGAAAGGGTAAAGCACAATTTAAAGTGTTTTGGAAAATGTGATCAGTAAACAACATAAGATCAGTCATAATTCTAGCATATCCATAGAATAATTAATATTATCATTATAGTAAACATGATTTAGCTCACGCTGTTTGGAGAAAAGAAAACTCACTTGTAGTATTTTGCACATTGTGTTATTTCTGCTCAAATGACATACTTAAAATAACTTGATTTGAAATCTTTTGAGTCTCCTAAGCAATCATGTTCTATCTTCTGGTTTAAGGCTATGCAGATATTAAGAGACATACAGTGATCCATTTTCTTCGTGTGGAAATGCTCAAACACTACAAGTCAGTTAATGTGTTTTCAGTGGTGAGGGGTTAATACCAAAAGATTCATATTTGAATTGCATAGCATCTATATTTCTAATCCTTAGTTATTTGTTATGAACAATTAGAAGTCTGACTTGTTTGGAACTTCTTTTGGGGTAAATATTACAAATAGGATCCCAAGCCTTCTTGCAAAGGATGTGCAAATAATGAAAATATTATATTAAGAACCACTCCAGTGTTATTAAAATGAAGGTGAAAAGAATTAAATCAAAGTGTACCACGGAATAATGTATAGATACCATATTGACATTTTCTAAATATGCCCACATTCTTGGAGTGGCAGAAAATGTGTTAACATTATAGTAAGCACGAGTTAATAATGTTATGCATATTCTCTATTCTAGGCGAGTATACTTTTTGACCCTTTTAATGAAGGATAGGGGAATAGGCATCTCCCTGTAAGAAGAACAACAGAAATGGATCCATTTTGATTTGAACTTTTATACAAATAGCTGTATTTGATTATGTTGTACTTATCGTGGGAACATTTTTTTACTTATGTTCATAAGATAGATTCATTCAGCAAAAGAGTAACCAGTACTAGAAGAGAAGTAAGAAATTCATGGCTGAGTTGTAAACTATATCCATCTGAAACTGTCTCTCTGAGAAAGCTTTTAAAATTACTCTTTTGCATTTTTCCAGATATTTTTTTCCTGATCTCTGTATTTTCCTCTAGAACAATGACTATCAATGACATTCTTAAACTTTGAAAGATTTAGGATGAAGATAATATTTACCTATATTTTAGAAATAGTATAATTTTGGAGACTTAAAAGTCTCTCAAGTTATTGTTATCAATGTAGAACTTATCAGAGATGGCTTTGGCTTTCCAAAACATCTAAAATAAGCTGTAGTATGCCCATGTTCCTGCAGCACTGGACTTACATAATTTCAAATGTTGATACTTTTCATGGATGCCTTTACAGGTGTATATTAACAAAATATCTCATTTTTTAATCATTCTGCTCTCCATATGAAACTATTCATCTATTAGATGTATTTTTATTTTTTAACTATTGATTTTGAAATTATTATAGAATTACAGAAGGCTGCAAATATACTACAGAGAAGTCTCTCATATTCTTCACCTAGTTTCCCCAGTGGTTACATTTTTTTGTAGCTACAGTAAAACATTAAAACCAAAAAAAGACATTGAAAAAAATGTGTGTGTATACATCTGTCATTTTATTACATGTGTAAATTCTTGTGACCACTATCACTATCAAAATATCCAACATTTCTAGTGAAGTGTAAAAACCTTATCTCATTAAAAGTCTCTTTACCAATCCTTGTTTATATAATTTTTAAATTTTTTCATTTAGATATTGATAGCCATTTTAATGTTACAGGTTTTGATTCAAAAGTCAAACATAATTTAGAAAACTCAAGAAGAAAAATCTCTTGTACTTATTCATATCTTGGCTCTTTCTGTTACTCTTGCATTTTTTCTGATGATTTCAGGCACCTTATTCAATTTCTTTATGTTTCAGGAACTTTTTGCTATTCTTTAGGGTAGGTCTGTTTGCAACCAATTCTTAATTTTTCTTCTTCTGAGAATTTATTTAATTCTCCTTCATTTCTAAAGAATATTTCTGCCTAATATAGAATTCTGGATTGACAGTTCTTGTTTTCCGATACTTGAGAAATATATCACTTCCTTCTGGCCACTATTATTTCTGATAGGAAATCATTGTCATTCAAATTGTTTTTCTTCTGGAGAGATGAACCATTGTTTTACCTCATTGCTTCCAAGGTTTTTTCTTCTGCTGAAGTTTTCTGAAATTGACCTGTTTCTATGTTGATTTTTTTGTATCTGTCCCATTTTAGGTTTTCTCATTTTCTGAATCTGTAGTTGTATGTCTTTTGCCAAACTCAAAAACGTTTCGGACATTATTTTTTCAAATATATTTTTGGCCCAACCCACTTTTGCCTTTCCTTCTAGGACTCTGATGACACGAATAGTAGATTTTTTGCTATAGTCTTACATGTCCTTGAGGCTCTGCTCTTTTTCATTTTCAGTCTATATTCCCTCTGGTCTTTGGATTAGTAAATTTTTAATGTCCTATTTTCAAGTTCACTTATTCTTTTCTCTGTTTCCTCCATTACCCTGTTGAGCCATCAAGTATTTTTTAAAGTTTCAATGGTATTTTTCGATGCCAAAATTTCTATTTGTCTTTTGGCATCTTCTATTGCTTTGTAAAGCTTTCCATTGTTTCATTTGTTTCAGCATATTTGGAATTGCTCATTAAACGTTTTTATGGTGGTGGCTTTAAAATCCTTGTGAATAAATCTAATTTATGTGTTATTACTGTGTTGGCATGTGTTATCTCATTCAAGATGAGATTTTCTTCTGGTGCTTGATATGCTGAGTAATTTTCAATGTATCTGGGGTAATTTGGATATTATGCTATAAGGTTCTGTATTTTAATTCTTGGAAATAAACCTCCTGTGACGCCACACACGGTGAAGGGGGGGGGGGGCTTGCTATTGCTAGGTGGTGATAAAAATGTATCCCTCCTCAACGACCTTTGGAGAGCAGGGGAATTCTTTTCTTGTTCCTGCTTCCACTATGGCCTACACTGAAGCGAAAGCAAATATCAGGAGGCCTTGGACCTTGTTACCACTAGATGATGGTGAAAGTTCCAACTTCTCACTTAGTTTACTTTGACACCTAAGGAACCTGGTGGGGAAGGATGGGGCACATTGTAACTACCTGGTGGGGAAGAAAGTTCTAGATTCCCACATGGCCTTCTCTGATATCACCCAGACATTGACAGGGGCGGGGCCTGCTAGTTTGTGTGTGTGTTTAAATTACACATTACCAATAGAATCACTTTGCATAAACCTATACTAAACTAAAAGCATGGACCCCACAGAAGATATGTAATTAAAGTTATCTTGTAGTATGTAGGTCTTTTTCACAGATGCATTCACAGTGTGTGGTTTAAAAGGACGTTTAAAGTTTAGTTCTAGTTACTCTGCTAGAAGAACTTCATGTATAAAAGATGACATCATCAAAGACAGTGAAAGTCCTCTTTAATGTCTCAAGGATTTTCATTGTGTAACATGAAACTTTGGTTATCTGTTGCTTTTCAGTAAATATTTAGTCTATTTTTCTAAGTTTAATATATTAGGATTTTCATTTTCATTAATCCTAGTAGTGTTTGTACTACTGATATTTGCACATACAGTATGAGAACATACATTTCAAATGATCATTTTTTTAAAATTTCTTTGAAATATATCAAAAGTTCTATACCATATAAAGGAAAGTTATTCTACTATTCTAAAGCAACTCATAAAATACAATGTACAAATAGGACAAATACATACAAGAAGCAGGGGAAACGTTCCTAAGCAGCTCCACTGATACAGTGGAGATACGATCTCTCCTCTCTATTGAATGAATTTGCTGAGGGTCAGTGCATATAGTAGTCAATGGAATAAAAACCAATAAAAATATGATAGATAAATAGAATGAAAAGTATCCAAGGGTCAAGTGCTAAATCTGTTCTGCTGATTCCAGGTGATATTTCCTTTTCTTCTTTAACCCACATGAAGACACTCTACTAAACAGTCATGTATATTTCAGGCATACTGGTTTTCATTTGTAATTTTCATTTTATTTGCACGTTCAATTTTCAGGTTTTGTCCATTTTTCTTCCCCTTGGCCCTTCCATCACTTCTGCTACTTGATGAATTCTGTCTTAAACAGTAGCTAGAATATAAACATTTAATAAAATATTAAACTGATTTCTTGCCCTCCCTATAAACAATAAAATGACATACATGAACAAATGACAAATACAGTATTTTATGTTGTGTTTATTTCTACCTTTTTCTGAGGCTGCTTTTAATCTTTGAGTTTATTATGGCAAATTACTATTAAATATTTCCATGCATTTAATTAACTGGTTATTGTAACATCAACACGAGAGAGCAAAAAAATTGTGAAACTTATACTTTCTACAGCTCTAAGGTGTCTATACAGATCATTATGTATTCTTCACCATAGGTCAGTTGCTTAGCAACCAGAGAAGTAGAGAACTACTAATTGAAAGTATTCTGTATTGCTGGCAACGCTTGCTGCAGGACGTTGAACTTGGAAACAGCAGTGACTGTGTCAGATAAAAATGTTGCAGAGGATGAAAGAAAAATAGTTGCAGCCTTATTGTACTAGGAATGGTTATTATTTACTTTATGGTAAATTTTGCAAAATGCTTTGCTATGTTTCTCTTTTATAAGAAATATTAAAATTGATTTTGCTCTTAAGAATCATTTACACGATCAGATTAAAAATCGGAGTTGTGGCATATATTTTTAAAAAGTAAAACAGAACACAAAGGAGAAAAAGAAGAGGAGGACAAAAGAGAAGAAACAGAAGCAACAGCACTAACTTAGATCCAGGACCCTAAAGATAAGTAACAACGTCTGTATGAACTTTTCTGATTGCTTATTTTATTTTGTAATGAAAACAAATAAGAGGATGAAGGGAAGATGAAGATGAGGAGACTGAGGAGGAAGACAAGGAGAATAAGGAAAAGGAGCAAGAGGTAAAGGAGAAGAAAAGATAAAAAGAAAAAGATAGACAAGATTATTAAAAATTAAACTAAATACATATTGGAAAGACAACAGAAAAACAAACCAAAAGTAGCAACACTCTAACAGAGCAATAGTATAAACACATTTATTCAAAACATTAATTTTACATTAGTCTCTGTGAGGCTTTCTAACCCGTCCATTATGTAAAATTAAGATTATTTTCTCTCTTGTTTCCATGTAATGTACAATTCATGTATCCACAAAAAATAGATGAGTGGTCATTGTGTGACATCTTTCACTTAATAGAAAGGACTAGGTCAGAAAAGAGAAAATGTCCTTCCCAAGACCAATATTAAGTTGGCTCAATTTTCCCAATACCTTATTTGCTACAGGAATTCTGATATAATTCTCTATTTACAGGCTTATTCTCACTCTCTCACAATCCACAGGCATACAAACATTGAAGTGTGTATGTGTCTGTGCACGTGCGTTTGAGAAAGAGAGAGAGAGAAAGACTTGAATAACTGTTTCTTGTAAGAATTCATTTGTGGTAATGGTTGTTACTTGTATTTCTATAAAGATTACTCCTAGTAATGATTGAAAAACAGCATATATGTTAATGAACTGTCCAGTGACTTCATAGTTAAATATACATAAAATGCACATTCCAATTTTTAAAAAAATAACAATCAATAAATAGCTAAATGTTTTAAATCACAACTGGTCAGAATTTAGTTGTTAATATTCAGATACCATTTCAATATCGTGTAGAGTTATGAATATCATTTGTCTGCAGTACTCTGAAGATAAAGGTGTTAAAACATGTGTTAGTCAATGCTCTACCTGTAATAGAGCCTTTTAAAACAAATCCTTGGCATGAGATTGTCATTTGTCTGTTTCTCATAAAAGCTGAGTGTAGAACATGCTAAAAATCCAGTTCAGCTATTTTATTCTTGTTACATTTCTGCAGAATTTTAATATAACTTTTATTTGGTGTGTTTATGCCTACTGTTTCTATTTATTTACAGGTGGCTTGAATTTTTTATCCAGAGATGAAGTTAATGTAAGACAGAATTTAAAAATGCCTGATAGATTATCAAAACTCTTAATTGGAAAAAAAAAAAAGTCTTTGCTACAGCACATAACCTAATCTTATATCTATTAATCTTTTTTTGTCTACCCTTGTTTTAAAAACAAATGCTTGATAATCATATTAGTTACAGCTTTCAATTGCTGTGTAATAAACCGGTCTAAACATAGCAGCTTAAAACAGCTAAGCAGCACAGGTGGACCTGTTCATGATTCTTGAATTTGGGCTGAACTCAGCTGGGTGGTTCATCTCTGCCCTAGATGGTGTCTGCTGGACTCTTTAATATGTTTATATTCAGCAAGCAGCTCCATAGGGAATGGAGGATCCTAGCTGGCCCCATTCATATGTTGTGCTGGAATGACTAGAAACTAACTGGGTCTTCCTCTCTATCTTCCCAGTCTTTCATTCCTCCTAGTTTTTTCATCATAGTGTCTCATCCACAAGGAAGCTAACCTAGACATCTTTGCACAGTGGCTCAAGACAAAAGACAGAGTCAATAAAAGCTATAAAGCTTCCTTAAGCCTAGGACTGAAACTTATACAGTGTCTCCTTAGCTGCATTCTCATGGCTCAACTAATGCACAAAGCTCATCTATTGTCAGGTTGGGAGGGTAATGCAAGGACATGAAATCAAGGGACATTCATAATTCCTTGGGGACTGTTTGGTAAGAATATGAGTTAGGTTTAAATTTGTTCAACTACAACTAGTTCTAAAGCATCACATTGTTCTATTAAGTTTCCAGGATTGTCATAACAAATTACCACAAACTTGGGGACTTAAAACAGCAGAAATTGATTCTCTCACAGGTCTGGAGGCCAGAAGACAAATCAACATGTTGGCAGTATTGGTTTCCACTGGAGACCCAGACAAAACAAAACCCATTGCAGGCTGTCAGCAATTCTTAGCTGTTTTTGTCTTTCCAATCTCTGACTCTGTCTTCACATGCTCTCCCCTCCGCCCGCTCCGGCTTTTTTTGTGTGTGTCTTTCTGTTATTCTATCTCTGATAAGGACACTCATTAGATTTACAATTTATTGTAATACAGGATGAGCACACTTGATTACCTTCTTACATCTCCAAAGATACTTACAACAAATGAGGTCAGACTGCGAGATTCTGGGTGGACAAACCTTTTGGGCAAACACCATTCAACTCCCTATGATTTTCTATCAAAATTTATAATTTTCTCCCATACTTTTTCAGTAATCTCCACTATAAAGAACTTGGATGTAGAACACTTTTTTCCCACATGTATTTAAGCAACGTTTCTCAAAGTATATTCCTGAGAAAAGATGTTCAAACAGTTGTTCTATGAGTAAAGTTTCTTGGTCACGCAATTTTGGAAATTACTGCTTACCATTAACACCTCCTGGATATTTGCTTTGTACATCAATTTATTAAGGAGAAATCATATAGGAAAATATGCTAAAATTTTAGGAAGCACATGTTTTTCCCAAACACCAATAAACACTACATATCACCAATTTTATTCAAATGATACCTATCAATACCTTACAGAAAAAGGGTTATGTGTACCAAAGGTCCTGATCTGGCCTATTGTGTTGACTACATGATATCTGTTTCAAAATTATAAACAAAATTACCATGAGTATTACTAAACATTTTAGTAATCTGTTCCCTGGCAATTCAGCAAGCCATTTCAACTACCTGGAAATTTCTTTCTCCTTTTTATGGATAACTCCTACTGGTCCTTTAGATATCAGATTAGAGGTTATTTTCCAAAGAAAGCTTTTCTTCACTCCCCAAAGATTCACTTAGATGTTCTTCCAGTGTTTTTTATAGCTCCCTGTTCTTGGTGCTAATATATCACTGAAACACTCTACTGTAATTATCTTGGTTTTTGTTCTTTATTTAGTGTTCAACCATATGCTTGCTGATGTTTAGAATGTTATTCGTCATTGATTTTTAAGACACACTGGATATTCAATCAATGTTTGTTAAATGAATAGATGAGAAAAGTTGACATTGGGTAGAAATCCTTTAAAATATTTTGCATGGAAATCACTTTTTGCTTTCAAAATAATGTAATTAAAGACTTTTAGTTCCCACAGTTTGCAACAACAATCTTGGGAACTTAACTATTTGTTTTGTGACTAACACTAAACAATGAGCTAGTAATTTGATAAAACAATTCAAATAATTTTTAAATCTCTTTGACTCAATTAGCCATGACTGAATTCATTTATACCTTTAGGATATTAACATATCTTTTAAAAAACAGTGTTAAATGGAGCTGGTCAAGCTTTGCATTTTAAGAAGAAAAAATACTCCCTTTTTAATAGGCTGTGCATAAATAAGGCTATCCTCTTTTTCATATTTTTTCAGAAACAATAACGCTGTCATTTTCTATACTTATTGATAATTTCTCCAAATATTAACAATTAAGAAATAAAGTTATGGCAGCCTAATTAGTGGAGTCAATACAGGAAGTAAATTGTTAGACAGTGGGCATACCATCTTAATTAGTAAGATACGGATATTCAACCACTCTCTTTCCCTACCCTAAGACACACACATTGTCAGAGAAAATGTTATGTGACTGAGAACTTTATGCTCAAAGCTTTCCAAAATTTCATATATAAATATTGTCCTTTTATCAATATAAGATTTCACACTGTAAGAAAACATTGGCATAGGAATCATTCTCTTTTACACCACTTGAAAATGAATTTTAATGACATTCATATCTGATAAATAATATAATGTCATGGAGTAAAAATTATTTTCTTGATATAAATGTTTTATTATTTGAGCATATTCTCCCTGAAATCTAGGTGTCAGTTTAACAAAATACATTTCTCAGTTCACTGAATATGACTCCAGGATAAATAAAAAAGAATATTCATATTCAAAAAAAGTAATTTATTTACCCAGTTTATGCTAAGATTTATACTGTCAATGGCCTTCATTACAAAGTAAGGGCTAGAATATATAGTAAGTTCCTGAAACTCTACCAAATATTATCTATACCGAGTAGAATTAAATTAAATCATTGTTTTAACTTTTTATTCCTGTTAAAGGATTTAGTCTTCTTCTAGTTTAGATATAATAGCAAAAGCAAATGTACATCCCTGGTTTCTTGCCAATTATAGTTGGGTCACACCTGCCTAAGTAATATTGTATAATAAATTCATGGTAAGTCAATTAGCATCCAACCCTCAGGCCTACATGGAATAAATTTGGTGGGGTAATTCTCCCTTAGGAAAAAAAATGTTGTTAATATTTTTTGTTTGCTAGTATTCTTTAGACCTACTACCTGTAAAAACCCCTCTAAATGAAGCCTCTGGCAGCATTTCAATCAGCTAACTTCCGTAGGTTTCTTCAGTTCATGGGAGTAGTTTCCTGCTTTAATTTGCCAGCAAAGATCTGACATGAAAAGGTTCAGGTGCTGTTTTATAATATAAGAAAACATATACATGAGACTCCTTGTTCATCCTTGTCATAATCGCATGCCATTTCATGTAGAGTGCTTTAGTTTCAATAAATCATATATTTTAAAAGGTTGGTTTAAGTCATAATCACAAATAAAAAAGCCCATAATCCTACACCTATATCGTGGTCTTGTAACTCACCACTTGGAAGCTTGTAAAACCTAAAACCTAATATGCCTACCAATTTTGAATTTTTTAGAATATATTCAATTTGCTTCTACTTCTTCCATTGGGGTTCATACCTATCATACTCTATAAGACAGTTAGTAGACCCAGTAGAAATGATTTCAAAATATTTGTGTTTTCTGTGAAAGTTTGAAAATCTGTTGAGTCCCTGGTTGTTCTGTTTGGAAGTATTTTATGCGTTGCTTTCCCTTTCTTATTTCTCCTCACATGCATACAAGCTTTTCTTGCCTATTGTGTGTACTTGGCTGATTTTCTGGGCACAGTGCCCAGTTGGTTTAATGTGTGCTTATTATTGTCTATAGCATTCCTGATTCTGTTTTGGAGATGGATACTCTATAAATTATTAACGATGATTATCATCCTTTAGAATCAACTTTGCTTTTGGCATTTAGAAACGAAAGATGAACAGTGAGCCCAATGGGTAATAACTAGCAATATCAAGGCCATGTCCAATGCTTGACTGTAAGGGAAAGGAATAGTGAATATACTGAAGTGAACAAAACAGGATTATTCCTATAAACAGATAAAATAAACAGAAGAAAACTTAAAGTTCAAAATGATTACTTGAATTAAATGCTCATAATATTATTTTACCATACCCACTTCATTTAAATATTACCAGTAGATTTTTTTCCTCAATATCCACTGATAAGCTTACTCTTTAAAAACAGAACTAGGGAATGTGCTAGCTTTTTTGCTTCTTGTTCACAGGAACTCGTGCACCTGCTGTAGTATGGCATAGTCTCAAACATCTAATAGGTCACTTCTGAATTTTCCTTTGAATTTTGAATAAGATAAAAGTAAGTTGAATTTAGCTATTATTTCCAAGAAGAAAAAAAGTTGCATTTGTAAATTATTTACACAAGCACAAATTTTTAGAGAAAGAAATACTAGAGAAAGAAAAACATAGAGGAAAATATGTGGTGAAAAAACTCTTTGGAAGTGCAAAGGAAAGAAAATGCTTATTGGCAATGACACATGATTATTAATCCCCGAGTCTAAGTAAATTTGGGGTCTTTACTCTAGCTATAGTTTGGACATGGGTTGTTCTCCCCAGAATTCATGTTGAAATTTAATTTCCCCTGTAAGGTATTAGGAGATCATGCTTTGAAGAGGTGATTAGGTCATTAAGATAAATAAATAACTTTCTGGTGAAACTGGGTTGTTTTTCATGATAATGGATTAGTTCTTATAAGAGCTGGTCGTTCTAAAGAAAGTTGCCTCTTATAAAGCAATGTTTTGCCTGATTTCCATTTTGTTTCTTTGCTTTGTTGTGACATAGGATGTGGCTCTCATCAGAAGCTCAACAGATGCCAATGCCATAGTCTCGGACTTTGCAGCCACCAGAACCATAAACTAAATAAACCTTTTTCCTGTATAAATTACCCAGTCTCAGGTGTTCTGTTATAGCAACACAAAACAGACTGAGACAACACTATAGCTATAATACTTAATATTTTGAAATTAGATTTTAGCTTAGGAACAATACATACCCAATAAAGTGGAGCTCAGAAGAAGACATCAGTTAAGAATTGTTAAGTAAGTGCCATCTTTTTGTTTTTATACTGAAAAACAAGTGTATCAATTCTCAATTATTTTCTCCCTAATGTAACATTAATAACATAATATTGTATTTTTCAAAACCATTCCTCCTTTCTCTCAATTGTATGTATTTTTTCCTTTGTTCTTTCTCTTTTTTCTATTTGGAGTAAGATAAATATTTTTATTTTATTTTATTTTATTTATTTATTTATTTATTTATTTATTTATTTATTTTTTTTTTTTTGAGACGGAGTCTCGCTCTGTCTCCCGGGCTGGAGTGCAGTGGCCGGATCTCAGCTCACTGCAAGCTCCGCCTCCCAGGTTCACGCCATTCTCCTGCCTCAGCCTCCCGAGTAGCTGGGACTACAGGCGCCCGCCACTTCGCCCGGCTAGATTTTTGTATTTTTTAGTAGAGACGGGGTTTCACCGTGTTAGCCAGGATGGTCTCGATCTCCTGACCTCGTGATCCACCCGTCTCGGCCTCCCAAAGTGCTGGGATTACAGGCTTGAGCCACCGCGCCCGGCCGATAAATATTTTTAAATCTATCCTCCTGAAATTGCATCTAGGATTTGGACATCTTTTGCTATAAATCTTTGCTTCCTTGGAATAAAAATATTCTCTACATTTTTATTATTCTAATATTGATTCAGCTTTGGAGTTAATTTACATGCAAAGCAAATAATTTACCCAAACTTGTAAAGGATATGCATTATCAGAACACAACACCTGCAGGACAAAAGAGAGGTTAATTTCATTGTTGCTCCAAAGCAAAAGGAGATCATTATGGAGCCTGCAGTAACCAAGCTCTGTGAAATAGCTGCATCAGTCATTAACTTTCCAGCACTAAATTTCATATCAAACTCAATTAACTACTACATAGCCTTTAATGACAATATTTTTTCAGATGCAGCTCTTGTTTACTAATAAGATTTCACATCACGACTATCTCTGTTCCATTACTTCCTCCATGTTAATATTCAGGTCTTGATTTTCTCCAAAGAAAATGGGGCAATGAAAATTTCATTTGCTAAAATTCTCCTTGAATTATGTTTTAACATTTCAAGTGTGTTAATGTAATGCTTTAGAAGCTAAAGGGAACGATTATATAGGAAGCTAAAGTCATCTATGTCTATCCTCAGGATTGATTAAGTTTCCTATTTATACACGTTTCTCCCACAACATTGCTGTGTTGGAATTTATCAGGATAGTAACCATCTAAATTGAAAATGCCCCTTAGTATATTTTTATCACAGTGAAAGTCAAAGCCTAGAATAACAAAAAGGCACAAAATTAATGTCATCAGGAAACAATTTACTCAGCTAATTAGCATAACATTCTCATATAAAAAGACAGATGGATTAAGGGATCAGGTCATTCATAGCCCACAGCAAACTGCTTCAGTCTTTAATCCCCTGCTGTTACCTATCAACCGGTACTCTTTTTACGGATTTAGATAGATCCCTGGGAAGATTTAGATTCTCCCATTAGATTGATTCACCTTGTTCCTTTAACTTTTTATTGATGATATATTTCATTATATCCTGACTAAAACAATAACAAGAACTCTAATTTAGTTAGCAGCTAAAGAATTGAACTAAAGGCATATCTCCACATTTCTCATACACGCACACACACACACACGCACACACATGGTGCCCTGCAGTGCTAACAGGCTCCAGCTTGAAGACAACCATAGAAGAGTTATATATATCCTACTTCAATAAAAGTTGGGATTTCATGCTATATATACAACATTCAAGACAATAGGAATAGCACAGCAACAGCCAGTAATTACTATGAAAAATATCAAATTATTTACTTGGAAATAGTCAATCAGCATAGAGTACAGATTTCCATGAGTCCTTTGAAAAATGTTTCCAAAAATAATATCTAAGAAAATTATCAGTGAATATGTTTGATCTATTGTGTAGAAACCAAAACCAACAAATGAAACAAATGAAAGAAAAAGCCTCTGGGGAAAAAAAAAAATTATTTTAAAGTTTTAGCCTACAGGGAGATAATTTATTTTCTTTGGACTATTGTATGAGCTTTCTAGGACTGCCATAACAAAGTACCACAATATAGGTGGCTTAAAAAACAAACAAACATTTATTGTCTCGTATCTCTGTAAGCTAGAAGCCTGAAATCAAGGTGCTGGCAAGATTGGTTCCTTCTGAAAAGTTCTGACTTAAAGTCCGTTCCATGTCTCTCTTCTAGTTTCTGGTGGTTGCCAGCAATTTTTGGTGTTCCTTGATTTGTACCTGCGTCACCCCACTGTCTGCCTCCGTCATTACATGGTCTTCTTTCCTATATTTCTTTATGTCTCTCTGTGCCCATATTTTCCTACTTTATAAAGAAACCAGTCATTGAATTAGGGCCCATCCCATTTCAATATAACCCTATTTCAAAATGACAACATCTGCAATAATCTATTTCCAAATAAGGTCACATTCACAAGTATTGGGATTAGGATTTCATTTTGGAAACACAATTCAACACACAATGACAACAAACAATCAGAATGTCAGTTTATTAATTTATAACAAGAACTATGTTATATAAAATAAAATTCTCACTTCAGCATAAACAGCACATACTTTCCACCCAAACGCACACCTGTATGGGAAAACAAAATGTAGTCATATGATAGCTGAGTATGTATTAGATCAGAAAAATAAAGTTCGATGATTAGAATATTTAACACTGTCAAGCTAATATAAATGGGTACATGCTTTTATTTTTATTGTAGGAAGGCTTACCAATTTAGTTGGCAATTTCACTTGCCCAGACTTCCTATGTCAGGAATTGGACTTCTACTTAGATGGAAAAGATATTTATGCCTTAAAGATTCATCTGTAGCTCAGTTTCCATAGGCAACTAATTCTCCTTTCATTGACAGACTCTTTCTATAACTATGTTAATGAATTCAGTCCCAGCAGAGTAAAATCCTCTGACTTTACACCCCTTAGGTTATTTTACAATGCTTAAGTTTCAGAAGGCATCCTTCCTTCTCTTAGTTTTATATATTTATAAAAGGTTATATAAAACTAAGAGGGTTGTAATTTTGTAGCCATCTTTCTGGTTATCCCCATGAAAATATGTGTGTGTGTGTATTGATACATACATATATATTTTATTTATATGTGTGTGTATATGTGTGTATATATATATTTATATAAATATATATATGCAAGACTATATGTATACAGTCTTTTCCTATTTGGAGACCCATTAAAGTATTTTTTTCTTCTCATTCTTTTACTTCAACGATGATATACAATTAGTTCTGTTATACACAAATACACATATACATACACATATACATACATATATATGTATGTGTGTGTGTATATATATTTTAATAATCAAAGTAACAATTTATTTTGAACATATTATTTGCCAGAATTTATACGGCATACTTTGCATTCACTAACCTATTTAATTTTTAATATTTAAATGGGATAATTATTATTATTTATTTTTCAAAGATGGGGACACCAAGGCTTGTGCTACCCCTAAGCCTTGGTGTCACACCTCAATGTTGCCCATTCTCCATAGACTGTAAAATAGAAGTTAAAATTACTTTTGCCCAAAATCAAATATCTTGCATCATATTGCATTCCTTTTGGCAACCTGCATTTTTCAGCAGCCTGCAATTTCCCTATAACCGGAAATTTTGAAACTCCATGCCGTCGTGTGTAATATTTTCTGCATGAAAAATGTGTCATTTCAACTTATCTAACTCCTCATTACTATTTAAGGTAAGGTAGAAATGCCAACTTTGTCAAGAAAGTTTTAGAAAAAAGTTGAAAATAACAGTCTCTTGGTCCACAATCACATAGCCCTTTGTTTATAATAAACACCATATTATATTATTCTGTTAATAGTCAGCTGTTTATTCATCTCCTTCACCAGACTCTAACGGTCATTAGGTACTTGCTAATTCATTTACTAATTAATTAAAGAAATTTGAGGAGAATATCAAGAATAACTCTCTACTTGTTTCCATCCACCATTCATCGCTCATTTTCTTAATTGTTCATTCACAGTGTACATATATAGTGGTGTCAGAAATGTTAAGCCACACCTCCATGAGAAACAACTTTATTAACCAGAGCACTGTGCTTGTATACACTTCCTTTCACCTTTAATTTTACAGTCTCCTCTCATTTTTGAAGTTCCTTATTTCAGCACGTTTTCCCCACCCACCTCAGTGATGTTATTTCATACATTTTCAATACAATTATAATATTTTGTCACACTGCATTCCATCGTGCAATCCCTCTACTTCCTAAATGATAGGTTTTTTTCAAGTTGAATAAATTAATGCTTCCTCCTCAAGCTCAAAAACTCTATGGATTTTGAGAAATGCATACTGTTATGTCCGCCATTTCAATATCATAAAAAATAGTTTCAGTATAGTAAAAAAATTTTTCTTTCTTGTTTCACATAGTTTAACCCTACTTCCTCTCCCCTCACCTCTGGAAGCACTAATCTTTTTTACTATATTGTTTTTCCTTTTTTACCACGTCATATAGTTACAAACATTTGGTATGGGGCATTTGCAGACTAATTTCTTTCACAGAGCAATAAATATTGAATATTCATGTATTTATTCCTGTAGATTTATATGTCTTTCTTCTTTTCTGGGTGTACCACAGTTTATCAATTTAAGGTTTAAGGCCATGTAGGTTGCTGTCAGTTTTTGATAATTATAAAAAAGAGCTCTGATAAACATTCACATTTTTATGTGATATAAATTATCAAATCACTGGGATAAATATATAGAAGCATGATAGCTGAAGAGCATGGTGAGACGATGTTTAGATTTGTAAGAAACTGCCAACCTGTCTTCCAGTGTGCCAGTACCATGTTTAAAATTCCCTTCAGCAAACAGCTACTATTGCTCTACATTTTCACCAGAATTTGAAATACTTCGGTTCATGGATTTAAGCCATTCTAACTGATGTGTGGTAGTAACACAATTGTTTTAATTTGTGTTTCTCTAAAGAAAAAAAATGCTGTTGAGCATGTTTTTATATGCTAGTTGCCATGGGTATTTTGGGGGCAGGGGTGAGGTGTCTTTTCAGATTCTATGCACATTTGTAATTGGCTTGTTTGCTTTCTTATTATTCAGTTTTCAGAGTTATTCATAGTGTAGATATCAGTACTTTATTAGCTATATGATTTGCAGATATTTTCTCCTACTTTGTGACTTGTCTTTTAACTCTCTGGAGTCTTTCACAGAGCAGAAAATTCCGTTTTAAATTTAACAAACTCTAACATCATTTTTTTTTCTTTTGTAGCTAGAACTTTGGGTATTAATATTATATCTAAAAATCCGTGATCAAACCTAATGTCTCTCATAACATGTAAAGCATACTTTCTTTTCTAACTATTCTAGTGGTTTCCCCAGAGTATCCAATACACATTTGTTACTAATCTAAGATCACCTTCAAGTAGCACTCCACCGGTTCATATGTAGTTCAGATACCTTAATAGAAGAGTCCCAGTTCATCCTTCCTGTCTTTTGTAACATTACCATCAGTCATTTCACTTACCCACATGCTGTGATTGTCCAACACATTTACTAACATTACTTTAGACAAACATATAGTTTACATAAATTTAGAATAAGACGAATAAAATGTTTTTTTTTTTTTTGAGACGGAGTCTTGCTCTGTCGCCCGAGCTGGAGTGCAGTGGCCGGATCTCAGCTCACTGCAAGCTCCGCCTCCCGGGTTTACGCCATTCTCCTGCCTCAGCCTCCCAAGTAGCTGGGACAACAGGCGCCAGCCACCTCGCCCGGCTAGTTTTTTTGTATTTTTTAGTAGAGACGGGGTTTCACTGTGTTAGCCAGGATGGTCTCGAACTCCTGACCTCGTGATCCGCCCGTCTCGGCCTCCCAAAGTGCTGGGATTACAGGCTTGAGCCACCGCGCCCGGCAAGAAGAATAAAATGTTTTATTTTTCTGTCATTTTTTTTTTTTTTTCTTTTTCAACACACTTGCTTTCTTATTGTAAATACAAGTTTCTGACCTATATCATTCCCCTTCTCCATGAATAGCCTCTTTTAACACATTTGCAGGAAAGTTTTCTGGTACTATATTTCCTTAGTGTTTTATTATCTGGTAAATTCTGATTTCTCTTCTGCTTTTGAAGTATAATTTTGCTAGATACAGAATTATAAGTTGGTGCATTTATTCCTTTAACACTTTAAACATTTCCCTCTACTCTCTCCTTGCTTGCCTGGTTTCTTACTGGAAGTGGGCTGAAATCCTTGCCCTTTTTTCTCTACAAAGAATGTAGATTTCATTCCAGATCCTCTCAAGATTTTCTCTTTGTCTATTTATTGATTTATTTTATTTTATTGTACAGATAGGAAATGCTATGTCTGGTGCTGTATTTTTGTTGTTTGTCATGAATGATATTCTCTGAGCCTCCTGGATCGGTGGTTTGTTTCATGTCATTATGCTTTAAAATTTCTTGACCATTACTCATTAAATAGATTCTCCTCATTTGTCTCTTTCTCTTCTTTCTGCTATTCCAGTTACCTATTTTGTACAACTTTAGAAACTGCCCAGCAGATCTTAAATGTTCTTCATTTTCTTTTTCATTTATTTTCTCTTGACACTTTGTTTTAAAAAGTATTTTTGACCTATCTTTAGTTTCACTAATTCTTTCCCCAAACATGTCTGGTCTACTAATGAAACCATTGAAAGCATTTTTAAAAAATTCTATTGGAGTTATTTTATTTTCTAGCCTTTTCTTTTGGTTCTTTGTTAGAATTTTCATCTCTCTGCTTACACTAATAATCTTTTCTTGAATATTTTCTGCATTTTCCACTAGTATCTTTAACATCTTAATCACAGTTATGCAAAGTTTCTTGATTGCTATTTCCAAAATATGCATCATCATCACTGAGTCTTGTTCTGATGATCATCCTGTCTCTTTAGATTGTGATTTTTTTCCTTGCCTTTTACCATGTTTTGTAATTTTTTTGCCATTGCTGAGAGCCAGACATGTTGTATTGATAATAGATATTGAGATAAATTGATGCTGAGATAAATTGATACTGAGATAAAGTTAAACTGAGGATATATGGTAATCTGTCTTGGAGTTGGACTCCATTTAATATTTGTTATAGCTCAAGTTTCTGAAGATTTCAAATTCCTCTAGTGTCCTTGTTTTTGTCTCCTCTGTTAACTTTGGGTTTCCTTAAGTACTCGTCTTCAAACAGTGTCTGTTCCTTGTAGCTCTTCTGTCTGTCCCCTTATATTGGAGTCATGTTGGTTTAAATTTTATACTATAAGTTAGAAAAATATGTTCTATAGTGTTCTGATTGAATATCAGTCTTTCAGTGGCCCTATGTCTTAGGTTATGACTTTTACAACTGTTTTGCCAGTAGTTTATCTTTTGTCCCTATTACAGGACTGCCAGATTCCTACGCCCACTGAGCAGAAATAGACCAATACACTGAGATATCATAATTTGCAGCAGAAAAAGGGTTTAATAATCACAAGGCCAGTGGGCAAAGTGATGGAAAGAATCCTCAACCTTCAAGTCTGTCTGCTAGAGGGGTTCTGGACAAGGGTTGTTAAGGGGATTGTGGTGGGCCAGGGTCTGGAGAATTGGAGTTGTTGATTGGTCAGGTCAAGGAAGATTAAATCATCACGATGTGAAAACTGCATTCTTCCATGAGCCGGCTCCTTGCTGGGCCCTTCAGATCAACTGGCATCAACAGTTTTATCAGTATGCCTAACATAAAGGAGAAACTCAAACAGAAAGCATATCATCTCACATGCCTTCGATTTTATCTACAGAAAAGAAAAGGAACACAGTCTTGTGACAAGGGCTACACTATCCTGGGGGAGTAAGCAGCAACTAGCTACAAGGAAGTGGGTCAAATTGGGAAGTGGATTTCAAGATTGCCACAAATTATTCTGCAAGACTAGTTGAATTTTATTTTCTCCCTTAATTGGTTTATAAAATTTTCTTTGGGACAGTTTCATCCTTCATCCCCTTTAGATGAGAAAAAAAGGTTAAATGGGGAGGTGCCAAGATGGCCAATTAGAAGCAGCGGTGGTCTGTGACTCCCACCTAGAAGAACAAAACAGCGAGTGTATTCTGCACCTTCATCTGAGGTATCCAGATTCACTCACTGGGACTGACTAGGTGATTGGCATGACCCACAGAGAGCAAGGAAAAGCAGGGTGGAGCCATGCCTCACTTGGGAGCTGCACGGGGCAAGGGGCACTCCCACCCCCAGTCAAGGGATGCAGTGAGTGGGTGTGCCACCTTTCCTGAGAAACCATGCTTTTTCCATGGATCTGTGCAACCCACAGATCAGGAGACCCCCTTGTGAGCCCGCACCACCAGAGCCTTGGGTGCCAAGCACAGAGCTGTGCAGACTTTCATCACTGCTCAGGCTGTGGTCAGTGGCAGCAGGCTGGAGACTGTCTGAGATGACTGAGTTCCCAGGGGAAGGGATGGTTGCCATCACTGTGGCTCCAGTTGGCTCTTTTCCACTGGTGGTGCTGGGGAGACAAGGGAGGTTTACACCAGGAGCACAGCATCTGTGGCAGATCATGGTCAGACTGCTTTTTTAGGTGGAACCTTGATCCATCCCTACTCATGGGGTGGGGCCCCTGCTATAGGAATTTCACCAACTCCAGACAGAGGTTTATGGACAGAACTCTGATCTTCCTGGGCAGAACTCCTGTGGGGAGGGGCAGCCACAGTCTCTGCAGTTCAGCAGACTGAGTCTTTCCTGCCTGCTGGCTCTGAATCGTCTGGACAGTCTGGACAAGGGAGATTCCCTCCAGTGCAGTGCACCCTCTCTGCCAAGGGGCAGCCAGAGTGCTTTGTTAAGTGGTCCCTCATCCTGTACATACTCCTTAACTGATTGAGATCCCCAACAGGGTCTCCAGGCACCTTATACAGGAGTGTTCCTGCTGGCATCACGTCAGTGCCCCCCTGGGATGGAACTCCCAGAGGAAGGAGCAGACAGCCATCATTGCTGTCCTGCAGGCTTCACTGGTGACAACTCCAGGTGGGGGAGGGACCAAGTGAATAGGGTCTGGAGTGGACCCCCAGCAAACTGCAGCAACCCTAAGGAAGAGGGTCTGACTGTTAAAAGAAAAACAAACAAACAGAAAACAACAACAAAACAACATCCACAAAAATGACCACACAAAAACCCCTTCCAAAGATCAGCAGCCTTAAAGTTTGAAGATAGATAAACTCACGAAGATGAGCAAGAATCAATGCAAAAATGCTGAAAACTCAAAAATCCAGAATGCCTCTTCTCCAAATGATTGCAACACCTCTCCAGCAAGGGCACAGAACTGGGTGGAGGCTTGAGGTAGATGAACTGAGAGAAGCAGGCTTCAGAAAGTGGATAATAACAAATTTTGCTGAGCTAAAGTGTGTTCTAAAACAATGCAAAGAAGCTAATAACCATGAAAACATTATAGAAGCTGTTAACCAGAATAACCAGTTTACGGAGGAACATAAATGACCTGATGGACTTGAAACACACAATACGAGAACTTCACAATGCAACCACAAGTATAAATAACCAAATAGGCCAAGCAGAGGAAAGAATCACAGAGCTCAAAAATTATCTTGCTGAAATAAGAAAGGCAGATAAGATTAGAGAAAAAAACTGAAAAGGAATGAAAAAAAATCAGAGAACAATGGAATTACGTAAAAAAGACTGAACCTACAACTGATTGAGGTACCTGAAAGAAATATGGATAACAAAACCAAGTTGGAAAACACACTTCAGGAAATCATTCAGGAAAATTTCCCCAACCCAGCAAGACAGGCCAACATTCAAATTCAGGAAATTCAGATGACTTCAGTAAGATACTCCATGAGAAGATCAACCCAAAACACACAATCGTCAGTACCTCCAAGGTCAAAATGAAGGAAAATTGTTAAGGGCCAGGTCACCTACAAAGGGAAGTCCATCAGAATAACAGTGGACTCCTCAGCAGAAACCCTATAAGCCAAAAGAATTGGGGGCTAATATTCAGTAATCTTAAATAAAAGAATTTCCAGCTCAGAATTTTATATCTGGCCAAACTAAGCTTCATAAGCAAAGGAAAAATAAAATCCTTTTCAGACAAGCAAATACTGAGGGAGTTCAGCACAACCAAGCCTGCCTTGCAATAGCTCCTGAAGGAAGTACTGAATATGGAAAGGGAAAACCATTACCAGCCACTACAAAAACACAGTGAAACACATAGACCAATGATACTATGAAGCAACAACAATAACAAGTCTGCAAAATAACCAGATAGCATCATAATGACAGGAACAAATTCACACATAACAATATTAACCTTAAATGTAAATGGACTGAGTATACCAATTAAAAGACACAGACCGGCAAACTGGATAAAGAGACAAGATCCACCAGTGTGCTGTATTCAAGCGAACCATCTCAAATGCAAAGACACACATAGGCTCAAAATAAAGAGATGGAGGAAAATTTACCAAGCAAATGGAAAGCAGAAAAAGGTAGGGTTGAAATTCTAGTTTCTGAGAAAACAAGCTTTAAATCAACAAATATTAAAAAAAGATAAAGAAGGGAATGACATAATGGTGAAGAGTTCAATTCATCAAGAAGAGGTAACTACCCTAAGTACGCATGCACCCAATTCTAGAGGACCCACATTCATAAAACAAGTTCTTAGAGACCTACAAAGAGACTTAGACTCTCACATAATAATAGTGGGAGACTTTAACACCCCACTGTCAATATTAGACAAATTATCAAGACAGAAAATTAACAAGGATATTCAGGACTCAAACTCAGCTCTAGATCAAGTGAACCTGATAAATATCTACAGAACTCTCCATTCAAAACAACAGAATATACATTCATCTTGGAGTTACATGGCACTTACTCTAAAATCGATCACATTATTCGAAGTAAAACACTTCTCAGCAAATGCAAAATAACTAAAATCATGACAGTCTCTCAGACCACAGTACAATCAAATTAGAACTCAAGATTAAGAAACTCAAAATTGCACAACTACATGGAAATGTATCAACCTGCTTCTGAATGACTCCTGAGTAAAAAAATGAAATTAAGGCAGAAATCAATAAGTTATTTGAAACTAATGAGAACAAAGAGACAATGTCCCAGAATCTCTGGGATACAGCTAAAACAGCATTGAGGGAAATGTATAGCACTAAATGTCCACATCAGAAAGCTAGAAATATCTCAAATCGACATCCTGACATCACAATTTAAAGAACTAGAGAACCAAAAACAAACAAACCCCAAAGCTAGCAGAAGGCAAGAAATAAGTAAGATCAGAGCAAAACTGAAGGAGACGGAGACAGGAAAACCCCTTCAAAAAATCAACAAATCCAGGAGCTGTTTTTTTTTTTTTTTTTTTTTTAATTAACAAAATAGTCCTTTAGCTAGACTAATAAGAAAAGAGAGAAGATCAAATAGACACAATAAAAAATGATAAAGGGCATATCAACACTGAATTTACAGAAATACAAACAACCATCAGAGAATACTATAAACACCTCTATGCAAATAAGCTAGAAAATCTAGAAGAAATGGATAAATTCCTGGACACATAAACCCTCCTAAGATTGAACCAGGAAGAAACTGAATCCCTGAATAGACCAATAACAAGTTCTGAAATTAAGGCAGTGATATATAGCCTATCAACCAATGAAAGACAAGAACCAGATGGAATTATGGTAGAATTCTGCCAGATGTACAAAGAGGAGTCAATGCTATTTCTTCAGAAACTATTCCAAATGTTTGAAGAGAGAGACTCCTCCCTACTTCATTTTATAAGGCCAACATCATCCTGATGCCAAAGTCTGACAGAGATACAACAAAACAAGGAAACTTCAGGCCAATATCCCTGATGAACATCAGTGCAAAAATGCTCAATAAAATACTGGCAAACCAAATCCAGCAGCACATCCAAAAGCTTATCCACCACAATCAAGTTGGCTTCATCCCCGGGATACAAGGCTGGTTCAACATACGCAAATCAATAAACCTAATCCATCGCATTAACAGAACTAAAGATAAAAACCTCATAATTATCTCAATAGATGCAGAAAAGGCCTTTCAACAAAACTTCATGTTAAAATTCAACATCCCTTCATGTTAAAAACTCTCAATAAGTTAAGTATTAAAGGACCATGCCTCAAAATATTAAGAGCCGTTTATGACAAACCAACAACCAATATCATAATGAATGGGAAAAAGCAGTAAGCATTTTCATTGAAAAGAGGCACATGACAAGGATGCCCTCTCTCACCACCCCTATTCAACATAGTATTGGAAGTTCTGGCCAGGCTAATCGAGCAAGAGAAAGAAACAAATGATATTCAAATAGGAAGAGAGGAAGCCAGATTGTCTCTGCAGATGACATGATCCTTTATCTAGAAAACGCCATTGTCTCAGCTCAAAAGCTTTTTTAAGCTGATAAACAACTTCAGCAAAATCTCAGGATACAAAATCAATGTGCAAAAATCACAAGGATTCCTACACACTAACAACAGACAAGCAGAGAGCCAAATCATGAATGAACTCCAATTCCACAATTGTTACAAAGATAATAAAATACCTAGGATTACAGCTAAGAAGGGAAGTGATAGAAAGAATCAATATGATTTAAATGGCCGTACTACTCAAAGTAATTTATAGATTCAATGCTATTCCCCTTATACTACCATTGACATTCTTCACAGAATTAGAATAATCTGTTTTAAAATTCATATGGACAAAAAAGAGTCTGTATAGCAGAGACAATGTTAAGCAAAAATAGCAAAGCTGGAGGGATCATGCTACCTGACTTCAAACTACACTACAAGGCTACCAAACCAGCATGTAAACAAAACAGCATGAGTGGGGTTCAAAAGCAGACACACAGACCAATAGAACAGAATTGAGAACTCAGAAATAAGACCACACAGCTACAACCATCTGATCTTCAACAAACCTGACAAAAACAAGCAATGGGGAAAGAATTTTCTATTTAATTAATGGTCTGGAAGAACTGGTTAGCCATATGCAGAAAATTGAAACTGGACCCCCTTCCTTACACCTTATAAATTAGCTCAAGATAGGTCCTGAAGGAAGCCCTAAATATGGAAAGGAACAACAGGTACCAGCCATTGCAAAAACATGCCAAAATGTAAAGACCATCGAAGCTAGGAAGAAACTGCATCAACTAACGAGCAAAATAACTAGTTAATATCATAATGACAGGATCAAGTTCACACATAACAATATTAACCTTAAATGTCAATGGACTAAATGCTCCAATTAAAAGACACAGACTGGCAAACTGGATCAAGAGTCAAGACCCATCAGTCTGCTGTATTCAGGAGACCCATCTCACATGCAGAGACATACATAGGCTCAAAATAAAGGGATGGAGGAAGATCTACCAAGCAAATGGAGAACAAAAAAAAGCAGGGGTTGCAATCCTAGTCTCTGATAAAACAGACTTTAAATCATCAAAGATCAAAAGAGACAAAGAAGGCCATTACATAATGGTAAAGGGATCAATTCAACAGAAGAGCTAACTCTCCTAAATATATATGCACCCAATACAGGAGCACCCAGATTCATAAAGCAAGTCCTTAGAGACCTACAAAGAGACTTAGACTCCCATACAATAATAATGGGAGACTTCAACACTCCACTGTCAACATTAGACAGATCAACGAGACAGAAAGTTAACAAGGATATCCAGGAATTGAACTCATCTCTGCACCAAGCGGACCTAATAGACATCTATAGAACTCTCCAGCCCAAATCAACAGAATAGACATTCTTCTCAGCACCACATCGCACTTATTCCAAAATTGACCACATAATTGGAAGTAAAGCACTCCTCAGCAAATGTACAAGAACAGAATTATAACAAACTGTCTCTCAGACCACAGTGCAATCAAACTAGAACTCAGGACTAAGAAACTCAATCAAAACCGCTCAACTACATGGAAACTGAATAACCTGCTCCTGAATGACTACTGGGTACATAACGAAATGAAAGCAGAATAAAGATGTTCTTTGAAACCAATGAGAACAAAGATACAACATACCAGAATCTCTGGGACACATTTAAAGCAGTGTGTAGAGGGAAATTTATAGCACTAAATGCCCACAAGAGAAAGCAGGAGAGATCTAAAATTGACACTCTAACATCACAATTAAAAGAACTAGAGAGGCAAGAGCAAACACATTCAAAAGCTAGCAGAAGGCAAGAAATAACTAAGATCAGAGCAGAACTGAAGGAGATAGAGACACAAAAAACCCTCAAAAAAATCAATGAATCCAGGAGTTGGTTTTTTGAAAAGATCAACAAAATTGACAGACCGCTAGCAAGAGACAAAGAAAGAAGAAAAGAGAGAGGAATCAAATAGTCACAATAAAAACTGATAAAGGGGATATCACCACCGACCCCACAGAAATACAAAAACCATCAGAGAATACTATAAATGCCTCTACGCAAATCAACTAGAAAATCTAGAAGAAATGGATAATTTCCTGGACACTTACACTCTCCCAAGACTAAACCAGGAAGAAGTTGAATCCCTGAATAGACCAATAGCAGGCTCTGAAATTGAGGCAACAACTAATAGCCTACCCACCAAAAAAAGTCCAGGACCAGATGGATTCACAGCTGAATTCTACCAGAGGTACAAGGAGGAGCTGGTACCATTCCTTCTGAAACTATTTCAATCAATAGAAAAGAGGGAATCCTCCCTAACTCTTTTTATGAGGCCAACATCATCCTGATACCAAAGCTGGCAGAGACACAACAAAAAAAGAGGAATTTTAGACCAATATCCCTGATGAACATCGATGCAAAAATCCTCAATAAATACTGGCAAACCGGATTCAGCAGCACATCAAAAAGCTTATCCACCATGATCAAGTGGGCTTCATCCCTGGGATGCAAGGCTGGTTCAACATCCGCAAATCAATAAACGTAATCCAGCATATAAACAGAACCAAAGACAAGAACCACATGATTATCTCAATAGATGCAGAAAAGGCTTTTGACAAAATTCAACAGCCCTTTATGCTAAAAACGCTCAATAAATTCGGTATTGATGGAACGTACCTCAAATAATAAGAGCTATTTATGACAAACCCACAGCTAATATCATACTGAATGGGCAAAAACTGGAAAAATTCCCTTTGAAAACTGGCACAAGACAGGGATGCCCTCTCTCATCACTCCTATTCAACATAGTGTTGGAAGTTCTGGCTAGGGCAATCAGGCAAGAGAAAGAAATCAAGGGTATCCAGTTAGGAAAAGAAGAAGTCAAATTGTCCCTGTTTGCAGATGACATGATTGTATATTTAGAAAACCCCATTGTCTCATACCCAAAAATCCTTAAGCTGATAAGCAACTTCAGCAAAGTCTCAGGATACAAAATTAATGTGCAAAAATCACAAGCATTCTTATACACCAGTAACAGACAAGCAGAGAGCCAAATCAGGAATGAACTTCCATTCACAATTGCTTCAAAGAGAATAAAATACCTAGGAATCCAGCTTACAAGGGATGTAAAGGACCTCTTCAAGGAGAACTACAAACCACTGCTCAGTGAAATCAAAGAGGACACAAACAAATGGAAGAACATACCATGCTCATGGATAGGAAGAATCAATATCGTGAAAATGGCCATACTGCCAAGGTCATTTATAGATTCAATGCCATCCCATCAAGCTACCAATGACTTTCTTCACAGAATTGGAAAAAACTGCTTTAAAGTTCATATGGAACCAAAAAAGAGCCCGCATTGCCAAGACAATCCTAAGTCAAAAGGACAAAGCTGGAGGCGTCACGCTACCTGACTTCAAACTATACTACAAGGCTACAGTAACCAAAATAGCATGGTACTGGTACCACAACAGAGATATAGACCAATAGAACAGAACAGAGTCCTCAGAAATAATACCACACATCTACAGCCATCTGATCTTTGACAAACCTGAGAGAAACAAGAAATGGGGAAAGGATTCCCTATTTAATAAATGGTGCTGGGAAAATTGGCTAGCCATAAGTAGAAAGCTGAAACTGGATCCTTTCCTTACCCCTTATACGAAAATTATTCAAGATGGATTAGAGACTTAAATGTTAGACCTAATACCATAAAAACCCTAGAAGAAAATCTAGGTAATACCATTCAGGACATAGGCATGGGCAAGGACTTCATGTCTAAAACACCAAAAGCAACGGCAGCAAAAGCAAAAATTGACACATGGGATCTAATTAAACTAAAGAGCTTTTGCACAGCTAAAGAAACTACCATCAGAGTGAACAGGCAACCTACAGAATGGGAAAAATTTTTGCAACCTACTCATCTGACAAAGGGCTAATATCCAGAATCTACAAAGAACTCAACAAATATACAAGAAAAAAACAAACAACCCCATCAAAAAGTGGGCAAAGCATATGAACAGACATTTCTCAAAGAAGACATCCATACAGCCAACAGACACATGAAAAAATGCTCATCATCACTCGCCATCAGAGAAATGCAAATCAAAACCACAATGAGATACCATCTCACACCAGTTAGAATGGCAATCATTAAGAAGTCAGGAAACAACAGGTGTTGGAGAGGATGTGGAGAAATGGGAACACTTTTACACTGTTGGTGGGATTGTAAACTAGTTCAACCATTATGGAAAACAGTATGGCGATTCCTCAAGGATCTAGAACTAGATGTACCATATGACCCAGCCATCCCACTACTGGGTATATACCCAAAGGATTATAAATTACTCTACTACAAAGACACATGCATACGTATGTTTATTGCGGCACTATTCACAATAGCAAAGACTTGGAATCAACCCAAATGTCCATCTGTGACAGACTGGATGAAGAAAATGTGGCACATATACACCATGGAATACTATGCAGCCATCAAAAAGGATGAGTTGCGTCCTTTGTAGGGACATGGATGCAGCTGGAAACCATCATTCTTAGCAAACTATCACAAGAAGAGAAAACCAAACACCGCATGTTCTCACTCATAGGTGGGAACTGAACAATGAGATCACTTGGACTTGGGAAGGGGAACATCACACACTGGGGCCTATCATGGGGAGGGGGGGGGGAGGAGGGATTGCATTGGGGAGTTATACATGATATAAACATCATGCACATGTACCCTGGAACTTAAAGTATAATAAAAAAATAAAAATAAAAAATAAAAAAAAAAAAAGACTTAAATGTAAAATCTAAAACTATAAAAACCCTGGAAGAAAATCTAGGCAATACCATTCAGGACATAGGCATAGACAAAGATTTCATGACAAAAATGCCAAAAACAATAGCAACAAAAGCAAAAATTAACAAATGGGGTCTAATTAAATTAAAGAGTTCTGCTCAGAAAAAGAAACTGTCATCAGAGTGAACAGAGAAGCTACAGAATGCGTGAAAAATTTTGCTATCTATCCATCTGACAAAGGTCTAATATCCAGAATTTATAAGGAACTTAAACAAATTTACAAGAAAAAAAAAACAAACAGCTATATTAAAAAGTGGGCAAAGGATATGAACAGGCGCTTCTCAAAAGAAGACATTTATGTGGCCAACAAACATGCAAAAAAAAAAAAAGTTCAACATCACTAATCATTGGAGAAATGCAAATCAAAACCACAATGAGATACCATCTCACACTAGTCAGAATGGCAATTATTAAAAAGTCAAGAAATAACTGATGCTGCTGAGGTTGTAGACAAATAGGAATGCTTTTACACTATTGGTAGGAATGTAAATTAGTTCAACCATTGTGGAAGACTGTGGGAATTGCTCAAAGTCCTAAAACCAGAAATATCATTTGACCCAGCAATCCCGTCACTGGGTATGTACCCAAAGGGATGTAAATCATTTTATTATAAAGATACATGCATGTGTATGTTCATTGTAGCACTATTTACAATAGCTAATACATGAAATCAACCAAAATGCCCATCAATGATAGACTAGGTAAACAAAATGTGGTACATATATAACATGGAATACTATGCAGCCATAAAAGGAAATGAGATGAAGTCCTCTGCAGGGACATGGATGGAGCTGAAAGCCATGTTGTCCTTCCTGGCCTTATAATAATAATAATAATAATAATAATAATAATAATAATAAAAGCTATACAAATTGAAAATCAATGACTTTTCTTGAGTCCATCAGAAAACTGAGAAAGCAGGGCAAACATCACCATAAAATTGAGAGAAACTGGCACATCAGAGAGTCATAGTCAAGATCATACAACATGCATGAAGAACATGCATGTTCACATTTATAAGCATGAGTGTGACAATGAGAACGCATACACACAGGGAGAGGAACAACACACACTGGGGTCTGTTAGCAGGGGCAGAGAGAGGGAGAGTATCAGGAAAAATAGCAAATGCGTGCTAGCCTTAATATATAGGCGATGGGTTGGTAGGTGCAGCAAATTCACCACGGCACACATTTACTTATGTAACAAACCTGCATGTCCTGAATATGTACCCCTGAACTTAACATAAAATAAAATAAAGAATTGGAGAATTTCTCCCTGGGAAGAAAAAATGGTTAAATGAATCAATGCCTTTCTTCTGGGTGTAAAATAAGGCTCTGGTAATATCCTTTTCCCTAAAAGGTATGTTTTTGTTTTGAAGAAGGCTCTTGTATGTCACTATGATTACTATTCCTCTATCTCTGCCAGTTTTAAAAATATTTTTTTCTCAGCTTTTTACCATTAGGACCCAGTGGGTTCCTGGATGCCAAATTCATGCAAGTCTGAAGTAAGACAACTGTCCCCATGAGCTTCTTCCCTCACACGAATCCATACTAGGCCTCCACAAATTAGTTAAAATTACTACTGAAGTGTTCATACAAGTTATGGCCCTAGCCACTTCTGCTTCGGGAAGTAGATCTTGACTATGACTCTCTGATGTTCCAGTTTCTCTCAATTTTATGGTGATGTTTGCCCTGCTTTCTCAGTTTTCTGATGAACTCAAGAAAAGTCATTGATTTTCAATTTGTATAGCTTTTATTATTATTATTATTATAAGGCCAGGAATGACAACTTCTGTGGTCTTCACATGTTGGTAATAAATCCAAAAGGACTGTAATGTATTTGTTTTCTCATTTTTTAAAACCAAATATTTGAAGCTATTTTATTAAGGATTTCCTTTTCCTCAAAAAGTGAATGCATTAAATATAACCTACTTATTATACATTCATGAGAAAGATATTTCATTGTATATAATCAGAACTGTAGACCTACAAACATTTGGACTTTATCTGAGGTAAATAATAAGAGATCATACCATTAGTTAAAATTAAGGTATAAATTTAGATCATTATTTTTAATTGGTTATTTTTTAAAGCCAACACAACTTTAATTTACAATGTAAACTCAGGAGTGAAAGAGCATTAGGTAACTCATACTCTGTAAAGAAAATTTCAAAATTTAAAATAAAGAATGAGATTTCCCCATATTTTTGTGTTTAATTCATCAATGTTTTAAAAATATTTAAACCAGCCAAGAAGTGTGTTCAGGTTTCTATTTATTTTAAAAGTGACTTACGTATTTTTCTCACAAGGGAGGCTGATTGTAGAGGAGTTTAGAGCCTGCATAGTGGCTCCAAGTTAGCATCACTGTTCCTGGTCCTTCCATCTTTCTGCTTAGTCATATTTAACTTGTGTTTATTTCTTCATGATCAGAATACATGTCTTTCTCAACCATCATATATATGTTCTAGGTAGAAAGGACAAAACAAGAGTTTATGTTGTTCTGTCAAATTATAGAAAGTTTATTTGATAGTAAGTCAACTGTTAAAAAGTACCCCTTAAAAATAGAATAAGTATACAATATTAAAAGAAAGCATGGGACTTTACGCAATTGAGAAATCTTCAGAATTTTGCAAATTTTAAAATTTTGATCTGTGCTATCATTTATTGAATCAGTCGAAATTTGCTTCAAAAACACATAGTTGTCAAAATATGTCAGTGCCTTAGAAGAGTGCAATCTATAAGTAAAATAATTCTGAATATTCATCTGAAATAAAGTTTTAAAAGGTTTTGAATATCTACTGTCTCTCTTATTTCTTGTAATCAACATATTTCTCAACAGGAAATTTCACCATTTGCCATCAAAATGTGTTGTCTGAAACTACCACTCAAACTTTCACATAGCAAAATATTTAGACATTCTGAGGAGATGCAAAGTTTGGTAAGCAGAATAAATATGTTTTAATGTTTAATAATTATAAATGATATTTGGAAGATTATAAAGATGTTCTTAGTTCAATTAATAGAGTAAGATTTATATATTTATTAAGGGTGCTGGGTCAGATGGGGTGGCTTCCGCCTGTAACCCCAGAACTTTGGAAGCCCGAGGTGGGAGGATCACTTGAGGTCAGGAGCTCGAGACCAGACTGGCCAACATGGCGAAACCCCATCTCTACTAAAAAATATGAAAATTAGCAAGGCATGGTGGTGCTTGCCTGTAATCCCAGCTACTGAGGAGGCTAAGGCAGGAGAATCGCTTGAACCCGGGACGTTTCAGTGAGCCGAGATCTGGCCACTGCATTCCAGCTTGGTCAACACACTGAAACTCCGTCTCAAAACAAAACAAAACAAACAAAAGTGCTGGCAACAAATTATAATTCAATATTAAAATTTTTTATGTTGAAAGATGGATGAGAATTAAAACTTTGATTTTTCAACTGAGAAATTCAGTTGAGATATCTGAAATTACTGGAAAGCAAAAGGACATTTTAATGTACTGCAGAGTAGCCTAGGGTAGTGTGTGTATGTATTTCTACTAAATGCAAAACAAAGTATCAGAGAAAAATTCAATACACTTCTGCTTCTAGTTCAGGATGGGAAAAGATGGAGAAGGCTAGAAAAGATCTGCATAATGCACAAATCCATGTGATTTCTGAAGGGCAGTGTACACAATCAGTCTTGATAAACTGATAACCAGTTAGTGGATCTGCAGATTTCATCTGTGGTATTCTCTTTTAAATGATTTGTGTAGTGACTAAAAAACAGTCAGTAAATTTAAATAAACTTTTTTCCGGTTTAGTAATTGAGGTTGGCCAATGTCTACTATTAATTGTTAACTATTTCCTAATCAATAATCTGTCTTATATTAAACTGCACATACACATGACAAGAAATTTGAGTTACAACTCACACATAACTGAATAATATATGTAATGCTTATATAGGCATGCAAAAAATATTAAAATCTAGATATAAAAATAAGAAAATGAAACTACAATTTTTAAGTAATGGAATTTGTTCCAAAAAAAGGAAATGTGGTTATGCATTGATATGACAATTTTGAATCCGGCCCTCAGGCAGCACCTGAACACTGTGCTTTATTAGCTATCAACAAATTGGCTGCACTGTAAGCTGATGATGGTTTCAGGACAGCAGTGTTAATAACAATGTTCAAAGTGTCAGTCTGGAGGGGAGACATTAATTGACCGTATGAGATTATTAAGCTATAAAAATGATGTTTTATTTTGAGCATCAAAATATGATAGAGCTTCCAATGCTCTTGATGAAGTCATTATTAACACAATATGAAACTGATTTTCACTGAAGGTTTACTGTAGAGAAAATTATGTTCCACCAGGCTTCAAAATTGAGAAGAAAACAGAAAGAGTAAAGCTTAAATGCCTTTCTTCCCCACCTTCCTCCTTCACCTAGTTTGCCTGCAGACCTACACAGTTACATTCCCACATACCTCAGGTGTGTATCTCTTTGCAGATCATTTATCTTACATTTCTACATTTCCCCTTCCCCTCAATAGATGAGAAAAAGATGGTTAAATCATGGTAGATGAATATGGACCGGATCATCCCATGAACTATGTTCAATCATTGGTTTTACCTTTTAAAAAATTCTGAATGAAATGTGTAATAATTTAATATTCTAAAACTTTTTTTTTCAGGAATTTTTCCATATATTCACCATTCCTTCTAAAACAGTGGCCAGAGCAGTTAGAAAACAAAAGCATGAGAAACTGTAACTCTTACAGTTGTATTATGTCTGTATGTCTGTATGCCTCCCCAGTTCTGCAAAGATTATGAGAATATTTTTAGGTCTGTACATAGTTTTAAAATATCCCAAAATAGTCCACATAAATACATTTATTACCCTAATAATCTGCAAAATAGACATTGTCATCCTCAAGTAATATCAAAGAAATCTTATTTGCCTGCAAGATCTGAATCTGAAAATGCCAAAGCTCAAGTTTACCTAAAAGGTAAAAGGATGTAAGACCGGGGACTCAATCTGGTCTATCTAATTCTGCAAAGTTTTTTGCTATAAAAGCACTGTAGGAAATAAAACACTGGACTCTATACCTTTAGATAATAAGGATATTTATGTCACTGAACCTGAAAAGATACTGTTTAACTTTCATGTTCTATTTGTCATATGTCTTTTCTGCTTTTATATGTAATTTAGGTAATAGATACCCAAGATTCAACCTAAATTCCCATCAGTGGTAGACTGGAAAAAGAAAATACAGTACATATACACCATGAATTACTATGCAGCCATAAAAAAGAATGAGATCTGTCCTTTGCAGCAACATGGATGGAACTTGGAGGCCATTATCCTTAGCAAGCTAACACAGGAACAGAAAACTCAATACTGCATATTTTCACTTATCACTAGGAGCTAAATAATGAGAACACATTGACAGAAAGAGCAGCACAACAGACACTGGGGTGTGCTTGAGGGAGGAGGATGAGAGACGGGTGAGGTTCAGGAAAAAAAAATTGTTGGGTACTATGCTTACTACTCAGGTGACAAAATAATCTGTACATCAAACCCCTGAGTCGAGAATTTACCTAAAGAACAAATCTGCACATATTCCCATGAACCTAAAATAAAAGTTAAAATATTTAAAATAATAGTAATAACAACTAAAAAGTGTGAAATGTTGTGATAATTACTAAAATGTCAAATAGAGACATCAGGTGGGCACGTTGTTGGAAAAATAGAATGAATAGACTTGCTTGATGCAAGATTGCCCCAAACCTTCAATTTGTGAAAAAATGTATCATTTGTGAAGTGCAATAAAGTGAAGCACATGCAAAAAACGTGAGTTCGATTAATACAATTCATTGTTGCTGAAAGATACCTTGAAATATGAGCTATAATGAGAGGCCCTAGAGGAACTTGGCTTTAAAAAGACATAGGTGCAGTGACACGATGTGAGTCACACAGCCTTTGAAGCCATGTTGTGCGAAACAGCAGTTGGATATTGATGTTGGCTACCAAAACCTATGGGTAGGCATTTAGATTTTGGTTCAGTAGAAAACCTGAACCATCTATCGATTAAGCTCTCAAAAACTGAATAGGCTGCTGCCTGCTAAATGAAAGATGTCTCCCACCATGGAAATGTTAAGCTAGGGTCACAATTCAAATAATGTAAATATGGATTTAACAGCCTTCCAGGATGCTTTGCCAACTTAAAGTGTTAGGCAGGTACCTTTTAAAACAGTACACATTTGAATTACCTGTAACCACTTTTATTATTTCTGAGAGGGAATTTTGTGTGTGCGCTCCCTCTGTCATCATATGGAGTTATTTTGCCTTTTAGAGTAAAATATAGAAACAAATGCACATCACAATATGATGTGGCAAACGTTACCTGGAAGCCTTAGTAATGTTGATGCGACGGTATTAGTATGCACAGAGTATGCAACTCGCAGCTCTGCTATGTGCGCTTGTTCTTTTCCTTTCTCTAGTGTGTTCTGCTCCACCTATTTTAAGAGAGTTTAATGTGGGTGTTCCAATTCAATCCCATTAGAGTACTATGTATATTATTGTTACTAAATCTTGCCTTCATAATCATTCCTATGTATGTGGTCTATTGAAAAACAACCATTTGTATCTTTAGGAGGATGAATGGGAAGTCACAGATCTAGAAGAATAATCAACTTGAACTCATGCTGCTAGCACAGGTATGGATTTTTAATATAATCTCAGGCAGGGAAGTGCTTGCAGGCATGTTTTCTCAGTCGGGAGCTGAGGAGAGCATATGCACGATGGCAGACACAAGGTACTAGCCTTTGGCTGGCTGAAAGATGAAGTCATTATAAACCTGGATTTTAAACCAAATGTAGTGCTGGCTGCTGTCTGGACTCACCTAAAATATACACTATGTTCTAAAAAGAAGACTGAGAGTCACAAAAGTAAAACAAATAAATTGGAAAGTTGGCATTTCATATTATCATTTCTCTGTAATGAGTTATAATTGATATTCCAAAAATATACTTTGCTGTGAATTCAAATTGTTTATTTTGAACAATTAGTGCATTCGTCTCTGCATACACCTAAAGAAGATAAATGAATAAATAAAAGAATAAAAATTAATACCCTATATAATAAACACTTGACTTCTTAGTCCTGATTTCTCCTTTATTATGAAGACCAGAAGCAGAATGTTATTCCATTTTACCTAAAAATTATATGATCTTTAGAACCTCATTGTCAGCAATCATCTCTGTGTGTGTGTGTGTGTGTGTGTGTGTGTGTATCTCCAGCACAACCACATAATTCTGGAAACTGCCTAAAGTTTTTAGACATCTGCACTGAGACCCATAAAATTACTTCAAAAACAGGGTGTTCTGAAAATGTGTTAATTAATATTTGGAGAAGGAACCAATGAAAAATTTCTCATTATGTCCACCAAAACAAGTAGTACTAACAGATTTATCTGCACCATAAGATACCAATTAGCAAGCTTATATTTTAAATAGTAAAATTGCATGCTTAATTTTAATATATATATACAAACATATGTATATGTAGATATTTTTACATTCTAATTCAGAGATGCAAAATGAAAGTCATTTATACCATCATAAATCATGGAAATTATTGTGAATTTAAAATTTGTATTTATTTTTTAAGAACAAGGTACAAAGCTATTTGTTAATAGCTGAACTACAATTGTACCTCCTTTTGTCAAAATCTATTCTTTGCTTCCTGTTTACATTGTCAAATTGTCAAATGACATTTTAAAAAAGTAAATGATCTCTTATTCACACTGAAATTCTACTCTTATATAACTTTCTGTTGCAAATTAAAATAACCACAATGTAAGAAAAAAATCACAGCAAAAAATAAGTGAGGCTAATTTTGTAACATTGCAACTCTTAAATAAATAAGTCATAAGATTATAAGAGAATAGTTTAATGGTATCATTAGGAATGTTGTTAGATATTTGTATATGGAAATTGGTATGAGACTACAGGCGCCCGCCACCTCGCCCGGCTAGTTTTTGGTATTTTTTAGTAGAGACGGGATTTCATCGTGTTAGCCAGGATGATCTCGATCTCCTGACCTCGTGATCCGCCCATCTCGGCCTCCCAAAGTGTTGGGATTACAGGCTTGAGCCACCGCGCCCGGCCAGAACGCAGATTTTTCAAAACTTAAATACTTTATTTAGCATCTATTTTCTTTTCTTTTTTTTTTTTTGAGACGGAGTCTCGCTCTGCCACCCAGGCTGGAGTGCAGTGGCCGGATCTCAGCTCACTGCAAGCTCCGCCTCCCGGGTTTACGCCGTTCTCCTGCCTCAGCCTCCGGAATAGCTGAGACTACAGGAGCCCGCCACCTCGCCCGGCTAGTTTTTTGTATTTTTTAGTAGAGACGGGGTTTCACCGTGTTAGCCAGGATGGTCTCGATCTCCTGACCTCGTGATCCGCCCGTCTCGGCCTCCCAAAGTGCTGGGATTACAGACTTGAGACACCGCGCCCGGCCTAGCATCTATTTTCATAGGCTCAAAACAAACATAACCAGACCTGATGATGTGGAGGAAGATGGTAGTCATAGGTGCCAGGTAATAAATGTATAGATTCTATGATTATCCAAGGTTAGTCATATCAATTATTTAATCCTCACTGTAGCTCTTAAAAGGACTAATGACAATACCTAGTATACAATAGAACCACATAAATGTTACTGACTTATTATTATAGAATTGCAATATTGAATATTATAATTATAGAAATAGAATAGAATATAGACATAGAATATTATAAGTTATAGAATTGCCATGTTCCAGGTAAAATAACTACCTTTAAAAATGTGCCCAATACAGTGCAGGGAGTTTGGAATCATGGCTTGGAACCGCGATTTCCTCATTTCAATGTTTTTTTTTTTTTTTTTCACTCAATCCTGTATTCCTATAACTTGAAATAATAACTCCTATTAAAATTCCACTTCATTCTCTTTACTTTAAACCTAATTGAAGGCCAAAAGAGAAAGTTGAAATAGCAAAGATGACATAGTTTCTTTGGCTTTTGATACAATATTGTTCACAGCTCAAAGTAACAACTAACCTCATGGTATTGTGCAATATTTTAGCCACTGCTTTGAGCTTACTGTGAGCCTGGAGGAAGAATTTTCTTTTTGTAGAATCTATCTATTTGACTCCACTCCAAATAACATTGAGTCAAAATTCTGCTTTAGAGAAATAACATGAAATATAAGATCTTATTTTTATCAACATTACCTTTCTACTTTTCTAAAGCGATTAAAATGTCTTTTGTATGCTTGCCAAATTCTGTGTCTAACAAGATATTCTTAATTTTCACATCTAGAATGAATCTCATTTTTCTGCCCTTAACTCTTCTACAGCAATTACAGCAAACTCTTGGAGGCATCTGCGCTAAGACAACGGAAGCTTTATGAAATATTCCATAGCAGTACGATACTATAACTTACTTTGTCTGTCAGGATCATTCTTTTATTTCTCATAGACCCTTGCACTTGGAAGAAATAAAACGATCTGAGTCATTAATTTCTATGCCCAAATAAAGAGTTTCTCAGCAGGGTGCACATGCGCTATTTAAACTGGAGTGGTAGTAAGATAGTCATTAATTATCTAGAAATGAATCTTATGAATGTGAAAATTGTATTCATGGGAGTACAAATCCTCTGAGAGGGGCTGGCTAAAGGCTGGACAATGACATATTAGCATCATGAAGCAAAAAAATTCAGTGTTATTTCACGCAGTCAGGGACTTTAGGCCATAGGTTAGCCATTCAAGATAATCTTAGATCTAGGGGTGGCAATGGTACATGTATAATGCATTTCATCTCTGTCTATCTAATCAAAAACCATGAGAAGTGTTAGCTATAGATATATGAGCTTAAAGACAAGATTCAAAATACATGAAACAAAACCAAAAACACAAACACTCTTGGTCATCATTCTACTGAATGCATGGATAGGGTCTATTTTATACCCTGAATTCATGGATAGGGTATATTTACTCATGGTTAGGGTATAAGTTATCACTTAGGATAGTTGTCTAAACCAAGATTTGTAATACTTTCTGTTATTTTATTAGGACTTAACATATATTAATTCATTTAATATTCAAAACAACCACACGAGCTAGGTATCTAATAAAATTCACATTTGAAAGATGACGACAATTAAAGCAGAGAACAGTGAAATTACTTTTCAGAGCTGAAATCTGAACTCAGTTCGTCTGGCTCCAGAATCTGTTCTTAACACCACACATGGATATATATCATCGTTATAATATCATTGCTGCTATGGGCCTGGACTGAAGTTCTCTGGGGCTGACATTTACCTTAAGTAATCTTTTGTGTTCAGCAAATCATCAGTTCTAAACACTGAACATTATGAGTCCTCTGATAAAAAGGGTAATGTCGAAAGTCAGTAGTAGGGGAAAATTAACCTCTAAAAAAAGGCAACTTAGCTATATCTAAGAACTCCTTTGTTTTTCGGTTTCATTTTTTCTCTACTTATATAATAAGACTGGGCAGAATTTCTTTTGAAAACTTTGTTAGTCACAACCCAAAACTCTTCTAGGTTTATAAAATAACCTGTCAATCTACTACTAAGTTTTTACACAATTTTTTATTTAATTTAGCTGACAGGCCTTTAAAGAATATACAAATGTAATGAATATTTCATAAATATATGATTTATTAAGACTTCTCTGCCTTCACTTCAAAAATTATCCACCCTTTGGAAAGCAAATACACAAAAACTACCTGCTGGTATAGTAACTAAACCAAATCCCCTGAAAGCAAACCTGGATTTCATAATAACTTCTGGGCCCTATACGTCGTGGAAAGACAGTTAGTCAAGGTTCTATTAACTTATAAAAAGGTGTTGTTTGAAGACACTAAGTTGTAATATGTTGGTAACTGGCAATATATAACTAATACATTACTTGTATGAAAAGTTATTATCTGTGACTTTGTCTCCTCATTTGAAAAATAGGAACAATATTACTTGTTCATAGGTATGCTACTGTAAAATTATTAATGATTTAATTTTTTATGACCTCTATATCTTTTTATATAAAAATAAAATTGATTTAAGGTCTAGAGGTAAAGAAAATGCTTACAACAGTTCCTTAGGGTACCTTAACAATACTGCCAATTCCTTTTCAAATATTGGCTATAACTGGTTACTTCTCCACACTTGGAAACTACACTTAAGTGTATTCATCGATTTTATTTATGAATAGAGTTGTCTCCAGATGAACACCTTTTACCTTTACTAAAATACTAATATTATTTCATGGTCTTAGTTACCTATAGTAAGTTAAGGCGTAATTTGGCACCATCATTAACTATTATTTGTAGATTATCCACTAGACCAATGCCTTGAAGGGCAACAGAAATACCTAAAGCACAAACAACAATGAATAATTGTAATCTACTTATTCTTCTTTGTGTGACTGATTTAATATCTGTCTTATTCTCAGATCATATTGCATATTACTCTTAACAAGATGTGTTTCCTAAAGTATCAAATTATTATTTTATACGATTTACTAAGTATTGATGTAGAGAACCACAAAGTCACGTTTAGGTTCGGATGGTCATAGAGAGCTAGGGTCACTCAATAATCCTATAAGACGTCCAATTTTCGGTCCCATAATCTTCTTTTGGGTAGTTACCTGTTCCCCGTTTCTTACTAAACCAACCCAGTTAGACTGAGCCTGTCTGCTCATCCACTCCATTCTTAGATGCTTATAGCTGAACTATGCTTAGCTAATCAGAGAACTTACCTTGTCAGCCAATAATTAGCTCAGAGAGAGCGATTATTGACCTAAATTAAAACAATTTGAGTCAGCTCTATGAGAGGAGCTTCCTTTGTTTCCTTCAGTATTCTGATCTACAGCTCCAAACTAGCAGGTGCCACCATGCAACCACACAAAGAGAACATGCTTGTATGTAACAGGCAAGTGCAAGCAGAGATTAGCAGTCTTGAAAAAGAGAGACTGACTTCTCATGTTATATAAATCTCTGAATTTAGACCTCATCAAGGCCTCCTTGGATGTAAAGTCAGATGAACCAATAAAGTACTTGTTTTGTGTAGGCTAACTTTAAATGTGTATCTGGCACTTGGAAGATATTGCAAACTGTACACTACTGCATGGACACTTTCTACCAAAAGGTAGACATAATAGTGTATCATATTTAAATTTATGTTTTATAATGTTATAAATCAATGTATAACATAAAACTCTGAAAATACTGTGAAATATAAATTCCCATAGAAGCACCATATCTAGTACAATTCAAACTTTTGCTTCATAAAACAGAGAAAAGTCAAATGTGTTGATGTTTATTGGAGACCCTACTGAGTGTTCTTGGTCATTAAAAAGCTACATTCTGTCAATGTATAATGTTATTAGGTAAATTTACATTTAACATGGTTTTGCTGTCATCGTTTCTAATTTTATGCAGCACATTATCTTAGTCATATAATATGTAATATTTATGACTGCACATTCCCCTTAAGTCTTGTGTTGATATTAAATAAATTATAAATACTGGCTGAATTAAATAGACTATAAAAATTATACTTTATATAAGACAGAATTTATAATATATCATTGTTTTTGAGACTAAATTTATTTCATATTCTTTGCAATGTAAAATATACTTAATAATTTTATTTAAAATTTGCATATATATTATGCTTCTGTAGTTTTATGCTTACTGTTAAACTAATTTTGTATTTCTTTCCCCAAACTAGTACTTTAGGTCTATCTGAAAAAATTAGGTTGTCTTTTTTTAAGTTAAAAAAAAAATCAGGGATGCTAAAAGAATCAAATAAATTTTAGATGTAACTTGAATATCAAATTTATCATTTGTAGCATTAATATGATTCTTTATAAGGGTGACACTACATAAAAGCACAAAGAAATGGAAAATAAATCTGAGTTTAAAAAGCACTTTTTTTCCATTTTGTCTGGAGAAGAATATACTAAAATTACACTGCCCTTGAGCAATGGTTCTCAACTTTTAGTTTGCCTAAGAATGTTTTAAAGTACAGATTTCTGGGTTTCACCCCCAGAGGTTTTGATTCCTTAGATCTGAGGTATGGGCCAAGAATTTGCATTCCTAACACGTCTTCAGGTAATTCTGGTACTACACTTCCTGAAAGCACTCTTTGACAACTGTTGTGTTTAAAAGACTTTTGACATAAGCACTAATTGATCTAAAGCCATGAGAAAATAAATGTTCTCCTTACAATCACAGATAACAACATTACAAAAGCGACCTGACACTGGAAGAGAAGAAAAATGAAAAATGTAAAAAAAATAGAGACCGAGTGTGATCTAATTAGGATTAATATTTTTCATGTTGTGAACAACATTGGGTAAGAAAAGAAATCAAATTACAGGCAAAATAAACACACTGATTTAATGCATGCCACATTACTAACATAAAATAAGAAAATGAAATAAAGCTGCGTTAGGAAATGGATTATAAACAATAGGCTTTGTGTTTACATATTAAAACTGAAATGAGATATTCAGTTACAGTTATTCTATGTTTCTTGATAGGCTTTTTTATAGCACAAATTTGGACAATAAGAGTTTGAGAAGAATAATATTGAAACTAGGAAGATAATTTGATGTGTAATGTGGTATTGTAAAAGAATTGCCAGCCTAACCATTAATATGCACTATAGAGATGGGCTCTGTAGGTGGCAGGGTTTTTCCGTTATGTGTGCTCCACTCATGACCTCTTCACAAAATCTACCGTCATAGGGTGTAGCTAATGTCTCACAATGCAGTTTTGACAAAGACCACTACTAACCACTCATGGATGGCCAATTCATTCTCAGCCACAGCAGGTTTCTAAAAAGCTATTACAGTTTCTACTGACCAAGGGATCCCTTAAATTTCCAAGAAAGAAAGAGTTCCTTAATGTGTCACTTCTCTGGTTATGTATAACACCATTTCAACTCCAGCCCAATGATTCAACATTTCTTTTCAGTATCACATTGGAATGTTCTGACTTTTCTATTACTTGGTGACACAACTTACTATTATATTGTATAGGGAAATTTTAACACATCAGTTTAAACATTCATAAATCACTGTAAGAGCTGGGGAAGAAAAACAGTATTTTGCCTCTAGTGGCATTCCAGGTTTATTTGGATCATAATACCTGAGTCAAACCTAGGCTGCCATGTTCTTTTATTCATTAATACATTATTAAATCAACCTAAATTTGATAAGTATCTATTTCCTGCCAGTTTTGATACAGGAAGTGACTATACATGAATGTGTAAAGATGATGTACTTTTTGACTTTAATAAACACATAATTCTGGGGGGCAAAAGGTAGGATTGCAGTTTCACAGCCTCCTGTGTTGTTCAGCAGAAACATGTGGCTGATTCTGACCAGTAGGTAATGCTCACAAAAGTTCTGGGTCACGTTTGGATTACGACATTTAACTGCTGTTGCAAGACTCTTCAAAGTCATTTTCTGTTGCTATTAAAACACATTATTTTGGTATTCCATTTTTGAAAAGGTCAAACAAGTTCTTTTTTTTTTGTGGTTTCCATTTGTAAATTGCGTTTGTGAAAATATTTAACTTTGGATAGTGAATTATGGAAAAATGGCCTCAATCCAATTTGTCCAACCATAGCTCATTTAAGGAGAGAGAACACCAGGAAAATGGGTGAATGAGCCTTCAAGTTTGCATTTTATGATTCATTTTGTTCTGCAGACATTAGTTTAGTCCTGCACCTGGACCCTGAATTGGAGTGGAAAACATTGGTGGGTAGAGGTTACTTTTACCCTCAACTTTTTTATAGTCTGAGAAGAAGGATTACTATGTTAATCTTGTTGCTTTGCATAATACTGTTTTCCTTTCCTTACTTTGTGGACAGAAAATGTGTTTTGAGGTGGTGTTCCTGCCCCCTCCCTAAAAAAAATGGTAGTGAAATAAATTTGTAATGCTTTTCTCTTTTTTTTAGCGTTCATTGTGGTTATTTCCAAACACAAAGTGAAAGGAAAATATTTCTTTTTTTCTTTTTTCTCGGAGACGGAGTTTCACTCTTCTCACCCAGGCTGGAGGGCAATGGCACGATCTCGGCTCACTGCAACTTCTGCCTCCCAGTTCAAGTGATTCTCCTGCCTCAGCCTTCCAAATAGCTTGGATTACAGGTGTGCGTCACCACGTTCTTCTAATTTTTGTATTTTTAGTAGAGATGGGGTTTCACTACATTGGCCAGGCTGGTCTTGAACTCCTGACCTCAGATGATCTGCCTGCCTCAGCCTCCCAAAGTGTTGGGATTACAGGCATGAGCCACCGCACTCGACCATATTTCTGATATTTTATAATCCTAACTTTACAGAAAGGATACTATTTTTAGGAACTAGATAATCAAAATTTTATAGTATATCACATATAATCCATCACGTAATAATTTAAATACAACACATATAACAGAAGTTTTAAAAATCACTATAAGAATGGTTAATGTAATTAATATAATAAAAAGTTGTGTCAAATATTTAATAATTATTAGTTTATACAGTAAAGACATGACATTAAGTTGGAGTTAGATCTACTGACCTAAAAACATGTCATACAAAGTAACATTTCCATGCAAATATTAATATCAGTATTTTATTGAAAATCCTTTGTTGGCTTCCCATTTTGTACAATATAAGAAACAAAATTGTGAATACGGCTTAAAAAGACCTGAACGGAAACTTTCAGTATTTTCTGCCTTATCTCATAAGACTACTCCTTTTTTTAAACATTTATTTTAAGTTCAGGGATACATGTGCAGGTTTGTTGTATAGGTAAGGTTGTGTCACGGGTGTTTGTTGTACAGATTATTTCATCACCCACATACAAAGTCTACTACCCATCATTAGTTTTTTCTGATCCTCTGCCTCATCCCATCCTCTGCCCTTTAGCAGGTCCCAGTGCCTATTGTTCCCCTCTTTGTGTCCATGTGTTGTCATCGTTTAGTTCCCATTTATAAATGAGAACGTGAGGTATTTGGTTTTCTGTCCCTGCATTAGTTTGCTAAGGATAGTGGCCTCCAGTTTCAATATATCCTGCAAAAGACGTAATCACATTCTTTTCCATTCTATATATTTCAGGGTGTATTTCATGGCATATACGTATCATATTTTCTTTATCTAGTCTATTGCTGATGGGCATTTAGGTTGATTCTATGTCTTTGCTATTGAGAATAGTGCTACAATGCACATACGTGTTCATATGCCTTTATGATAGAATGATTTATATTCTTTTGGATACATAGCCAGTAAAGAGATTATTGGATTGAATGCTTGTTCTGTTTTTAGATCTTTGAGAAGCTGTCACACTGTTTCCCACAACGACTGAATTACTTTTTTCTCCCAAAAACAGTGTATTAGTGTTCCTTTATCTCCGCAACCTTGTCAGCCTCTATTATTTTTTGACTTTTTCATGGTAGTCATTCTGACTGGTGTGAGATGGCATCTCATTGTGGTTTTGATTTGCATTTCTCTAATGATCAGTGATCTTGAGTTTTCTTCTTATGCTTCGTGGCTGCATGTATGTCTTTAGAAAAGTGCCCACTTTTTAATGATTTTTTTTCTAGTAAATGTAAGCTCCTTATAGATGCTGAATGTTATACCTTCGTCAGATGTATAGTTTGCAAATGTTTCTTCTCATTTGGTAGGTGGTCTGTTTACTCTCTCGATAGTTTCTTTTGCGGTGCAGAAGCTCCTTAAATTAATTAGGTCCTATTTATCAATTTTTGTTTTTTTGCAATTGCTTTTGGCATCTTGTCATGATATCTTTGCCTTTTCCTATGTCCAGAATGATATTGCCTAGGTTGTCTTTCAGGGTTTTTATAGTTTTGGGTTTTACCTTTAAATCTTTAATACATCTGGAGTTGATGTTGATACACGGTATAATGAAGGAGTCCGGTTTACCATTTATTACACAAGGAGTCCTTTTCCCACTGCTTGTTTTTCTCAGCTTTGTCAAAGATCAGATGGTTGTGATGTGCAACCTTATTTCCGGGATCTTTATTCTGTTCCATTAATCTATGTGTCTGTTTTTGTATCAGTAATATGTTGTTTTTGTTACTGTATTCCTACAGTACAGTTTGAAGTCTGGTAGCATTATTCCTCCAGTTTTGTTCTTTGTGCTTAGAATTGCATTGGCTACTTGGGCTCTTTTTTGGTTCCTCATGAATTTTTTAAAAAAATTACCTAGTTATGTAAAGAGTGTCATTGATACTCTGATAGGAATAGCATTGAGTCTATAAATTGCTTTGGGTCCTAAGGCCATTTTAATGATATTGATTCTTCCTATCAACAAGCATGGAATCTTTTTCCATTTGTTTGTTTCATCACTAATTTCTTCGAGAAGTGTTCTGTAGTTCCTATTGTAGAGTTTTTCCACCTCCCTTGTTAGCTGCATTCCTGGTATTTTATTAGTTTTGCAGCAATTGTTAATGGGATTGTGTTCCTGATTTGGCTCTTAGCTTGACTGTTGTTGGTGTATATAGATATGCTAGTAAATTTTGTACATTGATTTTGTGTCCTGAGACTTCACTGAGGCCTTCTCTTGCCACTCCTATTCAACATAGTGTAGAAGTCCTGACCAGAGCAATCAGGCAAGAGAAATAAATACAGGTCATCCAAATAGGAAGAGAAGAAGTCAAATAATCCCTGTTTACAGACAGCGTGATTCTATGTCTAGAAAATCCCTTGGAGACAGGGTCTCTCTCAGCTCCCAGGCTGGAGTACAGTGGCAGGATCATAGCTCACTGCAACCTCAAACTCCCAGACTCAAGGGTTGCTCCCACCTTTACCTCCAGAAGAGCTGGGACTACAGGCTCTACCCACCACACCCACATAATTTTCAAATTTTTTTAGTAATGTGATCTTGCTTTGATGCCCAGGCTTGTCACTAACTCCTGGCCACAAGCCAGAATTTCACATGTATTTGTATGTCTCTTTAACTACATAGGCCTTATTTCACTTTTGGAATTACCTCATGATTCCTCCGTCATCAGGAATTTGTCCATGCTATTGAGTAATATGGACATCTTAACAATATTAAGTATTTAAATCCATAAAGATAAAATGTCTTCTCATTTATTTTCATCTTTAATTTCCTTCAGCAATGGTTCATAGTTTTCAGTGTACAAGTCATTTGTCTCCTTGGTTAGGTGTATTCCTAATATTTTGGGGTTTTCTTTTGGCTATTTTAAATACAATAGTTTCTCAGTTTTTAAAATATTTTTATTGTTAGTGTCCAAAAACATAAGTGACTTTTGAATGTTAATTTTGTATCCGGAAACTTTGCTGGGTCTGCTTTAGTTATAACAGTTTTGGGGGAAGAAAATTTAGGGTATTCTACATATCAAACCATGTCATCTGGAAACAGAGCCAATTTTATTTCTTCCTTTTCTATTTTATTTCTATTTTCTATTTTCTGTTTTACAATAATTGTAAGTCTTAACCAACAACAAGAAAATACTTTGTTGAATGGGAGTGATGAGAGTGAACACTCTTACTTTGTTCTGATCCTATGAGAAAAGGTTTCAGTCTTTCACCATTGATTATATTGAGGTAGTATTTTCCATTCTTAGTTTGTTGAGTGTTTATATCGTGAATGAGTATTAAATCTTGCCAAATGCTTTTTCTTCATCAACTAAGATAAGCTTATACTTGTTTGGTATATTTATGTATTTCATTCTATTAATGTAGTGTATTACATTGATTGATTTTTACATGTTGAAACATTCTTGCATTGTAAGAGTAACTCTCACTTGTTTCAATATATATTACTTCAAATATGCTATTGAATTCAGTTTCTTCATATTTTATTGAGGATTTTTGCATCAATATCTATCAGAAATATTGACCTGCAGTTTTCTTGTAGTATCTTTATATGGCTTTGGTATCAAGATAATGCTGATTCCAATGTTTTGGTATCAGGATAATGAGCTTGGTAGTGTTCTCTGTAAATTCTGGCAAGAGTTTCAGTATCGTCAACTCTTCTTCAAATGGTTAGCAGGTATTCAGTGAAGCCATCTGGTCCTGGGCATTTTTTAATTGAAGATGGTTTTGATTACTGAGTCAATCTCTTTACTCATTATTAGTCTATATTTTTCATTTGTTCACAATTCAGTCTTCGTAGGTTGTATGTTTCTAGAATTTTATTGATGTCTTGTAGGTTATCCAGTTTTTTGGTATATTAATAATACTACCTTCTAATCCTTTCTATTTCTGTGACATTGGTTGTAATGTTCTCTTTTCCATTTCTTATTTTAGTTACTTTTGTGTTGCCTGTTTTTTTCTTGATTATCCTTGCTAAAGGATTTTAAAAATGTTTTCCCAGCAGCAACTTTTTGGTTTTGTTTTGTTTTTCCCTATCATTTGTCTATTCTATGCTCCAATCTGTATTATTTCTTCTCCTGTCTGCTTTTTGTGTTTTGTTTTATATTTTTATATAAAATATATATATATACATTTTTATATTTTAATGTGTTATTATTTTTATAATTCTTTTTGTTTAAGGCTAAGGTAACTTGAGATCTTATTTCTTTATTAATGTACCATTTACAGCTATAAACTTTTCTGTAAGCACTATTTTTGTTGCATTCCATAAGTTTTGGTACATGGTGTTTTCACTCTAATTTTTCTCAAGGTATGTTCTAAAGTTTTATGTGATGTATTTTAGCCATTGGTCATTAATAGTCATTAATGTCATTTAATTTTCAAACATTTATGAATTTCCAGTTTTCTTTGCACTGTTGATTTCTAGTTTTATTTTATTTTTGCTTAAAAAGATACTTTGTATGATTCCAATATTCCTGAATTTGTTAAAACTTGTTTTGTGGCCTACCATGCAGGCAATTCTGGAGAATATGTGTTCTCCGGAACATGTACTTTATGTACACTTAAGAAGAATATATATTTTGCTTTTGGGGTAGAGTGTTCTATGTATGCCTGTTAGACCCAATTAGTTTATAGTGTTGTTCAAATCCACTACTTCCTTATTTTATCTTCTGTCTGGTTGTTCTATACATTATTTATGGGATATTGAGGTTACCTATCATTATTGTGTTGTTAATATTTCTCTCTTCAATCTTATCAAAGTTTATTTCATATATTTAGAAAGTTTGAGGTTTCATATGTAGTTATAATTGTTAACACTCATTATTATAAAATGTCTTCATTTGTCTCTTGTAATAGTTTTGATTTTAAAGTCTATTTTGTCTGAGATTAGTATAGATACTATTGCTATCTTTTGGTTACCACTTGAATGGATCATCTTTTTTCATCCTTTTTGTTTCAGCCTATGTTTGCCCTTAGACCTAAAGTGAATCTCCTGCCCATAGTTGTACCCTCTGTTTTCATCCATTTAGTGAATTTTTTTTATAAAGGAGCTTAATTTAGATTTAAAGTAATTACTGATGGAAAAAACGTATTATTGCAATTTGCTAATTGGTTTCTATATATCTTGTGTCTTTTATTATCCCTCCTTCCTTCTCTCACTTTCTTCTATTGAGTTTCATTGATTTATTTCTAATAATATGATTTGATTGCCTTATCATTTCCTTCTGACTATATTCTATAACTATTTTATTGTGGTTATCATCACAGTTACATAAAATCTGTTAACAATATAACATTGTATTTGACACTGATAACCACTTAACTTCAATTCCATCCAAAAGCTGTACTCCCTTACATCTCCACCCTCATGTTATCTTATTAATGTAACAAATTATATCTGTATGTATTGCATACCCATTTACCTAGACTTAGACTTTATTTTTTATAATTTTTATTATTTCAATACTGTGTATCAAAATTACAAAAGTACAGTTCGTTATATTTGTCCATGTATTTTCCTTTAGTGGAGAACCATTTTTTAATAATAGCTTCATGAAGGGGTCTCTTGTCCTTTCGCTTCAACTTGAAGAACTCCGTTTAGTGTTTATTTTAGAGCCAGTGTAATGGTCATGAACTCCCTCAATTTTGTTCATCTGGAAAAGTTTTAATTTCTACTTCATATTTGAAAGACAGTTTTGCCAGATATAATATTTCGTGTTTTTCATTTTTTTAATCTTTGCAGGAACATAATAAGTGTATATATTTATCTGTATGTGTATATATATTTGCGGGAACATAATAGTTGTATATACTTCTGGGGTGCATGAGATGTTTTGATATAGGCAGGCAGTGTGAAATAAGCAAAGCATGGAGAATTGGGTATTCATCTCTTCAAGCATTTATCCTTTGAGTTACAATCCAATTACATTCTTTAAGTAATTTTTAAAATATACAATTAAGTTATTATTGACTATAGTCACTTTGTTGTGCTATTACATAGTAGCTATTATTCATTCTTTCTATTTTATTTTTGAGCCATAACGCATCCTTACCTTCCCCACAACACCCCACCACCTTTGCCAGCCTCTGGTAATCATCCTTCTACTCTCTATGTCCATGAGTTCAATTGATTTGATTTTTAGATCACACAAATAAGAGAACATTCAATGCTTTTGTGTGCCTGGGCTTATTCCACTTAATCTAATGATCTTCAGTGCCATCCATGTTGCTGCAAATGACAGGATCTCATTTTTTATGGTTGAATATTACTCCGTTGTGTATATGTACCACATTTTCTTTATCCATTCATCTGTTGATGGACACTTAGGTTGCTTCCAAATCTTAGCTACTGTAAATAGTGCTGCAACAAATATAGGGATGCAGATATCTCTTCAATGTACTGATTTCCTTTTCTTTGGGTATATACCCAGCAGTGAATCATATGGTCATATGAGTTTTCAAAAAACTCAAAGTTTGGTTTTTCAAGAAACTTGCAATCCATTCTCCATTGTGGTTGTACTAACTGACATTACCAAGAGTGTATATTTTTTTCCTTTTCTTTGCATCTTCACCAGCATGTGTTATTGCTTGTCTTTTGGATATAAGCCATTTTAACTTGGGTGACATGATTTCTCATTGTAGTTTTTATTTGCATTTCTCTGACAATCAATGATGTTGAGCAGTTTTTCATATGCCTGTGTGCCATTTGTATGTCTTCTTTTGAGAAGCATCCATTCAAATCTTTTGCTCATCTTTTAATCAAATTATTAGCTCTTTTCCTATAGAGTTATTGGAGCACCTTATATATTCTGGTTATTAATGCCTTGACAGAGTGGTAGTTTGCAAATATTGCCTTTAATTTTGTGGGTTGCCTCTTCACTTTGTTGACTGTATCATTTGCTGTGCAGAAGTTTTTTTAACTTCATGTGATCCCATTTAACCATCTTTGATTTGGTTGCCTGTGCTTGTGGGGTATTACTCATGAAATCTTGCCCAGACCAATGTCCTGAAGATTTCTGATAATGTTTTCTTATAGTAGTTTCATAGTTTGTGGTCTTAGATTTAAGTGTTTTATCCACTTTAATTTGATTTTATATATGGTAAGTGATAGGGGGTCTAGTTTCATTCTTTTGCATGTGGATATTCAGTTTTCCCAGCATCATTTTTTAACAAAACTGTCTTTTCTCCAGTGCATGTTCTTGGCACTTTTGTCAAAAATGAGTTCACTCTAAGTGTGTGGATTTGCCTCTGCATTCTCTATTCTGCTCCATTGGTTTATGTGTCTGTTTTTATGCCAGTACCATGCTGTCTTGGTTACTAAAGCTCCATTAATGTAATTTAAAGTCAGATAATATGATTCTACCAGTTTCTCCAAATCTATGAACATACAATTTTTTTTTCATTTTTTATGTCTTCTTCAATTTTTTCATCAGTTTCTTATATTTTTCGTTTTAGAAATATTTCACTTGTTGGTTAATTACCAGGTTTTTAACATTCTGTCTGGCTATAATTAATAGAATTACTTTACTTATTTATTTTTTACATTGTTTACTGTTGGGATATAAAAATGCTACTAACTTTATTTTTGTTTTACTTTAAGTTCTGGGACATATGTGCAGAATGTGCAGGTTTGTTTACATAGGTGTACATGTACCATTGTAGTTTGCTGCACCTATGAACTTGTCATCTAGGTTTTAAACTCTGCATGCATTAGGTATTTGTCCAAATGTTCTCCTTCCTTTTGCCCCCCACCCCCTGATAGGCCCAAGTGTGTGATGCTCCCCTTCCTGTGTCCATGTGGTCTCACTGTTCAACTCCCACTTATGAGTGAGACCATGTGGTGTTTGGTTTTCTGTTCCTGTGTGTTTGCAGAGAATGATCGTTTCCAGCTTCATCCATGTCCTCAAAAGGACATGAAGTCATTCATTTTTTATGGATGCATGGTATTCCATGGTGCATATGTGCCAAATTTTCTTTATCCAGTCGATCATTGATGGGCATTTGGTTTGTTTCAACGTCTTTGCTATTGTAAATAGTGCTTCAATAAACATATGTGTGCACGTGTTTTTATAGTAGAATGATTTATAATCCTTTGGGTATATACAGAGTAATGGAATTGCTGAGTCAAATGGTATTTCTGGTTCTAGATCCTTGAGGAATCACCACACTGTCTTCCACAGTGGTTGAGCTACTGATTTTTTTATGTTCACTTTGAATCCCACAACTTTACTGACTTTATTTATCAGTTCTAATAGTTTTCCTGTGGAGTCATCAGCTTTTACTAATATGAGATTATATCATCAGCAAACAAGGATAATTTGATTTTTTCTTTTCTAATTAGGATGTCCTTTATATTTTTCTATTGTCTGATTGCTCTAGCTTGGACTTCCAGTACTACTTTGAATAACAGTGGTGAGAGTAGACATCCTTGCTGTGTTCCGGATTTTAGAGGAAAAGCTTTCTCCATTGAGCATGATACTAGCTGTGGATCTGTCATATATGGCTTTTTATATGTTGAGGTATATTCCTTCTATCACCATTTTTTTTAGCATTTTTTATCATGAAACGATGTTCAATTTTATCAAATGCTTTTTCAGCATCATTTGAATGATACAATGATTTGTACCCTTCATTCTGTTGATATAATGTGTCATGTTGATTTGTGTAGGTTCAACCTATACTTGCGTCCCTGCAATAAATCCCACCTGGTCATTATGAATGCTCTTTCTAATGTATTGTTGCATTAGGTTTGCTAGTATTATGTTGAGAATTTTTGCATTAATATTCTTGAGAGACGTTGGCCTGTGGTTTTCTTCTTTTAATTTGTCTTTGTCTAGTTTTGGTATCAGGGTAATACTGGACTCACAGAATGTGCTTGGAAGTATGCTCTCCTTCTTTATTTTTTGGAATAGTTTGGAAAAGGATTGGTATCAGTTTTTCTTTAAATATTTGGTAGAATTCTGCAGTGAAGCTATTAGGTCCAGGTCTTTCTTTACAGAAATAATTTTTATTACAGCTTTGATCTTGTTACTTATTGATTCAGGTTTTAGATTTCTTCCTGGTTCAATCTTGGAAGTTGTTTATGTACAGGAATTGGTCCGTTTACTCTACATTTTCTAATTTATTGGCACACAGTTGCTCATAGTAGTCACTAATGATCCTTTGAATTTCTGAAGTATCAGATGTAACATTTCCTTTTTCATTTCTGATTTTATTTATTTGGATCTTCTCTTTCATTATTAGTCTGATTGAAGGTTTGTCAAATTTTGTTTAACTTTTCAAATAATAACTTTTTGTTTCATTGATCTTTTGTATGTTTTATTCATTTCAATTTTATTTATTTATGCTCTGATCTTTATTATTTCTTTTCTTCTACTCATTTTGGATTTGGTTTGCTCTTGCTTCTCCAGGTCTTTAAGATGCATTCTTAGATTGTTTATTTGAATGCTTTCTTCTTTTTTTAATGTAGTCACTTATAACTGTAAACTTCACTCTTGGTACTGCTTTTTCTGATTCTATAGGTTTTGGTATGTTGTGTATTCATTATCATTTGTTTCAAGAAATTTATCAATTGTCTCCTCAATTTCCTCACTGACCCGCTGGTCATTTAGCAGTATATCGTTTAATTTCCATGTATTTGTGTAGTTTTCAAAATTCCTCCTGCTATTAGTTTCTAGTTTTATTCCACTGTGGTCAGAGAAGATGCATGGTATTATTTCAATTTTTCTGAGAGTTTTAAGACTTGTTTTGTGATCTAATATATGGTCTATCTTTGAAAATAATCGATTACCAAACAAAACAATGTGTATTTTGCAGCTCTTAGATGAAATGATCTGTAAATATCTATTAGGTGTATTTGGTCTACAATGCAGATTAAGTATGATATTCCTTTGTTGATTTTTGGTCTGGAATAGCTGTACAATGCTGAAAGTAGGGTGTTGATGTCTCCACTTATTATTGTATTGAGGCCTATCTCTCTCTATAGGCCTAATAATATTCCTTTATATATCTGGGTGCTCCACTGTTGGATGCATATATATCTAAAATTGTTATATCCTCTTACTGAATTGACTCCTTTATCATTAGATAGTGATTTCCTTGTCTCCTCTTATAGTTTTGTTCTTGAAATCCATTTTGTCTTATGTTAGTGTAGTGACTAATGCTCCTTTGGAGTTTCCATTGGCATGGAATATCTTTTGTTTCCATTTTTTGTTTTTAGTCTATGTGTGTCTTTAAAGTTGAAATGAATTTCTTATAGACAACAGATTAATGGGCACTGTTACTTCTTTTTTTAATCCAATCATCCTGTCTATGTCTTTTGATTGGAGAGTTTAGTTTATTTACAATTAATATTGTTATTGATAAGTTATATATCTATTACTGCCATTTTGTTGTTTCCTGGTTATTTTGTGATCTTATTTTCCTTCTTTCTTTTATTCCTGTCTTTCTCTAGTGAAGATGATTTTCTCTAGTAGTATAATTTAGTTTCTGACTTTCTTATTTTTTGTGTATTCATTATATATTTTTTGGTTTGAGGTTACCATGAGGCTTGTTGATACTATTTTATAACCCATTATTTTAACCTAATAACAACAAAACCTTATTTGCATAAACAAACAAGCAAAAAGCAAACTAATAAACACTCACCTTGACCTTGCACTCCCAGTTTTTAATTTTTGCTTCTTTTTATATCTTATTTCACTATGTCTTAAAAGGTTGTCATAGTTTTTTTTTTTATTATTGTTGGTTCATTGTTTCCCCTTTCTACTTATGATAAGAGTAGTTTGCACACACAGTTATAGTGTTATAATATTCTGTGTATTTTTTGTTTACTTACTATTACCAGTAACTTTTGTACCTTCGGGTGATTATTTATTTCTCACTAATGTCCTTTTCTTTCTGATTGAAGTACTCCCTTTAGCATTTCTTATAGGAGAGGTCTGGTATTGATGAAATTCCTTAACTTTCATTTGTCTGTGAAAGTCTTTATTTCTCCTTTATGTTTGAAGAATATTTTCAATGGATATACTATTATAGGGTAAAAGTTTTGTGTTTTTTTCTTTTTCCTTTAGCACTTTAAATTTGTCATGTCACTCTCCCTGGCTTGTCAGGTTTCCACTGAAAAGTCTGCTGCCATACATATTAGAGCTCCACTGTATGTTATTTGCTTTTATTATCTTGGTGTTTTTAGTATCCTGTCTTTATCCTTGATCCTTGGCAGTTTGATTATGAAATGCCTTGAGGTAGTCTTCTTTGGGTTAAATCCTCATTGTACTCTATAACCTCCTAGTGCTTGGATATTGTATTTATTCTAAGTGTGGGAAGTTCTCTCTTATTGTCCCTTTGAATAAATTTTCTATCCCTGTCTCTTTCTCTGCCTCATCTTATGGCCAATAACTCTTAGATTTGCCCTTTTGAATCTATTTTTTAGATCCTATAGGAATCCTTCATTATTTTTTATTTTTTTGTCTCTTCTGACTCTGTATTTTCAAATAGCCTGTCTTTAAACTCACTAATTCTTTCTTCTGTTTGATCCATTCTGCTATTAAAGGACTCATGCACTCTTTGATATGACAATTGCATTTTTCGCCTCCAGAATTTCTGCTTAATTCTCTTTAATTATTTCAATCTCTTTGTTAAATTTATCTGATAGAATTCTGAATTCCTTCTCTGTGTTATCTTTAATTTCTTTGAGTTTCCTCAACACAACTATTTTGAATACTCTGTCTGAAAGATCACATATCTCTGTTTCTCCAGGACTTCCATTTGATATGGTCATGTTTTTCTGGATGTTGTTTATGCTCATAAATGTTTTTCCATGTCTGGGCATTGAAGAGTTGGGTATCTATGTTTATTGTAGCCATCCCTCTTGGGAAGGTTTTTCAGATATTTGAAAGGATTTGGGTGTTACGATCTAAGTTGTTTCTGTTTTAGAGGGCACTCCACATCCAGTAATACTGTGGTTCCTGCAGACTCATAGAAGTATTGCCTTGTTGGTCTTGGACAAGATCTGGAAGAATTCTCTAGATTACCAAGCAGTCTCTCTTCCCTTAATTTCCCCCAAACATACAGAGTCTCTCTCTCTTGCTCTCTTTCTCTCTGTTGAGCCACATAAAGCTGGGAGTGGAGAGACACAGCAACCCTGTAGCCCCTACCTCTATGACTGTGCTGGGTCAGACCTGAAGCCAGCACAGCACTGGATCTCACCCCAAACATACTACAACCACTCCCTGGCTACTGCCTATTTTTGCTCAAGGTATTGGTGCTCTACAATCATCAGGTGGCAAAGCTATCCAGACCTGAGTTCTTTTCTTCAGAGTGGCAAGGTCCCCCAGGTACCAGATGAGTCTGTAAGTGCTATCAAAGAGCTAGGGACCAGAGTAAAAAACCTGAGAAGTCTACCTGGTATTCTACTTGATTGCAGTTGACCTGGCACTCAGACCACAAGATGCAGTCCTTCCTACTCTTCCCGCCCCTTCCAAAGGCAGAGGAGTCTCACTCCATAGCCACTGGTAATTTGGCCATGAGGAGTGCTGCCAGACTACCACAGATGTTACCTCATGGCTCAAGGTATCTTAAGTCAGTTTGTTATGAGTGCCGCCTGCCTTAGGACTCACCCTTTAAGGCAGTGAGTTCCCTTCTGTCTTAGGGTAGGCCCAGAAATGCATCCAAAAGTAAAGTCCTGGAAACTGGGACTCCAAAAGCCTTCTTATTGCTCTGCTCCACTGTGGTAGTGTTGGTACCTAAGGTTCAAGACAAAGTCCCCTTTAATTCTCTCCCTGCTTTTCTCAAGAAGGAAGAGTTTTGCCTCATAGCCACCACCACTGGTAATGTGCTGAGTCTCGCCTGCAGCCGCCAAGTCTCAGTGACTCAACAAGGACTATGATGTAGTACTTGGGTGTCACTGGTAGTTATTCAGTGTCCAAGGGCAATGGAAGAGGTCTCTTTCGGAGCTGTGAGTGATCCAGCTTGGGGTTAGGGAAGGGGTGATGCCAATACCCTCTTGGCTGCCCCAGCTGGTATCTCAGGTTAAATGTTCCCTCCCTGGGTGGGTGTCAGCTGAGTTGGGTCAGGTTTTTCTTTTTGCTCTAACAGAAGAACACTGAGTTAAATGCCTCACAGCTGTTGTGTTCTCCCTCCTCCAGCATCCAGGGATGCTCTTTGAACCACGTGGCTGCTTCCAGGGGTGGGTGAGGGGTTGCTTCCATTGATGACTCGGGACTTCCATCTCTTCAGTGCCGCTTTCAGCAATGTGAAGTTAAAACCAGGTACTACGGTTTTTCACATGATTTTTGTTTCTTATAAAGGTGTTTTTTTCTGTGTAGATAGTTGCTAATTTGGTGTCCTTGTGGAGGGGGGACAATTGGTGGAGATTTCTATCCTGTCATCTTGCTCCGCCTCCCTCCAGATACAGTATTTTTGGTTGACAGGTTGTTTCTTTCAGCACTTATAATATATTATCCCACTTGCTTTGATTTGCAAAGTTTTGCTGATAAACCTGATCATCTTATGAGAACATTTTTGCATGCAAAAAATCACTTTTGCTGTTTTTAAGGTTATCATTTTGTCTTTAACTTTAGACAGTTTGATTACAATTTGTCTTATTTGTTTCTCTTTGAATTTATTCTACTTTGAGTATGTTGAGTTTCTTTAATCAATATGTTCTTTTTTTTTCCCTCAGATATAGGAAGATTTTAACATATAGGAACTTTGTTCCTCTCTTTTCTTCTGAATTAATGTGTATGTTCATTAACTTGAGAGTATGCCACAAATTTCTTATGTTTCCTTTAATTTTCTTATTTTGTAGTTGCTCTTCTGACTCAAGGATTTCAAATAACCTATCTTCAAGTTCACGCATTCTTTCTTCTGCCTGATCAAGTTATTTTTGAATGTCTCTAATGTGTTTTTCAGATTCAGCATTTTTGTTTGGTTCTTTATAGTTTTAATCTTTTGTTGATATTCTCATTTTACTCATGCATCATTTTGTGAATTTTGGAATTATCTGTGTTCTATTTTAGATAATTGGGCATATTTATATTATTGTACATATTTGTCAGACAGTTTCCAGATCTTCATTTCTTTAGGGTTAGTTTCTGAAGTTTTACTTTGTTTATTTGATGGGGCCATGTTTTCTTGGTTTTCTTTTGTTTTGTTTTTTGGTGTGACTTGTAATATTTTGCTGAGATATGGGAATTTAAGAAAACTACTACTTCTTCCAGTTCTTGTGTATGAGTTTGTGCAGGGAAAGACCTTCACCAACTAGTCCAACTGGAGATTTTAGGACCTTTTAAATCTTTTCCGATATTTTGCTCTCCATAGTGTATCCCTGGAGAATTTTAGTTCTAATATGCTACTTGCCTCTATTTTCAATAGCTTCCAGATTCTGGCACTTGTTCTGTCACTGTTTCCAGACAAATAAGAAAGAAATCAGTCCCCCTGGTAGCCCTAAGACAAGCCAGAGCATTGGATACATAGTGTACTCTTTTGTTTCCATGTAAATGTGGAAGCCCAAGTATGGAAGGTTTGTTTCTGATTGTTCTGCATTATACCATAAAGGGAAGGGGTTGGGGCACAAACGAATGTGGCAATTATTTTACCCCTTTCTCTGGAAACCTCTTCTTGGTTTTACAGTGGCCTGGACGTTGTACCTTCTCACATGGTGTCTAGAGTTCTCACAGAGGTATTCTGGTCCATATATTGTTGTTAACTTGCTGTCTCCGTAATTTCCTAATCTGCCATCATATGAAAATCTATCCTAGGCACATTTTTTTTTTTTTTTAATCTCCCTCTGGCAGAAGCTGAAAGGAGCAATTTCAATCACTTATGCATTTTGCAGACCTTTGGTCACATCTACCCTTGTACCATCCTGTTAGTCAAAGCAAGTCACTTTCCAAGTCAGGCAAGGACGTTTCAGTCAGGTAAGGAAATCGTTTCCATTAAATCGGTTGGGGGTGGAAGGCATTGGTTAAGGAAAGACATTTAATATTTCTGAGAAACAAGGTAAGTTTTCAGAGTCTGCCCTCTTGTTGATGAATATTATTTTCCTTCCAACAGCTAAAATATGCACAATTTCCTTTCTATCGCAGCATTATGCTTAAAGTCCAGGATCTTGTAATGTATGCCTAGCCTACATAGGATTTTGATCTAGAAACTTATGAAATTAAAAACTATGAATTATTTTCATATTTTTTCCCTCCCCCTTTAACGCACAACACACTAATGGTGCAATTAGGAAAAGATAACTCAATTTGGAAAAGGAATGACTGAGACTTGTTTGCAGCAGTTTTGAAATACTGCCAGGTAAATGTCATTGTCAAGTATTGTTACCATACGTCGTGTGGATGGAGGATATTTTATAATTAGGATCTGATTCTGGTGGCTGGGAATGACTCCCTGGTCTGCTATTTTTCTCCAGTTTTTGGCTTTATCTAATGGGGCAAACTTTTTTTTTTGTCATCCTTTTTGGGCAACTTCTGTAGCAGACATTAGAAAATGTACTTTTTTTTTTTTTTTTTTAAATTGCTGAGCAGCACTTTCCACCTGCTTCCTGTCTGTAAACTATGTAAGTGCAAGAATAAATTTTACATTTGGAGCAATTTTAGTCACTTTGAATTCTGAATAATAAAGCACATAGACATAAAGCTCTATCAAAATCTTTGTGGGTTTTTATGTGAGTGATTCTAGTGTGCATGCACTGAGACAAAAGACATACCTGTAATAGCCCTCGTGATGCACACCTCTTACTGTATTTAATATATGATATTCTGAGATTCCTGAAAGACCTTTCTTCTACCTAAGAGGGACCTTAATTTTTTCAAAGTTCCTAATAAAATGTTTTAAAGCTAGGCCCCAATTTACTCTTTTCTCTGGGACCATGTTTTACCGTAGATGCACTAACTTTTGAGTATACTCCTATACTGAATTTTAATTTGAGAGTGTGTTACTAACTGAAGAATTCAGGAATAAGAACCAATTTCATTTTAATTCTCTGTAAATTCTGCTTAAAAACTACCCTGGTTTGTTATTTATTTTATTTTATTTTATTTTCTGAGCTCACCTGCTTTTTCCTGTCTTTACTTGCTTTCTAATTCCAAAGTCACTCTCACATATGTGAGGACTTTAACATAATAACACTTCATTTATCTTTGCCAAATTTAGTAATGGTTGACTATTGATGCATAACAAAATACTCCTAGGTTCAGCTGGATGTTAGTTGATCTAAGATGGAATCAGCCAAAAGACATATGTTCTATGTTTCTCTTGTTTTTTTTTATACTAACAGCTAGACCCTGCATGTTTTTCTTAGGGTGGTGGCAGAGTTTCAAGAAAGCAACATCAATAGTGAAGGTGTTATAAAGTCTTTTGTCACTTCCTACCTAGTATATTCCACTGACAATAGTAAACCACATGACCAATCCCAAAGATCAAGGGTAGAGAAGTACTCTCTGTTCGCAGCTGTGGGGGCAAAGTCTAACTAAATATTTCTGAATAGTTATCTAATCAGAAACCAGTTAGTACTTTATTGGTACATATACTTTTTAATAAAAATTTTACTTTGTTCTGTGTCTTCAGTAAATACAAACACTTAAAGACACGCAAAGTTACAACTAGCTCATGTACAAATTTTAAAAAGTGTTTTTTCCTTGTTGGTGGCTATGGTGCATACTTTTCTAATGTGCAAGATTTGGCAAATAAAGTGAGTACAAAATTTTAGGATCTTTTAACTTCTTACTGCTAAATACTCATGGATTAAATACTTTGCACCACTCAGGGTAGTAGTCCCCCCTTACCTGGAGATTTGTCCCAAGATCCTAGTGGATACCTAAAACCATGGATAGTGCCATATACTATGTGTAATATACTATGTTTTTTCCTATACATCTATACCTACATACCTATGATAAAATTTATAAATTAGACACAATAAGAGGTTAAAAACAATAAGTAATAATAAAGTAGAACAATTATAACAATATGCCAGCATCACTACTATTGTGTTTTGGGGTCATTACTAAGTAAAATAAGAGTTACTTAATCACAAGCATTGTGACATCAGTGCAGTCAATTCGATAATCAAAAGGATCACTGAATAACTAATGGGAAGGTAGTATAGACAGTGAAGATATCCTGGACAAAAAGCTAATCACACCCTGGTGGAACACAGTGTGATGTGAGATTTCATCACACTATCGAGAATGGCACACAATTTAAAACTCATGAATTGTTTATTTTTGGAAATTTCTATTTAATATTTTCGGACCGTGGTTGACAGGAATTAAAACTGTGAAAAATGAAACCATAGGTAAGGAAAACTACTGTGTAGGTACCTTTTTTATTTAAAAAGTTTATGTTATTCGTTTTTAAATACACTTATTATAGATTTAAGGTATACAACATGATGTTATGGGAGATAATGATAGATACATGATGATGGATACATAGATAGATAGATAGATAAATAGATAGATGATAGAATAGATAGATGATAGATAGTAAAAAGATTACTATAATGTAACAAATTAATATATTTATTACTTCAAACACCATAGGAAATGAAAGCAAATACAGATATCTTATAGGCACACTATCTAACAACAGGATTAGAAGTGTATTCTTAATAGCTCATCACTTCCTCGAGTTAAGATGTGTGGTATGTAAATTCATGCGCCATCTTCCTTAAAGCACTTATTTTTGTGTGTGCCTGAATCACCAATAACACAGCTCAAAATAGGATCTTTTACATTGAAAGAACATTATGCTTCGTTACTATGGAAACTATCTGCTCTTCCTGAAAAGCTTTCATAGTCCTGGTTTCTCTTTTTCTCCCTGCATGTTTTACCCCTCACGTTCCTTAGCTGCCACTTTGTGTCTGCCTTTGCTCTGACTTTGAGTGCAGTTTTATGACCTTCATACTCCTAGTATAATCATTTATTTGATCTAAAATTTTGATTTCTTATCCAAGAAAAGAAGTTTAAATAATCAGGTATCATTTCACTTCTATTATATCTTTAATTTTTAGATGGCAAGTTGTCATAATATAAACAAATCTTATAGATGAATAAATATTTAAGTAAATGGAATTATTTCTAGTCATTGTGCAGATTACATGATCACTTTTCATTTTAATTTAGAGCTATGAGGGAACGTTAATCAGAGCCCTAAGCTCAGTCAACAAGGCTGCTGAAATCCATGATTTTTCCCTAAGGCTTCGGCAACTGATATAAATACTGCCATACGTTGTGCCAATGAAGCTCTTAAAGGTTTAAGGCACTCCAAGTATAACACCTGAGAATGCTTCAGTTGAATGTTGCATCTGTAAAAACACAGGTAACTTGTGAGTAACATGACAGCTACGTGTCCATCAAGATTTTTAGAAAGATCATGAAACTGCTACCCTCATATCTTGTACAATATTACTAGTCTTTTTGAAATATGTGATTATATTTTGAATTTCAAGTTCCTTTTTAGTTAGAAATTAGTCAATGATATACAAATAGTGAAATATTAGCTAGGTGCGGTGGCTCACGCCTGTAATCCCAGCGCTTTAGGAGGCCGAGGCGGGCGGATCACGAGGTCAGGAGATCGAGAACATCTTGGCTAACAAGGTGAAACCCTGTCTCTACTAAAAATGCAAAAAAAAAAAAAAAAAATTAGCTGGGTGTGGTGGCGGGAGCCTGTAGTCCCGGCTACTCAGGAGGCTGAGGCAGGAGAAGGGCGTGAACCCGGGAGGCGGAGCTTGCAGTGAGCAGACATCGTGCCACTGCACTCCAGCCTGGGTGACAGAGCGAGACACTGTCTCAAAACACACACACACACACACACACGCACGCAAATAGTGGAATGTTGATAAAGGTAAGGTAGGGAGTGCCAATAATCCGTATTTAAATAGAGTTGTGTTATGCCTTTTAATTATTTATACAAACACTTTTTTGTATGTTGAATCGTTTGAAACACTACAGACTCACTTTTGATACTTTTGATGATAATTTTATGCCAGTTTAGCTAGCCTATGGTGCTAAGTTGTTTGGCCAAATACCAATCTAGATGTTTCTGTAAAGATATCTCCTAGAGTGATTAACATTTATAATTTCTGTACTTTAAGTAAAAGAGATTATTCTAAATAATGTGATCGAGCATTATTGAATCAAGACTCAAAAGCTAAACCTTAGGTTTCCAGTAGAGGAAATTCTATCTCAAAACTGTAACACAGCAATCCTACCTGACTTTCTAATTTGCTGGCCATGCATATAGATTTCAGACTTATCAGTCCTGACAATGTCATTTGCTAATTTCTTAAAATAAACCTCTTTCCGTATGTATTTTTATCCCATTGCTTCAGTTTTTTGAGAAAACTGATAAAGGAAAATAATTCTGACACTTACTAAAATGATAATGAAGATTTTATTCAAGACTATTGCAATAGAGGTATTAAAACGTGGGAGAGAGATTGGGCTCACCTCTGAACACAACAAGCATAAGTGTAGATTTAAAGCCAAGGATCAGGGTGTGGGGTTGTGTGGGTTGAAATTACCAATAGAAGACATGAAAAGTAGGGGGATTCTTGCTAAGCCTACTTAACCGGATTCTTGCTGAATGCAATCTAGGGTGATCAGAAATCAAGGGTTGAGGATGACGAATTTAATCGGGTATCAAGGGTGTTCAGATATCAAGGGTGAGAAGATTCTCCACACACTGACTTTAACAGGATTTTTGCTAAAATTCGACATGGCAAGGACAGACAGAGAAGGCCAAAGTCAAAGTCTAGTCCAAAAAAGAACTCACAGGAACCTAAATAAAGTTTGGTCAAGAGAGGGGTTTTGTCAGAACCATGAATAATACAGCGTGTGCTCTTCCCAAAAGATATTTGCTGCTATGCATTTAAAAAACATTAACACATTTCAGCCACATTTTCTGGAAAAGCATGAAGCATGACACAAAATATAAATCTTAATTTTTTTTTTTTTTTTTTTAAGAGATGGGATATCGCTGTGTTGCCCAGGTTGATCTCAAACTCCTGGACTCAAGCTATTCTTCTGCCTCAGCCTCCCACAGTGCTGGGATTAGAGGTGTGAGCCACTGTACCCAGCAATATAAATATTATTTTAACAGTTTGTATGCATGCACTAAGGTTTGAGAAGCCCAACTTTTCTATAAATAATTGGCTAAACATAGAAACATGTTTGGATTCATGGAAATAAAGACTTGCCTAAAACGAGCAGAAATTTAGAGTCTATGAGGGTAAATCTAAGATAATTGTATTCATTTTACAGCAGATTATATTTTAAATATATTGACTGAGTTGTAAACTTACTGTGTAGAATGGTAACCTGTGTTCTTATTATATTAAACAATAAAATTCTATATTATTAAATATTTCTTTAAGTGGCAGCAGCTGGCTTACTGCTACATAAAATGCAATCCCAGCTACACCCATTATTTTGAAATTCCCACAATTTGAACTGAAAATAAAAGCAGATAAAACTTTATTAACAAATACACAAAAATGTATTCTCTTATAATTATGGCCACATAATTCTAACAAATGGTTTAATTTATATAAAGACCATGTCAGTAAAGGTTGCAGCTATAAATACTCACTTTTGCACTACTATTTATAACAATGAACAATTTCTACTATCAAGATGAAGAGGTAATAATAGTGTCAAGGGATTCTATGTAAATGAATCTCATAGGTATTAAAAGCGCACATAATAGAAATGACTTTCTCACCTGGTAAATGACTTTCTAGAAGGCCAGTGGTGGCACGAAATTCAATTACTGCAAATCTGTGAGTTTCTTTTCTCTCTCCTAGTTAGTGTGTCATTTTTGTTTCCTTGATAATGGAAATTATTTTTAAATTAGTAATAAAAAATATAGATAGCTGATACAAATGAGACAGAATATATCTTATTATATTGCAAATTTGTCGCTATCCTTTGAAGTGATAAAGGTTATTCCCAAGACAACAAATGACCAAAAAGCTTTATGTATGTTTATTATGTTATGTTTTAAAGCAGCAGATGAATAAATGCATTTTCTGTTAGTCTGATACATTTCTGTGTAGAATCCTAAAAATTTGCTAAAAAATAAGAAGTCTTTATAAGGAATATGCGATAAAGTCGCTGTCTGCAGAATTTAAGGTATAAAACAGACTACTGTGAAAACTCCATTTAAAAAAAAACCTAAAAATTCATTCATCTTTATACTACAAGAAAGTGAATGCATTTAATATGTTAAATGCATTTTACTGTGCTTTGTATTTTATCAGAAAACCCCAGAGTGACTGCAAAATGTCTCGTCTGACCACAAATAGAAGTCATGAATAGTCATTCAAAAGAAAATTTTTCATTAGATTTAGAAAAACAGTTCAGGACTACCGCTTAAAGTGTCTGGTCAAGAACTATAAGGTTTACCCTATGGATAATGAAAAACTGTTAATGGTATTTGAATTGGGTTGAGAATGGAATCACTATCAGACCAATCATTTAGAGAATTAGAAATACTGTAAAACACTCCTTAGGCCTTTTTCTGAAATTGCCTATATGAGTTTCTTACTGTTACCATACCAATTACAAAAGCTCATTGACTTAAAATAGCATCCATTTATAACAGCACAGTTCCGTAACTCAGAAATCTGAAACAGATCTCACCAAAATCAAGATTATCACAGGGCTGAAACCTTACTGGAGGTTCTGAGAAAGAACAACTCTTTTAGGTTGTTAGTTAAATTCAGCCCTTTACATTTATAAGACTGTGGTCCCCGTTTCCTCACTTTCTGTCAATCAGAAACCGCATTCACAAGAAGCTTCTTTCAGGTCTTTGCACATGGGCTCTGCATTACAGAGGCATGTGAAATCCTTTTCATGCATGGAATCTTCTTGACTTTTCATTCTACAGCAAACACTTCCAAAGAAAGTCTAACTGACTTGAAGACCAAGGAAATTTTGTTCCAGGAATTTAATATGAAGAATAAAGAAAAATTCTAGTGTTCATGGTTATAAAACCACTCAACTGGGTAAGTTAAATATGTATGAAACACAAATACTGTTATAATAGGTATTTTAAAACATCTAGCCATATGCTGAACTTGGTCTCAATGTTATTTAGTAGAAAAAGGCAGAAGAGTTAATAAGTATGCATATGAACAGAATAAGCAAAAAGAACAAATCTGGAGGCATCACACTACCTGATTTCAAACTCTACTATAAAGCCATAGTCACTAAAACAGCATTGTACTGGTATAAAAATAGGCACATAGACCAAAGGAACAGAATAGAAAACCCAAAAGTAAACCAAATACTTATAGTCAACTGATTTTCAACAAAGCAAACAGAACAGAAAATGAGGAAAATACACCCTTTTCAACAAATGGTTCTGGGATAATTGGTTAGCCACAAGTAGGAGAATGAAACTGGATCCTCCTCTCTCACCTTATAAAAAATCAACTCAAGATGGATTAAGGACTTAAATCTAAGACCTGAAGCTATAAAAATTCTAGAAGACAAGATTGGAAAACCCGTTCTAGATATTGGCTTAAGCAAGGATTTCATGACCAAGAACCCAAAAGCAAATGCAATAAAAACAAACATAGTTGAGGCTTAAACTAAAAAGCTTTTGCATGGAAAAAGGAATAGTCAGCAGAGTAAAGAGACAACCCATAGAGTGAGAGAAAATCTCCACAATCTATACAGCTGACAAAGGACTAATATCCAGAATCTACAAAAAACTCAAATCAGTAAGAAAAAACAATCCCATCAAAAAGTGGACTAAGGACATGAATAGATAATTCTCAAAAGAAGATAAACAAATGGCCAATAAATATATGAAAAAAATGCTCAACATCACTAATGATCAGGGAAATGCAAATCAAAACCACAATGTGATACCACCTTACTTCTGCAAGAATGATCATGATCAAAATATCATAAAACAGTAGATGTTGGCATGGATGTGGTGACCAGGAAATACTTCGACACCGCTGGTGGGAATGTAAACTAGTACAGCCACTATGGAAGGCAGTGTGGAGATTCCTTAAAGAACTAAATGTAGAACTACCATTTGATCCAGCTATCCCACTACTGGATATCTACCTGGAGGAAAAGAAGCCATTATACGAAAAAGATACTTGCACATACATGTTTATAGCAGCACAATTCACAATTGCAAAATTGTAGAACCAACACAAATGCTCATCAACCAATGAGTAGATAAAGAAACTGTGGTGTATATATATTATATACACCACATATAATATGTATACACAATGGAATACTAATTAGGCAAAAAAATGAATTAGCAGCAGCGACCTTGGAAATTATTCTAAGTGAAGTAACTCAGGAATTGAAAATCAAACATCATGTGTTCTTACTGATATGTGGGAGCTAAGGTATGAGGAGGCAAAGGCATAAGACTGATACAATAGACTTTGGGGATTTGTGGGGAAGGTTAGGAGGTGGGGGTGAAGAATAAAAGACTACAAATATGATGCAGTGTATACTGCTAGGGTAATGGGTGCACCAAAATCTCACAAATCACTACTAAGGAACTTACTCATGTAACCAAATACTACCTATACCCCAATAACTTAAGGAAAAAGAAAAAAGAAATAATTAATGTAATTTTTCTTGGAAAGGAGTAGAGGGAAGAATGGGGAAAAGAGAATTAAATGAAATATCAAATAATTTTATAACATGTTTATACAAATGGTGAATTTCCTTCTTCTAAAATTAACCCCTTTACACACTGTATTAGTTCTCACGCTGCTATGAGGAAATACCCAGGACTGGGTAATTTATAAAGTAAAGAGGTTTAATTGACTCACAGTTCTGCGTGGCTGGGAGGCCTCAGGAAACTTACAATTATGGCGGAAGGCACATCTTCACAGGCGAGCAGGAGAGAAAATGAGCACAAGCATGGGAAATGTCAAACGCTTATCAAATCATCAGATCTCATGAGACTCACTCATTATGATGAGAACAGCATAGGGACACCCCCCCACCGTCCCCGCTCCACCTGGTCCTGTCCTTGAAACATGGAAATTATTACAATTCAAAGTGAGATTTAGGTGGGGACACAGAACCAATCTGTATCACACCACCACACATATACATAAACACATTAATATGCACATACATAAACCTACAGAAGTTATAAGAAATTATGTTTATTTGTTGTTTGAATCTATTGCAGATGGATAGGTGTAGAAATCCATATACTTTATGAAAACCAAATCAAATGTAAATGGAAGTAGGCATGGATAGAGGACATGTACGTCTAGACAGACAATATTTCTGAATCTAAATTTTTGTGAAATCCTTATGCCCACATGTTTTCAAAAATGACATCGTTCTGAAAAAGATGGCATATTAGCTACAGTTAAGGATAAACAACTTACAATAAGCCCAAAATGTTGATAATCATATGGGAAAATGCTGAATCAGAAACAGGAAAAAATTATCCTTTTAGAAAAAGAAGAACATGTCTTCCAGTGGAGGAAAATGGGTTTCAAATACATTGTGTGCTTTTTTGTATGCATGCATGCATGCTGAGTTGTGCATATATAAGTGCTTTTTTACTTTACAGATGTACTTAATACATTGAAATACTGAATTTTGTCATTATCAAGCAGAATGAAAGAATATCAGAATTCTAGGAATAACATCAGGATTCAAATCTGAAAGGCATTGAGTATCCAAGGGCAATATTTTCAGGTGCCTAAACTTATGCCAATATAAATATCAAGGGAACCAGAAAGATTATACACAATCAGATCCAATGCACAAAGATCATAACAAAAACAGGAATTGTGACATCAGTCTTTATTTTAAAATAAGGTTATCTAGTCAATGAATTTGAAAAAATATATATCAAATATTCTTTATCCATGTGTTCTTTGATGGGCATTTAGGCTGGTTCCATATTTTTGCAATTGTGAATTGTGCTGCTATAAATATGCATATGCATATGTCTTTTACATATAAACACTTCTCCTTTGGGTAGATACTCAGTAGTGGAATTGCTGGATTGAATGGTAGTTATACTTTTAGTTCTTTAAGTAATCTCCATACTGTTTTCCACAGTGGTTGTACTATTTGCATTCCCACCAGCAGTGTAAGTGTTCCCTTTCCACCATATCCATGCCAACCTATTATTATTATTGTTTAAATTGTGGCCATTTTTGAAGGAGTAACGTGGTATCTCGCTGTGGTTTTAACTTGCATTTCCCTGATAATTAGTGATGTTGAGCATGTTTGTTGGCCATTTGTGTATCTTCTTTTAAGAGTCGTCAATTAAGACAACTTATCTTCTTTTGAGAGTTTTCATGTTCGTTGGCCATTTGTATATCTTCTTTTGAGAGTTGCCAATTCATGTCCTGTGCCCACTTTTTGATGGGATTGTTTGTTTTGTTTTGTTGCTAATTTGTTTGAGTTCCTTGTAGATTCTGGGTATTAGTCCTTTGTCTGATGCATAGTTTGCAAATATGTTTTCCCATTCTGTGTGTTGTCTGTTTACTCTGATGATGATGATGATGATGATTTGCTGTACAGAAGATTTTTAGTTTAATTAGGTCCCATCTTTTTACTTTTGTTTTTGCTGTATTTGCTTTTGGGTTTTTAGTCATGAAGTCTTTGCCAAGGCAATGTCTAGAAGGGTTTTTAGGATGTTATCTTCTAGATTTTTTATTGTTTCAGGTCTTGTATTTGAGTCTGTGGTCCATCTTGAGATGTAATACTACTCAGTAATAAAAAGGAATTAAATAATAGCATTTGCGGCAACCTGAATGGAGTTGGAGACTATTATTCTAAGTGAAGTAATTCACGAATGGAAAACCAAACATCATATGCTCTCATTTACAAGTGGGAGTTAAGGTATGATTACACAAAGACAAAATAATGATATCATTGATCTTGAGGACTCAGGACGGAAGGGTGAGGGGGGGTAAGGGATAAAAGACTATGCATTGGGTACAGTGTACACTACTTAGGTGATGGGTGTACCAAAATATCAGAAATTACCACGAAAGAACAAAGAACTTCTCCATGTAATAAAAAACCACCTATTCCACAAAAAACTATTGAAATAAAATAAAATAAATAATAAAAATTAAAAAAGAAGTATGAGAATTCACTTTAACCAAAGAAAATTCTTCACAGTGTCATATTCATATAGAAGTCATTATCTGAATATATATGAAATATATTGTTTTATTTTGAATGAAAAATGGATTTTCTTAGATAATTGATACACTGGTTTCTTAAAAGGATAAATAATCCTTCTCAATAGATGAGTAGTTTGCTGTCAAGAAAAGCTTTCTTTTTAATATAAAATAAATCTCCATGGATATTTAGCACTAATTTGAAAGTTACAACAATTGAAAGTGATGGCAAACTGATGATTACCTACTCTGTTTATTAAAATTATTTAATAAATGACATGAAAAAACAAAAAAGACTGATACTTAAAAACTTAAATCTTAGAATTAGCTTGGCCCTTATTCATTTTATCTAACGTTCTATCGATGGAACAATTTTCTCTACCATGTCTTTGAAGCCTTTTTATTTCTTTATTTTCTCTCACTGATTTCAGTTCCTTAAAAACAATGCTTAGAGAAAACCATTTCTGAATTATTTTGATAATGCTTCTCTGTCAATATGTCATTTAAAATAGTGCCCCAGGTATGGGGTGTGATATTGCAGACACTGTCTGAGGAGTACAGATTTCAGTTATTACTTCACATGACACACTGTATTGTTCCATTAATTTTAATAGAAAACATTATTTACAGTTACAACTACCTTTCAAGCTGACTAGATCATGTTAAATAGGAGTCTTTTTCATTTTTCTGACTCCTTGAAGAGTGCAGGTGTTGTAGTTTAGAAAAGAGTTCTAAGCTACAGAATTTCCAATTGTGAATAATAGTAGAAAAATAAATGACTCTCATGGCATTTGGGGAGAAAATTGGAACAGAAATGATTGGCAGTTAAATGCAATGTTGTGTGAAAGAAAAAAGAGTAATATTTCTATTAATACTAATTTTCTGTATTTCTATTAATGAAGACAAATATATTCACTTTTACATATTTATTTCTATCCAGCCAAGTGATCAAATGCCAAAGGTAATATTTACTTACTTACTTATTTATTTATTATTTTTATTTTTATTTCCATAGGTTTTGGAGGAACTGGTGGTGTTCAGTTGCATGAATAAGTTCCTTAGTGGTGGTTTCTGAGATTTTGGAGCACCAATCACCTGAGCAATATGCATGGCACCCAATTTGCAGTCTTTTATCCTTTACCCCCCGACACACATACTTTCCCGAGTCTCCAAAGTCCATTGTGTCGTTATTATGCCTCTGCATCCTCATAGCTTAGCTCCCATTTATTGGTGAGAACATACAACGTTTAGTTTTCCATTCCTGAGTTACGTCAACTTAGAATAATGGCCTCCAATTCCATACAGGTCTCGTGAATGCCATTATTTTACTCCCTTTTATGGTAGAGTAGTATTTCATGGTGTATGTATACCACAATTTCTTTATCCACTCATTGATTGATGGGCATTTGGGCTGATTGCATATTTTTGCAATTGAGAATTGTGCTGCTATAAACATGCATGTGCAAGTATCTTTTTTGTATTAATATAATGACTTCTTTTCTTCTGGGTAGATAGATACCCAGTAGTGGGATTGCTGGATCAAATGGTAGTTCTCCTTTTAGTTCTTTAAGGAATCTCCACACTGTTTTCTATAGTGGTTGTACTAGTTTACATTACCAGTAGCAGTGTAAAAGTGGTCCCTTTTCACCACATCCCCACCAACATCCATTATATTTTTTCATTTTTTGATGATAGTCATTCCAGTGGGAATAAGGTAGTATTCCATTGTGGTTTTAATTTGCAATTCCCTGATCACTAGTGATGCTGAGCATTTTTTTCCTATGCTTTTGGCTATTCGTAAATCTTCTTTTGAGAATTGTCTATTCATGTTCTTAGGCCTTTTTTTGATGGGATTGTTTGTTTTTCCTGGATATTTGTCCTATGTTTGATGTGTAGATTACAAAGATTTTTCTCCCACTTTGTAGATAATTTGTTTACTCTGCTGATTTTTTCTTTTGCTATTCAGAAGCTTTTTAGTTTAATTAATTCCAACTATTGATTTTGTCTTTGTTACATTTGCTTTTAGGTTGTTGGTCATGAAGTTTTTGCCTAAACCAATATCTAGAAGGGTTTTTCAAATGTTATCTTCTATAATTTTTATGATTTCATGTCTTAGATTTACTTCCTTGATCCAGGTTGAGCTGATTTTTGTATAAGGGAGAGATGAAGATCCAATTTCCTTCTTCTACATGTGGTTTGTCAGTTATCTCAGTAACATTTGTTGAATAGGGTGTTCTTCCCCTCTTTATGGTTTTGTTTGCTTTGTTGAAGATCAGTTGACTGTAAGTATTCAGGTTTATTTCTATGTTCTCTACTCTGTTCCATTGGTCCATGTGCCTATTTTTATACTAGTACCATGCTGTTTTGGTGACTGTGGCCTCATAGCATAATGTGAAGTCACGTAATGTGATGCCTCCAGACTTGTTCTTTTTGCTTCATCTTGCTTTGGCTATGTGGGCTCTTTTTTTGGTTCTATATGAATTTTAGGATTTTTTTTCCAGTTCTGTAAGGAACGATGGTGGCATTTTAATGGGAATTGTATTGAATTTGCAGATTGCTTTTGGCAGTATGGTCATTTTCACGATACTGATTCTACCCACCCATAAACATAAGATGTGTTTCCATTTGTTTGTGTTGTCTATGATTTCTTTCAGCACTGTTTTATAGTTTTTCTTGTAGAGGTATTTCACCTCCTTGCTTCGTTATATTCATAAGTGTCTTTCTCTCTCTTTCTTCTTTTTTCCTTCCTTCCTTCCTTCCTTCCTTCCTTCCTTCCTTCTTTCTTTCTTTCTTTCTTTCTTTCTTCTTTCTTCTTTCTATTTTTTTTACAGCTATTGTAAAAGGGTCTGAGTTCTGGATTTGATTGTCCACTTGGCCACTGTTGGCATATAGCAGAGCTACTGATTTGTGTGCATTAATTTTGTATCCTGAAACATAGCTGAATTCATTTATCAGTTGTAGGAGCTTTTTGGATGAGTCTTTAGGGTTTTCTAATTATACTGTTATATTATCAGCATACAGTGACAGTTTAAATTCCTCTTTACCAATTGGATGCCCTTCATTTCTTTCTCTTGTGAAACTGGAGTAAACATTCATTTCAAATGGGAAATGGAAGTTACCCTTAAAAGAAGATATTGATTTAATTGGAATTTACTAAAACGTAGAAATTTGTTCAACAAGAAAATTTACTCATAAAATAAAAAGGCAAACAAACTACTAGGATAAAATGTTTGTTACATATAAATCAGTTAGAAGATGTTGATGTACATAGGAAAATGAACTGCTTCAAATCAATGACAAAGACATAATTAAAATAGGGGAAAAATAGAGTTACCTTGAATGTAAGATATCCAAATGATCTAGAAAAAAATTTAAAGGTACTTAACATCACTAGCATAAAGTGAAATTCAAATTAAACCCCAAAGACATAATAGTTGATATAAAAAATAATGACAATAGTAATTGTCGGTAAGATCAGTATTAGAGCAATTAGAAATCTTATACATAATTGCTAGAAGTGCAATGCCTGCATTCACTTTGGAGAACAATTCAAAAATACCTGAAGCTAAATATATAGAAATTCCAGTTGTAGGTATATACCCAAGAGAGGGAAGTGCATATTACCAAAAAAGGACACATTAAACAGGTGATACCAGCTTTATTCAAAATAGATAACTAGAAACAACAGAAATGCTCATCTAGTAGAAAATCAATAAATGGTAGTATTTTCATATAATGGGATACTATATAGTAACAAAAGATATACTAGTGATATAGGTATTTAAAAAATTATTTTGAGCAAAATAAACTAGACACTTTAGATTATATTTCCATTTATATGAAGTAACAGGAAACTAATCTGTAGTTTTAGAAGGGGTAATAATGGCTACTGAGAAGGGACACGAGAGAATATCTTGGGTGTGTTAGAAATGTTAAATGTATTAGTCTCTGTGGTAGTATTTAGGTACGTGTCTAAGTGAAACACGTGGCTATACGTAGATATGTGTACATATTATTTTATGTACATCTTATTTCATTTAAAAACAACTTAAAATACCCAGATTATGAATACTTTTATAAAAAAGGCAAATTCACAAATAACTTTGAATGGTCATCGTCTTAGAAAAATACAACACTTTGCAATAGAGGCTTATAAAAATATGAGATTAAATTAGTTCTGTAAGTATTTGGTAACTAGATTCTTAATTTTAAAATGTTCCCCAGTGAAATTTTGGGAACCACATGTTTTTCAACAGTGAATTCTCAACATAGTTTTTTTTTTAAATAAACAGAAACAGAGAGAATCTTATCTAAAACTTTTTATGAGACCTACATTATCTTTATGTCAAAACCTGACAAAGATATCACAACATGGGACATTACTATACCATTCACACATTCTGAGTAGAGATCCCTTGAGATCATATACAAAAATGCAAAGCATGAGAGCAAACACATTTTAAAGATAGCATTTAATATGAAATATGAAGATTTAGAAAATTGTTATTCAAATTCTTAGGTTAATGAATTAACCTAAAAAAGTGACTAGAAATTTGGATGTTGATTTATTAATTGCTGCAGATAAGAAGAAAGAGAGGGTGGGTGGAGAGAAGGAGACTTTGGATTTTGCCATTTTCCTGGATCAGTGGTTCAATCATAAAATTATTATCAAATTCACGTCCTTATATTTTAAATATACACACATTTATACACATCACACAAATATAATATTGTTTAGTGAGTGTTTTCAATTGCAGTAAATATTAAAAAATTGTGATATTTGCCCTCTTCACTCAGCATTACATTTCCTAGGTACAGGGATTCAAACAGATCTGGCTCATGGATTATAACTGCTGAATATAAATGTACAAATAAACCAAGGTTTATTAACTATTCTATTAATTATGGGCATTTCACTTATATCTAACACCTTTGCCCATGGCTCCTTATATTTTTTTTCTAGGGCATATAATTATATAAAAAGTTTCTTAGCTATCATATATGTGTACAGGTATTATGGAGCTGATCTCCAAAAAGATTTTACCAATTGTCTTCATTACCAGCAGTAATTGAAAATTCCTATTTTCTTATAAGCAAACAAGTGACCTTTTAATGTATACATGAGGATTAATGCAGATAGGAGTTTAAAAAAGAGAAATTGAAAGATGAAAGACATTAATAATGAGCACAAAACTCTATTCTGTGATGGGTGCTATAAAGAAGAGAGCAAACATTAAATATGTCATATTTATGATATAAATATTGGTGTCATTTATATTATCAATTATTTTCTAGGCCTGAGGTAACAGCATTTAATAGAATGCACATTTCTGCCTTTATTGAGTCAGGAAGATATACCATAATCAAATAAATAGACAGTATAATTCCATTAACATATGTTTTAAAGAGAAATGAAACCAGATTAAAAAAAAATAGAGATGGTTGAAGTAGATGGTAAAAGATGCAAGATGGTCATGTGGGATTGAGATATTTTACAAATAGGAAATAGAGATAAGTGATAGGGTTGTCCAGTAAGACATCTTTCAGGAGAAGATAACTTAATGTTATGAGTGTGCAAGCCATGTGGCTTCATGGGAGATATTCTAAAGAGAAGTAACAAAGTCAGCAAAAGCTCTAAAACAAAAATGTGATTAGTATGTTCAAGGTATGACAAAACGTCCAGCATGGCTGGATTGGAATAAGCAGGGTAGAGGGTCATAGAAAATTAAGTTAAAGACTTTGGCAGAAATCTGATGTTATAGGACCCTTTGGAAATGTTACTGACTTCAAATTTTATTCCAAGTATGACCCAAAATCATTAGAGAGTTGAAGGCAACTCATAATATATTCTCTTTTAAAGTATCTCATCTCCTAGAAAGTGAAGAATAAACTGTAGGGACACAGAGACACCAAGAGTAGAATCAAAGAGGTAAGGTTAGATGTTATTGCTGTAGTCCAGGGGAAAAAATCATTTTGGCTTAGAAAAAATCTGAAATAGAAGATTTCTGATTGAATTAAAAAATATAGTTTGATGGTTAAAATATCTGATATTTGCTGAAAGATTACCTGAAAAGTAGACAAAGAGAAAAATACAGGATGGATACTAGATTTTTGGCCTGAGCACCTGGGATAAGGAAATGAAAATACCTCTTACTGAAAAGCCTAGGGCAGGATTTAAAGAGATTGAGAAGAAACTAAGAGTTCTGTTTTACATGATGAATGTAAGATGTTTATTAAATATCAGTTGGAATATGTCAAGTAGGCAATTGGATATGTTTGTCTGGAAATCACAGGGGAGGTCATGGCAGGAGATAATAATCTGAAGGCCATCAATTTATTTAAACTCATTGGACAGTATGAGGGCACCCAAGAATGGATGTAGATAGAAATCAGAAAAAGCTCATAATGGAGCCCTGAACTCTCAAGATGTTAAAGTTTTTAAGATGAGATGCAACAGCATGGGCTCTGAGAAACTATTGCTATAGAAGTAGCAATAGAACCAAGAGAGTGTGGTACACAATGGGCTAAGTAAAAATAAAGTGATGATTAACAATAATAATAAAGAGTGATCAGTTGAACAGTTGCTACCAAGAGACTAAAAAAAGAAGAGAATGAGAACTAACTCAATAGTCAACAGCCAATGTCATCAAAGCATTCGCTACATTTACAAGGGTGATGTTAGAGGATTATTGGGAATAACAAACCAATTGGAGTAGGAAAGCAGAAAGGGGCATATGAAGAAGGAGAAACAGTGAATAGATAAAACAATATTCTACCACCCTGATTTTGGTAATTGTGAATATATGACACAGTGTCCTTCTTAGGAAAACCACTTGTGGGTACATGGCTATCATGTTTTCCACTTTTCTTTCAAATGCTTCAGAACAGCAATATTTTCTAGAACTTTTTATATTAGGTAAGTAGAAATGAGTGGTGCAAGAAGATCCATTACAAGTTAGTGGTGGATGCTGTGATATGCTGCCCACTGTAGTGAAGTCTTTTTTTTTTTTTTTTTTTATTATTATACTTTAAGTTCTAGGGTACATGTGCAAAACGTTTATATCATGTATAACTCCCCAATGCAATCCCTCCCTCCTCCCCCCTCCCCATGATAGGCCCCAGTGTGTGATGTCCCCTTCCCGAGTCCAAGTGATCTCATTGTTCAGTTCCCACCTATGAGTGAGAACATGCGGTGTTTGGTTTTCTCTTCTTGTGATAGTTTGCTAAGAATGATGGTTTCCAGCTGCATCCATGTCCCTACAAAGGACGCAAACTCATCCTTTTTTATGGCTGCATAGTATTCCATGGTGTATATGTGCCACATTTTCTTCATCCAGTCTGTCACAGATGGACATTTGGGTTGATTCCAAGTCTTTGCTATTGTGAATAGTGCCTCAATAAACATACGTGTGCATGTGTCTTTGTAGTAGAGTAATTTATAATCCTTTGGGTATATACCCAGTAGTGGGATGGCTGGGTCATATGGTACATCTAGTTCTAGATCCTTGAGGAATCGCCATACTGTTTTCCATAATGGTTGAACTAGTTTACAATCCCACCAACAGTGTAAAAGTGTTCCTGTTTCTCCACATCCTCTCCAACACCTGTTGTTTCCTGACATCTTAATGATTGCCATTCTAACTGGTGTGAGATGGTATCTCATTGTGGTTTTGATTTGCATTTCTCTGATGGCGAGTGATGATGAGCAGAATCTACAAAGAACTCAAACAAATATACAAGAAAAAAACAACCCCATCAAAAAGTGGGGAAAGGATATGTACAGACATTTCTCAAAAGAAGACATCCATACAGCCAGCAGACACATGTAGTGAATTCTTATCATTTGATGTCTCTTCACCATCCATTTTAATATAGGAATAACTTTCTATACTAGAAGCATGGGCTTAGTCATCCCTGACACGATTTTCAGTTCTCCACTTCTTTCCATTTCTCAATGTCATTGATCAAGTATCTACCTCATACAACGACCTTGTGGTGACTACCTCCATATGGGATAACTAGATACAATGGACTGTCTTACCTCACTGACCCCAACACACTGCACAGACTGCACAGATACACCACAGCAACCAACTTTTGGTCACAGCACAATTCCGTGGAACTCACAACTGCTCTAAATCTGCCAGTTAGAACTCCTCTTGGGAAATCTACGTAGGTAACACAATGGACCCCAGTAAAGGCCTGTGCCTACAGGTCCCTTACTCTCTTTTTTTTGCTCTGTATCTTCTGGTTGGGCAAGCATGTCCTGGACACCTCCCTCACTTTCCTTTTGGCTCTTCAAGGTGTGCTGCCCTCTTCTCTCTGTTTTTGTAAATAATAGGCTATTTTTGTTATTTCATGTGTGTTGTTGGGTTGCATCCTCTGTGTCTCACCTGACTGACACACCCAAATCTAACTTCTTTCCCAGTTAGGGCTCTCCTAGGGAGTAGCTATGTTGGTACAAATAAACTGGACATAGGTGAGACAAGAGCCATTAGGTTGTCTGCCACTGTGATTAACTTTTCTGTGAGAGGGACTCCTGGTCACACTTGGGCATTAGGCTGTCTGCCAAGATAAAAAGTATCCCATGAAAGACACTCTATAAATATGCACAGTTCCTCCACAGGAACCCTATTACAGCATGTTTAGAGTTGATAGCTACTCTCCTGGGAGAGAGAACCCAAAACCAAAACACAACACCCAAATCTCTTATACCACTTTTGGGAATGTGAATGAAAACTATTCTTAGCCAGAGTATTTTCTTTCTAAGGCCACATCCCCACCTTGGAGACAACTCACATTCAGTCACTGGTTGATCCTAGGATTAAAAGCCACAGCCTCATTTACTCAGATGGAACATCTCTAAGAATACTCTGGAATTGCCTGCATCATTTGTCCAATCTGTCTCCATTTCCTCCCTCTCATGTGTTTATCCTGAGTTCATTCCTCAATAAGCTTCCTGCACACAAGTCTCTAACTCAGAGTTTGCTTTCCAGAAAAACTGATTTTAGATAACTAAGGAAGTATTTTGATATATATTTATTTCATGTATATATTTTAGTAACTATTCAACTAGTATCCCTTATTCTTTTTATCTTTATTTTTGTTTTTGTTTTTAATTTTTATTTTGTCTGGATATCCTTGTTTGTCTGCTTTTTTCAAAGTAAATGTTAAAATCAACTGGTAAAAATTTTTAGTCTTATTCTTTCTAGAGTTTATCAAGTTACAAAGAATGGAGCTTTTAAAATTGACTTTTCCTATATGAAAGCATGATAATGATTTCCATTTATTCAAAATGTATTTAGTGCCTTCAGCAGTGTTTTAAAATTTGCTTTATATAGTTCTTTCAAATTTCTTGTTAAGTTTATTCCTAGGAATTTTATCTTTCCTGTTACTTCTTTAAATTGTAACATTGCTTTCATTAAAATAGTTTCTAAATAGCTGTTTTGAAGCATACGTGGTGGTAATGTATGTTTATTAATTTTGTACTTCTGTAACTAACTGCATTTTATTATTGCTTAAGTCATTTTTAGTTTTTTTCCTTGAATTTTGTGGTTATGCCAGATACTTAATCATATCTATTGCAAATGGTAATAATTGTTACCTTCTTTTCCGTTGTTATAATCCTAATATATTTCTCATCTGGAATACATGTTAACAGTGAAAATTTTCTTCCAATTCACGTATGCTTATCTTTCAGTAATTTAGATGTCTTATAAAATATTACACACTCACACAAGGCTTCAAATATAGCAATAAAAGTAACTCCCATGAACTTACCAAATAACTTGAGAATTAGGTCATTATTATTATATTAAATCTACTTGTTCAATTATTCCCTAAGAGACTCTATAGCCTTCCAACAAATTTGTGTTTATTCTGGATTTTGAATGTCTCATTATCATTTCTCTTTGTTTGTTTTGTCAAATGTACAAAATACGTGAGGAAATTTGTGAAGCCTTAGAAAGAATACTATTAAATTTTATATCTTTTTCTGCTGCTTGTTTTTATTCATGCAATGATATCTTCTAATATTTTCATTCATATTAGTAATCTATATAATGACATAAGTATAGCTTACGTATTTTCGCATCTTTAAAGTAATTCATTGTATGACATTTTATTTGTTGACTCTTACATCAAAGATTTAAGTTGTTCATAGTCACTAGCTTTTATAAACAATGCAGCTAAAGAGTTTGTACTTGTGCAAGTGCCCAAGAATCTCTCAGTAGACTAAGCCTTGAAATTGAACTGCTAAGCTGTAGAGTATGTTTATATTTAATTTTAGTGGATAACATCCCATAACTTTCTAAAAATTGTTGAACCAATTTGTGATCTCCCCAGAAATATATGTGTCCCTATAGCTATATATTCACCCAAAACTTAGTAATATGAAACTTGTCAACTTTCTGCCAGTATGATCCATGTAAAGTCATAATGCATTGTAGTCATTTTTGTATTTTAACAATTGCTAATGAATTTGAACATCATTTCACATGGCTATTGATAATTGTCTTTTATATGAAAATACTACATGTTTTTTGTATACCTTTATATGGATTTCATGTTGATTTGTAAGACAACTTTAAACATTTTAGACATCTCTGTTATTATATTTTTTATATTATGAATATTTCTTCTAGTGGTAGTCCACATGAATCTCAGGAACTCATACATTTACATTTTGGCTTTTTGCTGTTGTTCTCACTCTTTCTGGTTTAATCCATTTCATTTATTTTGCTTTAGGATATCCCTATTTCTTGTTTTTTCTTTGTTTCTATCTAACCAACATGCTATGAGCTCTTTAGGGAGCTTTGCTTCCTAGAATTTGGCATTAGTAACTTACACAGAATATACTAAATTTATGTTAAAAAATGAAAAAGTAGATGTCAAATAATAAATAATTCTATAAGGAATAGCACAAATCGTGAATGAAAACCAAAAAATAGTTTGTAAAGATGCTTAAGAGCTTAATTGCCTAGGACATGTGATAGCAGAACAGAGATATTCTGCTCTGAGAGAAGACAAGAGAAGGAGGCTGGTAAGTGTAAAGGCAAATTTCAAACAACTCACAGCTTTGCCTTTGGCTAAACCTGGGGCTGAGACTGTTAAGTTTAGCAGAAAAGATAGCAAGTACTAAAATTTTAAAATATAACTTACTAAAAGCCCAGATTGTTGCAGATTATTGTGTTTTTTTTTTCTAAATACATAGTATATTTACCATGTTGATTACCTGCCAGTTTCTTAAAGTGATAATACAAGCCTTCATTGTTCACTTTGATGCTTTCAAAAGGTATCATAGACTCATGGTTAGTAGGTGATGCTTTCCAATGATATATGCATAGTAGATAGTCCTGGGCCTTAAAAGTAAGAATGTCCTAGGAAAAAAAAATATGTGATTAAACTAGATTCAGCCTAAAGCAAAATTCCATTGTTAATGTATTGATATTTGTGGTTGGTTCAATCACTGCAAAGGAATCATGTTAAAAAAAGCAGTTTTTGTCATCTTAATGAAACTTAACTGTCAGCCAATAAATGACAAGCAGTGCTAAGGTTTCACTTCTCTATATACCAAAAATCTAGGAAGCTGTGAACTGTTCTAAATATAAATGTTTCTTTTACTGTGGGACAATATTGAGGAACACCAAATTTACAAAGTTCTAACTACAATAAAACATTAAGTTTCACTCTTAATTAGTGATCTAAATGTCAGTTTAAAATGTTTTCATTTCAAGGAATAAATGCATATTGTGAGATAGATGAACATTTATCTTTTAAATATCTCTAGGAGGCTTAAAATAATAAACAAGTCAATTTCATTCTTCACTATTCTTTCCACTTAATAAAACTGAATAAACACTTAGTGAATTATACAAAATCTATAGTTTTATTCTGCAATTAGAAATAATATCATCTTCAGTCTTACTACTCAGTTCATTTTAGTTTTAGATACTTAATATCTTAAGTACAGGTATGTGTGTATACAGTGAAGTAGATAGCTAATATTTATGAAATTTGGAAGTCATATACAAAATTTTAAACCATAAGAAGTACGTAAGAGAAGAATATAGAATTTAGTGTAAGACAAATTAACTTTTTTTTTTATTATTATACTTTAAGTTCTAGGGTACATGTGCATAACGTGCAGGTTTGTTACATATGTATACTTGTGCCATGTTGGTGTGCTGCACCCATCAACTCGTCAGGACCCATCAATTCGTCATTTATATCAGGTATAACTCCCAATGCAATCCCTCCTCCCTACCCCCTGCCCATGATAGGCCCCGGTGTGTGATGTTCCCCTTCCCGAGTCCAAGTGATCTCATTGTTCAGTTCCCACCTATGAGTGAGAACATGCGGTGTTTGGTTTTCTGTTCTTGTGATAGTTTGCTAAGAATGATGGCTTCCAGCTGCCTCCATGTCCCTACAAAGGATGCAAACTCATCCTTTTTTACGGCTGCATAATATTCCATGGTGTATATGTGCCACATTTTCTTAATCCAGTCTGTCACAGATGGACATTTGGGTTGATTCCAAGTCTTGGCTATTGTGAATAGTGCCGCAATAAACATATGTGTGCATGTGTCTTTATAGCAGCATGATTTATAATCCTTTGGGTATATACCCAGTAGTGGGATGGCTGGGTCATATGGTACATCTAGTTCTAGATCCTTGAGGAATTGCCATACTGTTTTCCATAATGGTTGAACGAGTTTACAATCCCACCAACAGTGTAAAAGTGTTCCTATTTCTCCACATCCTCTCCAGCACCTGTTGTTTCCTGACTTTTTAATGATTGCCATTCTAAGTGGTGTGAGATGGTATATCATTGTGGTTTTGATTTGCATTTCTCTGATGGCGAGTGATGATGAGCATTTTTTCATGTGTCTGTTGGCTGCATGAATGTCTTCTTTTGAGAAATGTCTGTTCATATCCTTTCCCCACTTTTTGATGGGGTTGTTTGTTTTTTTCTTGTAAATTTGTTTGAGTTCTTTGTAGGTTCTGGATATTAGCCCTTTGTCAGATGAGTAGATTGCAAAAATTTTCTCCCATTCTGTAGGTTGCCTGTTCACTCTGATGGTAGTTTCTTTTGCTGTGCAGAAGCTCTTTAGTTTAATTAGATCCCATAAGACAAATTAACTTTCAACTGTATATAGTACCTATAGCACTAACTGTGAGACACTGACCAATTATTTTATCTAAACTTCAGTTTTCTCACCAGTATTCAGTGGAGAAAAATTATACTTCTTTCAGTTAGGTGAAGACAGTGAAATTGCAAATGTTAAATAAAATCAACTAAGAAATTACACGTCAAATTGTTTTCTGTAAAATGCAAGACTCCACGTGGTGTTATGGTGTTATATAAAGCATTAAAAATTATATTGAAAATCATTTTATAGCTTTTCTTGCAGAACATTTTCCAAGGAAACTATGCAGATAGGATCTTGGCTTACAGGAGTTTACAAACTCTTTTTATGTGACTTCAAATTAGTAAGTGGCATTTTGCTTATGCTATTAAAGAAATCAAATGCATTTTATTTTATCTGTTATATTGTTACTAATAAAGTCTATGTTAACAGACTATATATATGGTTGAACAACCAATATATTTGAAATTCAGATATATAATAAATGGTTTAGTATAAGTATAACCCATAAAATATTTAGGACATACTTATATTAAAAATTATTCCTGGCTGGGCGTGGTGGCTCAAGCCTGTAATCCCAGCACTTTGGGAGGCCAAGACAGGCGGATCACGAGGTCAGGAAATCGAGACCATCCTGGCTAACACCGTGAAACCCCGCCTCTACTAAAAATACAAAAAACTAGCTGGGCGAGGTGGCGGGTGCCTATAGTCCCAGCTACTCGGGAGACTGTGGCAGGAGAATGGTGTAAACCCGGAAGGCGGAGCTTGCAGTGAGCTGAGATCCATCCAGTGCACTCCAGCCTGGGAGACAGAACGAGACTCCATCTCAGAAAAAAAAAAAAAATTATTCCTTGTTTATTTGAAATTCTAATTATGTTAGATTTTATACATCTATATGTGCTAAATCTGGCAAACCTAACTATAAAAGTTTCAGATTTTAGAAACAATGAATACAAGATAGTATTGCAGAATAGCTATTATATTGTAGGTAGTAAAGTACTTGTATTGTCAATTTCTTTCTCCTCCCACTATTGAGAACTTTAAATTATCTAAGTTTTGTTTCCTTCTTTACTGAAATTAGTATGGCAATTCAAAAATTATCTCCAAATACACATTTCTAGGTTGAATTTGGAGATCAAACATCTTGTAAAATGTAAGTAAAATATTCATTTGAAATATCACATATGTGATTTACTGTTACATAATTCTCTTATTTTGAAAGCACCATGAAGTTAATCATAAATATTATGTCACAACAACTCTCCAATATTATGTTTGGGGGATCTTCAACCAAAGCTATTCATGTAACTATAAAAGATTTTGATTTTTTTTGCATTTGTGTATTGTTATTAAATACAAATATAATCATTTATCATGACGGCAAAGTGGTCTTCCAAATTAGATTTTTTTAAATGCCTATAAAATGCTGCAAAGGATAATATCCTACTTGAAAGTTCAATAGGATGATTGCCAAAGCCCTTGAATATAATTTTACATTATCTAAATCAATACAGGAATAAGTACTTGCCTATGACAATTTTTACCAGTGTTAAAAAAAAAGTTTAAGAAGACTTAACAATGGAAATATGACCACTTTTTCTCATAGACTTGAAGACTTAATATTATTAAGTTGGCAATAATCCCCACATTGATCTACAGAGTCAACACAAGCTCAATCAAAATCAAAGCCACAATGTTAATTTTTTTTTTTTGCAGAAATTTTCTACCTGATTCAAAAATTAATATGAAAATCCAAGCAACTAAAAATATCCAAAATGGTTTTGGAATACTAGAATAAAGTTGGAGGATTCACACTTTGTTATTTCAAACCTTACTGCAGAGCTACAGTAATCACAGCAGGGATATTCTGGCTTTAGGATAGGCATAGAGAGCAATGAAATTGAATGAAGAAGCTGAAGGAATCACATTCTCTGACTTCAAACCATACTACAAGGCTACAGTAACCAAAACAGCATGGTACTTGTACCAAAGCAGATATATAGACCAATGGAATGGAACAGAGGCCAAAACTGACAAAAGCAAGCAATAGGGAAAGGATTTCCTATTTAATAAATGTTGCTGGGAAAACTGTCTAGTCATATGCAGAAAAAAGAAACTGGACCCCTGCCTTACACATAAATTATACAAAATTTGACTCAAGATGGATTAAAGACTTAAATATAAAATCTAAAACTAGAAAACCCCTAGAAAAACCTGGGCAATACCATTCAGGACATAGCCATGGGCAAACACTTCATGAATAAAACACCAAAAGCTCTTGCAAAAAAAGCCAAAATTGACAAATGGGATCTAGTTAAATTAAAGATCTTCTGCTTAGCGAAACAAAGTATCATCAGAGTGAATGGACAACCTACAGAATGGGAGAAAATTTTTGCAATTTATCCATCTGACAAAGGGCTAATATCCGTAATCTACAAGGAACATAAACAAATTTACAAGAAAAAAACAACCCTATCAAAAAGTGAGCAAAGGATATGAACCCACACTTTTCAAAGGAAGACATTTATGTGGCCAATATACATATGTAAAAAAGCTCATCATCACTGGTCGTTAGAGAAATGCAAATCAAAACCACAGTGAAATATCATCTCAAGCAAGTTAGAATGGCAATCATTAAACAGTCTGGAAACAATAGATGCTGGTGAGGATACAGAGAAATAGGAACACTTTTACACTGTTGTTAGGAGTGTAAATTAGTTCAACCATTGTGGAAAACAGTATGGCGATTCCTCAAGGATCTAGAACCAGAAATACCATTTGATGCAGTAATCCCATTACTGGGTATATACCCAAAGGATTATAAATCATTGTACTATAAAGACATGTGCACACAATATGTTTATTGCAGCACTATTTGCAATATCAAAGACTCGGAACTAACATGAATGCTATCAATGATAGACTTGATAAAGAAAATTTGGCACATATACACCATGGAATACTATGCAGTCATAGAAAAGAATGAGTTCATGTCCTTTGCAGGAACCTGGATGAAGCTGGAAAACATCATTCTCAGCAAACTAACACAGGAACGGAAAACCAAACACTGCATGTTCTCACTCATAAGTGGGAGCTGAACAATAAGAATACATGGGCAGAAGGAGGGGAACATCACACACCGGGGCCTGTTGGTAGGTGGGGGAAAGGGAGAGGGAGAGTATTAGGAGAAATACCTAATGCATGTGGGGCTTAAAACTTAGATGATGGGTTGATAGGTGCAGCAAACCACCATGTCTCAAGTATACCTATGTAACAAACCTGCCCATTCTGCACATGTATCCCAGAACTTAAAATAAAAGAAAAAACAACAGAGAAAATAAAAAGAGAAATAGAATGGGGATTCTAGAAATAAACCCTTTATTTATGGCCAACTGATTTTATACAGGGAGTCAAGGTAATCGATAGGGTAAAGAAAAGCCTCTTCAACAACTGATTCTGAACATTCTGACAACTGAATATCTACATTTAAATAATGAAAGTATATGCTTACCTAGCATCTCACACAAAACACAACTTAAAATGGATGTTAGATTCAACATATATGATGTCTAAAACTATAAAACTCTGAGAAGAAAGCATAGAAGTAAACCTTCAAGATGATGCATTAGATGATGTTGTCTTAGATATGACACCAAAAGCAAAAGAAACAGAAGAAAAAAATAGATAAAGTGAACTTCATCACATTAAGAAACCTTTGTACATTAAAAGATACCACCAAGAAAATGAAAAGACAACTCACAAAATGGAACATAATGTTTACTAATTATATGTTTGATAAATGACTTGTATCCAGACTGTATATACTATTTTACAACTGAACTTTAAAAATTGGGGCAAAGTATTTGAATGGAAATTTCCTAAGAAAAATACACCAGTAAGCTCATAAAAGATGTTCAACATCATTAGTCATTATGGAAATATGAATTAAAGCCACAATGATACAAGATTCAAGTTCATTAGGATTGCTGCAATCAAAAAGTCAGGCAATAACATGTATTACCAAGAATAGGGACAAATTGTAACCCTTGCAAATAGTTGGTGGGAAAGTAAAATGTTGCAGCCACTTTGAAAAAGAGTATAACAGTTTTTCAAAGCATTATACATAAAATTAATATATAATGCAAAAGGGGTGCTCATACATATATGATCAAAAATGAAATGCCCATACAAGAACTTGTGCACAAATGTTCATAATAGTATTATTTATATCAAGGAAGTGTAAAAATCTCAAAATTTCATGGACTGAATAAACAAACAAAACGTGGTTATCCAGATGATGAAATATTACTCAGTTAGAGAAGGGATGCAGTAATAGCACATGCTATGACGTGAATTAACCTTGAAAACTTTTATGCTAAGTGAATAAAGCCAGACACAAAAAGTCATATCAAAATGATACATTGATATCAATCGAGAGTATGTAAATAAATAAAAACAATAATAGATTAAGGGGTTAGTGAAGTGGAGAAAGTAGAGTGACTGCTACTAAGTATGGGGTTTGATTTTGGGGTGATACATGGTCTACAATTAGAAACTGTTGATTGATACACATCTTTGTCAATATACTAAAAATCACTGCATTGTACGTTTTAAGGAGGTGTGTTTTATGAACGTGAATTTTATCTCAATTAAAATAATAGAAAAAAATGGCTTCAAAATGATAGTTGTTGAGTTAGCTGACTGAATAATTTGAATTTTAACAGATGCCGACTGCTATTATCTAAATGTTCATGTCCCTCCAAATTTCATATGTTAAAATCTTAACCCCCAAGATGATGATATCAGGAGGTGGGACATTTGGGAGGTGATTAGGTCATATTAGGTCATATGGGATCAGAACCCTTACAAAATACACCTGAGCTGATATAGTTTGGATATGTGTCCCTACCCAAATCTCATATTGAGATGTAATCCTCAAGGCCGGAGGTGGGTCATGGTGGGAGTTAATTGGATTGTGGGGCAGGTTTCTAGTAAGTGGTTTAGCATCATCCTCCTTAATACTGTCCTCATGATAGTGAGTTAGTTCTTGTGAGATCTGGTCGTTTAAAAGTTTGCAGCACCTCCCCTTTTGCTCTCTTGCTCACACTTTTACCACGTGAGGTGCCTGCCTCTGCTTCGCTTTCCACCATGAGTAAAAGCTCGCTGAGGCCTCCTCAGAAGCAGATGCTACCATGCTTCCTGTACCACCTGCAGAACCATGAGTCAATTAAACCTCTTCTCTTTATAATTTACCCAGTTTCAGTTTTTTTTTTTTTTTTTTAAGGCAATGCGAGAACAGCGTAATACAGGAACTCATTGGCCCCTTCTACAATGTGAGGACAAAGACAGAAGACATTGTGAACTCGAGTATGCTCTCCCAGGCACCACATCTACCAGTGCCTTATTCTTGGACTTCCCAGCTTTCAGAATTGTCAGAAATAAGTTTCTGTTGTTTATAAGCCACTCAAATTTTGGTATTTTGTTATAGCAGCCTGAAGAGACTATGACACTTACCTACCTTAGAGTTAACATAGGTATGAAGAAACCACCTGAGAATTTGAAAGTCAACACATTCACTAAATTCTTGTACAACCAGAGACTGGGCCAAAGTAAACTATGCAGCATACCTAAGCTTATGCATGAAGCTGTCTCCAGGTCATCTTACCACGTTGACTGTTCTTGCTTTGTTTTGTGTCATTTTCACAGCATTTTGGATTTGTACTTTAACTATTTGTCTTCTACAAGGGGGGTTGCACCCTAGAGGAGCATAATATAATACAAAATAGAAAGATAAATTTAAAACATATCTTTATATGTGTTTAATTACAATTTAAAATTATGGTTAACATGTAGTTAGCACTAGCACTTTTCTTATGTCTATATCTGAGAAAACTTATGGGTACCGGGAGAGATTAGTGATATTTCTACAAAGATGAGAAAATTGCAGTTACACTCCCAGTTTTTATTTTGATCTCAGAGTTTTCTGACACGCTGTAATATGTATGTGGATGTTGAGTAGAGTCATGGGTTATATTACCTAGTTTTTAATTAAATATTTTTAAGTAGAAAATAGCATAGAAATAGCTAAACAAAAACACAGATGAAAAAATTATTAACAATGCAAGCAAATGAAAACAACAAAAAAGGCAAAACAGAAAGAATTCTTGGTCAACCAAGATTAAAATGATAAATGATAATAACACAACATAACATTTTAAAAAAATTTAAAAACAACTTGCAACTGCTCTTCAACATAAATGTGGCATCTTAACAAGAGAGACTGGAAATCATTTTTCAAAAACAGCCCTCATACTTTGAATATAATATTTCGGAAATATTTTGGAAACTGTGATTATCATATGTTAGCATTGGCCAAGGAAATATAAAGAGGTCACCATTTCAGGACATTTAAAATTAAAAATTTGAAAGGTATTAAAAATATTTTCTAACCTTTAAAAAAGTTTCAATTAAGTAGATTATTAGTTTCAAATTATTTTGTAATTCTAAAAAACAAAAATAGAAAAGTAGGACCTAATTAAACTTAACTAAAGAGCTTCAACACAGAAAAGAAACTATCAACAGAAAAAAGAGACAACCAAAGAATGAGAGAAGATATTTGCAAACTATGCATCCAACAAAGCCATAATATCCAGAATGTATCAACAAGCAAAAAACAAAACCCTATTTTAAAAAAATGGGTATTTTGCATGAATAAACACTTAAAAGAAGACACACAAGTGGCCAAGAAACATAACGAAAAAATGCTCAGCATCATTAATCATGAGAGAAATGCAAGTCAAAACCATAATGAGATACTACCTCACACCAGTCAGAATGGTTATTATTAAATAGTCAAAAAATAACAGATGCTGGCAAGGCTGTGAAGAAAAGGAAATGCTTATACGCTCTTGGTGGGAATGTAAATTAGTCTATATACTGTGGAAAGTGGTTGGGAGATGTCTTAAAGAACTTTAAATGACATTACCATTTGATCCAGCAATCCAATAATTGGGTATATAGCTAAAGGAAAATAAACAAAAAGACACATGCACTTGTATGTTCAATGATGTGCTATTTACAACAGCAAAGACATGGAATCAACCCTGGTGACCATCAGTGGTAGACTGGATAAAGAAAATGTGGTGCATATACACCATAGAATACTACACAGCCATAAAAATCGTGAAACCATGACCTTTGCAGCAACATGGATGGAGCTGGAGGCCATTACCCTAAGCAAATTAATGCAGGAATAGAAATACTACTTATTCTCACTTATAAGTGGGAGCTAAATATTGAACACATGTGGACACAAATATGGAAACAATAGACAGTGCAGGCTACTAGATGGTGAGGGGTGGGTTGAAAAACTACCTAATGGGTACTATGCTCACTATCTAAGTGACAGGATCTGTATCCCAAACCTCGTCATCAGGTAAAATTCCCAGGTAACAAGCTTGTACATGTACCTCCTGTATCCAAAATATAAGGTGAAATTTTAAAATAAATAAGTAAATAAGCAAAAGAAAATGCTAAAAAAAACCCAACTCTTATTAATTAGTTTTAAAATATCACGGATTTATTCTGGAGAAGTAGATAATGATAGCTAAGTTTCAGTAACTACAAAAGTCAGTAATTGTTAGCACAAATTAAAAAAAAAAAAAAAAAGAGCATCATAAGTACTCAGGAGAATAATGTCCCTTAACAATTTGGCCCCCTCTGGAAAAATGTCATTTTCATTTACAACAAATTTAAGAATCAGGTGAATTTAGACTTAAACCTTCTAATTACTATTGAGTGAAGAGATAAGAAGGGAAACAAAGAAGGGAAATTTATAATTTGCTGTCATCATAACCATTCATAAGCATTCACAAAACATTATTCTTGTTTTTCAGGGGGGAATCTAAGCTTCAAGTATCTTGGATAACTTTCCCAAATTAAAACAGAGATTCATTGATTTAGGATTCAAATCCATTCTCCCTGACTCCTCAGTCAGCCTACCTGTACTTCCCTTGGAAGTTATTGTTTCTTTTAGCAGAAAATATTTAACCTTATTATGTTAGATAGAATTATTTTTTCCCAACTTGTGGTTCATCCTGTAAGAGATGTGTGAATGTCTGTCTCATTTACTTTAGGCTTGGTTCTGTGTCATGCTTTATCCAATGAGATGGGAGTACAATAACATGGCCCCATCATAGCAGAAGCTTTAAATAGGATGGTGTGATCCTCTCTGGCTCTCTTGTGCTTCTCTCCTCTACCTCCAGCATGGTACCCTGAACAAGTTGCTCTGGACCCAGCTGGAAAGTCATGGATTCCAGCTGAGTTCAGTGGAACTCCAGCCAACGAGCAATTCTCATGTAATATGAGCACAAAATAAAAGTTATTTTGTAAAACAACTAGGTTATGTGGGTTATTTAAATTGTTAATATTACTGCAAAAAGTGAAAACACATATTCTATTCAACTTCAACTTTTATTGTGTCCTGCAAATATTTTATCAATATTTTTAAATAATGCACATATAATGAGACCCACTTTCTTTTTTTTTTTAATTTTTTTTTATTTTATTATACTTTAAGTTCTAGGGTACATGTGCATAACGTGCAGGTTTGTTACATATGTATACTTGTGCCATGTTGGTGTGCTGTACCCATCAACTCGTCAGCACCCATGAATTCATCATTTATATCAGGTATAACTCCCAATGCAATCCCTCCCCCCTCCCCCGCCCCATGATAGGCCCCGATGTGTGATGTTCCCCTTCCCGAGTCCAAGTGATCTCACTGTTCAGTTCCCACCTGTGAGTGAGAACATGCGGTGTTTGGTTTCCTGTTCTTGTGATAGTTTGCTAGAATGATGGTTTCCAGCTGCATCCATGTCCCTACAAAGGACGCAAACTCATGCTTTTTTATGGCTGCATAGTATTCCATGGTGTATATGTGCCACATTTTCTTAATCCAGTCTGTCACAGATGGACATTTGGGTTGATTCCAAGTCTTTGCTATTGTGAATAGTGCCGCAATAAACATACATGTGCATGTGTCTTTATAGCAGCATGATTTATAATGCTTTGGGTATATACCCAGTAGTGGGATGGCTGGGTCATATGGTACATCTAGTTCTAGATCCTTGAGGAATTGCCATACTGTTTTCCATAATGGTTGAACTAGTTTACAATCTCACCAACAGTGTAAAAGTGTTCCTGTTTCTCCACATCCTCTCCAACACCTGTTGTTTCCTGACTTTTTAATGATTGCCATTCTAACTGGTGTGAGATGGTATCTCATTGTGGTTTTGATTTGCATTTCTCTGATGGCCAGTGATGATGAGCATTTTTTCATGTGTCTGTTGGCTGTATGAATGTCTTCTTTTGAGAAATGTCTGTTCATATCCGTTGCCCACTTTTTGATGGGGTTCTTTGTTTTCTTCTTGTATATTTGTTTGAGTTCTTTGTAAGTTCTGGATATTAGCCCTTTGTCAGATGAGTAGATTGCAAAAATTTTCTCCCATTCTATAGGTTGCCTGTTCACTCTGATGGTAGTTTCTTTTGCTGTGCAGAAGCTCTTTAGTTTAATTAGATCCCATTTGTCAATTTTGGCTTTTGCTGCCGTTGCTTTTGGTGTTTTAGACATGAAGTCCTTGCCCATGCCTATGTCCTGAATGGTACTACCTAGATTTTCTTCTAGGGTTTTTATGGTATTAGGTCTAACATTTAAGAATGAGACCCACTTTCTATTATTCTCAGACAAGGCAGATTCTGTCTTTATAGACAAATAACATGATCTTGTAATTATGCAGTAGTAGGAATGAATTTAGGGTACTGCAGAGAGTAATTATCTTATGTTCCTGTTATCTCCTTTTGGTTGTGCAGCAAGATTTTTTCTAAGAAAAATCTCTCCTCTCCGGCAGCCCTCAAGAATTGAGTGAACATGTATACAAAGCAAACTTTTATATGCACCAGTTGTAATTGAGATGACAAAAAAGAGTAATATCAAAACAGTATTCAAAGAAATTGTTTTCCATAAAATATTCTATAGCTGAAATTTACTTACTCATTGATTGCAGTCAAAGTATGCAAAAGCTGATTATTCAGATCTCACTGGCCCACTAACAGAACTGTTTACCTAAAATGTAACTCTACATGATATTGCCAATTGATATTAAGTGCCATTATAAAAAAAATACAGTCTCGTGGTGCTCATTTCTGAGTCTCTTTTAAGAATAATTTGATAATATTGTTTATTACACAGCAGAGAAATTTCTGTCTGCAATTTGTACAAGAATAATATATTTTTATTAGCAAATGTTTGTTTTGATCTTATCTTTGCAGTAAATTTGTCTAAGTAACCAGGTTCCCTTCATTCGTTTCAATATTAAAAAGATAAAGCTAAATTTGACATTTTTCTTACATGTATTTTCCTCTTATATGTATTATATTACCATCTTGGTTGTTATTTTATTTCAATTTTTAACATTTCATATCCTATGTGCCATTGTAAATCCCCTAAAACTTGTAAATCCTCTAGAACAAATTGTGGCATCATTTTAGAAATACAAATGTTATACATGTTATATATATATATATTTATATATACAAATTATATATACAAATGTTATATATACAATTATACATACAAATGTTATAAATGTTATATATATATATAATTATAATTCTTACATGAATCTATACACATCTTTAACTGTTTTCCCAAAATACCAATGTGATAAAACAATATATCTTTGGTTTCTTCATGTAAAAATTACTTTCTGTGTAATATCCAGGATCTGTTTAAGCTCAAATAATATAACTCTATAAACTCTTCCTCTTAAAACTAACACTTAGGCAGTCATTTTCTTCTGCACTGCCAATAAGAGTAATATAGAAATAAACCTCCCCTTTACAATACCTACTTCTTTCACCTGACTCTTAATTAAAAGACCACGGTTCTCACACTTTCATGTGCATGTTAATCACCGTAGAATCTTGTTAAAATGCAGCTTCTGATTTAGTAATTACCGTGGGTCTGAGATTCCACATTTCTTACAAGATGCTGCTGATGCTGCTTGTATTCAAATAACTAGTGAAAGGGATTAGACTCAGCTAAATGCTGTAGTAAATAATGTTAGCCACCTACACAGGAAAAATTTTAAGGTGATCTCAAAATTTTAAATTATAGCAGGAACCTGAAAGCACATTTGAGACCTGATATTCCAAAAACTAGTTAAAACACTATATTTAACCTACCATTGACCTAAAATTCCCCTACTTTCAATAATGTGGATATTTGCATAATGTAATCTATAAAACCAAAACAGTAAGCAGGAAAATGATTTAAAGAATAATAAATGAGTAAACATTCTTCACCTTCAGGAAAAAGCAATTCTGTAACACCAGAATTAAAATTTGAGTTACTGAACTTCAGCATATTACAAAAATAAATTCTGGAATATAAGTTGTATAGTTAGCTTAGAGAAAATGTGATTGTTTATGCATTTTGTTTTGGTTTAAACAAATCTGTTGGCATTCTGCAAAGAGAAACAGAGACAAATGGTTTAAACAGACCTTCTTTCTGTGTTTCAGTACACTGCCATAAAACAAGCAAGATGAAAATTTTTGCTGGCGTTATCACAGTGCTTACCATAAATATATTATAGTACATGCAGAAAGACTGCAGGGAAACTAGGGCTATCAAACTGTGGATTGATTTCATTCCTACTTTTTATACTGATTACTTTTGTTTGTTTACTTTGGTTTGCTTTGTTTTGCGTGATTATCATACACAATGGAAAAATGCAGGAAAACACACCATTGATTTTCTCCATTATTTGCAAAACATTAATGAGGAATTATGTAAACATTGATATTTTTAATGAAGACAGCTTTTGTTTTCATGAACTTACGGGTCTAGGAGGATATGAGTGTTTCATGTTATTAAAAACAAATCTGCTTTGACACTAGACTGTGATCTTCTTAGGGGATTTTCATTTATTCATCTTTGGACCCTCAGAACCTACCGTAACTGTTGGAAAATAATTATTTGCCAAAACATGACTTCCTCATGCTGTATCATAAGATAATAAGAAAAATCTTATTAACTAAAATTAATGCTATATTAAACTCAGTTTTCTGTTACCTAGAATAGCATTTAAGCCTAATTATAGAGGGATATAACAGTGATAAAGGAGGTTAGGAGAGACATGTCACCATATGATGTTATTTTATTACAGACAAAGGTAAATAAGGGAAGAATCGAGCTCTTTGTTTCTCTCTTTTTAATTTCATAAAATATATGGGACCACTTTTGGCCTATAAAAAATATTTTCTATCATCATTATGCTTGGGTTTTATATTTTGAACTTTTGTTTAATCAATGCAGAGCTTATAGGTTTAGGAATTTGAGACTGTTCTAATAGTCATCCACTCAAAAATGTTGGCTCCTTCTCTTCAATTTGGTCAATTAATTTTCCTTCTTTCTTAATGATTAGTGGTCAGATAGCCACAATATTTCCCGTATTGTACAACTTAATATTTTTTATATATTGAGTACCTATTTGTATCAATTTTTTTTTTTTGAACCAAGGAATTCGGAATATTTTATTGTTATTGTCTCATCCTTTCAGACAAACATGTCTTTTCAGGCTTTAAAAATTATTATTTGGGTTTTTAGGCCCAAATTTATCTCAGAATTTTTTTGTATCGATGCATATATGCTGTTTGAATATATTTTACCTTTGCAAATAGTTTTTTTTTTTTTTTGTCTGCCTTTTTTTCTTTTTTTTATTATACTTTTAAGTTCTAGGGTACATGTGCACAACGTGCAGGTTTGTTACATATGCATACTTGTGCCATGTTGGTGTGCTGCACCCATCAACTCGTCAGCACCCATCAACTCATCATTTACATCAGGTATAACCCCCAATGCAATCCCTCCCCCCTCCCCCCTCCCCATGATAGGCCCGGGTGTGTGATGTTCCCCTTCCTGAGTCCAAGTGATCTCATTGTTCAGTTCCCACCTATGAGTGAGAACATGTGGTGTTTGGTTTTCTGTTCTTGCGATAGTTTGTTGAGAATGATGGTTTTCAGCTGCATCCATGTCCCTACAAAGGACACAAACTCATCCTTTTTTATGGCTGCATAGTATTCCATGATGTATATGTGCCACATTTTCTTAATCCAGTCTGTCACAGATGGACATTTGGGTTGATTCCAAGTCTTTGCTATTGTGAACATTGCTGCAATAAACATAGATGTGCATGTGTCTTTATACCAGCATGATTTATAATCCTTTGGGTATATACCCAGTAATGGGATGACTGGGTCATATGGAACTTCTAGTACTAGATCCTTGAGGAATCGCCATACTGTTTTCCATAATGGTTGAACGAGTTTACAATCCCACCAACAGTGTAAAAGTGTCCCTATTTTTCTACATCCTCTCCAGCACTTGTTGTTTCCTGACTTTTTAATGATTGCCATTCTAAGTGGTGTGAGATGGTATCTCATTGTGGTTTTGATTTGCATTTCTCTGATGGCGAGTGATGATGAGCATTTTTTCATGTGTCTGTTGGCTGTATGAATGTCTTCTTTTGAGAAATGTCTGTTCATATGCTTTGCTTACTTTTTGATGGGGTTATTTTTTTTTTTCTTGTAAATTTGTTTGAGTTCTTTGTAGGTTCTGGATATTAGCCCTTTGTCAGATGAGTAGATTGCAAAAATTTTCTCCCATTCTGTAGGTTGCCTGTTCACTCTGATAGTAGTTTCTTTTGCTGTGCAGAAGCTCTTTAGTTTAGTTAGATCCCATTTGTCAATTTTGGCTTTTGCTGCCGTTGCTTTTGGTGTTTTAGGCATGAAGTCCTTGCCCATGCCTATGTCTTGAATCGTATTACCTAGATTTTCTTCTAGGGTTTTTATGGTATTAGGTCTAACATTTAAGTCTCTAATCCATCTTGAATTAATTTTCGTATAAGGAGTAGGGAAAGGATCCAGTTTCAGCTTTCTACTTATGGCTAGCCAATTTTCCCAGCACCATTTCTTAAATAGGGAATCCTTTCTGCATTTCTTGTTTTTCTCAGATTTGTCAAAGATCAGATGGCTGTAGATGTGTGGTATTATTTCTGAGGACTCTATTCTATTCCATTGGTCTATATCTCTGTTTTGGTACCAGTACCATAGTGTTTTGGTTACTGTAGCCTTGTAGTATAGTTTGAAGTCAAGTAGCGTGATGCCTCCATCTTTGTTCTTTTGACTTAGGATTGTCTTGGCATTGCGGGCTCTGTTTTGGTTCCATATGAACTTTAAAGCAGTTTTTTCCAATTCTGTGAAGAAAGTCATTGGCAGCTTGATGGGGATGGCATTTTCGGCAGTATGGCCATTTTCATGATATTGATTCTTCCTATCCATGAGCATAGTATGCTCTTCCCTTTGTTTGTGTCCTCTTTTATTTCACTGAGCAGTGGTTTGTAATTCTCCTTGAAGAGGTCCTTTACATCCCTTGTAAGTTGGATTCCTAGGTGTTTTATTCTCTTTGAAGCAATTGTGAATGGAAGTTCATTCCTGATTTGGCTCTCTGCTTCTCTGTTACTGGTGTATAAGAATGCTTGTGATTTTTGCACATTAATTTTGTATCCTGAGACTTTGCTGAAGTTTCTTGTCAGCTTAAGGAGATTTTGGGATGAGACAATGGGGTTTTCTAAATATACAATCATGTCATCTGCAAACAGGGACAATTTGACTTCTTCTTTTCCTAATTGAATACCCTTGATTTCTTTCTCTTGCCTGATTGCCCTAGCCAGAACTTCCAACACTATGTTGAATAGGAGTGGTGAGAGAGGGCATCCCTGTCTTGTGCCAGTTTTCAAAGGGAATTTTTCCAGTTTTTGCCCATTCCGTATGATATTGGCTGTGGGTTTGTCATAAATAGCTCTTATTATTTTGAGATACGTTCCATCAATGCCAAATTTATTGAGAGTTTTTAGCATGAAGGGCTGTTGAATTTTGTCAAAGGCTTTTTCTGCATCTATTGAGATAATCATGTGGTTTTTGTATTTGGTTCTGTTTATATGCTGGATTACATTGATTGATTTGCAAATGTTGAACCAGCCTTGCATCCCAGGGATGAAGCCCACTTGATCATGGTGGAGAAGCTTTTTGATGTGCTGCTGGATCTGGTTTGCCAGTATTTTATTGAGGATTTTTGCATCGATGCTCATCAGGGATATTGGTCTAAAATTCTCTTTTTTGGTTGTGTCTCTGCCAGGTTTTGGTATCAAGATGATGTTGGCCTCATAAAATGAGTTAGGGAGGATTCCCTCTTTTTCTATTGATTGGAATAGTTTCAGAAGGAATGATACCAGCTCCTCCTTGTACCTCTGGTAGAATTCAGCTGTGAATCCATCTGGTCCTGGACTTTTTTTGGTTGGTAGGCTATTAATTATTGCCTCAACTTCAGAGCCTGCTATTGGTCTATTCAGGGATTCAACTTCTTCCTGGTTTAGTCTTGGGAGAGTGTAAGTGTCCAGGAAATTATCCATTTCTTCTAGATTTTCTAGTTGATTTGCGTAGAGGTGTTTATAGTATTCTCTGATGGTAGTTTGTATTTCTGTGGGGTCGGTGGTGATATCCCCTTTATCATTTTTTATTGCATCTATTTGATTCTTCTCTCTTTTCTTCTTTGTTAGTCTTGCTAGCGGTCTATGAATTTTGTTGATCTTTCCAAAAAACCAACTCCTGGATTCATTGATTTTTTGGAGGGATTTTTGTGTCTCTATGTCCTTCAGTTCTGCTCTGATCTTAATTATTTCTTGCCTTCTGCTAGCTTTTGAATGTGCTTGCTCTTGCTTCTCTAGTTCCTTTAATTGTGATGTTAGAGTGTCCATTTTAGATCTTTCCAGCTTTCTCTTGTGGGCATTTAGTGCTATAAATTTCCCTCTACACACTGCATTAAATGTGTCCCAGAGATTCTGGTATGTTGTATCTTTGTTCTCATTGGTTTCAAAGAACATCTTTATTTCTGCCTTCATTTCGTTATGTACCCAGTAGTCATTCAGGAGCAGGTTGTTCAGTTTCCATGTAGTTGAACGGTTTTGATTGAGTTTCTTAGTCCTGAGTTCTAGTTTGATTGCACTGTGGTCTGAGAGACAGTTTGTTATAATTTCTGTTCTTGTACATTTGCTGAGGAGTGCTTTACTTCCAATTATGTGGTCAATTTTGGAATAAGTGTGATGTGGTGCTGAGAAGAATGTCTATTCTGTTGATTTGGGGTGGAGAGTTCTGTAGATGTTTGTTAGATCTGCTTGCTGCAGGGATGAGTTCAATTCCTGGATATCCTTGTTAACTTTCTGTCTCACTGATCTGTCTAATGTTGACAGTGGGATGTTGAAGTCTCCGATTATTATTGTATGGGAGTTTAAGTCCCTTTGTAAGTCTCTAAGGACTTGCTTTATGAATCTGGGTGCTCCTGTATTGGGAGCATATATATTTAGGATAGTTAGCTCTTCCTGTTGAATTGATCCCTTTACCATTATGTAATGGCCTTCTTTGTCTCTTTTGATCTTTGATGGTTTAAAGTCTGTTTTATCAGAGACTAGGATTGCAACCCCTGCTTTTTTTTGTTCTCCATTTTCTTGGTAGATCTTCCTGCATCCCTTTATTTTGAGCCTATGTATGTCTCTGCATGTGAGATGGGTCTCCTGAATACAGCAAACTGATGGGTTCTGACTCTTTATCCAATTTGCCAGTCTGTGTCTTTTAATTGGAGCATTTAGTCCATTTACATTTAAGGTTAATATTGTTATGTGTGAACTTGATCCTGCCATTATGATATTAACTGGTTATTTTGCTCGTTAGTTGATGCAGTTTCTTCCTAGCCTCGTTGATCTTTACATTTTGGCATGTTTTTGCAATGGCTGGTACTGGTTGTTCCTTTCCATGTTTAGGGCTTCCTTCAGGGTCTCTTGTAAGGCAGGCCTGGTGGTGACAACATCTCTAAGCATTTGCTTATCTGTAAAGGATTTTATTTCTCTTTCACTTATGAACTTAGTTTGGCTGGATATGAAATTCTGGTTTGAAAATTCTTTTCTTTAAGAATGTTGAATATTGGCCCCACTCTCTTCTGGCTTGTAGAGTTTCTGCTAAGAGATCTGCTGTTAGTCTGATGGACTTCCCTTTGTGGGTAACGCAACCTTTCTGACTGGCTGCCCTTAACATTTTTTCCTTCATTTCAACTTTGGTGAATCTGGCAATTATGTATCTTGGAGTTGCCCTTCTCATGGAGTATCTTTGTGACGTTCTCTGTATTTCCTGAATTTGAATGTTGGCCTACCCTACTAGGTTGGGGAAGTTCTCCTGGATGATATCCTGAAGAGTGTTTTCCAACTGGGTTTCATTTTCCCCCTCAGTTTCAGGCACCCCAATCAGACTTAGATTTGTTCTTTTTACATAATCCCATACTTCTTGCAGACTTTATTCATTTCTTGTTCTTCTTTTTTCTTTAGATTTCTCTTCTCACTTTGTTTCATACATTTGATCCTCAATCGCTGATACTCTTTCTTCCAATTGATTGAGTCAGTTACTGAAGCTTGTGCATTTGTCACGTATTTCTCGTGTCATGGTTTTCATCTCTGGTGGTTCGTTTATGGCCTTCTCTGCATTAATTATTCTAGTTATCAATTCTTCCACTCTTTTTTCAAGATTTTTAGTTTCTTTGTGCTGGCTATGTAATTCCTCCTTTAGCTCTGAGAAGTTTAATGGACTGAAGCCTTCTTCTCTCATCTCGTCAAAGTCATTCTCCATCCAGCTTTGATCCGTTGCTGGCAATGAGCTGCATTCCTTTGGAGGGGGAGATGCGCTCTTATTTTTTGAATTTCCAGCTTTTCTGCCCTCCTTTTTCCCCATCTTTGTGGTTTTATCTGCCTCTGGTCTTTGATGATGGTGACATACTGATGGAGTTTTGGTGTGGGTGTCCTTCCTGTTTGTTAGTTTTCCTTCTTACAGTCAGGACCCTCAGCTGTAGGTCTGTTGGAGATTGCTTGAGGTCCACTCCAGACCCTGTTTGCCTGGGTATCAGCAGCAGAGGCTGCCGAAGATAGAATATTGCTGAACAGCAAGTGTACCTGTCTGATTCTTGCTTTGGAAGCTTCCTCTCAGGGGTGTACTCCACCATGTGAGGTGTGGGGTGTCGGTCTGCCACTAGTGGGGGATGTCTCCCAGTTAGGCTACTCAGGGGTCAGGGACCCACTTGAGCAGGTAGTCTGTCCCTTCTCAGATCTCAACCTCCATGTTGGGATATCCACTGCTCTCTTCAAAGCTGTCAGACAGAGTCATTTGTGTCTGCAGAGGTTTCTGCTTTGTTATTGTTGTTGTTGTTGTTGATTAGCTGTGCCCTGTCTCCAGAGGTGGAGTCTACAGAGACAGGCAGGGCTCCTTGAGCTGCTGTGAGCTCCACCCAGTTCGAGCTTCCCAGAGTCTTTGTTTACCTGCTTAAGCCTCAGCAATGGCGGGTGCCCCTCCCCCAGCCTGGCTGCTGCCTTGCAGTTAGATCGCAGACTGCTGTGCAAGCAATGAGGGAGGCTCCGTGAGTGGGCGTGGGGCCCTCCCGGCCAGGTGTGGGATATAATCTCCTGGTGTGCCCGTTTGCTGAAACCCTTGGTACAGCGCAGTATTGGGGTGGGAGTTACCCGATTTTCCAGGTGTTGTGTGTCTCAGTTCCCCTTGGCTAGGAAAAGGGATTCCCTTCCCTCTTGTGCTTCCCAGGTGAGGCAATGCCTCGCCCTGCTTCAGCTCTCACTGGTCGGGCTGCAACAGCTGACCAGCACTGATTGTCTGGCACTCCCTAGTGAGATGAACCCAGTATCTCAGTTGAAAATGCGGAAATCATCTTTCTTCTGTGTCACTTGCGCTGGGAGCTGGAGACTGGAGCTGTTCCTATTCGGCCATCTTGCTCCCTCCCTGTATCAATTATTTACCAGTGAATAACCTGATTGATGCAGACAGGCATGATATCAATATAGAATCATATGAGTGACATATGTTTTAACTCTTTTAAAATAAGAAAAACATCATACATATAAAAATGCTCTAATTAAATTACTAATGATAAAATGATACTCATCAAATGATCATCAAAAATAAAACATTATCAATACTTATACCACTTATGTTCTACTCTTTTTTTTCTTTCTATGTCCCTATTCCAGATTGAAATGCTAGCCGAGATGTATCATTTGATTTTAAAAATATAGTTTATTAGCTAACGTGTGTGTTATAGGAGTTATTAAGAAATTATTGTAGGCAGGAAGAGAGGAAAAGGGGTCTTGGGAAGGTTTTGTCTCTTTAAAGCAGCTCCAGAAATGTTTCCTGTCTAGCAGGAAAGCCTCTGCTCTTCCAGCCAGGCCCGCAACCTTTGATATGCAAATACTGGCCATTAGAAACTGGGTCCACCCAAACATGGCGATTCCAGACCTCTTTTTCCTTCCCCTCACAGGTACGTGGCAACATGGCCACCCCCATATATCCCCACCTGTGTAGAAGATCATGGCACCCTGCATTTGTCTATTTAAAAGCTAGAGTGGGAGGGCCAGTATTTTCACAAGCCAAGTGATTGACATGCCTGGTCAAACCAATCCCCTGAGCCCTATGCAAATCAGACACCACCTCCTTCAACCTCCTCATATAAGCAGCCACCTTTCCGCTGCACAAAGGGCTTCGTCTCTCAGCTTTGGAGCCCCCAACCCATTCTGTCTCAGTACAGGGGAGCTGTTTTCTTCTTCTGTCCTTCTTTCTTGCCTAATAACTTTTCACTCCTTAAAACCACTCCACGAGTGTCCATGTCATTTTATCCAAACTGGCACAAGGACAAAGAACGCTGGTGTTCTTCCACTTATCCTAGCCATGTCATATCATATGTATGCCTAAACTAATGTTGTTTAATTTTACATTTTTCAAACTTAAAATTTAATTAAAAAAATAAACATTATATGTGTTTTCTGATTTGCTTCTTTGGTTCAAAATTATTATATGAGATTTATCCTTGGGAATGCATACATAGTAGTTTATTCATTGCCACTGCTGCATAAAATTACATGTTATAATTATGCCCTGATATATAGATTTATTATATTACTTTTGGACATACAGCCTGATTTGAGTATATTTGTGTTAAGGCAAATTTGCTATGGAAGTTATTACACTTGGGCTCCAAAGCACATGCACATCAAGTTTTTTAAGGAATATGTCCAGTAGTTGAAATGCTGAGCTGTAGAGCAAGAGAACATACAAATTACTGGAAAATGACAAACTGTCTTCTAAACTGTTATGTTAATTGAACTTCCACCAGCAAACTATAAGAATGATTTTTACTTCATAACTGTGCTGTTAAATATGTTGGTCTCTAGTTACATATTGCTATAAAGTTAATCTTTATAATGGTATAACATTAAAACCTCATTTTCTCAGTCTTATTAGTCACATTGCAAGAATTCAATAAACACACATAGAATTGGGGAACTCAACTGGTGTTGTACAACATAAGATAGAACATTTGTATCATTGTAGAAAGTTTCTGTTATGTGCGCATCTAATTGTAGAGACTACCCAAATAGGCTAAGTGTGAGCAACAAGGCTGTTTATTCACTTGGGTGCCAGTGGGATGAGCAAGAAAATTTTGTCAGCAGAGGGCAGTGGGACTGGAGTTAGTTTTATAAGCAAGGGGTAAGCAGTGGAAAGTTACAGTTAGGGGCCACTTATTGCAGGCAGGGGAAGAATGTCACAAGGTACAGTGTCACAAAGTGGGGGAGGTCACAGGGCACAATGTCACAAGGTTGACTGATCAGTTAGAGTAAGGCAGGAACATGTCACAGCGGTGGAATGTTGCAAGGTCGGTTAATCAGTTGAAGCAGAAACAATGTCTTTCTTCTTTTGTGGCTTTCCTGTCCTACCAGACTTTCTGGCTCCAGGAGGCCTTCTGGTCATGTAGGTGTGGGTCACAGGGGTTACAATGACTTGACCGTGATGCAGCCTGGTCAGAAGACCTTACAGTTTCATCACACAGCTCTGCTCTATGGCCTTGACTAAAGTAGGTATGGATCAAAGTTTGAATTTTCTTTGTGAATTGTTACATAATTATGATATTAATTTGTATTTCTGTAGTATTAATAAACATTTTCTCATGTCAAATATCTATATGTTCATAATTTTTGCCTTTTCTTAGTGAGTGGTCTTTATTCCTTATTAACACATAGACATGTTTACATATAATTCGGCTAATAATTATTTGTCAGTCACATGCACAGCAAACATTTGTCACTGTGGCTTCTCTTTTTATTCTCTTTGTGGTATTTTCTGATATGGGATCTTAATTTGAATGTAATGTATAAACATTTCCTTTATGACTAACATGTTTTATGGCTCAAGAAATTATTTCATACATCAAATTATAGCAATATTTTGCTTATATTTTATTCTTAATTAAAATTTTTATGGAATTAATATTTACATTTAACCTCAAAATTACCATTTTTTTAAAAATCAAATTTCTTCCTTCTGGTATAATATTGTATCTCCTTCAGATATTACTTTAGAGAAGAATTATACATAAAAACTTTCTACTTTTTTATTTTATAAAAATCTCATTTCCTTCTCATCTAGAAAAAAAATTGAATTGACAGTGTTTTGGTTACCCTCTTCAGGATTTTTTGAAAAGCAGAGCATGTTGGCTTACACCCATATTCTTAGCACTTTGGGAGGCTGAGGTGAGAGGATCATGTAAGGCCAGGAATTTGAGGCTGCAATTAGCTATAATTGTGCCACTGCAGTTTAGTATGGGCAACAGAGTGACTTTTTTTATATCTAAAAATAAATAAACAAACAAATAAATAAATAAGGCATTCCACTGTCTTCTGACTTCCATTGTTAACGTTGAGTAGTCTCCTGTAATTTCTAACTAATCTTTCTTTTCACATGTTTTAAATATTTTCAGTCTTCTCCTTTAATTATGTAACCATATTAAAGAAACTTGTGCTGTGTCCTGCACTTGTAATTTTAGTGTCTTCCTTTTTTGAACATTTCATTGCTGCAGTTTTTTCTGTTTTAACATAAGAAAGAGGGAGAAAGAGAGAGAGAGAGAGAGAGAGAGAACTTTTGTTTTTAGAACATTATCTTGGAGAATATATTGAAATTTTCATATGAAGTAAATTTATCCAGAGGGAGTTTCTTTTGACTCTGTCTACTGTCTAAGGATATATACCAACACTTCAAATCATATTATTTTTCCTTAAAGCTAGAAAGCTGTATGAACTCATATCATAGCTAAAACATGTAAATGTCAATGCTGATGAGGGGTTAAGAATTTCCAGGAGAAACATTCTCTATAGCTGTCATCAAGTTCAAGATAGGTTTGTATACCCAGTGTCTACCCCAATGGAATATGTTTTATTTTCCCCAGTTGAGAATTTTGCCATTTAGGCATTCCAGTTTCCAGATTTTTGTTCTCCATAGTATATGTATTTCACATTTCTATCAATGAATTATACACACACACACACACACACACACACACACGGTCTTTAAAAATTTCATGGTAAATGCATATTATAAAAAAAGAATGAATTTTGAAATATTTTTTGCACCAAAAATAAACTGGTGCTAACTTGTTATAACATTCTAATTTGAGGTGCTAAGAAGGACAAGATATCAGTTTGAAAAAAATTCCTATCATAGCAGTATGAATTCTTCTAAAAGTGAGTCAAGAACAAACATCAAATTTATGGTGAAACTTGCATGGGAGAATGGTGAAATCATTGATACTTTATAAAAAGTTAATGGAGACAATCCCCCCACAAAAAATTAGCAAATAGTTACAAATGGTTAACTCATTTTAAGAAGACAGGAGACTATGTTGAAGATGAAGTCTGCAGTGGCAGACTATCCAGATCAATTTGCAAGGAAAAAGTTAGTCTTGTTCATATCCTAATTAAAAAGAACCAATGATTGACAGCACAAGCAATAGGCAACACTATAAACATCACAATTGGTTCAGTTTGCACAATTCTGACTGAATAAAGTTGAGCAGACTTGTAACTCAGGTGTCAAAACCTTTGCTCCCAAATCCTCTGCAGGCAAGAACAGAGCTTTCAATGAAAATTTTGAACAAGTGCAATCAAGATCCTAATGCATTTTTTCAAAGAATTATGACAGAAGATAAAATTGGCTCTACCAATATGATCCTGAAGATAAAGCAAAATCAAAGCAATGGCTACCAAGAAATGAAAGTGATCCAGTCAAAGGAGTGTACTGGTCAACAGCAAAGGTCATGGCAACAGTTTTTTGTTGTTGTTGTTTTGTTTGTTTTTTTGATGGGGGGTTGTTCAGGGCATTTTGCTTGTTGACTTTCTGGAGGACCAAATAAAGATAACATCTGCTTATTATAGGCAGTAAAATACTCAGAAAATCTTCACCAGAGAGTCCTTCTCCACTACAGCAATGCCCCTGTTCATTCCTTTCATCCAACAAAGGCAATTTCGCAAGAGTTTTGATGAGAAACTATTAGACATCCACATTAACAGCTTGATTTGGGTCTGTCTGATTACGTTTGTTTTTCAATTAAATAAAATCTGTAAAGGGTATATATTTTTCTTCAGGAAATAGTGTAAAAAAGACTACATTGACATGACTAAATTCCCAGGACGCTCAGTTCTTGAATAAAGTTAATGACTGATATCATCATTTACAGGAAAATGTTGAACTTTATGTATATAGCTTATGTTGAAAAATAAAGTTTATATTTTTTATTTTTATATTTTAATTCCATTTTTCCAGAAACTTTTTGATGTCCTCTCGTGTGTGGATATATATCTGTGTGAATATATGTTTCTGTATAAATATACATTAAATATATTCAACTTTTTGAGCCAAAATTTTTTGCCAAAGTCATATGCATATGAATATATTAAATATATTAATTACTTTTCTGAGACTATAGTTTACCATATTGTCAAAGTAAATTTCTCATTTCACAATTTACTAAACTTTTTAATTTTATTAAAATGCCATAGGTCTGTATTAGCACTTTTAACAATCTAATTTAACAAATTTGCACTTTAAAGTGTAACTATTTTTACACTTCTAATTTATACTGGGCTTCAATAGTTATTAGACATTTTGATATTAAGCACAAAATTTGATACAATAAAAAAATATGATAAACTGGTGTTTGAGTGTGTCTCATTATAAGCTATAACCAGACTCACTCAGAGAGGATTTAAAATTATGTACATATAACAAACTTAATAAATATCCAAAGTTTATATTAAAATTATAAAACACTTCTGAAAAATAAAAAATTAGACAGGAAAAATAAAAAATCTTACTCTCTTCTTGAATAATGATAAATATAAAAGATATTAAAATATTTTATAGTCTTTTTCATCACCTTTTTATGCATTTATTCATAAACAGAGCCATTTAATACAAATACAATACAAAAATATATTCAAGTATATTTAAACATTTTATGTATGACAAGGTACCAAATAAATCAATGGGAAGTGATAAATGATTTGAGAAGAGGTACTGAGATAACTGGATAATGAAATGGAAAAATTAAAATTTGATCAGGTTCTGATGCCATATATAGGAAAATAGGATATTCGTAAGTGAATTAGAGATTTACAGACAAAAGTAAAAATTTTATTATGGATAGAAAAATTTGAGCAATTTCATTTTATAAAGACTAAAGGGAAATGTTCTCAGATAAGGTTCAAATACAGTAGTATTAATACAAATGATTAAAACACATTACTACATAGAAACAAAAAAAATCACATGTAGAAATATACCATGATAAAAGTACAAAATTAATGGAATATCAAGGTAAATTTGATACCACAAAAAGAATTAATACACTGAAGATATTAAACATTTCTAACATGATTTGAATAAAATCACTTATAATAAATGGATAAGATAAAAGCAATTTACAGAAATTATCATTTATAATTAGGAAAAATACACATTAGTATTACATAAAATGCTACATCTCACCATTGAGACATTTGACATTTAAAAACAAACTCTCTTGAAGAATGAATAGAAAACAAGTATGCTTCTACTTTAATGATAACACAAAATGTTATACCTCTGGAGGTTAATTTGGCTACATCTAACAAAATTGCACCTCTGTTCACCTTTTAACCCTGTAAACGTACCTCTAGGAATTAATTCCCAAAACATTCAAAATGCTTTATGCCCATTGCACTGCTATTTAAAATAGCAAGAGACTGGAAGTAATACAAATATTCATCAATAGCAGAATTTATAAGAAAGTACTGTACATGCACACCATGGTGACAGTTTTCAAAAACACAATTAATATGCTACGGTGGGTTGATATCTATAAAAATGCCAATAATATCATACATTTTAATCTAAGAAATTGACAGAATGCAAATATATCCAAGTATGTGTATATGAGTTCAAATAATTAAATTGATAAATAAATTCAATATTAATAAATATTAATTGAGGAGGTGGTGAGAACAGTTTGGGTGAGATAGATTGGAAGCTAGACTTCCTGAATATGTCTGATATAATATTGATCTTGGGATCACACAGATATTGTCAATATTAAAATATATTAAGGCAAAATGCAAACAAGCAAAAGAAAACCCACATTAAAATATCATTGGGATTCTGCACATTTGATTGATGATTTAACCACAGAGAGAATTACTTTCTGTATCTTTAAAGTACTTCTGTATCTTTAAAGTGCTTGAACATCCCTGGTGAGATATATTCTAAGGAAAATTAATAACTGCAAATAATCATAGCCTGTATACAAATGTATATTTAATAATAATATTACAATTTTGTGTTTATTAATGTATACATATTTGTGCATAATATGTAGTAGACATATTCATATATATATACATTGCATATCAAGTATATAAGTAATTATGCTAACTTTTTGTAGAACAAAGATTTTAAACATAAAAATTCAAATTTGAATTAAAATAAGCACAAACTAGGATTATAAATCATGCTGCTATAAAGAACACATGCACACGTATGTTTATTGTGGCACTATTCACAATAGCAAAGACTTGGAATCAACCCAAATGTCCATCAGTGGCAGACTGGATTAGAAAATGTGGCACATATACACCATGGAATACTATGCAGCCATAAAAAAGGATGAGTTCATGTCCTTCGTAGGGACATGGATGCAGCTGGAAACCATCATTCTTAGCAAACTATCACAAGAACAGAAAACCAAATACCGCATGTTCTCACTCATAGGTGGGAATTGAAAAATGAGATCACTTGGACACAGGAAGGGGAACATTACACACCAGGGCCTGTTGTGGGGTGGTGGGAGAGGGGAAGGATAGCATTAGGAGATACACCTAATGTAAATGACGAGTTAATGGGTGCAGCACATCAACATGGCACATGTATACATATGTAACAAACCTGCACCTTGTGCACATGTACCCTAGAACATAAAGTATAATTAAAAAAAAATAAATAAAAAATAAAATAAAATAAGCACAACTGTAATCCTAAATTAGATTTTGACATATTAATATGTATTCATGTAATATTGTTCTCTTTCAATTTTTTTAAATTTTTGTTTCCTGTAAGGGCTCAGATGCAGTGACTAACCTTTTAGCAATGACCCCCTTAGTGTTCAGATTACAATCTCTATTTACAATTTATTTATCCAACAAACAAGGTTCTATAGAGAAATGGTAGGATATGTACAATATGAAATTGGAAATTTGTATTAAACTAGAAACCAAGAAACTACTAATCACTACTGGTTTTGTGCCATCAGGAGACAGATACCAATGTGAAGTGGCTTCCATTAGCCATATGGATGTCACAAAATCATCTATGGAATATTGTTAACAGAAAATAGAATCTAATCTGTTTTCTAGATAATTCACTGTAGAGACATCAGTTGGAAAAAATCTTAAATGACACAACATGGATAAGATCAGCAAAATTAGAATGTGAGAGATGTTCTCTGAGGTGAATAAATGAGAAGAAAAAACAAAGAAAGGGGTCTCTCATAAAGTAAAAGAAAAAATGCATGCAATATATGAAACACATTTGACTTCTGATTTGAACAAATATACTTTAAAATGTATATCTAAAAAATTCAAGGATAAGTGACATTGATAGAATATTTGAATATTTTAAAAAGTTGTTAAAAGCTTAGGTGCTATGCTATTATGGTAGCTTTAAAATATATTTCAATATATCAATATGTACTAAATCATTTATGGATGAAATGACATCGTTTCTAAGGTTTGTTTTAACTCTTATTTGTGGGAGGGTGATGGGTGGAGAAAGAAGGAGATAAAGATAAAATAATACGATGACATATTAATGGCTGTTAGAGAGTAGTCCTTGGTGTTATTATACTATTCTTTCTACTCATGTGTGCATGTTTCCACAAGGACAAGTTAAAAATAAACAAGCAAACTTCCTATTGAACACTATAAACCAAACACACAAACAAAACAACACAACAGCCAATTGAATAAGAATCCTTACAAGTTGAGTCTAAGTGTTTCAGGAGTTCCTCAAGTAATTTAAGTTTTCAGGCAAAGGTAAGGACCACTGCTAAGGAACTACAAGGTGGGCAAAGTTAACTCTAAAATATCTGTTGATGGAAGCAGTTTTGACACACTAGCTTTTTTGTGATTATGGAGAGTAAATGAGATTTTTCCTGTTGTGTGAGTTTTAGGCACTCAAAGCTGTTAATAAAGTAATATCTTCTAAAGAAAGTTTTTTTTTTTTTTGCATCAATGAAGTAACTTAGCCAAAATCAATTTTGTAACACTTAACTCATCATTTTTAGGACTTTTTGAAAGAATTGAAAATTCTATGTAGTAAGGAAAAATTAGAGTAAGAGCCTTAGAAAGAGTTAATGGAGTATGTGGTGTTTTTCCTTAAAAGTAGGTAAGAAAGAGGTGTGCTTCTTTTCAAAACAACTAAAGGAATCTTTATGGAAAATTAGGAGATACTGGATGGTGTTACTTGAAGTTTATGGGACATACGGATTGATTTTCAGATTATGCATGGACAAGTGTAAATACAAATGACTATGGCTATAATGGCTTGAGGTGGCCAAAATTTAAAGAAAAAAAAAAAAAAAGGAAAAGAAAGTCACTACTACTAGGAGCTGGTACTGTCCAAGTGGACCAAAGACATTTCTGTTTACCAGGAACCAGATGTGAACTTGCTGGGAGATATTAAGAGGAATTCTATTTAGAAGTCTCACTTAGAAGGCAAGGAGATCTCAGTGAAATGGTAAACTGCTGAATTTCCAGGACTAAGGAAGTATGAAAGAGCAATTGGCTAAAGAAAGTATGAAAGCCATATAATTGCAGGTCTCAGGAGCTTTGTCAAGAGCTGTTAACAACTAGAAAAAAAAAAAAAAAAAATCCCACAGACAAAAACTCAGCAACTGAACATCTTCTACCCAGAGACACCAACACCCAGAGTTGGAGACTTCTGCTTCTTTCCTAATTCATCCAAGAGAGACTAAGATCTATGGCTGCCACAGTGTTTTGGAGTGAAGGCATAGCAACCAGTTTATAAAGTCCCCCATCCAGCTTCGGCCTTCAAGCTTAGGTTAGGTTTGAGCTGCAGAAGTATCTGAGGCGTCCGATATGAGCACAACTCCATCTTGAGCGAGGGCTAGGAAAATGAGACCAAGACTTACTGGGCTGCATACCCAGAAAGTCAGGCATGCCTAGCTTCTAAATGTTTAAGGTTAAGGGAACAAATTAATAATGTTTACTAAGCAGACCCAGAGTTTGCAGTGTCCTAATATCCCAATATCTTAAGAACAAAGGAATTCTTAATTTTAGTTTAAAAATAATATTGAATCTTGCAAAATATAGTAATTAAGAAAATTAATCATTTATCACAAACCCTTGTAGCAGAGCACATCTGTCCACGATCTTTTTTTATTCTATATATACATGCATTATACCTAGGGAGTTCCTCCTCTTACTTTTGGGAAAGCCCCACTCTGTCTGTGGAGTAGCTGTACTTTCACCACTTTACTTTCTTAATAACCTTGCTTTTACTTTGCATTGTGGACTAGCCCTGAATTATTTATTGCATGAGATCCAAGAACCCTCTCTTGGAGTCTGAATTGGGACCCCTTTCCTATAACAGAAGGAGATAAACTTTAAGATTTTTAAGTGTTTGGAGCATTGAACAATGGACCTAAACAAGCTAAGTCTTTTTGCTTATTAACCTGACACTATTTGTGACTCAATAATACCTGAAGAGCAATTGGTCCTGTACAAGATTTCATTCAAGTTTGGAGAATATGAAGACAAGAAAGAAAATATGTGAAAGGAAAGGAAAATATAAATTATGTTGTGTTTGCTATCTATTTAGAACAGCTCATTTAAAATTTGTTTTAGGAAGCTACAAATATGTAAGAGAAAAAGATACCACATTTATCTAAGATCTATTTATGTAATGTATAAAAGAGCCAAAACAATTAGAAAATAGTTTTAATATTATCTTCATTTGCCAAAATATAAAATTGTATATCTGCTAAAATGTCTAAAAATTTTCATTATGAAAACATTATATCCACTTCTATGAGGGTCTCTGTGTGCATATGAGTGAGAGAGAAACAGACTGCATGAGGCTGCATGATTCATTGAAGAAGAGAAAAATGTGGAAGAATATAAAGCACACCTGGACCTGAATCTCATGGAGTTACATAGAATGAGTTTTCGGCCTCTCATCATGAAAATTCACAAAGGGTGATGGTGGGTCCGATCTCATATATATGAATCTCTAAACGACTGTTCCACAAAGACACAGCAAAGGATCAACCAAAGAACAGCAGAGGAGCCATGCTGGCATTCAATGAATGCACTAACTGCTTTTTTACAGTGTTCTTCAATGTGTTACTTCTGTCATGCTGAGACCTGCATAAAAATGAAATGTCATACTTCACTACCCTTCCAGCCAGTGGTACAGTTTATTTTCTTGTCTTCTGATAGAGTTCACAAATTTAATAACTGCCTTTTATCCTGGTCTCTATATTCCCTTTCAGCTTCCTATTCAGTCTTCCCTCTCTCTGCAGGCTTGCAGGAAATGCCTCATTTTAGGTTTTCTGTAAAGGACATAATAGACAAGAGAAGCAAAAGCGAAGAGGTTATTATCTATCATTTAGAAATGGACAAGGGGCAATCAGACCATTTTAATGGAGGCAGAGTGAAAAAATAAAAAAGAAAAAAAAAACCTCTTTGCTATTGTGATATTTACCGTGTTCTTTCGGTTGAAACAATTTGTGCCAGAATAAATTGAGTAGTTAACGTTGAAAAGTGTATTATGGTTCTTTTAATCAGTGTCCACTTTGAAAAAAAAATTTATACTTAATAAAAAATAATAATGGGGTTATTTTCAGGGAAATGGCGATAAAATGAGACTGACTTTTTAAGCTAATTAACAAATACAGTGATGAATTTGAGTTTTTCTGCTTTGATGCATGTGTCTATAATTAATAATGACTTTGCAGGTCTCCACATGTTTCCTAAATGACAATGACAATATCATTAATGAGATACATTATTGTACAGGATTTTTGGAAGTTGGAAAATAATAGAGAAAGGTTCAGGCAATATTTCTAAAGAAATATCATCTGCTGGTGGAACCAACAATCCTTCATTTACATTCTCATTAAGGATTGAATAGACAACGCATCACATTCTTCTGAGTTGCTTTTAAACATGCAGGCAGGCACATTACTAGCAACTTGCAAGAGTGAGTTTGTAACTAGACATCTTTGTTCCTGTCCCATGCTCTGTAACTCTCACCTCCTTGATTAAAAACACAGCATGTGAGAATGAATCATTGTTAATCTCAGAGAAAATGGTTTCTAACATTGAATTATTTAAATGCTAATTGCAGTGCTTTGCCTACAAATAATCAACCTCAACCGAAACTTTTAACTAGATGATGTTTAATTCTCTTTCAAAATACCAAGTGGCTCTCAATGCTTCGATAGTTCTTGCATCCCAATAAGTAAATATCAAAGGATGTACTTTAGAAGAAGCATGAGATTGAACATGCTTAAATTAATTTTCTATCATGTTCTATTCTTACTCTATAGCATTAGCTTGCAGGATCACAGTTATCCTATGTACTTCTAAAAATTCCAGTACTAGATACATTTGGCATGATACTACTCTAATTATAATCAGAATTTCATCTGAATTCATTTCATGCCATTTTTTTCTTACAACACTAAAGACATAGGAGCTTTGTGAGAAAACTGTGAGCTGATATGTAGTTAAATCATTCTCTCAGTGAAAATTTTCAGAGTTTATAAAAGGAGGTCTTTTTAGGTTAAAACATTCAGGAGTTATTCTTAAATTTTGGAGTGCATAAGAATGATCTGAGGTGTCTATTAAACATATAGTTTCCTGGGCTGCGGCTCTAGAGATTTATAGTAAACACGTTGGGCAGGAGACCTAGGCTTTTGCATATATTGTCATGCCTCGTGTGATTCTTTTAAACTCTATGAAAGCACATTTTGAGAATTTGGTTTTTTATTATATTATCAACACTGAGATATCCTTATTATTTTTAATGCCATAATCACATTTCCAATTCTTCTGAATTTGACAAAACACTTTATTGAATTTTATCCTTCTTTCCTCCAGTCTTTCTTAACACTCTTCTTTCTCTCTGTAAAATAAATTTTCTTTGATTTATTGTCTGTTTTCTTTTATATTACTACAACATCTACCTAATTGGCTTTCCTATGCCTTTTTGTTCTACTTTAATACATTACAAATATTGCCATTAAAATAATTCTCAAATTTAGTTATCTGTTGAAATACATTACTGTCAAAGTGATTATACATATACTAAGACAGTAGTTGCAGTAGCTTTCAAAATGTTGTGACTATGACACAAGAAATGCTTTTTACACTGCAATGGTATATGCATACATATGTAACTGAAACACACACACACATGCAAAAGATGTTTTACAAACCAGGACTTATCCTATTGCATGTAACTCAGTTCTTTTCTATAATGTTTTGGTGTATTCTAGTCTACGATTTTTTAAATTATTGATAAAAAATCACTAAATTGACCCACAAATGAATTCTGACTTGCATTTTGATTATTGGCCCTAGACTTCAGTTATCCACTGTAAGAGTCACGCTATTTGGAGTATTTTAAATTGCTGCTTATTGTCCAGAAAGTCATCACAGAGAAATGTAAATTTACTTGATGATGAAATAGAAGACCTGTAATTGCTCCCATCTTGCTGAAAACTGGACCATTACAAATATGTAATATCAGTTTATACTTCCTAAGATGTTATTCTGTAAATACATTACTCATAATAATCACATTTTTAAAAACATGCAGGGTCTTGCTCTATCTCTCAGGCTGGAGTTCAGTGACATGATCATGGCTCATTCCAGCCTCAACCTCCTGGACTCAAGTGATCTTCCTTTCTCAGCCTTCCAAGTAGCTGGAACTGCAGAAGTGCACCACTCTGCCTGGCTAATTTTTATTTTTTGTTTTTACAGAGATGGGGCCTAACTATGTTGTACAGGCTGATGTTGAACACTTGGCCTCAGGCGAGCCTTCTGCCTTAGCCTACCAAAGTGTTGGGATTACAGGTGTGAATTACAGCATCTGGCCCAGATTTAAATCCTCAAATATGGTACTGACATAAAAACAGACACTCAGACTAATGGAACAGAGTAGGGAACCCTGAAATAAATCCACTCATCTACAGTGAACTAATTTTTGACAAAGTTGCCAAGAACATACACCAGGGGAAAAACAATCTTTTCAATAAATGGTGCTGAAAAAACTGGATATTCGCCTGCAGAAGGATGAAACTAGATTCCTATCTCTCACCATATACAAAAACCAAATCAAAAATGGATTAGAGACTTAAATCTAAGACCTCAAACTATGAAACTACCACAAGAAAACACTAAGGAAAACCCTCAGAACACCGGTCTCTGCAAAAATTTCTTGAGCAACGTCCCACAAGCACAGGCAACCAAAGCAAAACTGGATAAATGAGATCACATCAAGTTAACAAGCTTCTGCACAGCAAAGGAAAAAACCAGCAAAGTGAAGAGACAACCCACAGATTCAGAGAAAATATTTGCAAACTACCCCTCTGAAAAAGGAGTAATAACCAGAATATGTAAGAAACTCAAACAACTCTATGGGAGAAATTCTAATAATCTGATCAAAAGATGGGCAAAATGTTTGAATACACATTTCCCAAAAGAAGAAAAAAAGGCAAACCATCATGTTAAAAAGTGCTCAACATCATTGATCATCAGATAAATGCAAATCAAAACTACAATGAGATATCATCTCCCTCCTGTTAAAATAGCTTTTTTCCAAAAGACGGGCAATAACAAATGCTGCAGAGAATGTGGTGAAAAGGAAACTCTTGTACACTTGTGGTGGGAATGTAAATTAGTATAATTACTGTGGAGAACAATTTGGAGGTTCCTCGAAATGCTGAAAATAGAATTACCACATGATCCAGCAATCCTGCTGCTGGGTATATACCAAAAAGAATAGGTAGCAGTATATTGTAGCGATAACTGCAATTTTATTTGTTGCGACACTGTTCTCAATAGCTAAGATTTTGAAGCAACATGAGTTTCCATCAATAGATTAATAGATAAAGTAAATATGGTACATGTACACAATGGAATACCATTCAGTCATAAAAAACAGTGAGATTTAGTCATTTTCAACAATATCAGTGAAACTGGAGATCATTGTTTTTACTGAAATAAGCCAGGCATAGAAAGACAAACATCGCCTGTTCTTACTTATTTGTGGGATCTAAAATTAAAACAACTGAAATTTTGGAGATAAATACTAGAAGTATGCGTACCAGGGGCTGAGAAGGGCAGTGAATGGCTGAGGAAGAAGTGGAGATGGTTAATACATACAAAAGAAAAAAAAAAGAAAGAATGAATAAGACTTAGTATTTGCTAGGATAACAGGGTAATTATACTCAATAACTTAACTGTACATTTTAAAATAACTAAAAGAGTGTGACTGGATTTTTTGTAACACAAGGGATAAATGTTTGAGGGGATGGATGCCCCATTCTTCTTGATGTGATTGTTTGACATTGCATGCCTGCATCAAAACATCTCATATACCTCATTAATATATGTACCCAGAAAAATTAAAAATGTAAATTAAAAAAATTCACAATAAATCTTCAAATAGATTATGATTTTCTTTCTCATCAATAACCCTCAATCCTTTAGTTTTTACTATTCTCACATCTTACTTTGCCAAAATGAGCACTATTTTTACTAATAAATGCTTAGCCCCAAGAAATTAGTATCATAGATGAACTATAATATATATTTTATATAATATTAGAGTTTGGGGCACCTGAGCAGCTTATTCCTCTGACTCAGGAAATTTCTCAACAATGTCTCTAATAGACATTGATTGGGGTTAGAAAACTTCCAGGAAAAAGGGAGACATTGATCATAGCAGGAAAAGAAATGGAAGTTACCTAAAAGAAATTGAAAAGGTAAAATAGAACAATACTTATCTGAAAATAATTAATAATTAAATGTTAAAAGTAGTTTTTAAATAGAAATTACAAATTTAGAAAATTAAATAACAGATAAATGAAAACAATGATGTGGATTTGGAGTCAATATTCTCCTTTTTATCTTCCCTTGTTGGCTCCTTGGCCTCATCATAGGGTAGTTCATATTATTTATCCTTTTGTTAACTTGCAATTTTTATGTTTAAATATGATCCCTTGAAGGACATTACAGTAATAAATACACTGATCTACTCTTAGTAAAAAACTATCTCTTATGTAAAAATCAGTTTACTCTATCTGCTGAAATACACTAAACTGGCAATAGACTTTACATTTGTAATTCTTGGAATTTGATAGGCATGGTTTACCTTTTGTTTTTTGCTTTTAATTTGTCTTTAAATGCTTTTTAATTTGTGTCAGAAACTGGTGAAATTCGTTTCTTAACGTTGATTCTTTGGGTCTCTTGGGTTTTATTTTGTTTATCTGTTTGTTTATTTTAAGACAATGTCTCACTTTGTCCCCTGGCTAATATTTGTTTTTCAGTAGAGATGGCGTTTCACCATGTTGGCAGGTTGGTCTCAAACTCCTGACCTGAGGTGATCTGTCCGCCTCAGCCTCGCAAATGTCTAGGATTACAGGTGTGAGCCACTGTGACTGGCCATCTCTTGGGTTTTAAATGACTTTCTGTCTTCTACCTGAACTTCCTAGGTTGATCCTTTTTAAACCAGTATTTTCAGGATCTGGATTAACTGTCAATGTTAAGTGTCAACATCACTGTGAATTCGACTGAAGAACTTTTCATATGATGAAGATACTCCATTCCTTTTCTGTATAATTTTATCTTTCAGCATTTGAAAATGAATTATAGGACATGATAAGTGCTGGCATTTCCACTGGTTGGGGATATGATTCTTTCCATGTTAATTAGTTTAGGTAATACGCTGTTGACATTTACTTCAGCGAACAAAACAAACAATAAAGAAGCAACGTTAGAAGTATGGAATAAGCCTATATAAAATAATTTGAATATGTCTTAACACAGCATTTGCAAATAAATTATTCATTTACCTTATTATTGCCCTCATAAGGCAAGTATAATGTGTCTGCAATTAAATTAAAATCTATAATTCTTATTAATAAAATAGAGTTGCTAAGAAAAAATGGCTTCTAGAAAATTGTCTAATAAATTATTATCTTTATATTTCAATAATATTATAATTTAACATATTACTCGGCAGCTAGACTGCATTTTTAAAAAGTGATGCCTCAGTGAGTAGTTTGTGAATCAGATATATGGATTCCTTTTGCATTTCTATACTGACCTGATATAAAATACATTTTTCCATTAGGCAAAACATTAACAGGGATTTTGATTAACCTACCAGTGTGTATTAAGGCGATATAAGTAGAATTTGTTTTACATTTTAATACAGGTATTAACAACTGAGTCTTACCACTAACAAATTTCTAATAGATCACTACAATTCTTTGCAATATCAAGCCTTCAAATCATCTCTTACAACACACAAAGAAAACACATTTGCATTTCATGCATTAAAAGTTTTAGAATCATTCATTATTAAAGTTTTAGAAGGCTGAGTAATATCATGAATTTTTCAGATTAATACATATGCATATACGATTGATGAATTATACTTTCATAACAACCCTTTCAAGTTTAACTTTTTCTTCTAATGGGATGGGTGGACTTCAAGCTCAACAACATTGTGAATGCAAATAAATATGAATTCATTCTTAATACCACGCATCCAGCACAGTCATTTACATGACGTCTTCTCATTCAGTTAAAAATGTCTCCAGTGAAGAGTAAACAAACAGGATAGCAAATCACTATGAAATAATTCTAAATTGAATTTTTAGTTACTCAGCTGTTACACTCATGGATTTTGATGATTTCAGTTGGAAACTCTGTATTTATGTGCATATGATTTTTGTTAAGGAAAAATAAATTCAACTTGTAGGCTTTTTCAAAGTAACCATTTTACTTTTTATAAAAAGAAGTCAAAAAGTTTAGTTTCTGTCTGATACTTTAATTGATGTTGATTTATCATATATTTATCATCCCATTTTTTTTTTTCCTGCAAAATGGATTGTACCCATCAGTGGTATCTTAGAGAACAGCAGCAGAAGCAGTCTGCCGGATGCAGTATTTTATCAATGTCATTGTTTAAAATCAACAAGCCAACTGTCTTTTAGTTGGTTTTATCATTGTTTTAAAGATTTTTAACATAAAACACACCCTTTTTACACATATCCTTGGTACTTCTTCACCTCACCTGTATTGCATGATTGTTAAGATTAAATAAAACTTGTGTGGACCCGGCTATTTTGATATTGTATGCATTTTCCTCATCTTAAAAAATAAGTAAGCGGCCAGGTGCAATGGCTCAGGCTTGTAATCCTAGCACTTTGGGGAGGCAGAAGCAGGTGATCACTAGAGCTCATGAGTTCGAGACCTGGACAACATGGTGAAATCCTGTCTCTACAAAAATTAGCCGGATGTGGTGGTGCATACCTGTAGTCCCGGCTACTTTGGAAGCTGAAGTAAGAGGATGGCTTGAGCCTAGGAGGTAGATAGAGGCTGCAGTGAACTGAGATCGGGCCACTGCACTCCAGCCTGGGCAATAATGCCAAACATTTTCTCCAAATAATAATAATGATAATAATAAGTAATTCTATAAGTAAGTGCAATTTTAATATTTGGAATAGCATTTCTTCTTTTATACATATACATATGTGTGTGTATATGTGTGTATATATATACACATATATAGATACACATATATACATATATACACATATATATGCATATAAAAACACATATATATAAATACACACATATATATATAAAGTAAAATCCCAAGATGGTCTCCATTTATTTTATTTAAGCTATAAAAGTGAAGTGATTATTCAAAACACTTTCACAAGATAACTGAAAACCAAATATGTTTGCCAAATTTTTTACATAAAAATACTCTGTTCTAAACTTCCTAGATAATTAGCTCTTAACTAATACATGGGTTGATTATGGTTAGATCATAACTATAGAAGATTACTTCATATTTCAAAATTTTTGAAATATTTCACGTGTATAATCACAAATGTTTTAAATAAATAAATTGTAGTAAAATAGTTAAATAAAATAGAATTTATTAGTTTATTTTAGATATTTCCTATCTCTACTGAATTATGTAGCATTCGATTATACTTTATGTATGGACAGATCATGGGACTAAGTAGTAGAAATATAATGCCTAAGTTTTACAAAGGCACCTCTATATCTGCTGATGACAAATCAGATTGAGCACCATTTCATATGATTATTGGAAATTTAGTTATTTTCCCCTGCTAAGTGTCAAAAAGTAGGTTGTAGTCCAGGGTGCTGGTGTATGCTTATATTCCTAGCTACTTAGGAGGATGAAGTGGGAGGATCCCTTGAGCCCAGGAATTCAAATCTAGCTTTGGCAGCATAGTGAGATTCTGTCTCTTAAAAAAAAAAAAAAAATTGTTGAAATTCTTATAAATTTATAAAAGTTCATTATATATGTCCTAGATGTGAGTCCTTTGTCTTAGTTACATATTGAAAATATCTTCTCCCATCTGTTGCCTTGCATCCTTGCTTTCTTAGTGGTGACTTTTGAGGAACATAAATCTTAGCAAAGTACAACATATCAGTCAATTTCTTGTTAATTATGTTTCAAATGTTTTTTTCCAGTGTCTCAACAAAACCCTGACTTAGTTCAAAACTATGAAAATATTTCATTCATCATCAAGAAGCTTGTTTTATAATTCAAATTAATTTTATAATCCATGTGCATTTATTTCTTGTGTATGGTATTAGATAGAGTCAAAATTACCTTCGTAACTTGGTATCTACTTGATCTAGAAACGTTACCTTTCTCCACAGTTACTTGAGTGAAATCTCTATCAGAATTTAGTGACCATATATGCATCAGACTATTTTTGGTCCCCCCATTTTGCTGAATCAGTCTTTTTTTTTTTTTTTTTTTTTGCATCTCCTTGCACCAATATCTCTTGATATTTGCTGTTGTATGACCTCTATACAAGAATCTCCACTGTTCTTCCTCAAATGTGTCTTTGATCTTTTCTTCCTTTTTTGCCTTTCATTTTGGAATCAACTTGTCGAATTCCATTAAAAATCTTCTGAGATTTTTATTGGAATTGAATTATATCTATAGCTCATTCTGGAGGAAATATTCATCTTAACAATATAGAGACTTCTAATTGATGAACATAGTGTAATTTCCCCATGGATTTATTACTTTAACTAACATGATTTTTTTTTAAAAAATATCATTTTAATGCTTAATCTAGAATGTACAACCTGCATTTTGATTAATTGGTATCTAACTTCAAGTAGAACTTTAGGCAACTCCAAGATGGCCAAATAGAAAGAGCTCCAGTCTACAGCTCCCAGTGTGATCGACGCAGAAGACAAATGATTTCTGCATTTCCAACAAAGGTACCTGGTTTATCTTATTGGAACTGGTTGGACAGTGGGTGCAGCCCATGAAGGGTGAGCTGAAGCAGGGCAGGGTATCGCTTCACCAGGGAAGCACTAGGGTTGAGGGGATTTCCCTTTCCTAGCCAAGGGAAGTAGTGACAGACTATACCTGGAAAAATGGGACACTCCCACCCAAATACTGTGCTTTTCCCAAGGTCTTAACAACCAGAAGACCAGGAGATTCTCTCCTGTGCATGGCTTAGCAGGTCCCATGCCCATGGAGCCTTTCTCACTGCTAGTGCAGCAGTCTGAGATCGAGCTGCAAGACTGCAGCCTGGCAGGGAGAGGGGTGTCTGCCATTGCTGAGGCTTGAGTAGGTAAATAAAGCATTCAGAAAGCTTGAACTGGGTGGAGCCCAGCGCAGCTCACCAAGGCCTACTGCCTCTATAGACTCCACCTCTGTGGGCAGGGTATAGTAGAATACAACGCAGCAGAAAGTTCTGCAGACTTAAACGTCCCTTTCTGACAGCTCTGAAGAGAGCAGTGGTTCTCCCAGCATGGCGTTTGAGCTCTAAGAATGGACAGGCTGCCTCTTAAAGTGGGTCCCTGACCCCCATATAGCCTAACTGGGAGACCCTTCCCAGTAGGGGCTGACAGACACCTCATACAGGCAGGTCCCCCTCTGGGATGAAGCTTCCAGAGAAAGGATCAGTCAGCAATATTTTCTGTTCTGTAGCCTCTGCTGGTGATATCTAGGCAAAGAAGGTCTGGAGTAGACCTAGAGCAAATATGAACAGACCTGTAGCTGAGGGACATGACTGTTAGAAGAAAAATTAACACACTGAAAGGCATAGCATCAACATCAACAAAAAGGACATCTACACCAAAACCCATTTGTAGGTCACCAACATCAAAGATCAAAGGTAGATAAAACCACAAAGATGGGGAGAAACCAAAGCAGAAAAGCTGAAAATGCTAAAAACCAGAGCACCTCTTCTCCTCCAAAAGATCACAGCTCCTCACCAGTAATGGAACAAAGCTGGACAGAGAATGACTTTGACGAATAGACAGAAGTAGGCTTCAGAAGGTTGGTAATAACAAACTTCTCCAAACTAAAAAAGTATGTTTTAACCCATGCAAGGAAGCTTAAAGCCTTGAAAAAAGGTTAAACGAATGCCTAACTATAATAAACAGTGTAGAGAAGACCGTAAATGACCTGATGGAGCTAAAACCACGGCACAAGAATTTTGTGACACACGCACAAGCTTCAATAGCCAATTCTATCAAGTGGAAGAAAAGATATCAGTGATCAAAGATCAAATTAATGAAATAAAGTGATAAGACAAGATTAGAGAAAAAAGAGTAAAAAGAAATGAACAAAGTCTCCAAGAAATATGGGACCATGTGAAAAGACCAAATGTATGTTTGATTGGTGTACCTGAAAGTGATGGGGAGAAAGAAACCAAGTTGGAAAACACTCTTCCAGATATTATCCAGGAAAACATCCCCAACCTAGCAAGGCAGGCCAACATTCAAATTCAGGAAATACAGAAATACCACAAAGATATTCCTTGAGAAGAACAACTCCAAGACATATAATTGTCAGATTCACCAAGGTTGAAATGAAGGAAAAAGTGTTAAGGGCAGCCAGACAGAAAGATCGGCTTATGCACAAAGGGAAGCCCATCAGACTAACAGAAGATCTCTCAGCAGACACCCTACAAGCCAGAAGAGAGTGGGGGCCAGTATCCAACATTCTTAAGGAAAATAATTTTCAACCCAGGATTTCATATCCAGTAAAACTAAGCTTCATAAGTGAAGGAGAAATAAAATCATTTACAGACAAGTAAATGCTGAGAGATTTTGTCACCACCAGGTCTGCCTTAGAAGACCTCCTGAAGGAAGCACTAAACATGGAAAGGAACAACTGATACCAGCCACTGCAGAAACATGTAGTAAAGACTATTGATGCTATGAAGAAACTGCATAAATTAATGGACAAAATAACTAGCTAACATCATAATGACAGGATTGAATTCACATATAACAATATTAACCTTAAATGTAAATGGGCTAAATGCCCCAATTAAAAGACACAGACTGGCAAATTCAATAGAGAGTCAAATGATAAAGGGGATATCAGCACCAATCCAACAGAAATACAAACTACCTACAGAGAATACTATAAACACCTCTATGCAAATAAACTAGAAAATCTAGAAGAAATGGATACATTCCTGGACACATATACCCTCCCAAGATTAAACTAGGAAGAAGTTGAGTTGAATCCCTGAATAGACCAATAAAAGGTTCTGAAATTAAGGCAATAATTAATAGCCTACCAACCAAAAAAAAGTCCAGGACCAGACAGATTCACAGCCGAATTCTACCGGAGGCACAAAGAAGAGCTGGTACCATTCCTTCTGAAATTATTCCAATCAATAGAAAAAGAGGGAATTGTCCCTAACTCTTTTTATGAGGCCAGCATCATCTGGATACCAAAGCCTGACAGAAACACAACAAAAAAAGGAGAATTTTAGACCAATATCCCTGATGAACATCAATGCGAAAATCCTCAATAAAATACTGGCAAAGCAAATCCAGCAGCACATCAAAAAGCTTATCTACCACGATCAAGTTGCCCTCATCCCTGGGATGCAAGGCTGGTTCAACATACGCAAATCAATAAATGTAATCCATCACATAAACAGAACCGATGACAAAAACCACATGATTATCTCAATAGGTGCAGAAAAGGCCTTTGACCAAATTCAACATCCCTTCATGTTAAAAACTCTCAATAAACTAGGTATTGATGGAACATATCTCAAAATAATAAGAGCTATTTATGATAAACCCACAGCCAATATCACAAGGAATGGCCAAAAACTGGAAGCATTCCCTTTGAAAACCTGCACAAGAAATGGACGCCCTGTCTCACCACTCCTATTCAACATAGTATTGGAAGTTCTGGCCAGGGCAATCAGGCAAGAGAAAGAAATCAAGGATATTCACTTAAGAAAAGAGGAAGTCAAATTGTCCCTGTTTGCAGATGACATGGTTGTATATAAAGAAAACCCCATTGTCTCAGCCCAAAATCTCCTTAAGCTGATAAGCAACTTCAGCAAAGTCTCAGGATACAAAATCAATGTGCAAAAATCACAAGCACGCCTATACACCAATAATAGACAAACAGAGCCAAATTATGAGTGAACTCCCATTCACAATTGCTACAAAGAGAATAAAATACCTTGGAATCCAAGAGATGTGAAGGACCTCTTCAAGGAGAACTACACATCACTGCTCAACGAAATAAAAGAGAACACAAACAAATGGAAGAACATTCCATGTTCATGGATAGGAAGAATCAATATCATGAAAAATAGCCATACTGCCCAAGGTAATTTATAGATTCAATGCCATCCCCATTCAGCTTCTAATGACTTTCTTCTCAAAATTGGAAAAAAAAAATAATAATTTGAAGTTTACATGGAACAAAAAAAGAGCCCACATAGCCAAGACATTCCTAAGCAAAAAGAACAAAGCTGGAGACATCAAGCTACCTGACTTCAAACTACACTACAAGGCTACAGTGACCAAAACAGCATGGTATTGGTACCAGAACAGATAAATAGACCAATGAAACAGAACAAAGTCCTCAGATATAACACCATACATCTATAACCATCTGATCTTTGACAAACCTGATAAAAACGAGCAATGGGGAAAGGATTCCCTATTTAATAAATGGTGCTAGCCATATGTAGAAATCTGAAACTAGATCCTTTCCTTACACCTTATCAAAAATTAATTCAAGATAGATTAGATTAAATGTTAGACCTAAAACCACAAAAACTCTAGAAGAAAACCTAGGCAATACCATTCAGGACATAGGCAGGGGCAAAGACTTCATGACTAAAACACCAAAAAGCAAAGGCAACAAAAGTCAAAAAAGACAAATTGGATCTAATTAAACTAAAGAGCTTCTGCACAGCAAAAAAAAAAAAAAAAAAAAAAAAAAAAAAAATCTACCATCAGAGTGAACAGGCAACCTACAGAAAGGGAGAAAATGTTTGCAAGCTACCCATCTGACAAAGGGCTAATATCCAGAATCTACAGAGAACTTAAACAAATTTACAAGAAAAAAACCAAGCAACCCCATCAAAAAGGTGGCAAGTGATATGAACAGACACTTCTCAAAAGAAGACATTTATGCAGCCAACAGACACATGAGAAAATGCTCATCATCACTGGTCATTAGAGAAATGCCAATCAAAAGCACAATGAGATACTATCTCAGGCCAGTTAGAATGGCTATCATTAAAAAGTTAGGAAACAACAGATGCTGGAGAGGGTGTGGAGAAATACAAGGCTTTTACACTGTTGGTGGGAGTGTAAATTAGTTCAACCATTGTGGAAGACAATGTGGTGACTCCTCAAGGATCTAGAACTAGATGTACCATATGACCCAGCCATCCCACTACTGAGTATATACCTAAAGGATTATTAATCATGCTACTATAAAGACACATGCACACGTATGTTTATTGTGGCACTACTCACAGTAGCAAAGACTTGGAACCAACTCATTTGCCCATCAATGATAGACTGGATAAAGAAAATATGGCACATATACAACATGGAATGCTATGCAACCAAAAAAAAAAGAATGAGTTCATGTCCTTTGTTGGGACATGGATGAAGCTAGAAACCATTATTCTCACCAAACTATCACAAAGACAGAAAACCAAACACTGCATGCTGTCACTCATAAGTGGGAATTGAACAATGAGAACACCTGGACACAGGATGGGGACCATCACATACCAGGGCCTGTTGGGGGTGAGGGGCTGGGGGAGGGATAGCATTAGGAGAAATACTCAATGTAAATGACCAGTTAATGGGGGCAGCAAACCAACATGGCAAATATATACCTATGTAACAAACCTGCATGTGGTATACATGTACCCTAGAACTTAAAGTATATTTTTTAAAAAGTAGAAATTTAAGTTCAACTTAAAGCATTAAAATAGTTTAAAAGTTTCCCTCACACTTTCCTTTTGCACTAGTATCATAAAATATACTTTCACATATATTCTAAATCCCAGAAACAACTAAATCATGTATTTATCAAAATAAATGCTTGTTGATTTGTTTGTTTTTAGATAAAGTCTCACTATGTTGCCCAAGTTTTACTCAAACTCCTGGGCTCAAGTGATCCTGCCACCTCAGCCTCCTGAGTAGCTGAGACTACCAGCATGCATCAGTGTACTCAACTGCATATTGAATTCTTAATTTCTTCCAAGGTCAAAAAATCTAATATACATGTAATTGAAATCTTAGGCAGAGAGAAAATAGAGATGAAAGAGAAAGTACATAAACCATATCAAAAGAAATATTGACCATGTTTGTTCCCAAGTGTCAGAAGACATTAAGTCACAGAATCTAAGAGGTCTGAATCCTACTGATATCTTAAAGCTTAATTGAAGTTAAATTCTAGAACTTCCTCTATAAGCCAGTTTTATACAAGGTACATACAACATAAACCACACCTATGGCACACCCTAGAAAAACCAGTGACAAAGAGTAATTACTAAATACAGTCAGTAAAATGGACATTTAAACTTTAAAGGGCATCTTAAAATAATGTATTTTAATATGCTTAAAAACAAATATAATAAAATGGTTGAATTCTATATAATTTCCTCATCAATGTTTGAGATATTTAGTTATATATATATATGTGTGTATATATATATATATGTCAATAAATTCTAGAGTAGATAAGGTCTCATAAACAAATACATTAAAATATTTTTTAAAAAATCTTGTGTGCCAAGATAATCTTTGTTTTGCTGCAGTAATAAATACCACTCCCATCTCAAACACTAATGGCTTACCAAAAAAAGTGTGTGTCCATGGTTCTAGAATGATAGAGAGTACACAATTTGGAGCATTATTGGTCACCATGACAAAGTAAAAGAGAGCATGATGATTTACTTGTTAGACCTTACAATGTCTGCCAAGAAGAAATTATGAAATTTTATTGTCAATGGAAATCATATGGTCACACAGTCAGTGAGTTGAGATGTTGTCTAGAGGAAAACCATAGATAATGCAGAACAATGAGCAAAGGCCTCACATTTTTCTTTTCTCTATCTCACTATTGTATGTAGTTGCGGAGAAGAGGGGAGGAGATTGTGTTTTCATTTTATATTGCTTCCATTTTGTTTTTCTGTTTATAAGTATATAAACATTGGAGGTGATTATAATTACTCTGAGTATCCTTTTTCTGGGAAAATCATAAGTTTGCATGTTTCTGCTGTATTGGTGCATATCTTGTCAGGAAAACAGTCATCTAAGTATTCTGAATATAAATTAGGATATGAATTGAGGTTTCTATGAATGTGACGGAAATAGGGAAGCAAAGCACAGGGAAGGCCTTTTGAAAAGGCAGGAAGCTGCCACCATAAGGTTAGAGAAACAGAGTGAACACCTCGGCATGACATACTGAAGAATGTGTTTGTCAAAAGCTACCAAGAAATCATTGACTTTTAAAAGGAAATTCTAAACAAGTTTCCTACACTTATCTCAGTAGGCAGCATCATAGCGGTGCTTCTCGATTCTCACCAACAGGCAGCTGTAAATCCCACATCTGCTCACGTGTCTGCTGGTAATCACTTCCAGGGAATAATGACTTCTGTTTCTCTCTTGCTTTCTGAGAGAAGATTTTAGGAAATATAGTTCCAAGCTTCTCCGTTATTATATAGAGGAAATTTTAAAAGTGTATGATGATTATACTGAATTGCTAACAGATAATTCAGACATCGTACTAATTTGAAGTTAGATATAGTTGTATAACTTCTTTTGGACAATGAAATATGAGAAGTGTTGTGTCACTTCCTAACAACCTATTATTATAAGAGTACAAGAGTTGTTGCAGGTTTCTCCTACACACAGAGATGATGGAAGCATGTACCTAGATGAATCTCCATCAACCGGTGTCTTTGAGTGATTATAATGAACAGAGTTGCCCTTCAAACCCACCTTGGATGGGTAATAAACTCAAGAAATAAACTTTTGTCACGTTAAGTCACTGAAATTTTGTTAGTGCAGCCTGACTATCCTAATGCGCAACAACAAAATCACACACATACACACACACACAATCTTGCTGGCCTAAAGTAAGACAGTATTATTTCTCTATATATCATATCACATCAATCTAAGGTTTGTACAAGGTCACTGTTTTGGTCATTCTCACTCCAGGACCAAGCTGTTGAAACAGCTATCGTATTTGATGCTCCCATCACAGTGACAGAGGGAAAATTAACTAGTTCTTGTTGGTTATTTGCAGAAATGGTCTAATTTACCTAAATTTATTGGACAAAGCAAATCACAAAAATGTACTTAATTTCTGGAATACAGGTAAGTACAACCTTTTCATGTGCCTGAAAAAAAAAAAAAGAGCTAAAATACTTACTAATATTCCTGATGACTGCCTCCTTGGCAAGAAACTCAAAGAGATAATGAAAGACAATTAAAGGTTATGAAAAGATTTTCACAAGCTAAAAATGTAAGTTCAATTACAAGATATAAAATCCAAGAGGAATATAAATAAAATTCTATATTCAAATCCCTAAAAATCAACTCAGAAAGCAAAATCTCTCCGGAGTTATTGTTAAAAATAAACAAATTAAAAACCAAAATACTGGTACTATTTTTTTTAAAAAAGATTCAATTCCTAGTAGCAAATAATTTTTAAAGAGGGAAATTTTATCACTTAATCTTAAGTATTTCTGGGACACAGTTGTGATTTTTGAGAACCGCATTGGAATGAGTATAAAAAATTCCACACTAGTATTAAACTAAAGCTATTCAAATATATTTTAGGGAGAATGAGGGAATGAATTGTTGAAAACTCTGGAAATTATTATTCTTTAGAACAAATGTCACTATTTAATAATATCGATTTTGATATATTTTGAAGAGAATTATACCAGCTCTTTATTCAAAGAGAGAAAAAAGTGTTGAAATAATAGGAGAGATTTTAGTCTAATATAAGGAAGAATTTTATGACATCTTTTGGAGAAAAAACAAGAGACAATAACAGCAATAACAACAACAAAACAATGAATCAGGGAAATACTGTAGAAAATTCCATCCATAAATAACAAAGAATGTATTAAGCACTGTCTTGTTGATGTTGTTAAAATGTTCTTATTGTATGAGAGGTTGGTTATGCTTGAGATGGCTAGAAATTGTATTTCATCATATACTCAAAGAAGGAAATTATAGGTAAAGCAGAATATATAGCAGCATTTTGAAAAAGGAGCTAATTTTGAATTTCAGATAATTTCAGTATGATATCCAAAAAAATTACTTTCTTGAAATAGTTTTATGTACAGTTATTATTTCATCTAGGTAAGAAGTATGGTTATCAAGTTTTCAAATAGAAATAATCAGGGTAGGGCCAGGCACGATGGCTCACGCCTGTAATGCTAGCACTTTGGGAGGCCAAGGCAGGCAGATGACCTGAGATCAGGAGTTCAAGACCAGCCTGACCAACATGGCAAAATCCCATGTCTACTAAAAAATACAAAAATTAGCCGGGCATGGTGGCACGTGCCTGTAATCTCAGCTACTCGGGAGGCTGAGATAGGAGAATAGCTTGAATCCAGGAGTCCGAGGTTGTGGTGAGCCAAGATTGCGCCACTTCACTTCAGCCTGGGAGACAGAGCATGACTCTGTCTCAAGGGAAAAAAAAAAAAAAGTAAAAGAAAGAAATAATTAGGCTAAAACAAAAATGAATTAGATTTTAAGTAAGTAAAAGTATTGGCAATAGTTTGTGTTCACTTTGGTATGAGGGTATATGTGAAAATTAGAGATCAATGTTTTAACACTTGTAAATATGTTTTAAAGTTGACATAAACATCTCTTCTCAAATATGTTTTTAATATGGAATATCAGGAAAACAATCATGAATTTTACATAGAATATACTTTAAACAATGAAAAGTAAATAATATAGACATACTATTGTCTTAGAAGAAATAAAAAGATTCATCTTTTATAAAAGTAAAAAGAAGTATTATAATAAATAGTCACACTAGCATTGTTGTGTTCTCACATAACAGAATTAATTTTATACTTACTTTTTAAATAAGAGTGCATGATGGTTTCTGAACATACATCATTGAGAAGTCCCTTAAAAAGGAATTATACTTTTGCTATATAAAAGATCTCTATACTGTGGGTCAAGGTTGAGGATAATCTATTTCTTTACACAATCACAAAAGAGTTATGGAGTCAGTCTTAAAAAGTCTAATACTCAGGAAATAAATAAAGTCTACACAGCTTATGTAGCATTGATAAAAAGGCTGTTTTTGTTGACCAGTTATATGCACAGTACTGAACACAAAACTATTCTTTAGACTCTCTATCAGATCTGAATTAATCTAATAAATGTTTGTTCCAGAATACATTTGTGTCCATTAAAGGGATAATGAAATTTTAAGTTTTGTAATTAGTAAAGGCAATAGATCATACAAAGGTGACTGATTTTATGTTATATCTAGTACCAGTATATACTCTAATTCTAAAACATAAAAGGGAAGAGTATTTGAATATACTCATGATTCAGCCTAAAAGTAAACCTTTAATGAAATACTTTGAAAAATACCATTTTATTATTTAAAAATAAATGCAATTCAAGAAGCCAATACTTACCTAGGCATAACATATGCATAGCGTTACAACAATATGGTCAAACTTTTGAAAGTTCAAGAATTCAAAGATGACATGACAGTGAAATTTAGACTAAACCTTGTGCTAGATGAATAATTATATCCCATAACTTGAAAACTGAATTTGTGAAATAAATCAGTAATAGGCTTCTTATCCCAGACTTGCTGTCTGGTGTCTACTAATTAATGAGTGAAATCATTAAAAAACAGAAAAATTGTTTCAGACCCAATGAAGACTTGAAATTATTTAAATGAATATAATCTCATGTCAGTTCTTCAGTTTACAACATTTTTATTCCTCTTCTTTACCTTTATAGTTACTACTTATTGCTAATGTAGACAAAAATCTTTAGATGTGTTTACAAAGTCAACATACAATATATATTTTAAAGTGGAAAACTTTCATTTCTGGTTGTAATGAGATCTAAAAAGCCATAATTTGATTTATTAATTAGAAACTGAGTTTTGTTATATATATCGGTGGAATGAAAAAGTGAGATTTGGTTTTACTCCCTAAAAAGTCTACAATGTAATTAGGGAATAGAGATTTAGCAGGGATCGGGGGCAGTGCAGGGGAGAACATGTGATTTTACCAAAGAATGTTAAATCTGCAAGATTCCTTAAATACAATAGAATTTGTCTCCCTCATACTGCACAATGAATAGGAGCAAAACAAAACAAAACAAAAAAAGTTTAGAGTCTTTCTCAAAGCCCTTCAAAAATTAGTGACTAACACAAGGATAGAACTCAGGTGAAAGGCTGAATGGAGTAGGCAATGTTAATGACTTCCTACCCAGAAAATTTCTGAAGCGGCCAACTAATCTTATGCATATGACTCACCTTTAAACTCACAGAACCTCAGTTGCCTGGTATATAAAACCCTCCTGTTATGGGCTGAATTGTCTCCCCTATAATATTTATATGTTGAAATCCTAACCCCTAGTATCCCAGAATGTGACTGTATTTGAAGATAGGGCTTTCAAAGAGATAATTAAGGTAAAATGAGGTAATATGAGTGAGCCGTGATTTAGTGTGACTGCTGTCTGTATAATAAGAGGCAACTAGGATACAGACACACAGAAATTCATGCAAAAACAATGGAAGAAGATAGCCAAGGAGAGAGACTCTCAGAAGAAACCAACCTTGCCAACACCTTAAACCGTTAACCTCCAAAACTGTGAGGAAATACTTGTTATTTAAATCACAGCCTGTGGTACTTTGTTAGGGCAGCTCTAACAAACTAATATACCTACTAAAGCATAGAGTTCACATAAAGATTAAACAGGATTATATGCACAAGTCATTTTGCATACAAAGGTACTCAGTTCTAGTTACTTTTCCTTTTTTAATCCTGCTTTCTCCCTCAGTCAAAGACCAAGATGAAGAATACCCAGCATATCTGAAAAACTCAAACTCAACACGCAGAAAGTTTATAGATGAGATGTTCCACTGATTCAAAACTGTAAAGAAGAAAAATAAGAAAACCAAAAAGGTAATGCTTATTATCTCAGAATAAAGTGCTATTCTTTCAAAAAGGAGCTGAACTAACATCTGCCAGTTCATCTGGAAATGGCAGAAGTGAACTTCAGTATTCTTAAAGATATACTCAAAGAGGCACGAAAGAGTTAAATAAGGATCCACAAAGCTCCTTCTTCTTATTGTCTATAATTACTAGCTAGAAGGAAAGACCATTGTTTGTCAAAACATGTCATGTTTGTATGTAGTTAAGCATCTCCAAAGCATATAAGCTGGAAAAATGAGTGACAAGTAATCTAATTTTAACTTTTTCTGGTTTCAAAAAGAGTTCACGACTTTTGTCCAATCAATCTACTCATTGACTAATTATTATTGACTAGAGATAATTACCTTTAAAAAATCCTTTATTCCTTATATGCTTATTCTAGGGCCCCTCAAGGAGCTTTGTGAATTAACTAGGCAAACAACTTGAGATATTGCCTCAAGATAGATTTACTTAAAATAAACGAATACCATTAATCTCATTCAGACACTTGGCCAGGCAGACATTTCTGCTTAAGTGTGCAATTGCACACTGCTGAGCTGTCATGCTGGGATGCAGAATAGAACTCTGACATTTGAGTTTAGTAAACTATATCCCCCCAGGTCTCCAAAAGATAAAAAGGTAAAGTTGACATGTGGAACACTTTGTCTTTGTGTCCCATTAGCACCTTCAACATCATAGTGCAATGCCTGAGGGTCTGTGAAATGTGTTGAGGCACGGTGCCCTTTGTTTATAGCATGACTTTTTCTTGTGAAAAAACAAAGAGCAAAATAGTACATAATAACAATTTTTAAAGTTGCCTTATTTTTTAAATAAATTTTTTATATCATATCATACAAATAGACTATAATCAGTTGACTGTGCACCTCTCTAGAAAAAATAGATGAAGACGAACCAAATTTTAAAAAATAAACAAAACAAGATCAAACACATAAAGCTATGAAGCTAATTAAAAATTAGACAAACCTTTCTTCACAGATTATTGTATGATGGGATGGAATACTTGGAAAGGACAGGACATTTGATAGCCTTAGACTCTGGACCAATGAATACCACTAATTGATGTGTCAGAGTTATCTAGTTCTCTTGGACAAGAACAAACAACAATGACCCGTTACAACTTCACCCGATGTATCTTGAACTTTACGGATACAATGCTGTTTAACGAGACTAACCTCTCTTGGCTCTTGTCAGTGAAACTGGGAAGAAGAATTTGGAGGTATCCAAGAAAGATGTCTTATCTAAGGGAAAATTAGTGTCTATTTCCCAAATCATGTGTTGATTTTAAACATAGAGAAAGAATGTAAAACCCCTTTCTCAACACATTTATATGCTTGTTGTTTGTTGTCATTTATATACATATATGTTACATTATTTTAAAAAATTGTCACGGTAGCTTAAAACAATACTTTTGAAAATGATTTTGACACAAGTATAATAGAAAATCAGAAGCACAGAAATACATTTGCTGACTTAATTCACTGGATACAATTTCGTACAGAGCAGTTGACTATGTTTTTTTGTGGACCTATTACACAAAATAACCAGATATGCATAGAATATAGAGATAATTGCTAATTTAAAATACCATTTCTTGATTCCTGATTATGTGGAAGGCATTATATCTCAAAACCTAAAACTGTATTTTTTGTTAAAATTTCATAGATGAGGAAACTTAGATAGATGAGCCTTAGTGGGGATGAATAGTTTACCCGCAATTGTACAGATAATAAGTGTTAGGACCTAAATTTCAGGATCCTAATTGGATGCTGATTTGAAAACTGGGTTTGTCAGACTGCAGAGCTAATGTTCTTAACCAAGATAGTTTAAATCAAAACCTGCAGAAAGAGGGGAAAAAAAGGTTTGAATAAAAATTAGCTAACCTATGATGGACAAAATGGAAATTGTTACTTAGTGAAAGCTATTTTTCTTGAATGTCCTCAAACTCTTGTTTTCATTATATTTATAAAGGCCAAGAAAAGTTAGTGTAAGTAGTGGTTTACATATATGATTATTCTTAATTTAGCAATATGTACACACATACACACACACACACGTATTCACACATGTATGTGTGTGTGTGTGTATATATATATATATATATATACAATGAACAGGTGGATAAATAGGTAATAAGCATTAGAGTTCTCCAGAGAAATCAATGGAAAAATAGACCAGTTGGAGATCTATAGCTCTAGTTATAGCTGTATCAATTATAGAGGCTGAAAAGTCCCAAGACCTGTAATTGTAAGTTGGAGATGCAGGGCTGTCAATCATGTAGCTCTAGTTCAAAGGCTAGCAGGCTGGAGACTCAGTGAAAGCTGATGTTTCAGTTTGTGTTCTAGGGCAGGGAAAAAAAACCTAGCCTAGCTAAAAGACAGGCAGGAGAAATTATCTCTTAATTTTAGCAAGGTCGGCATGTTGTTCTATTCAGGCCTTGATTGATTAGATGAGGCTTACTTAAATAAGGGGAGAGCAATATCCCATACTCAATTGATTTAATATTAAAGTCACCCCAAATCACTCTCACAGAAACACACAGAATATTGGTTGACCAAATATCTGAGTGCTTTCTATCCCGCTTAAATTAACACATAAAATTCACTAGCACAAGTCCATCTTTTGTTAATTTGTCATACATGGGCATCTCCTTAAATCATACTTAATCTCCAAATGAAGATAATACACATGGTCATAATTCCACCTAACATGATACAATTATCCTGCATACAACTGAACAGACATTAATCTCATTCCCAGAAAGGGAAGTAAAATCCTTGAGAGATGTTACTCTTTTCATTGATACAACTATGACATAAAAGTAACCACTGTTAAATTACATGATGTAGAGTTAATATATCTTATGGTACATTATAAGGAAATGAGGAGAATGAAGAAAAAGATATTTGATGTACACACACAAATATATATTTTAACAAAATAAGGAGAAAATACCATGATAGTTACAGTCCTCATTTCTATAAGTGGTTATGTTATCATAGCTCATACTTGTAAGTACATTCTTCCACTATCCATTCTGTATTACCTTTGATTTCAGCAAAAAACTTTGCTGGCTGTCATTATCTACCTAATGATAAGTGACCCCAACCTTTATTTCTAAAAGATCTGGGCCCTTAGTAATCCTGACTGAATTGAGTTGCAGTTTTTAATTGACCTTAATAATCATGGAACCTGTAATCCCAGCACTTTGGGAGGCCGAGACGGGTGGATCACGAGGTCAGGAGATCGAGACCATCCTGGCTAACACGGTGAAACCCCGTCTCTACTAAAAAATACAAAAAACTAGCCGGGCGAGGTGGCAGGCGCCTGTAGTCCCAGCTACTCGGGAGGCTGAGGCAGGAGAATGGCGTGAACCCGGGAGGCGGAGTTTGCAGTGAGCTGAGATCCGGCCACTGTACTCCAGCCTGGGCGACAGAGCGAGACTCCGTCTCAAAAAAAAAAAAAAACAAAAAAAAACCATGGAAATACTAATAGGCACTCTAAAGGATCTTCTATACTCCAACGTACTCTTCCTTACCTCTATTGTGAAGATGTAGTGTAATTTCCCCTTGGTAGTCAGGATCAAACTGCAGTCAAAACGGTAACTGCCTTCCTTGCCTTTAATTCAGAGGCATGTGGAGTCTACAGTAGCCCAACATTAGCTTTAACTTCCAGTTCAATGGTATCACTGTAGGGTCTGCTAGTGAAAGCATTTCTCCTTTGGGAGCTAAGACCTCCAGACCAGCAAAGCATAAGACTGTAGAAACAGGAAGTAAAATATTGCTAGTGAGTCACTGGGGGTTATAGTGAATGATGCCACTTCCATTTCGACTCCTGATTCCAGGATTCATGAATCCTGGCTATGGGAGAAACACCACCATATAATGAATGCTAGTACAGAGCATCCACAGCCTCCTGTAGAATCCTGCTCCAGCTCTGCAAGGTATTACCACCTAGTTGACACTGTAAGTGAGTCTTCAAAAGGCCATCTCCCTGTTGTATTAAGTCATGTGCATCAGGATGGTAAGAAAAGTGGTAAGATCAGTCAATTCCATGAGCATGAGCCCATTGCCATACTTCAATTGCTATGAAGTGAGTTCTTTAATCAGAACTAATGCTGTGTGAAATGATATAACAGTGTATAAGGCATTCTGTACATTCTGTACATCTATGGATGGTAGTTTTGGTAGGAACATTGCATACAGGAATGACAAATCCATATCTGCAGTAAGTGTCTATTCCACTAAGAAAAAAATGCTCTCTCTTCCATGATGGTGATCTAATGGAATCAACCATCAAGCTGGGTGATCACACCAGAAAAAAGTGCCCTATGTGAATCTATGCTACTGGAAGACTGGGTACTCAGCAGTGGCCATAGCCAAGTGAACCTTAGTGACTGGAAGTCCAAGTTATTGAACCCATGCATAATCTCCATTTCTATCACCATGGCTACTTTGCTTATGAGCCACTTGGGCAATGGCAAACACGTATGGGTATAGATGCTGACTAGCATCCACAGAATGAATTATTATCCACTTGATTATTAAAATCCTCCTCTGCTAAGGCACCCTGTGGTTAGTATTCACCTTGGATACAAATATTGTCACATTTTGATCCATTCTTAGAGGTCTGTTTATGTATTTTTTCCCCAGATTTCCAATCATGTTCTTTCCTGACCATCCAGCCAAAACATTGACTATGGCCCATGAGTCAGAATACAATTACAAGTATAGCTATTGGCCATTTCTCCTTGCAAGTAAAATGAATAACCACTGGAAGTTCTGCCCACTGAGAGGATTTTCCTTTACCACTGTTCTTCAGGGAAGTCACAAAAAGAGGCTGCTGTGCTACAACTGTCCACTTCCAGGCAGTGCCTACATATGGTAAAAAAGATCAACTATAAATCACATGTCAGGATTTACTTCTGTCAATTGACAGTAGAAGATTCCCATGAGACTATAGATGCAGGCTGGGAAAGAGAAGGTAGTGCCACAGGAGTTGAGATCATGGGCATTTGGGCTACTTCTTCATATACCTTACTTGTGTTTTCCAGAGCCTGCTCAGGACTGGTCATGCACATACCATTTTCATTTGATAATGGAGTGCTGTCGTGCATGCCCTACTTTATGGTTTAGTGGGTCAAATAATACCCAATTCATCATGGGCAGTTTAGGTCACATGGTTACTTGGTGGCCCTTAGCTAATTACACAGTCTCTACTAAGGCCCAGCATCCAGCCAAGAACTATTTCTCATGAGATGAGTAGTTATCTGCCTAAAGTAGCTAAATTTTGCTCCAAAATCTTAAGGGTTTGAACTGTGATTCACCTCTAGAGGCCTTCATGAATCCTTATCAGCTACTGACACTTCAAACTACATTGGATCTGCTGAATCATGTGGTCCAAGAGGCACAGCAGCTTGCACAGCAACCTAGATCTATTGCAGAGCCTTCTCTTGTTTTGAGTCCCACTCAAAAGTAACAGCTTTTCAGATCTCTTGGTAAATGGTTCAGATCCTGTGACATGTAACATCTTACCATTACATCTAGATAATTTATTACTTCTTGTTCACTAGATCCTATTGGCATATTTTAAGCAATGTAATAGAACAGCATGCTATCTTGTGGAAGAATCGAGATCACTGTGAGCAAAACTATAACAGGGCTGGAGAATTTATATATCACTGAGGTACAAAGGTGAAGGTATATTGCTGGCCTTGCCAGCTGAAAGCAAATTGCTTCTTGTGGTTCTGATTGACAGGTATAAAAATAGAGCATTTGTGAGATTGATAGCTGAATATCAGGTATAAAGAGATGTGTTCAGTTACTCAAACATTAAAATCAAAACTAATACAACAGCTGCAATTGAAGTCACCATCTGGTTAATCCTTCAAGAATCAACTGTCATTCTCTAACATCCATTTTTCTTCTCCACAGGCCAGATAGCTGAGTTGAATGTGAATGTGATGAGAATCACAACTACTGTATCTTTCCAGTCCTTAATGGTGGTACTAATCTCTCCAATCCCTCCAGGAATGTAGTATTGCTTCTGGATTACTATTTTCCTCAGTAGAGTCCATTGTTTCATCCCCCACCATAATGCCCTCACTCCACAGGTCAAAGAATGAATGTAGAAATTCTGCCACCTGTGAAATACATCTGTTTAACTTAGGAATTAAAGGACTCTCATTCATTCAAGGGGTTCTGGGTCTGCAAACTGGGAATGGGTAATCCTGGCCTCTCAATCAATTCCCAGTTACGATTCAGGATAGACTTCTGTTCATTTGCCCTAGAAATGTTTTGCATATACAGACCAAATAAAAATATCTAACTATTTCACTTCTAGGAACATCATGATCAACTAGTCAATGCCATAGGTTTATGTGAGTAGGTCTCAAATAACAAATCTATTCCATCATGCCAATCTCCCTAAGACCTGAATCCCTTCCTCTGCATTAAACCAAAGCAGATCTGACAGTTTCAGCTCACTCACTCTAGGGTACCTTTTGGTCCATGATGTAGCCAACTAATCAAATTAACTGGTGAAGTCTTTTCAAATGCTCTGAGACACTACAGTAAATAAACAATCTCTGCTTATGTGAGCCTATTAATAAATGTGACCTGATTCAACTTTATTTTCCTTCCAGCATTATGTCACATCCTTAATAGCCAATCACACACATGTTCCCCAGATTTCTGTCTGTATAAAGTAGAAAACTCAAATAGTGGCACACCGCCTCATGGTTTGTATTTTGTAGCTTACCTTTGGGAGCTTGCTAGTACTTAAGCCTAGTTACAGGCCTAGAAGAAAAGAGGAGTGGTGTGGATGTGTCCTGAGGAGACCCAACATTGTTTTGCATGGCCACTCCCTTGCCATTAGAGTTTGCTCAGACAATGCAGTGTTAATCCCCTCTGATGTGGATGGAGGAGTTGCTTCTATTGCAGGTGAAGATGTCTCTTCCGCTGGCAAAGAAGACTCATCAGAATTTAGGAGCTCAATGCTACCAGCTTCCTCAGGGTCCTCCCACATATCCACATTCCAACCTTAGGATTCCATTCCTTCCCAATCAATGTCCTCACTTTAACAGTAGACATTCTTCAAGGCTGTCAGTTCAACTTGAATTGTAATTCAGTCAGTCACAGGATAAGGATCTGTCTTTGAATTTTCAGAAATCTCAGTCTTGCAGATATGGGAGATAAGGAATTCATTCAGGAGTAACTTAGAAGATTTCACATTATTTATCTGCACTTGATATGGGAATTTGAATCTCTGAGTTCATCCTTTTGCCCCCTAAATTGTCCAGCAATATTACGAGTAACTAGTAAATCTCATTATATTTATTAGCTTGACAAAAATGTTCAAAAGTATCATGCATCACCACCTAGATCCTGGTTTCTTATAAATGGCTAATTATTAGATTGGTGCAAAAACAATTGCAGTTTTTTTTCTTTTAATTGCAAAAATGGCAATTATTTTTTTCACCAGTCTAATAGAAGTATCTGACAGTGATATTTTGCATATCCCTATCACCAGATAATGCCATGGACAGTCAGTGCTCTCTTTATTACTGGAATTAGGGCCATTACTATCTTTAAATCTAATCAGATCAGAGTGCAAATTCCAGGAACCCTAAAACCAATTCATAAAACTCATTTTTAAATTATCTTTCTTTAAAACCACTCTTAGCATGAAAATATTTATTTTTCAGGGATCTCTAGATAAACAGAACGAATACACACACACACACACACACACACACACATATATATTTTCTATATACATATACATTCTCTCTCTCTCTCTCTCGCTCTCTCTCTCTCTCTCTATTGAGAGAAACTCTATTGGGAGAGAGACAGAGAGAGAAAGAGAGGACAGTTTTTGGAATATAAGTGTAACTAGGACACAAATAATGAAAGAGATAGATAGATAGATAGATAGATAGATAGATAGATAGATTTTTTTAATATAAAAAGTTGGCTCACATGATTATGGCAGCTGCTTTGTTTCACCCCCACAAGTTCATATGTTCAAATTCTAACCCCAAAAGTGATGGTATGGCGGGAGAGAGGTCTTTGGACCCTCATGAGGGGCCATGATGATTGGTTGTTAATAAACGAGGTCTTAAAGAGCTACCTAGTCCCTCCCAGCATGTGAGGACACAGAAAGGTGTCATCTGTGAAGAATGAAACTTTGCTAGACATTGAACATACTGGCACTTTGATCTTTGACTTCCCAGCCTCCAGAATTATGAGAAATAAATGTTTGTTGTTTATAAACCACTTAGTTGGCCGGGCGCGGTGGCTCAAGCCTGTAATCCCAGCACTTTGGGAGGCCGAGACGGGCGGATCACAAGGTCGGGAGATCGAGACCATCCTGGCTAACACGGTGAAACCCCGTCTCTACTAAAAATACAAAAACTAGCCGGGCGAGGTGGCGGGCGCCTGTAGTCCCAGCTACTCGGGAGGCTGAGGCAGGAGAATGGCGTGAACCCGGGAGGCGGAGCTTGCAGTGAGCTGAGATCTGGCCACTGCTCTCCAGTCTGGGCGACAGAGCGAGACTCCGCCTCAAAAAAAAAAATAAATAAATAAATAAACCACTTAGTTTATGGTATCTTTTGTCGTAGCAGTCCTAATGGGTAAGACAGAGGTCAAATCCCAAAATCTGCAGTCAGCAAGCTGGAGACCAAGAGGGGTTGATAGTGTAGTTCTAGTCTGAGTTTGAAAGCCTGAGAGAACCGGCAGAGCCAAAGGTGAGGATTCAGTCTGAATGTGAACAGGCTCAAGACCCAGAAAGTGCTGATTTTTCAGTTTGAGTCTGAAAGCAGAAAAAAACCTATCGCCCACATTGAAAGTGATCAGGCAGAAGAAATTTTATCTTATTTTGGGAAGAATTAGTCTTTTGTTCTCTTCAGTCCTTCAGTTGACTAAATGAGGACTACAAATTAGGAAATGCTTTACTCAATATTTTAAAATACTAGTCATTCAAAAACACTCCCAGGGAAGCACCCAGAATAATATTTGACGAAACATCTGAGAATTCCATGGCCTGGTTAAAACACAGAATTAACCATTACAGATAACTAGATACATAAGTGGGTAGAGATCAGATACAGAACAGAAGAAAGGAAGAATGGAAGAGAGGAAAGAGGAAGGAAGGGAGACACATCTAAAGTTGGCTTCAAAATTCAAAGAAAACAAAATGTAGCAAACAGATTGATAGTGATCATTCCTTAGAAACATTACCAAAAGTATAAACCATGAATAGGCAACAGGTCAGTATAATAAATAACATCTCCAATCTATCTTTATTTGTAAGTCTATAACTATTTTCATTCTGATTTTAATATTTTAATTATATTTAATTGAAGATTATATGGCATTGAAAATATTTTTCACTAATCAAAGCTTTTCTGTGTAGTTAAGTAGACATCTTTAGGGCCAATCCTATTGAAAAGATGAAAGGTTTCATGCATTGAAATTGCATTCCCTTTGACAGTAGATCCATTGATTTTTCTTAACAGATGTTTATACACATCAATTTTACAGCTTTCTAGAGGGGAGTGTATAATTAAGTATTGACATTCTGAAATATAGGTATTAAAATAGAAGATTTATAACTTCTATTTTGAAAATGGTCAAAAATAAAAGGTTTGGAATATTTCTTGCAATGTATGATGATGTTCATTTTCTCCTATGTTCTGCTTCAAAGCAGATCATGATTAATTCATTCCAAAAATCCACAAAGGATTTCTTGCAATTATAATTAGACATTTTTTGTCTTTATCACATTCTAAGGAAAAAAGATGATTGATTTTCAAACCAGGGAATTGCCTTACATGTCAAACATCAAGACACATTTCTTTATTGAAAAATACACTATCCAATGTATATTTGAATAAAAAATTATGGATTTCCTATAACAATTTTTATTAAGGATTTTTTCCCTTCTTGTCTTTCTTTATGAATTTTAGTATTACTTTTTTATATATGCAAGACTTGATTATTTGATATAAGATAGAAGAGAGAAGCCAATTTACCTGACCGTAAAAAAAGCTTTAATTAGTTTCATCTTTGTCTTGCCCCTGTCCCTCACAGCAACAAGAATTCGATGTAAGGATTTATCATTTAATTCCATGGAATCAAAAATTAATTAATATTTTTCAGATCCCCCTTCTCTCTATGTATTTCCCTAGGAGCTTCAACTGTGAAATGCGCTATTCTCGTATCAATCCCAAGAGAAATAGGAAGAAATTGTGCACTATAATATAATTTTCCTTGATGACATAATCCATCTTGTTATTTGAAGGAATAGTAAAATATATATAAGTGTATTTAAATATGATATATTGTAGTGGAGCATAGAATTAGGGGCAAACTGCTTGGGTTTGATCCTGTTTTTGTCAGTTGCTAGGTGTGTGACCTCTTTCCACCTCTGTTTTGTCATCATTATAATATGAATAAAAATAGCAACTCAATTGTATCGGTTGCAGAATTAATAAGAGGCTTAAATGAGTTGATAGAAGGAAGGCACTAACAGTGTGGCTGATATATAGAAAAATACATTTTATTACTTGTTATTATTCTAAGCCATGAATTCATTCTTATAAAATGTTTGTTTTTGCATATGACCAATGTATTTCTATTGAAGCCAGATTTTGGAAAGTTACCATTTCCATGCATTATCTCATTTTAAAGAATAGAAAAAGGAACTGTTACTCCTACAGAAGATTTAAAATTCTGTCACAGTTATTTGACTTGCCCCATTATTTAACTCTGATTTCATGGACAAAAGTACATTTCCTCTGATTACAAAAATTATTATCAAGTGATGAATAATAATTTTATTGATTTGCTGGGATTTGTAAATTTATTTCAGCCCAGTTTCCGTTAGTATAAAAAGCATGACTGTATTTATTTATCATGTTTTATGTTGAAATGTATATATATGACAGAAAGTAAAAAGACTTTTTGTGGATATTAGTATAAAAATTAGCAGATTTGTTGTTTAACCATCTGAGCAAATTTTTATATACTCCTAAAATGTTAAGACATTTTACAAAAGTCAAAACAATATAATATTTTCATATGTAATTACAGGTAGATTAAAAATATGGCATGTTACATCTTGTTACATGTATTTAGTTTACATTTTAAATTATCTATTAATACTCCTAATTAAATGGCATCCAAATGTGACTTCTCTTTTTTGCATAAATTTGATGATTTACTAAAGAAACATGTAAAGTTTAGGTTAAATGACCTGAACTAGTTTTTTCTCCTTAATCATGGAAATTGTAAAAGCAATGTTTGTATAAATATACTGTAAAAATGAGGTTTTGACTCTAAACCTCTAACCAAACAAAATTTAATTTAGTGTTGGTCCAGAGAGATTAGGTTATAACTTCCTTACACTTTGTGACACATAAACTCATTTAGTTAAAATAAAATTTCAACTTGGATTTTTTAAATTACCATTCATTATATCTCTATTGTACTTTATAAAATACAAAGCATCACTAAGAGTAATCTACCACAAACCAAAATATGTCATTAGTAGGTATATGGGAAACGTTCTGAAATTCTACTCTCAAATATTAAAAGTACCATTGAATTTTAGATCACATACAACAGAAATTACATCTCCAATTGTGCTTGAATCAATGTAAATAGGATCAAATAATATATACTCTGACCTGGGAAAATTCACGTTTCCTGGCTATTGAATAGAGTTCCTTGTCAATAGGGTAAATGGAAATTACTCTTGAGGCATCTCAAAGCTAAGCATGAAGCTCAAGGGCTTCATTTCAAGATTTTCTTCTGCTTTTTCTGGGAAATATAGCAAGACTGCATTGACTACTAAGTAAATGATTGAACACCTAGGCCTACTATGATAGTCCAAATATAAGCACAATAGCTTGATGCTTAAAATCAGGTCAATGGACTAAGAATTCCACATCTGTACGATAACACTGTATGTTTTGTTGGATAAAGATTGACTTTGAAAAAAGAGAAATGAATTTATATATCTAATTCTGGCCCAACTCTTAGTCAGGTCTTTATGCTACCTTTAGACTTTTTAGAATTTTTAAAAATATAAAATAAGGGAAAATACATCATATGGCTATATTAATTCTGTTTTTTAAAAGTATAATTTATATAAAAGTCACCTTTTAAATTTTTAGAGCATTTATATGGACATCTCTTAAGTTGTTGGATCTGATTTTAAAATGTAAGAGGCAAAACCCCCGATGCAGTGATGTGAGTGGGTTACCATTATTTTCCCTAAAACCAACTACAAATACTCGACAACACACTTATCAAAAACATATATATCAGAGTTTTAGAAATTGACCAAATAGGAAGAAGTGCATTCTTGGGAAATCATAGAACTTTGAGCAAAAACAATGGAAGTCTGTGGCATACTCCCCTGGGGCCATTCTCATCCACCCAGACTTGCAGTGCTGTAGTTCCACCAGGATGAAGAAAAATCCAGAAACCATTAGCTTCCCTGTCGGAGGTGATTCTCTTAACTTGGAGTGGAAGGCAGAAAAACCCATGTCCACACTGTCAGTAAAAGCAGCAATAGCAGTAGCAAGTGAATGGAGAAGATCAGCAGTTCTGATTGCCTGAGGTTGCATTTCTGATTAGAGAAAGCGAGGGATCAGCTAACTAGCCAGAGTTCTAATAGCTTTATATAAGGTCTCCATACATCACTGGCTACCTTCTGCATTCATATGCCAGAGACCAGTGGGATTCCAAGATAAACACATATCCCTGGATGGCCATGTGACTAGGAGACTGATTACTTATGCAGATGAGATGCAAAGAGGCCCAAAGACAAGCCTGGCACATCTGAAAACTGCCAGATGTTTGAAGGCACACTCCAGCCTGCTTCTGCTCAGTCTCTAGCCAGTTGTTGCCTGACCACTAAGCAATGCAGACAAAAAGGTGACCTCTAAGATTCAAGGTTTATAAATGGAAAGAATAGGTAAATCAAATTGAGCACAAACGTGAATATTTACACACTGCTATAGAGACAGATTTTACAGATTTATTACAGGAAAATCACTAAGCAATAAGCAAAGAGAACAATGGCACATCTCATGGAGGGAAATCAGCATCCAGAGTTGATAAAATAAATTATCTGTGACCAGTTTTCAACAACAGCAAAAAAGCATGAGATATGCAAAGAAAGAGGAAAGCATAGCACATCTCAGGGAAAGTTAATGAAAGCTTTTTTTTTTTTATGGGCACTCATGATGGATTTAGCAGACAAAGATTGTAAAGCATATGTTTTATATACATATTCAAAGAGCTAAAGAACACAATGTTTAAAAAGTTGAAAGAAAGTATAATGTCAATGTTTCCATAATGTAAGAATTTTAATAAAGAAATTGAAACATTAAACATGGAAATTCTTTTCTTAAAAAGTTCAATTTTGAAGAATATATATTGCTAAGTATACATTTTTCTGATCTCAAGATTTATATAAAGATACTGAAATGAACATAACATTGTATTAGACAAATTGATCAATGGAACAAAATAAAGTCTAAAAGCAGACCTCACATGCATGATCAATTCATTTTCCTTAAAGGTACTATGGTAATTCAATAGTGAATTTCAGTAACTGCTGCTGGAACAACAAGAATTATGAGAGAGAAAAACAAAAAGTGATCCCTACTTCATAACACACACATTGAATTAATTTGACATGGGCCATAGATCTAATAGTAAAAGTCACAACTATTATTTCTCCTCAAAATTACAGGACAGTATTTTAGACTCTTTGGGGTAGGCAAAGCTTTTTTAAATGAGCCACATACACACTAGCTAGTCAAGAAAAATATTATCAAATAAACCCATCTGCCATAAAAATACCTACTCTCTGAACGAGAACTTGGAGAAAAATTTTAAAAAACATTTTAAACTTTATTGTAAGATTAGTAAAATATTACCTAATTTTTTTTCCAGGTTTAATTTTTAATTATTGTTGGTACCTGGTGTATATACTCATAAGGTATATGAGATATTTTAATACAGACATACAATGCATAATAATCACATCAAGTTAAGTGTGGTATTCATCACCTCAAGCATTTATCCTTTCTTTATGTTACAAACAATGTAATTATACTCTTTTAGTTATTTTTAAATGTACAATAAATTATTGTTGACTATTGTCATCCTGTTGTGGTGCCAAATACTTGATCATATTCATTACAACTAGATATATTTTTGCACACTCTAACCATCCCCACTTTCCCCCTCCACCCGCTCCTACAGTTCCCAGCCTCTAGTAACCATCATTCTATTCTCTACCTCCAAAAGTTATGATTTAATCTTTAGCTTCCATAAATAAGTCATAACATGGGAAGTCGGTTTTTCTGTGCCTGGCTCATTCCACTTAATATAATGACCTCCAATTCCATCCATGATGTGGCAAGTGACAGAATCTTATTCTCTTTCATGGCTGAATAGTACTGCATTGTGTATATGTACCACACTTGTTTTTTATCCATTCATCTATTGACGGACACTTATGTTGCTTCCAAATCTTGGCTATTGTGATAATGTTGCAATAAATATGGGGGTGAAGCTATCTCTTCCATATACTGATTTCCTTTTTTTTCAGTGTATACCTACATGTGGAATTGCTGGATTATATGGTAGTTCTAATTGGGGGGAATCCCTAACCTATTTCCCATAGTGGTGATACTAATTTACATTCACACCAACAAAGTGTGAGGTTTCCTTTACTCCACATCCTCACTAGGATTTGTTATTCCCTGTCTTTTGGATAAAAGTCATTTTAACGGGAGTGAGATAGTATTTTATTGTAGTATTGATTTACATTTCTCTGATGATCAATGATGTGGAACACTTTTTCAATACCAATTTGCCATTTATATGTCTCCTTTTGAGAACTGTCTATTCAAATCTTTTACCCATTTTTAAACCAGATTATTAAATTTTTTCCTATAGAGTGGTTTGAGCTCCTTATGTATTCTGGTTATTAATCCCTTGTCAGTTGGATAGTTTGCAAATATTTTCTATTCTGTAGGTTGCCTATTCACTTTGTTGATTGTTTTCTTTGATTTGCAGAAATATTCTAACTTGAGCTGATTACATTTGTCCATTTTTCTTAGGTTGCCAGTGGCTGGGGGGCATTACTTAAAAAATCTTTGCTGAGACCAACATCCTGAAGATTTTGTTAATGTTTCCTTGAAGTAGATTTATAGTATGAGGTCTTAGATTTAAGTCTTTAATCTATTTTGATTTTATTTTTGTCTATGGTGAGATATAAGATTCTAGTTTCGTTTTTCTGCATAAGGATATCCAGTTTTCCCAGCACTATTTATTAAACAGACTCTCCTTTCCTCAATGTATGTTCTCAGCACCTTTGTTGAAAAAGAGTCTACTAGGGATGTATGAGTTTGTTTCTGGGTTCTCCATCATATTCCATTGGCTTACGTGTCTGTTTCTATGCCACCACCATGTATGCTGTTTTGGTTATTACAGCTTTGTAATATCATTTGAAGTTAGGTAACATGATTCCTCCAGATTTAGTACCGATTTTCCTATTTCTGTAAAAAAAAAAAAAAAAAAAAGTGAATGGTATTTTGATAGAAACTGCATTGAATCTGTGGGGTTTTTTTTTTTTTTTTAGAGAATATGGACATTTTAAAGATATTAATTCTTTTAATCTATGAACATGAAATATCTTCCCATTTGTTAGTGTTCCCTTCAATTATAGCTTTCATTGTAGAGACCTTTCACTCCTTTGGTTAAGTTTATTCCTAGGTAGTTTTTAAAAATTATTATTATTATTGTTCTTTACGTTCTGGGATACATGTACAGAACGTGCAAGTTTGTTACAAAGGTAAACACGTGCCATGATGGTTTTCTGCACCCATCAACCTGTCATCTACATTAGGTATTTCTTCTAACGTTCTCCCTCCCCTAGTCCCCCACTCCCCAGCATGCCCCAGTGTGTGATGTTCCTCTCCCTGTGTCCATGTGTTCTCATTGTTCAACTCCCACTTATGAGTGAGAATGCGTGCTGTTTGGTTTTCTGTTCCTATGTTAGTTTGCTGAGAATGATTGTTTCCAGGTTCATCCATGTACCTGCAAAGGACATGAACTCATCCTTTTTATGGCTGCATAGTATTCCATGGTGTATATGTGCCATATTTTGTTTATCCAATCTATCATTGATGGGCTTTTGGGTTGTTTCCAAGTCTTTGCTATCATGAACAGTGCCGCAATAAACATACGTGTGCATGTGTCTTTATATTAGAATGATTTATAATCCTTTGGGTATATACCCAGTAATGGGATTGCTGGGTCCAATGGTATTTCTGGTTCTAGATCATTGAGGAATCGCCACACTGTCTTCCACAATGGCTGAACTAAGTTGCTGTCTCACCAATGTGTAAAAGTGTTCCTATATCTCCACATCCTCTGCAGCATCTGTTGTTTCTTGACTTTTTAATGATTGCCATTATAACTGGTGTAAGATGGTATCTCACTCTGGTTTTGATTTGCTTTTCACTAATGATCAGTGATGATGAACCTTTCTTCATATGTTTGTTGGCCATATAAATGTCTTCTTTTAAGAAGTGTCTGTTCATTCCTTTGCCCACTCTTTGATGGTGTCGTTTGTTTTTTCTTGTAAATTTGTTTAAGTTCTTTGTAGATTCTGGATATTACCCTTTGTCAGATGAATAGATTGCAAAAATTTCCTTGCATTCTGTAGGTTGCTTGCTCACTCTGATGATAGTTTCTTTTGCTGTGCAGAGCTCTTTATTTCAATTAGATCCCACTTGTCAATTTTGGCTTTTGTTGCCCTTGCTCTTGGTGTTTTAGTCATGAAGTCTTTGCCCATGGCTATGTCCTGAATGGTATTGCCTAGGTTTTCTTCTGTTTTTTTCATGGTTTTCAGTCTTATGTTTAAGTCTTTAATTCATCTTGAGTTAATTGTTGATAAGGTGTAAGGAAGGGGTCCAGTTTCAGTTTTCTCCATATGGCTAGTCAGTTTACCCAACACCATTTATTAAATAGGGAATCATTTCCTCATTGCTTGTTCTTATCAGGTTGGTCAAAGATCAGATGCTTGTAGATGTGTGGCATTATTTCTGAGGGGTCTGTTCTGTTCCACTGGTCTAAAATATCTGTTTTGGTACCAGCACCTTGCTGTGTTGGTTACTGTAGCCTTGTAGTATAGGTTGAAATCAGGTAGCATGATAGCTCTGGCTTTGTTCTTTTAATTCTGTAAAGAAAGTCACTAGTAGCTCGATGGGGATAGCATTGAATATATAAATTACTTTGGGCAATATGGCCACTTTCACAATATTGATTTTTCCTATTCGTGAGCATGGAATGTTTTTCCATTTGTTTGTGTCCTCTCTTATTTCCTTGAGCAGTGGTTTGTAGTTCTCCTTGAAGAGGTCCTTCACATCCCTTGTAAGTTGTATTCCTATGTATTTTATTCTCTTTGTAGAGAATGGAAATGGGAGTTCTATCATGATTTAGCTCTCTGTTTTTCGGTTATTGGTGTATAGGAATGCTTGTGATTTTTGCACATTGAGTTTGTATCCTGAGACATTGCTGAAATTGCTTATCAGCTTAAGGAGATTTTGGGCTGAGAAAATGGGGTTTCCTAAATATAAAATCATGTCATCTTCAAACAGAGACAATTTGATTTCCTCTCTTCCTATTTGAACACACTTTATTTCTTGCTCTTGCCTGATTGCCTGGGTCAGAACTTCAAATTCTATGTTGAATAGGAGTGGTGACAGAGGGCATCCTTGTCTTGTGTAGGTTTTCAAAGGGAATGCTTCCAGCTTTTGCCCATTCAGTATGCTACTGGTTGTGGGTTTGTCATAAATAGCTCTTATTATTTTGAGATACGTCCCATCAATACCCAGTTTATTCAGAGTTTTTACCATGAAGGGGTGTTGAATTTTATCAAAGTCCTTTTCTGCATCTATTGGTATAATCATTAGGTTTTTGATATTGGTTCTGATTATGTGATGCATTATGTTTATTCATTTGTGTATGTTGAACCAGCTTTGCATCCCAGGTATGATGCCATCTTGATCGTGCTGGATAAGCTTTGTGATGTGCTGCTGGATTCAGTTTATGAATATTTTATTGAGGATTTTCAAATCGCTGTTCATCAGAGATATTGGCCTGAAGTTTTCATTTTTTGTTGTGTCTCTGCCAGGTTTTGGTATCAGGATGATGCTGGCCTCATAAAATGAGTTAGAGAGGAGTCTCTCTTTTTCTACTCTTTGGAATAATTTCATAAGAAATGGTATCAACACCTCTTTGTACCTCTGGTAGAAAAAAGAATGAAAAGGAATAAACAAAGCCTCCAAGAAATATGGGACTATGTGAAAACACCAAACCTACATTTGATTGGTGTACCTGAAAGTGACAGGGAAAATAGACCCAAATTGGAAAACACTCTTCAGGATGTTATGCAGGAGAACTTCCCCAACCTAGCAAGACAGGCCAACATACAAATTCAGGAAATACGGAGAACACCACTAAGATACTCCTCAAGAAGAGCAACCCGAAGACTAATTGCCAGATTCACCAAGGTTGAAATGAAGGACAAAATGTTAAGGGCAGCCAGAGAGAAAGATTGGGTTACCCACAAAGGGAAGCCCATCAGACTAACAGTGGATCTCTCTTCAGAAAGCCTACAAGCCTGAAGAGAATAGGGGCCAATATTCAACATTCTTAAAGAAAATAGTTTTCAAACCAGAATTTCATATGCAGCCAAACTAAGCTTCATAAGCAAAGGAGAAACAAAATTCTTTACAGACAAGCAAATGCTGAGAGGTTTTGTCACCACAGGTCTGCCTTACAAGAGTTTCTGAAGGAAGCACTAAATAGGGAAAGCAAAAACCAGTGCCAGCCACTACAAAACATACCAATTGTAAAGATTATCACCACTATGATGCAGTTAAGAAACTGCATCAAATAACAGACAAAATAACCAGATAGCATCATAATAACAGGATCAAATTCACACATAACAATATTAACCTTAAATGTAAATGGGATAAATGCCCCAATTAAAAGACACAGACTGGCAAATTGGATAAAGAATCAATACCCATCAGTGTGCTATATTCAGGAGACCCATCTCATGTGCAGAGACACCCATAGGCTCAAAATAAATGAATGGAGTAATATTTACTAAGCAAATGAAAAACAAAAAGAAAAAGCAGGGATTGCAATCCTAGTCTCTGATAAGACAGACTTTAAACCAACAAAGATATAAACAAAGGACATTACATTATGGTAAAGAGATCAATGCATCAAGAAGAGCTAACTATGTTAAATATATATATGCAATCATTGCAGGAGCACCCAGACTCATAAAGCAAGTTCTTAGAGAAGTACAAAGAGACTTAGACTCCCACACAATAATAGTGGGAGACTTTAACACTCTACTGTCAATATTAGACAGATCAATGAGGCAGAGAATTAAAAAGGATAGTCACGACTTCAACTCAGCTCTGGACCAGGGAGACCTAATAGACATCTATAGAACTCTCCACCCTAAATCAACAGAATATACATTCTTCTCAGCACCACATCTCACTTATTCTAAAATTGACCACATAATTGGAAGGAAAACACTCCTCAGCAAATGCAAAAGAACAGAAACCATAACAAACAGTCTCTCAGATGACAGTGCAATCCAATTAGAACTTTGGATTAAGAAACTCACTCAAAACTGCACAACTACATGGAAACTGGACAACCTGCTCCTGAATGACTACTGGGTAAATAATGAAATTAAGGCTGAAAGAAATAAGTTACTTGAAACCAATGAGAGCAAAGGCACAACATACCAGAATCTCTGGGACACAGTTAAAGCAATGTGTAGAGGGAAATTTACCGCACTAAATGCCCACAGGAGAAAACGAGAAAGATCTAAAGTCAATACCCTAACATCACAATTAAAACAACTAGAGAAGCAAGAGCAAACAAATTCAACAGCTAGCAGAAGACAAGAAATAACTAAGATCAGAGAGGAACTGAAGGAGATAGAGACACACAAAACCCTTCAAAAAAATCTATGAATCCAGGAGCTGTTTTTTTGAAAAGATTAACAAAATGGACTGCTAGCCAGACTAATAAAAAAGAAAAGAGAGAAGAAAAATATAGACACAATAAAAAATAATAAAAGGGAATATCATCATTGATCCCACAGAAATGCAAACTACCATCAGAGAATACCATAAACACCTCTACACAAATCAACTAGAAAATCTAGAAGAAATGGATAAATTCCTGGAAACATACACTCTCCCAAGATCAAAGCAGGAAGAAGTCAAATCCCTGAATAGACCAATAACAAGTTCTGAAATTGAGTTCAGTAATTAATAGCCCACCAACCAAAAAAAGGGCCAGGACCAGACGGATTCACAGCCGAATTCTACCAGAGGTAATTAATTTTATTTGTAGCTATTGTAAATGAGATTACTTTCTTGATTTCTTTTTCAGATTGTTCACAGTTGACATATAAAAATGCTGATAATTTTTGCGTGTTGATTTTATTTACTGCCACTATAATAGGCTTTGTTTTTGAGTTTCAACAAATTTTTGGTGGAGTCTGTAGGTTTTTACAAACATAAGATTATGCCATCTGAAAACAATAATAATTTGACTGCTTCCTTTTCAGTTTAATTGCCCTGTATTTCTTTCTCTGATATGATTGTTCTAGCGAGAACTTCCAGTACTGTGTCAAAAGTGGACATCCTTGTTGTATTCCCAATCTTAGAGGAAATATTTTCAGTTTTTCCCATTCAGTATCATACTAGCTGTGGGTCTGTTGTATATAGCTTTTATTGCGTTGAGATATATTCCCTCTATACCCAGTTCTTTGAGGGTTTCTTTTTTTAAATCATGGAGGGATGTTGCATTTTAACAAATGATTTTCAGCAGCAATTGAAATGATCATGTGGTTTGTTTCCTTCATGCTGTTGATACGATGTTCACATTGCTTGATTTGTCTATGTTGTGTCACCCTTGCATTCCTGGGACAAATCCCACTTGGTCATAATAAATGATCTTTTTAATGTGTTGTTGGATTCAGTTTGGTATTTTGCAGAAGAGTTTTTGCATCAATGTTCATCAGGGATATTAGTCTATAGTGTTCTTTCTTTGATATGTCTTTTTCTGGTTTTGGTATAAGGGCTTAGGGCAGGGGACCAGGATTCTAATATATCAAAGTGTCTTAAAAGGAGGTGGTTGGGGGTACAAGCTCTGGATTGATTAGTTTGTATATAAAAATAGTGCTCACAGGCAAGTAATTTTATGTACTAGGAATTTGCTAATTTTAGGAGGCACAGTCCCTTCTGGGTCAGCAAGGCACCAGATATCAGAGCCTTGAGATTTAAGAAAATATAGTTAATACATGTTTTTAAAAAAAATTCCTGTAAGCTTATTTTTACTTATTTTTATGTTTGGCTCTGTTTTCTGTCTCTATCACAACACCATAGTCTCCTTGAAGGTGGGGATCATATTTCTTGTTGTATCTGTCAGCTCACATATGGCCTATGCACAATAATGCCCAACTTGGACATACATTCATGTATCATACATACATAAATTAAAAATTAATTTTATTTTTGTGACATAAATCGTTTATGCTCTTTTTTCAATTTTCTGAAAACTGACAAATACTGGATTTAAGAATGTCTCTTTTTAACTATTTAACTAAATGAGGTTTTGAATTATCTCTTTTGAAACTGAAATTAAATGGATTTTGCTAAGCCAACACTGTCTATAAAACTTGCATTGGAAGATAAAGCTGAAAGAAAAACAGAATAAATATATTAAACCCATTCCCAAAATGCCTCTTTTCTTGAGAGGAGCTAGTATGAAAAAGAATTTTTTTTAACTGAGGGAAAGGGGATATATCTCTTTTTATTTCTGAAATCCCATCCTCAAATGTAAGTTTAAAGAAAGGACTGAAATCACTATGTTCGTCAAATCAACGCTACTTGCATTTTATAGTGTTAGACATCTTTGTCCCTATAAAAACCTTGCCTATTTCCAGGGCCTCACAAGAATAATGTAGTATTATTCTTAGTTATCACTGCCATTTAAGTGTATTGCTTCCGTTTTAATAGGAAAATATGTAGATTTGTGTAGAGTAGTACAAACCATATTTCATATTATTGATGTTTTTATAATTATTGGTTTGTTGTTTTTCTTTAAAAAGTCTAAGTTTTTTAGAAATTGTAACTAAGCATTTGTTGACAATATAAGATGCTTTTTGCATTTCTTTTAAACTACAAACTTTATTTTTAAGACATGGAGTTATCCAGCAGACAAAGCAGCTCTGTCCTTCAGGGTTCAGGGTGGAGGTAACCTAGAAAAGCAGCTGATTGAGAAGCTATAGAATTTTGATAGCAAATGAGTATGATTCTTCCTAACCTATGAAATTATAAATAATTTTCATTTTCAGAAGAAAAGTTAGAACTACTGTCCTGCATATGGAAAGTGAAAAACTTGGTATGCCTGAGAGAATAATAGTTTCCCCTGTTGCGTAAGCCTTACTGTGCATTTTATTAATGGCCTTGCTTTATTAGTTCCTGTATTAGCCTGTTCTCCTGCTAAGACATGCCTAAGACTGGGTCATTTGTTTAAAAAAAAAAAAAGAGTTTTAATTGACTCACAGTTCCACAGAGCTGGGGAGGCCTCAGGAAGCTTACAATCATGGCAGAAGGAGAAGCAAACGCATGCTTCTTCACATGGGAGCAGGAAAGAGAAGAATGAGAGTGCAAGCAGGGGAAATGACAGATCTATCTCTATCTATCTATCTATCTATCTATCTATCTATCTATCTATATCTATATATAGATATATAAAGAGAGATATATATATAGATATATATATGTTTGCTGTTCTCATGATAATGAGTGAGTTTTATGAGATCTGAGGCATATGTGTGTGTGTATATGTGTGTGTGTGTGTGTGTGTGTGTATATATATGAGATGCATATATCTGCAGAGGAAACTGCCCCCATGATTCAATTACCTCCATTTGGTCCCACCCTTGACACATGGGGATTAAAATTCAAGGTGAGATTTGGGTGGGAAAACAGAACCAGACCTTATCAGTTTCTGATACAATTATACTTGCAAGAGGAAAAAGTAATCCCTGTGGACAAGGCAGGGCGGTTAAAGGGAACAATCCATTCTTCTTTAAAATGGGAAAAACACTGAGATCTTTTATAGAAATATTGTCTTATTATTCTATTATCTATCTCATCATACACCATACATAATGGTGCTAAGAATAGATCTTAGTTGAAGTAATTTACAAATGTCAGCAAACATATACACTTCCTTTTTTGCAAGTATCTTTGCAATTACACTAGTCTTTAAGATTCTCAGAATATTTGAAGTTTAGCAAGTCAGCACATATCATTACTTTGTATCTCTTTTTGGAGTAAATGTATGCAATAAACTCTCCTTTCATATTCAACTCTTTACTGCATTGTATATGCAGCAGTTGTATATGAAGTATTGAGGACCGTGCCGGGGGTGATGGAGAATGAACAGACACAGGAGACAAAGACAAACAGAGAACATGGCGGCCGCGCTCAGAGCCTCCGCCTCACTTTATTTATACTCCATAAACCCCATGTCAGCAGAAATAACACAATGCAAAACAAACTTTCTGTACCAGGGTGTAACCTCCTGCCTAGTTCCTTGTCTCTAGGTTCTTCCTTATTTGTCTGCCTTCTTGGCACCTACAGGAGTTCATTAAAAGTGCAACTGGGGAAAATGTCCTTGAGCCTTATCTATCCTTAGCATATTGCTTTCAAGGGCCCTTGCAATGCAGCACTTTCCATTCCTTTTTGGAGGAATGGAAACTGAAGGGGTTAGCCAAATTTAAGTCATTTCTTCTCCATTGAATTGTTCAAGTATTTCTAATTTGTATCAGCTGCAGTGAGTTTTTAAACATGTAAATTTGGACTCAAAAGGATAAAGAAGCATATAGTACCAAGACATAGCCCTGGAGAACTACAGGTTTAATTACATGAATGTAATATAAGCAGGATAGTTGTTTATCTACAAAATTTTACAACAGAGGTTAGCAAAACTGTACAGTCAATAAATATTTGGAAAAAGCATTTCCTCTTCCTAGGTATCTTCTTTGTTTTTAAACTTTAATATGAATTCACATGTTTGTCTATTTCTTTGGCTATGTCTCTAAAAATGTGCTTACTAAAGACATCTTGGAACTTTTTCTATAGTTGCATGTATCATTTTCCTGACTATCTGATGTTGTTTCCTTCAAAGACATCTTTCTATTCTTTCATCACTAGCCCAACCGTTACTGTGTTATGAATTAATCTAATAGCTTTCTCTTCCTACCTATATCTTCCACACACTTAAAAAATTTTGTACATTTAATGCATTCTTGTTATCAGATTTACATTCTTCTTGAAACATAATTCCTCCCTTTCCTTGTTTCTCAAACTGGGATATTGTATACGCTAAAATAGACCAGAAGGTCCTTGAAACCAAAGCACAGATACACATGGTACATGGACATCGAGTATCAGGGGTTTTGTTGTTGTTTGCTTTTTAATATTTGTGGAGAAAAACATTGTTAGGTTATGAAATTATATCAATTAATATAAAATACAACATAAAATTGGGATTTATTTAAAGGTGATTATAAACCTATAATTTACACTTGACTTACAATGTGCATGATGGGTTTTCATATTCTTATTATTCATTAAATAACTTCCATATTTTAGCTACTACTATTTTACTCATGTAATAAACAAGGCATGGAAAAATAAAATCCCTCAAGGACACACTTTCACTAAACTATGGATTCAGGATTGTAATACAGGCACTAGGACTGAGGAAGCTCAGCTCTTAAGCAGTGATATATTGCCTCATGGAAATTTTATTCTTGCCTTATAGTATTGTGCAGCAGACATTTGAAAGCACTACTTCATTTCATGACATAAAAAAGACTTATTAGATGGCTCTACACATGTCCAATATCATCTTCAGTGTCCCATGTTTATGCACTCTAATTCTACTGAGTCTTCTTGCTATATTTTCTTGTACTTCTATATCATTGCCCATACTGTTCCTGCTGCTTGAAACCTCTCCCTTTCTCCTTTGTTTTCTTTGTCACTGCCCAGCTTTCAAATCAAATGGTACCTTTTCTATGAATCTCTCACTCTTGAAAAACAATTTTTTATTTCATTTTCATTTTTAATTTAATTTCTATTTTTTTGAGATGCAGTCTCACTCTGTAGCCCAGGCTGCAGTGCAGTGGCACTCTCTTGGCCCACTGCAACCTCTGTTTCCCAGGTTCAGGTGATTCTCCTGCCTCAGCCTCCTGAGTAGCTGAGACTACAGGTGTGAGCCAACATGCCCAGCTAATTTTTGTATTTTTAGTAGAGATAGGGTTTCACCATGTTGATCAGGCTGGTTTCGAACTTCTGACCTCAAGTGATCCACCCGCCTCAACCTCCGAAAATGCTGAGATTACGGGCGTGAGGCACGGTGCCCAATTTTCTATTTCATCTTTAATCCATGGCATCTCATATATACTTTCATTATAACACTTATATATTCGTACGTTTTTTTTCTGCAAAGGCTGAAACTTTTGGAAGGAAAAAACCAACGCAAGTTCTCTTTTTTAATTCTAGTGCTAATACAGTATCTACTCCAGTGAAAGTGTTAAATGAAAATTAGATGAGTTAATGAAGGATTTTATTCAGCTACTGGAACTTTCTTAGTATCCGACACAAAGTTCTTCATCTCAAACTGCATTTTTAAATTTGGTTTCCATATCCAAGGATATAATTCAAGATTTATGGCCCTTTTAGAAACCCAATTTTTGATTATATGGTACATTTAGTGACTTAATTATTATGTCATAGAAATTATTTCACTGACTCAAATTGGACTGAAGTACTTCTCAGGCAGCCTCTCATGCTCAAAACTATGTACTCGTTATTCTCTCTCTGTCTGAATTGATGTTTCTCTTGATTTCTCTAATGGTGATGCCTTCTCTTAAGAATCTTTGCTCAAATGTCACCTATTTACTGAGGTCAAAATGACCACTTCTACTTAAAATTAAAGACTATGTCTCCCACCTAGAAACTTCTACACTGCTCTACTTTGTTTTCTGTAGAACAATCACATTTTTATATCCTATATAATTTAATTATTAATGGTATCTATGGTTTAATGCATCTCTTCTCCCAATCATAATATAAGTTCCACAAGGGAAGGAAGGAATCTCTGTTTTGTTCCGTCACTTATTCTATACCCCTAGAAAATTTTCTCAAACAATGTGGCAGCTTAGTATGCATTGGGTGAATGAATGAGTGACTGTATGCATGCATTTTCTGTCCTTTTTTCTCTGCCCCAACCAAAAACCATGTAATTATCTTCTTTTCCTCATGGAATTTCTATGATGGTTCTGGTAAAACATTTGGCTTTACTTGTCATAGGATCAGTGCATTCAGAAGATACATCAAGAATTGTAAATGTACTAGAAAAACATTGGTCTAGGCCTCTGTAATAAGTAATTAATTGAGTACATGTTGTTGTTATATTTTAGTGGAGAAGACATGATTTAGTTTGTCCCATAAAAGTATTGCTTCCTCTAGTTAATGATGAATTTTACTGTTGTTTAGGCTACATTTTGGGGAAAACCATAGTTTTATGTAACTCTCATTTTTTATAAACATATACAATTTTAAATTATCCTAACAAGAGTTTGCTTAATTTGTCTTTGTCATTACCATATTTTACAACTGTCTTAGCATGTTTAATCCTAACAATACTACATGAGGTACACATTAGTTTTTTTGCATTTTACCTGTAAGAGAAATATGAATCTTACATTATTGGTTACCCAAGGTCACCTGCTTAATTATGTGCCTTTTCTTCTAAATATGTTTGAGATTTTCTCTTTATCACTGATGTAAGCAACTTGATTACGATGTGCTGTGAATGGTTTTCTTTGTGATTCTTCTGCTTGTTTCTCTAGCTACTTGGGTCTCTGGAACTATAGTTTTTAATTAAATTCTATCACATTTGTTCTGTTTGGATTCATTTATACCTACAAATTTTTCTTTCTGTATGGTTTGAATTTTCTTGATTTTGTGCATGTTATATAATGTTTGATTTATTTTGGATATTTCATATTTTGTGTCTTTGAATGATGTAATCTGTATTTTGTTTTTCCTCTTTAAAGGAATTTTGTTTTGATTTGCAGTTAAGTTACTTGCTGATCTGCTCCACTGCTTTTTGCTTATCTTAACTTTGTTAGAGAGGGATAGGTTAGCCTTACTATGGGGACCTCTTACTCTTCATAGCTTTCTTCTCTTCCATAATCTTCTCCATGGATTTATTTACCAACTTCTCACTAAACTCCATATTCTTTCTTTTAAATTCACTAAATCTGCTGTGCACACTTTGGGATTCTTTTTCCTGCCTCATAGCCTGGCAGGTGCCACCAAGCAGAAACGGAGAGTGATTATAAGACTCAGCTCATTACATTCTTTTTTTCCCCAGATTTCAGTTCTGTACTGCTTGTTTTATTATGCTTGAAAATCATTGTGGTATATTTTGTATAATTTTCTATGTTACTTATTTTGAGAGAGTAAGTTTGGATCCAGTTACTACATCATGATTGAAAATATAATTCCTCCTTTCTTTCTCTTAAAACACACTGCCTCAAGTATGTACTGTCTCTAATGTAGTTTCTTTCACAGTATAAATGGTGGTTATTTCCTTTAGATGTTTTTGTTTATTTGGGAGATAAGGCATGCATAAATGAAAAATAAAATCACATCAAAAGTCTTTCCCTTTTATTATTTCTGTTGGTTTTATTTTTTAATTAAAATACACTGAACCAGTTGGCAAGAATATGAATTAGAAAGCATAAATGGCACACATATTTGAGAGGAATCTATAAAATATCTGTAAATTTTAGCTAATCACAATACACTATAATAGAAATTTGAACTTTGAAATCTTGTTAACCAAAGGACACCATTGGAAAGCATCTGGAATAATGGAATAATGAAGAAGATTTAATAATATCTTTATCAAGAACATTTCCAAGAAGTAAAACTGGTTTGTTTGGTAGGTCAGAATGGGATGAAGAAAGTTCAATAAGTTTTTATCTTGAGTAAGTCTAAAAATTTTGCACAATTACCAAAGAAAGGGGTCTAGAATTAGGCAAGATAGAAATGACAATGAAAGAAAAAAGGTATAAGATGCTGTAGGATGGAGAAAGCGATCTGAGAAGAGAACCAAAATAACTCGATATAGGAAAAATTAACTGTAGTGTACCTCCTGATGATAGGATGCAATATCATCCATAATCTTGCCAAAATAATTAAACCGTAGTGTGATAAAAGGCTCTAGATCTAGCTGATTATTTTCAGGTGAAAGAGAGAAGATAAAATTATGTCAAACTGCACCGTGGGTATGAGATCAGCAAACATTAGACCGTGGAAAACTCTGCAGGTCAAATAGCCCAGTTTTCCAACATGTACATTCTAAGGAAAATAAAGGAATAAAGGGGAAAATGGTAGATTAGAAGAATCCTGCAATACATATTGAGTTTAGATTGAACAAAACTAAACTACAGTGTCCTAGAATGCACATTTGTATAATAAAACAATATAAAAAGAAATAATTTCTAAAATAGTGAAGATGGTGGATACTTTGACAGTGGGGGTCGGCAGAGAAAGAAGTTGAGATTGAGAATAAGCACATGAAGGGTATTAAACATGTAATAATTTATTAAGGTGTATTTGCTTTCTGTGGTTTTCTGGCTAGGAGAATGTCAGTTCCACTTCTTGAGCAGATGATTAACTTCACATTCCAACCATTTACCTTATCTGACTCCTACACTATGAGGCCACTGTGCACCTGCCTTCATCATCCAGAGCCAGGTACCAGATAACTAGAGAGAGCTCCTATTCCCCAGAGCCTGGGAAATTATTCAAATTAGCCAATCCACAGGGAGTTGGATGGTTAGTTAAGTAAAATTTAGCTAACCACCTCGTGCACATATAAACTGCCCCCTACAGTCCCAGCTAACTGGTACTCCATCTCTAGATGCAACCCCTGTGGGTGGCGCTGTATGGTAGCCTTCACTCATTCAGAGCTGTAAGTAACAAAGTGTCTTCCCTTTCTTTTATTCAAGTGTCATTGTATTGTGTCCTGTCGTCAAGAGAATCTTTATATCTACGAAAGAATGTGTAAGCTTATAAACTTTACCTAGGTGCATTCTTCCTTAGGAAGAAAGTAGAGGATCTGTGTCACACAGTGAGGACAAAAACTAAGATGGAAAAGCAAGGCCTAACACAAGAGAGAGGCGAAGAGAAGAGCAAGGTGTCATTTATAACATAAGATTACAGAGCACTTGTCAAGATGGTAGAAGAATCAAGAACTACATAGGATGGTAATTGCTTGAGCAAAAGAAGGTGAAGTAATAATGCAACATAATATTTTGAAAATATATTGATAGTTTCTTTACAAATCTGTTGAAGTGGGGAGCATCAGGAAGAAGTGAGAAAAAGTAAACCAAATGAAACAATTATTAACCATGAGGGGAAAATATAGAAAAGAAAAAACAAATTATAATTTTTGTTTCAGTTGTAACAATATTTAGATATAAAGCATAATATAACATTGACTGACTCATAGCCAATAGATACAGTTGCACTGGGAAAACGGAAGTAAGGGTGGTAATGGTGTAAGAATAGGAACCTCAAGCATAGTAAAAGGAATTCAATGGAAAATTTAATCAAGAAAAAGAATTATATTGCCATTATGTCAAATTAGGGAGGCAAATACTGTACTAGAGAAAATAACTAAAATAAAGTGTTTGACTCCAGGAGTAGGAATACAAACTCAAAAACAAAACAAAACATTTCCACTTGCATTAAAACAGCAACATGTTTAGGAATTAATAGCCAAGTCACTATTTAAAGTCATTGAGATACTTTTCTAATATTCTGACTCCTAAACTTCCTAATCAACAACTGCCTTATATATGACATTTTTCATATTTAGTTTTAACTCACTTTTTTGTGCTACAGACCCTAAAATCATGCCTGGATTAGCCCACACTGAAGCCATTATATAAGCCTACATAATGTGACCTAGTTGAAGAATATAAAGAAGATTTTCACTTTTGAACTGGTATCAGTGTTTCATATTTCTGTTTTCTGAATAAAAAGAAAGTAAATATATTTTTGTGTGGGAGGGGGACCAAATAAATCCTAAACACTACTTTCTCCTATCAGTTTGATAAGTAGAAATAGACTCAAGCAATTGAGCAAAACTATCTCCATGTAGGCTTGTTATTAGCAGTGAATCCATATGGATCTGCAGCAACCTCAATTCTTGCTTCTGCACAAGAAAGAATTCAACTCTTGGACATAAGGCAGAGTGAGAGGCTGAGGCAAGTTTTAGAGCAGGAGTGAAACTTTATTAAAAAGTTTTAGAGCAGGAACACAAAAAAGTAAAGTACACTTGCAACAGGGCCAAGTTGGCGACTTGAGAGATCAAGTGCCCAGTTTGACCTTTGATTTGGGGTCCTATACATTGGCATGCTTCTGGAGTTGCGTTACTTTTCCCGTGATTCTTTACTTTGGGTGGGTGCCCACATGCACAGTGCTTACTGGAGTTGGACTCATGCCCATTTGAGGTGTTCTTCCCTTACCAGTTGAGTATTCCTATAAGGTCATGCAGCAGGTTAAACTCCACCATTTTGCCATTTAGTGCATGTGCTTGAGCCCACACTTGACCAACTCTTAAGATCTTTTCAGGAAGCTGATGATAATCAGCTTTAGGTGCTTCCATCTATTGAGAGACTGCCTTTCCCTGGTGCAGGCTGTGATTGATTGCTATTTTAGAGAGACAGCAACCACGTGATCATCACCTGATGGTCCCCTAACATTCCTGGTGAAGAGAAGTCCCTCTCCCGTCCTGCTTATATCTGCCTGACTACCTACTGTAATAGGCTTAAGAATCACAATAAACCATAGGTTTACAAACCAACACAAATATTTTAGAAACACCCATCCTCTGGTTGCACCATCCTGAGAGGAGAGCCAAGGGCTGACTTTTTCCACTACCAACAAATAAGATGTTTGTGCTTAAAATATTGAATGTGTATTTTGCCCATAGACTGAGAGTCCCAGAGGTAATTAAGACATTTTAAGAAAATCAAATCAAATAAATAGAAGTATGGTATTTCATAATTGGAAATAGCACACCATCCTCTGGAAAAAAAAATTGACAAAGAGGAAGAAAAAAGAGGCTAAAAGCATGGAATATAATTATTCCTAGTATTCTGTTCACTTTATTTTTAGTCAACAACCCAAAACAGATCTTCAAGACTGAAATCTCTATTTTCTAGTATGCTCATAAAACAAAAGTTAATAAGAATAAATATTAAATATACTATATAATACATATGTTAATTTATTTGGATAAGCTCAAAATATCTATAAGCTGGAACAACAATCTAGGAACACAATTGAAGCATTCAGTTGCAAACATTCTATGTAGCAGTATCTGAAGTCACAGGCAATATCTCAATTACCTAATTCTCCAGAAAAAAATTGCTTATGAATCTGATTTGGACATAGAGATGGATGGGAAAATACCATTACCTGATGGCTGTCTGACAACGGTGGTAACTGAGGAATAGGAGAAATATAAGTCAAAAGTATTAGCAGTGTCAGAATAAAGGTTCTTCAGCCAAACATCATGAGGTCTTAGAAACTACGTAATAGGTTACAGGAGACTAGAACCCATTCATAGAGAAAGGCGAACTGCAAAGATACGGTAAAAGAGCAGGTGGAGAAATCATCTGCAAAATGCTGAAACCTATCAGATAGCCAAATGAATGGGTGGGATTGGAAGGCAAAGTCTAATGCCATCATTCTCAAACTTTAGTGTACGTGACAGTCCCCTGTACGGCTTGTTAAACCACAGTTGCTCTATTTTTACTCCAGAGTTTCTAATTCAGTAGACCTAAAGTAGGATTAGAAAATGTTGGACTTTGATGAGATCTTGGGCTCCTTGAAAACAGTAACAGTTAAGAAATACCTTTGGTTTCCCAATTATTCTCATCCTTCTGTGTCCCAGGAAATGGCTTCTTGTATTTCTAAATACCCAGGTGATACTCAAGCTATTTCTGTGAGAACTCCCATTCCTGTGCTATTACAGTAGTTGCCCCTTATCTGCGGTTTTGCTTTCCATAGTTTTCATTAGCCATGATCAACTTCAGTCAGAAATATTAAAAGGAAAGTTCTGAAAATAAACAATTTATAATTTTAAATCATGTTCCATATTGAGTAGCATGATGAAGCTTTGCATCATACTGCTCTATTATATCCAGGACTTCAATCATTGCTCTGTCTAGCATATCCACACTTTGTATGCTACTTGCCTGTTCGTCACGTAGTAGCCATCGGGGTTATTATCTCACATTACCGCAAGAAGAGGGGTGAGTACAATACAATAAGTGATTTGAAAGAGAGAGACCACATTCATATAAGTTTTAATATAGTACATTGTTATAGTTGCTATATTGTATTATTATTGTTGTTAATCTTATCATGCCTAATTTATAAATTAAACTTTATTGTAAGTATGTATATATGTACGTATAGGAAAAAAACATAATATATTTAGGGGATAACATATGAAGGGCTCCATGGTTTCAGGCACCCATTAGTAGTCTTGAAATATATACCCCATGGATAAGGGGGGACCTACGGTACAGCTGACCATTGAACAACACGGGTTTGAACCTCACAGGTCCACTTACATATGGATTTTTTTCAACAAAAGTTACTCCAAGTGTGCCTGCCTCTCCTGCCTCCCCTTCTATCTCCTTTACCTCTTTCAACTCTGCCACCCCTGAGACAGCAAGACTAACCCTCTTGTTCTTTCTCCTCAGCCTACTCAACAGGAAGACAAAGAGGATAAAGACCTTTATGATGACCCACTTCCACCTAATGAATAATAAGTATATATTATGATTTTCTTTATCTAGTTTACTTTATTATAAGGATACACTATATGATGGACAATATACATTAATCAACTGTTTATGTTATGGGTAAAGCTTCCGGTCAACAGTAGGCTATTAGCAGTAAACTTTTTAAAGAGTCAGAAGTTATACGTGTATTTTTGACTGTTCAAGCAGTCAACATTCCTAATCCTTACATTGTTCAAGGGTCAACTGTATAGGAAATTGGGAGAATACCTGACACAGGCCATAGGGAAGCCATTAAGTATGTGAAGCTGGTAAGTAAGTGAGCTAAGTTACAATCTTCTCAGGTGAAAATTAGGGCCTTAATTCAGAATGAAGGAAAACCATATCCTAAATATTGGTGGTGGAAGGGTAAGGTTACTTTGCCAGCTATAACTTTAGAGCCTATTACTTGGTGAGGAATCATCCTAAAAAGTAGTGTGATCCCTGCACATTAAGAATTCTATAGGCCTATAGACCTGGAGAAAGTGAAGAACAAAAGGAGTTCTTCAAGATGCTCTCAGTGATCCTAGACCTGAAGAATTCAACTTTTTTCCTCCTGTATTATTATTGCTGCCAAAGTAGTGAAGGCACAGAGATATTTTATTTGTTCATGAAGGCATTATTAAATCTCAGATTTGAACCTCATTCTCTCAGTTAAAAATAAAAGAAGCCCAAACTCTATTTTAACTTGAGAAAAGAAAAATGAAAATGCCTAACAGAATTCATGCTTAAATAAACACTCAATGTTTTAAACATTGCCTCTGCACTCATCTTTCATGTCAGCAAAGTTAACAATTTGGGTTCTGTATCTTAGAACAGCAGTGTGGGTATTCTCTTGCATTACAAACCTTGTGGCATGACATTTCTCTCTCTGGCCCAGTGTTAATGATGTTCCATGCTGACCCTCTTGTGTGAAGGCAGAGCTGGAGAGTACAGCTTTGATAGCAGTGTTTACATGAATGTTTGATAAGCATCTGTCAGCTCCTAGCACTCTGCAAGACTAGGAACACAAAAGAAGCCAGGGAACCTTGGAGCTTTTGCCACCTGAAAGCATAAGCTGATGTGTTTGCTGAATTTAAAATCAGCACTGAGATAGTTCTCTTTGTAGCTCAGATTGTAATTTATGTATTATTTACTCAAAAAATAGAATAAACTATAAATGACAATTACCTTTTCTAAAAAGGGTTGTGAATGTGGAGGTAGGAATTCTTTTAATGCACACTACCTTGCTATATTTTGTTCGATCCCACTGGACACAAAATATCATACAGATCACAAAGAATTTGACAGGCTAAATTCAATTTTAAGAATACTGACAGTGATCCTGTTCCCCCACCCCACCAAAATCATTATGCATTCATCCCTTGAAAGGAAAGATAATACTCAAGAAAGACTCAGTATGTACTGTATAGAAACAGAGCAATCTATATTTTGTATGTCTTCATGTTGTAATAGAGAAAACAAATCCACAATTGTACTTTAATTGGCTTTGATTTTTTTTGAGACCCTCATACCTTTATTTTGGCAATGCTTTTTGTGCTCATTGTTCAATATTTTGTGACCCTTGAAATGGGACTGGGGACCATTTTTTTGTTTTATGACAGTTTAGGGATATAATAAGTTAAATTTTTTGGTGCCAAAAATATCAACTCCATCCTTTTAAAATAGTGTATCTTCAAATATACTGTTATTTCTGCCACAGAAAAGATGGACAAAATAGCTTCCTGGTGTCTGACATTATATAAATATCAGATACCATTATAAAAATACACAATTAGTGTTTTGGTGGTCTGCATATTATAGTCCTAACAAAATTGCATACATAAATATGTTTCTATTAATATAGAATCCCTCAAAAATAAAAATAAAATAAAGGACGGGCTGAAAGTAGAGAACAAAGCAAGAAATCTAATGACTTGGAGAGGCCTTTCATCTTTCCTGCTGACTGGTTGTGTTAAATTGACTGAGTTCTGTGATCTCTCTCAGCATGATAAAATTGTTTGAATTTCCGGATCAAGCTATTCTTGAAGCTAGTTCCATCCGTTAGTTTTCTAATTTTCATGAGGCAATGCATGCTTTAAAAACAACAACAAAAACATTGAAGCTAGTTTGAGACTTTTAATTTGCAGCACAAAGACTTTTGAATAATATATCATTACCATTTTTAGGAAGAATTCACCAACTTAATATGTATCAGATATTTTAATTTGTCTTGTTTCTTTTGTACTAATCCACTCCCTCTTCCTATTATGATTTGGATTTTCTTATAGATGTATGTTAAGATTGGTCATTTATAATTTTTACAAATATATTCAACAAATCTTTGTAAATTATTAAACTGGCATTCTGCATCTCTATTGACTTTTTAGTGATTTTTTTCTAAAAAAGGAGATATGCTGGCTATGATATCACACACATTCACACATATTCTGGAACACAGAGAGTTATCATAGAAAATTAATAAATTAGTTCCAATTAATAAATTTTATAAATTATTAAAAAATAAATATTTTTATAAATTACCCTTATCAGCAAGATTAATGGATATATGCCATTGGGAAATACCTTCTTGTTGGTCTACAGGTTTCTGATCAATCTTTTAAAGATCAACACTGTAAAATGGCAGGTTCACTATATAATGACTGCCTTCCTACCTCCCTTCTTGACTGTGGCTCCTGTTTGAATATGATCTTACAAACTTTAATTTTTAAAAAATTGATATGACTGAGATACCTGAGCAGGACAGAAGGATCCTTAGTACGATGATTTTTTCTTTTATATTTTTACACCAAAGATATGGACAAACAGACACAATGCATGTGGTTTTGCAAAACATGTTTCTTGGATGTAACATGAAAAAGAGTCAAAAGAGTCAAGAAAATAAATAAGCTTCAGAAATGCTGAGTTCTTCATTAAACAGGTTTCTTTACTAAATTACATCTGAAAAAAGGTTAAGACTGTGAACATCCAAGGACTAATTTGACCACAGCATGTTTTTGCTTTGTTTTGTTGCTTAAGGGTGTACTTTGGGAAACTTGACTATTGTGAATGTTGCATAAAATACTGCAGTGGGCCTTAGGACAAGGAGAATACTGCTCAGCCAAATTACAGGCAGCCCTGATTGCAAGCCACATAGTTTATGTTTAATTTCCTTGGAAAAGAAGTGCATTAATGGCTTTAGGGGTGGGTGTGACATTTTCAGATTTGTAACTAAGGATGATTACTCTGAAAAGCCTTATACAATTAGATGCACATCATGGTAATATTCACATGAGAGTCAAATGCTTTTTACTTAGATGATAAAAGCATACATGGTAATTTTTAAAATATTATATTTTTTCAAATTTTACATAATAAGCACATTTAATATTGTAAAAAGTAATAGTTCTGCATATAAGAAAGATAAAAATTTAGTTTGAGAATAATGTATTAAATATTAAGAAGGCATAAGGTAATAGATGCAAACATAACAGGAGAAATTATAACAATATAATGCTATTAAATCACAAAAATAACGTAGAGGGAGTGTTTAAGCATATTGGAAATGTATATCTGTATTAAGACCTGATAAATATTTAAGATTTGGATAATGACAGAATGAATAGGTTCTTTGGATTGTGTAGAGATGAAAAGAAATAATTTCTATCAAAGCACTTTTTTGGGGGTAAAGTAAACTAATTTATGTAAATTGGCTTAAAATAAATACTACATGGTGTAGAATTTACTAGAAGAGGAAACAGAGTTTACAGAAAGATTAATGATACACGGAAAGAGCCTTAAGATAAAGAAAACAAAACCAGGTCCAACAGGAAAACGTAGACAAGTAAAAGTGAAATGCAAGTGGAACCAAATATAAGAGCTGAAGAAAGCATAGGGGTCTGAATGAGTGTGGCACACAGAAAAGCAAATGAGAAGTCACATCTCATTGAAGTTGCTACCATATGAGCTGGCAGATTGAACAAGGAAACAAACATAATCACCCTTTGTTTACTTGGGGTAAAATATCTTGGTTCATTTATTCACCTTGAAAATTTCACCCAATTAATGAAAACATTAAATGTTACATGGGAGTCCTGAATGGGTCACTTTGAAGAATGAGTCAAAGCTGATCTATGAATCAGACTAAAGAAAAAGGGCTTGGGAGTGATTCGTGACATCACATAGCAATATAACCAGAGACGAATGAGGAGGAAAAATTGGGAGCAGAAGAAAGTTTTGGAGAGAAAATCAAGGGAGAAATCAAGCAGAATTATAGGCATGATAAGATTTGAGGTGCTATTTTAAGTGCCATAGAAAGGTATTGGAGAGTATTAAGCAAGTTTGAAGATCATTCACATGATCTTATTTACATTTCAGAAAATTTATTTTAGCTACTGAATAATGTAGAAAATGTGGGAAAGAATGGAAAGGGTGTCAGCTTGAAGGGCAGTACTATAGTCCTGGGAACCGATGCAAATGAGCTGATCATAAGCCCTGGCAATGTTTAAGAAAAACTAGATAGACTGATGATAGATCTTATAGGTAAATCAACAGTGCCCAGTGATTTGGATGTAGGGTGTAAAAAAATGAAATCATCAAGAGCAATTTGCAAGTCTTTTAATTCAGTGTTAACATTTACTGCAAATGGGGAAGATATATTATGGTGAATGATTTTGAACAATTCTATACCTCTTAAAAGAAATTAAAAGTACACACCAAAGAAGACGTTACCCAAGGCAGTATACAAGATATTGAAAGACGAGAGTAAATATTCAGAAAAACTTTAAAAAGAAAGTTGTTACAGCAAAAACATTTGGGAACATGGACCTGGATCAAGATTGTGGATAGAAATGGAAATACTGTAGAAAGCTCGTAGCTCTAAAAGATGTATCTCAGTGAGAAGTTCAGGAAAAGTTATCAATACTTTATTTTCTGTCATTCACTCAGAGGACTTATGATTTACCTACAGTCATTCAGCAAGTTTAACCTTCGGAAAGTTATTCCCCTTCAGGTAACTGTCTGTTTCTTTAATCTTAAAAGAGGATAAATAAGAAGATACACCTCATCAAGCACTAAACAGATTTAGTTTCTGAACCGAATGATAAATTTAGTCTTTCTTTGTGTTAGTGGAAAGAAATCACATAACTTGAGCAACTCTGTGAAAGACTCAAAATTAGCAGGTGAGATTTACTCTCCAATAGTAAATTGAGGATTTGTGGAGACAATTTCTAAAGGCAATTAAACAGTATGTATATAAAATCAATCAGTTGGCAAATAACACTTCCCTGAGCTTGAAGAGAAATTTTTTACAAAATACTAAAATTGTTGCTAGAAAGAAAAATGTACACTTTTGCAATATGGTGTATATATGGTTAAAAATGTAGGAATTATAATTATTAATATCTCTAGTTTGATTTGAGAGATTAGTCTGAATTAACAAAAGTTTACAGAAAGTAATACTTCTTAAAGCAAAGCTGCTTTAATTTTCATATGATACTCAAAATAATAATAAAAATAATGTTATAAACTCTATCCCCAAAGTGTGTTCAATAAATTGGAAAGGATATTAAGTTAATATATAGCATTATTTGGAGAAGTTTTTGAATTATTTTAAACTATTTTTAAGACCCTGATGACAGTTTTCATGTAAGTGATACCCCAAAGTAAATACACAAATTAACAATAATTATATTTATCATAAAAATATATGAATATTTTTTTCTCAGCTTCCTCTGATTTAAAATCAATTTTAAGTCACCGAAATTTCTATTTATCCACTATTAAATAAAGGTCATTTAATAAGGTTTTACAAAATGTACATAATTTAAAAAGCAGATAAAATATAGAATTTTTCTTAGTGAGGCCTTTTCTATTCAGATATATTACAGCTTAAAATACAGATCAGTTTTAAAATTGGCATTAAAATAACAAAGTGTTAAAATTAGAAACTATGTAGACCTTTTATCTGACATATTTCTTTAATACTCTGTAATCAGCTAAAAATATCTTTATTTTCACACCCAAGGGTAATAATTTATGTATAAAGTATACATTTTTCTAATATCAGTCCAATGTTTTGTGTGTGCCAGTTCGTTAGAATACACATAGACAAACCCAAGAGGAAACTTTAGTCTATATTATTTTTCCTGAAAGAGTAAAGAGTAAAATGCTAATTGATATTTGCTCTGTTTTTCTGCAAGCTGTGAAACAAATTGTGCATTATATACTGTACAACTAGCTTACAGAAACAAAATTCAGGAGGGGGTAAGCCCTAATTGCTATATGGATAAATAATTTTTTAATGTAGATGTATACATAATATTTATAATCATATGTTTGTTAACATATTGGTTTGGTGCAGAAGTGATTGCTGATTTTGCATAGAATGTAATGGCAAAAACCACATTGACATTCATGCTACTATTCATGAGTGTTAGGAAATGTCTTTCTCTAAGTATCCATTATTTCTATTACAAATTTTAATCTATGAAAATTCAAGCCTTTTCATAGTATCTTATTCTATACTACTTTAGAATGCTACAGAACAAAAGCAATGCAGAAATGTACTCAACAAAATTCCAGTATGGAGCCCTCAAAAGATTCTGTACTTTATATTTGGTAGTTCAGATCCCTGGAAATTCTTTACCTCATTGCTCTCTTCCTTATACCTGTGCTTGCATTTAAAAAAATAATAACCTAAGAATTCTCCAGCAATCTTGGTATGGGCTGACATTAACTCAGTGCCTTCAATATACCACGCCACCTCCCTGAACAAACTCAGCCATCACCTCCAGTATCTATAGGAGGCTTAGGTTTCTCCAAGGCAAGTAAGTTCTTCAGATAGTGGTCTCTGTCAACATATCCAAGCATAGTTCTCACGATTCTGCTTCATGCCATGCTACAGTAAAACTAGTCACTGGAATAATTTTATCTATCTATCCTTGCTCATACTGTTCTCCCCATCTGGAATGTCTTTTCCGTGGAGAAATTCATTTTATTTTTGTGAATAAATTCAGGTACCATCTCCTCTGGAGACACTTGCTAATGTCTCATCTGTGTTTGCTTTTTCCTCTGCTCCCATGATGTCCAGTATATGTTACTGATAGTTCACTAGTCAAAATTCAGTGCGTGCAATCATTTTTACTTAGTTAGTAGACTCTATTTTAACAGTTTTAGGTTTACCAGAAGAGTTGGGTAAAAAGTACAGAGTTCCCGTCTACCTCCTCATTCCCCCTTCCCAGATTCTATTATTAATATCTTACATTAGTATGACACATTTTTTACAATTGATGAGCCAATATTGATACATTATTAATTTTTAAAAGACCATAGTTTACAATAGGGCTCACTCTTTGTACATTCTGTGGGTTTTGACAGATGTATAATGATATGTATCCATAGTATTACACAGAATAATATCACCGCTCTAAAAATCTCCTATGCTCTATGAATTCACTTTCCCTCCCATTCTATAAACATGTGGCAACCACTTACCTTTTCACTGTATCCATAGTTTTGTCTTTTCCAGAATGTCATGCATTTGGAATCATGTAGTAGGTACCTTTTATATATTGGCTTTTTTTTTTTCCTTAACAGTATGTGTTCAGGCTTTCTTCATGCCTTTTCGAGGTTTGATAGCTCATTTTTTTTAGTGCTGAATAATATTCCATTGTATGAATATCTCACAGTTTGTTTATCCTTTCATCGGTTCAAAGACATTTTGATTGCTTCCAAGTTTTGGTAATTATGAATAATGCCGTAATAAATATTTCTGCAAAGGTTTATGTGAAAACATAAGTTTCCAACTAATTCGGGTAAATTCCAAGGAATGTAATGTGGGACCATATTTAGTTTTGTAAAAAATTACTAGATTATCTTCCAAAGTGGCTGTACCATTTTGCATTTCTACCAACAATAAATAAGGGTTTCTGTTGTTTCACACCCTCACCAACATTTGGTGGTGTCGGGGATTTGGATTTTAGCCATTCTAATATCTATGTAGTTGTCACCTCATTAATGCTTCAATTCTCAATTCCCCAATGACATATGATGTTGAGCATATTCTCATATGCTTGTTTGCCATCTGCATACCTTCTTGCATGAGTTATCCATTTATATATTTTGTTCATTTTTAATTGGTTTGTTTGTTTTCTTATTGATGAGTTTTAAGAGTTCTCCATGTATTTTAGATACCTGTCCTTTATCAGATATGTGCTTGCAAATTTTTCTTCCAGTTTGTGGCTTGTTTCTTCAGTTCCTTAACAGTATCTTTCTGAATAAAGTCTTTACAAGTAATTTTTTTTTCTTTCTTTTTAGATGGAGTTTCATTCTTGTTGCCCAGGCTAGAGTGTAGCAGCACGATCTCGGCTCACTGCAACATCCGACTCACAGGTTCAACTGATTCTCCTGCCTCAGCCTCCCAAGTAGCTGAGATGAAAAGGCTCCCACCACCATGACCAACTAACTTTTGTGTATTTAGTAGAGATGGGGTTTCACCACATTGGCCAGGCTGGTCTCAAACTCCTGACCTCAGGTGATCCATCTGCCACAGCTTCCCAAGTGCTGGGATTACAGACATGAGCCACCTTGCCCGGCCTACAAATAACCTTTCAAAAGATCATTATTTACTCAATTGCTTTAGAAGATAGGCCTATTCAGATTTTGTAATTGTTGTGTTAGTTTTGCTAGATTGCATCTTTCAATAACTTGCTCTTTTTCATCTAGGATATCAAAATTGTGGAGATAGAGTTGTTTACTGTATTCCTTTATTATCTTTTTAATGTCCATGGTATTAGAAGTAATGGCTCATCTTCATTTCTGAAGTTAGTAATTTGTGTCGTCTCTTTTTTCATAGATAATCTAGCTAGATTGCTACCGATTTTATTGATTTTTTCCTAAGTGCCAGCTTTTGGTTTTATTGATTTTTCTCTGTTTTTATTTTATTTTATTTTATTTTCAATTTTATTTTATTTTTATTCTACTTTTCATTACTCTGTCTATTTTGGATTTATTTGCTTTTTTTTTTTTTTTTTTTACAGTTTCCTAAGGTGAAAGCTTAAATGATTTTTATATCTTTCAACTTTCCTGATAGATGTATTTGTGACTGTTAATTTTCCTTTAAGCACTGCTTTTTCTACAATTTTTTCCACAAATTTTGATAAGTTGTAATTTTATTTTAATTTACTTTTAAATATTTTTAAATGTCTCTTGAAAATTTTTCTGAATTTTCAAATTGTTGTGTTGTTTAATCTTCAAGTATTCTTAGAGTTATCTAGCTATCTGTCTATTACTCTTAATTTAATTCCATTGTGAGCTCTAAACATACTTTGTATTATTTCTATTTTTAAAAATATCTTAAAGTGTATCTTTGGCTCAGACTGTAGACTATATTGGTGAATGTCTAGTGCGAGCTTGAAAAGAATGTCTATTCTGCTGTTTTCAGAGGAATTGTTTTAAAGATGTTTAGATTCAGTTGATTGATGTGTTGTCTAGTTGAACTCTACTTTGTCTTACTGACTTTCTACTGCCAGGTCTCTTACTGATAGAAGGTGTTGAAGTCTGCAACTAAACTGATTGATTAATCTATTTTTCCTTGTAGTTTCATCAGTTTTTCACCACATATTTTTATGGTCTGTTGTCGGGTGCATACACATTAAGGATTGCTTATTCTTTTGTAGAACTGACCCTTTTATCATTTTTAAATGCCCCTCTTTATCTCTGATGGCTTTCTTTACTCTGAATTCTACTTTGAAGTTAATATAGCCACTCCAGTTTTCTTTTCATTAAAGTTAGTATGGTATATTATTTTCTGGCCCCTTTTAATCTATTTATGTCTTTATAGTTAAAGTAGATTTCTTATAGACAGATTATGGTTGGATCTTCTGTTTTTCAACCACTCTGTCTCTTTTAATTAATGATTTTAAAATTTTATATTTAAAACGATCATTACCATAGTTGGATTAATACCTACCATGTTTATGTACGGTTCTCTATTTATTGCTTTTTTGTGTGTCTTGTGTTCTTTTTCTGCCTTCTCTGGTGTTAAGTAGGCATTTTAAATGATTCCATCAGTGTCTCTCTTCCCAGCATGTATTATTCTTCTTTTACATATTTTAACACTTGCTACTGAGTTTGCAATACATATTTACAAATAATGCAAGTCCTCTTTCAAGTTATATTATATGCTTCACAAGTAGTGTAACTTAGAACATTCATAATCTCTTTCATTACTTATATCATTATTGTCACATATTTCACTTATTCAAAAGTTGTAATTGCCAAATATATTGTTGCTATTATTATTTCTATGAATAAACTGATATGTTAGATTAAGAATAAGAAAATGAAATATTTAATTGTACTTGAATTCATTCCTTGTCTGTTCTTCCTTGCTTTAAGTAGATCTGATTTTCTGATCCATATCATTTTTCTTAGTTCTGAAGAATTTCTTTCAACATTTCTTACCACACAGATCTAGTGATGACAAATTTCTGCAATTTTTGTTTGAGAAAATCTTTATTTCTCCTTGACTTTTTAAGCTTAATTTGGCTGGATACAGAATTCTAGTTTGATGGGATTTTTTCTTTCAATGCATTTAATATTTCACTTCATATTCTTGCTTATATAGTTTCTAACACAAGTTAAATATAATTCTTAACTTCAGTCTTCTTTAGGTAAGGGTCCCCCCAACACCACCCTAGCTTCTTTAAGATTTTGTCTTTCACTTTCTTAAGTTTGAATATGATATGCCTACAGATCAATTTTTTTTTCGTGTTTACTCCGCTTGGTATTCTCTGAGATTTCTGAGTCTGTTGCTTCGTGTCATTAATTTTGGAAAATTTTCAGTGATTATGGTTTCAAATATTTATTTTGTTCCTTTTCATCTTCTCCTTCCTGGTATTCCAATTATGTTTATGTCACACCTTTATTGTCTGATTTTTTTGGATATTCTGTTCTGTCTTTCCTGTTTTCTTCTTCTTCTTCTTCTTATGATTATTATTTTGCATTTACATTTTTGGGAGTTTCCACTTACATTTCTTCAGATTCACTGAATTTTTTTTTTTTTTTTTTTTTGCTGTTTCCTATATATTGATTCCTCCTGAGCCCTTCCAGAATGTTTAACCTCAAACTTGTCCACATAAAATCTCCAGTCATCTGTTAATTACCATTTATGTTTTTCTATCCCAGTGCTTGACCCGGGAGAGGTATCCGCTTCATTAAGTTGTATGTCACTGTATCTGCCTCTCTACCTCTCTAATTTTGGGGGTAGCAGTTTGGCCTGTGGCCTTAATTTGCTTTTGGGTCAACGATGAGTTGTTGATTTTCAGTTTAGCTTTTTTCTTGTTGTGAGGATGGGCATGATGACTTCCAAACACCTTACATGCCAGGCCAGTAGCCAGAATTCTGTACATATCCTTTTATGTGCTTCTCTTAGGACCATAAAGTCATAAAATGTATGTAGGATGAAAAAATAAGTTATCTGTGGCTGCTAATCACTAAATTCATGTTAAATTCCTTGAGATAGGAGCATGTATTGTATCCTTAATATGGAAGTGCTTTGTATATAAAGATATTCTCAGTGAATTAAGAATTCAACTTACTTTTAAAAGCATGGCTTTGTGGACTCACCCAATGTCCCTAGATATGCTCAGACTTTCTGTGTAAAAGCACAGAATGCACTATAAAAAAACACCTCATTTTAATTTACTTCACATCATGCCTAATAGTAAGATAGGTAATAAAGGATAATTAATTACCACCACAAAAATGATGAGACAGTTAAGTGTGTCCTGATAAGCAAATAACTTTTCCAATTTGAGATGTCTTTACTCACCATTTTGCACACAGGTTTGCAGAAAATAATCAAAATGAAATTCATAAATACAAATTAAAATGAATGGATACAGAGTTATATTTTATCAAGAAACAGTTAGATGGTTCTAGTTACTTTGCAGTCTTTCTTTTGTTGCCTAGTCTCAATCTATAAAGACCAAATACCTGGGGTGCAAAATGTCTCTCTTTATGCTTCCTCACCATTTAGCATCCTTATGAGGAGATTCACCACAGAGTTCTTCAAAGGGGAGCAATTCAGTACCCCAGGGCCAGGCCAACAGCACTGCTTCCCAAACCGTCATCAGGCACTTTTAAGGATGAACAACAGCTCCCCAGGAGGTGTAGTGCAAATCCAGTCCTTTAAACTCATTTACTTTAATTGCATAACATTTTAAATACTGCACGCCAGTGAGAGGCAGGTGGATCAGCAGGTGCAATGTGGCGATCTGCCAATAATGGCATCAGAAAAACAGCCCCTCACAGAGGCAAGAAGCAAAAGAGACTGAGTGAAGAACTCCTCTGAGCTTAATGTCTATTTCATCCGGTAATTGCAGCAGAGGGGAGGATTTCCAAGCAATCTAAACCAAAGCTGTTTTATTCATTTTTAGTAATGCCTTTTTAAAAAAAACAGGGGAGAAGTTCTCAGAAATAGATTTTTAGTCCAAATTCAGCCAAGTGCTTTCTACATTCACCTTACTAAGGCTCATTAATGGGTAAAGATGTAAAAAAACAACAACAACAAAGAAGAAATTGTGAAAACAAATGCTTTCTTTCTAATTTTTTTTCATGAAAAATCTGAGCATATCATGCCAAATTTTTGTATCTGGTTCTGATTTAACCTGAGTAATGTTATGAAGGAAAATTATTAAAATAACTCATGAGATTAATTTCTAAATGAGTAACTCCAAACTATGTTAAATTCCTATTTTTCCATTCATTGACTCTATATATAAGGAAGAGAGAGTGCAGATAATGTACAAAAAGAAAGAGTATGCTATATATAAATAAAACTGTCAAAAAGTACATGGTTGTGGAAATATCCAAAATAGGAAATTAGAGATAGATCAATAAGTACAAAGTTGTTAACTGTCATTTTTGTTTGTTTCTGGAAAAAGTTAAATCACGACAAATACTGTTTGGTTGGTTCGAGTTTTAATCACAAACATTATTGACTAATTATTTATATTTTGACCAAATTGAGCTCTGAAGACAAAGTCGTGGTGATTGGAGAGATGTGAATTTGTATTGATTGGTCACCTTCTCAATTTCAGGCTTGCTCTCCACTGAAGTGCCACTCTTTCAAAGTTCAAACGGAGCTGGCGATTAGCATAGCAGCGTCACATACCACATCTTCATCAGATGCTCTAAATATTCCAGAGTAAAGCAGAAGGGAAAATAAAAGGGAATGGTTGCTTTGTTTTAAGATTTACTATTAGCCAGGCCCTATGATAGCTGGTTTATCTATTTAATCCACATATTCAAAAGGCAGATGTGATTCCTTCTACTTCTCATTTGTGTTAACTAAGGCTCAGAGGTGTGAGCTAGCTCCAGTCATATAGCTATTGGGTGGTGTGGAACAGTTTCAAATGATTTTATCTTTCTGCCACAGTGAGTTATTTGCTTGGAACATATGCTTTGCAAGATATATCAATAATTGAATTTAGGGATTACATGATAGGAAATGAGGTTTTTTCCTCCTATATGTTTTACTATCAAGATGATGGCAGTAATGAAAACCCCAAGAAGAGACAGGTCTAGAAAACTAGCAACAGTCATTTTAAGAGTTTTGCCTATATATAAGATATAAAAATTATGTAAGAGGCTGTAACTTCTCTAGTTTCTGCCTTTTATTTTTACAATGTTCATTAATAGAAGTACCTGATCCACCTGATAAACCAGAAAACACCTCTCATTTAAGTACATCCGGTCTCTAATATTGTACCAGCTTTTCAAGGAATTTTCTCATCACTGTACCATTTAATATTTTAAATTAAGGTATACTCACCCTTTTTATAATTCACTATTTTCATAATATAATTTTATGTATATTTTCAGTCATGTTAGTACACTGAAGAAATGCGTGCAAAACAGGGACATAAGGATATACCTATTTCAAAGAAAAAGAATGCTGATGCTAAAAGGGAGGTCAGAAAAGAAACTTGGATAATAAAAAAAAAAAATACACAGCATAACTGTCCCACTTAGCATATCTTAATAACCAGACATTAGAATAGTAGTTTGCATCATTCTTTTAAAAAATACGTGGAATGAGTTACTTCTTTGCTCTGTTGTTTAAAACTTCCTCTAGTGATGTTAAAGAATTTCTCCTCTCCGCCCTGGCACTCATAGTGCCTTGACTAATCTTTCCAGTCAGCAGCAGGAGTCCTAAGGCAAAGTCAGGCAGATGCAGGAAGGAACACTCATGATTACTGATGAGGCCTCCTAGGAACCACAAATCTGTTATGGGGGGATTTGATGCTGCTTATCAAGTATCTAGTGAGAACAAATGACTGGCTTCAAGTTAGTAATGCTCTGTCATTTGAGGAGTGAGAGGTTGGGCAAAAGATTATCCAGTCTGTGGATTACCCAGATTCTAACTCTCATCCCAACCTTAGGGAGTTTAAAACTCATTTGATTCCTTCAAGATGATAAAAAAAAAAAAAAAAAAGGAGAGGAGAAATAATCAGCCTATTTTTACTTTCATTAGTAGAAATCCTGGGTAAAAAAAAAGAAGCTGAAATGAACAGCAAAAATCATATTGATGTGAAATATGTATTTGATATACCAGATTCTTAATTATATAAAATGACAGTGTGCTGAAATATTTATATGGTGAAAATCATTAGACACAATGTCTAAGAGGTAAGATAAATGGTGCAGCATAACCTCTGCTTTTAGTCTTGTTTACAGCAAGAGAATTTGTTTTAACACAGAAGATATATAAAAGGAGTCAGAAAGACTAAGATAATTTCTGTTACAAGGGGCAGAAAGTTATCAGGAATAGAGAAGAGGTAAATCTAGGAATGCAAAAAGAAAGGTTATGATGGAAATGGAAACAATAAGCTCTGAGAAGTTCGGGGGCATTTTGAGGACAGTATTACCAGAGCCGAAGAGTCAATCGATAAAATAAGTTTACCATTCATAGATTATGGCTTAAAGAATTACCCAATATTATGCTTTTGTAAGAAAGATAAGATGATAAGTCCAGAGGGAAGAACTGAGATAAAAGAATCAACAATGAGCAAATTAATTGTTACTTATATGGAGTAAATTAAAATAGGCACACTAAATATAAATATTTGCAATAAAATTAGAGGATAAAAATATAGGAAGAATCATAATGATGTAAAATGTCATTATGATTGGGAGAGAGAAATTTTAAAAGCATTTTGAATTATTAGCATGAGGATTTTTTCTTCATATACTTGTAAGTTTTAAGTTTAGTTTCATTTGATAAAAGGAAAAAAGCTAATAATGTAAACCTTCCAAATGAGTCATTGGGAGGCAAGGTTAAGAAAATGTAATAAATTCAGTTGAAGTTCAGAAAACAACATAGAATAACAAAATAAATGGTAAAGTAATTTATAAATGGGGAAAACAAAAAATATTGTAGAAATAAACACAATCAGTTCCATAATTCCATTAACTGTAAATGAATTAACATCATAATTTTAAATATCAAGATTTACTGACAAGAAAAAAAAAAATACAAGGCTAATATGTTTATAGTTAACATACCCCAAACATATTAACACAGAAAGTTGATCATAAATGGATAGAAAAGATATATTAGGAAAATACAATGAGAAAAAACTTGGTGATAATCAGTATGATTACTAAAAATAGACTTTAGTTTATATGCTTAGTTTGAGATGAAGAGAGTTCTTCATAAGTTTAATCCTTGATAAGGATTAATAAGTCCTGATAAGATTAATCTGAAGTACATCTATTAGAATGTACCGGAATCACTCCTTATTCATGGTTTTACTTTCTGCAGTTTCAGTTATCTGTAGTCTGGAAATATTAAGTGGTGTTCCTTTGGCTGTAACAATCAGCAGAGCCTTCTATTTGACCATCTTGTTCCCAATTTCTGTCTTTCTTTTTAGGTATTAAGTTATGTTTGGTTATATTCATTTTTCACAACTTACATTTTCATAGATTTCTTAGAAATTTAAGCTGTATGTTTACCAAGAAAATGAGATGACATTTCAAAAGCCTGTTGTAACTAGAGGTATGGTTCTATATTCTAATTACTATAGCCTTAAGCTTTTTCTTTATTTTGTATGATAAATATTAAGGGTCTACTTATTTGATCAGAACTATTGTTTCCTCACTTCCCCTTTTTTTTAAGATTTATGTTGCTTGTTTGCTTCCTTATGTGTTATTGGGTTTATTCAATTGTAAGTGTCTTAACTTCTTTATTTAGATAATTCTAATATATGTCCACATGTACACAAGTCTATACATTTATCTAAATCACTTAAACTGCAAACCACTAGTTTGATACATTGTGTGTATTTGCCATTTAGTAATATGTATCTGCTAATTTCTACATAATTTTTCTTTGGCCAGTCATTATTTAGAATTGTTTCAAAAGGTATAGGGTAGAGGTGTGTGTGTGTGTACATGTGTGTGCATGTGTGTGTGTGTGTTTTGGTTCCTTTTTTGTTGGGGAGATGGAAATAATAGTGTGCAGTTTGTAAAGTAAAAAACTTTCTATTTTGTCCTGTTTGTTTGTAGGCTTCTGTAGTAAAGCTATTAAAATATTACTGTCTCATTTCCTTTGTTTTATGTATGGACTTTTAAAAAAATAAATGACCTATGTGTGCTTGAACAGAACGTCTTGTCTCTTTTTTCTGGAACGCCAAATTTAACAGCTATCTACACACATAATAAGCACATTCATAAGAGCAAAAATCAAGTGAGCACTCACAGCACCTGGTTTTAACTTCACTGAAGAGGCACCAGAGAAGGTAGAAAAGAGTCTTGAACTGCTGATGCCACCCCTCCTCCAAGCCACAGCAGCAGCCACATGACACAGAAAATCTGTGCTCTTGGGAAGGGGAGAGCATGGCGATTGTGAGACTTTGCATTAAACTCAGTGCTGCCCTGTCACAGCCGAAAGCAAAACTGGGCTAACTCAACTGATGCCTGCCTGTGGAGAGAAAGTTTAGACCAGCCCTAACCAGAGGAGAACTGCCCATCCCAGTGGTTGGAATTTGATTTCTGGCAAGCCTTGCCACCATGGCTAAAGTCTCTGGAGTTCTAAATAAACTTGAAAGGCCACCATGAGGACTGTAACTCCTAGACAAGCCCTAGTGCTGAGCTGGGCTCAGAGTCACCTGTGGGGCACATGACTTACTGAGACAGCAATCTAGGTGGCTAAGGGAGTGCCTATGCCACCTGTCTGCAAACCCCAAGCAGCCAGCACAGCTCTTGGCTCCAAAAGAGACTTTTTCCACACCACTTGAGGAGAGAAGAGGAAAAACTAAAGAGTAATTCCTTTTGCATCTTGGATAATAGCTCAGCAACAGTCGGATAGGGCAGTAGGTAGGCTTGTAAGGTCCCTGATGCAGGCTTTAGCTGCCAGATGACATTTGTAGATAAACCTTAGTTCAGGAAAGAGATGGCCACCTTGAAGGGAAAGACTCAGTTGTGACAGGACCCATTATCTGCTGACTTAAGGGCCCTTGGGCCCTGTATAATCAGCAACAATACCCAGGGAATAAACTGTGGGCCTTGTGTTAGACTCAGAGATGCTCTGGCTTCAGACAGAACTTAGCGTATTTCCAGCTGTGTTGGATATGGTGAGAGACTCCTTCTGTTTGAGAAAAGTGGGGCAAAAAGTAAAGGGGACTTGGTTATACCTTAAGTGCAGGTTCAGCTACAAGGAGGTAGAGTACAAAGTGGGCTTTTGGGATGCCCAATTCCAGGCATTGGCCCTTGGACAGCATTTCTGGACCTGCCCTGAGCCGGAGGGGAACCCACTACCCTGAAGGGTGAGTTTCAGGCCAGGTAGCATTTATCACAAACTGACTGAAGAGCACTTAGGCCTTAATTGAATGGCCTTGATAGCCTGGTGTTACTCTGGATGGGCCTGTGGTGGTGGTGGTGGCCATGGGGTGAGGGTCCTCTGCCTGTGGAAAGGGGAGGATAGAGTGGGAAGGTGTGTCTTGTGGTTTGAGTGTGTATCTTCTTTTGAGAAGTGCCTGTTCATGTCCTTTGTCCATTTTTTAAATTTCTTTTTTCTTTTTTATTTTACTTTAAGATCTGGGATACATGTGCTGAACCTGCAGGTTTGTTACATAGGTATACATGTGCCATGGTTGTTGGTTGCACCTATCAAACCATCATCTAGGTTTTAAGCTCCACATGCATTAGGAATTTGTCCTAATGCTCCCCCTTTCCCCCTACTCCCTGTCAGGCCCCAGTTTGTGATGTTCCCCTCCCTGTGTCCATGAGTTTTCATTGTTCAGCTCCCACTTATGATTAAGAACATACAGTGTTTGGTTTTCTGTTACTGTGTTAGTTTACTGGGAATGATCTTTTCCGGCTTCATCCATGTACCTGCAAAGGACATGAGCTCATTCTTTTTACGGTTGCATAGTATTCCATGGTGTATATGTGCCACATTTTCTTTATCCAGTCTTTCATTGATGGCGTTGCCCATTTTTTAATAGAGTTGTTTGTTTTTTGCTTGTTGATTTAAGTACATTATAGATTCTGGATATTAAACCTTGCACAGTTCACAAATATTTTCTCCCATTCTGTAGATTGCCTGTTTGCTTTATTAACAGGTAGCATTTTGTTGAGGATTGATTGTTGCTTCTATGTTCATCAGTCATATTAGCCTGAAGTTGTGTCTCTGCCAGATTTTGGTATGAGAATGATACTGGCCTCATAGAATGAGTTAAGGAGGAGTCCCTCCTTCTTGACTTTTTGAAATACTTCTTAGTATGTTGGCACCAGCTCTCCTTTACTTGGTAGAATTCAGTAATGGATCTGTCTGATCCAGGACTTTTTCTGTTTGGTAGACTTTTTGTTACTGATTCAATTTTGGAACTTATTATTGATTTGTTTATGTATTCAATGTCTTCCTGGTTCAATTTTGGAAGGTATGTTTCTAGGAACTTATTTATTTCTTCTTCTAGGTTTTCTAGTTTGTGTACATAGAGGTGTTTGTAATCATCTCTGAGGTGTTTTGTTTTGTTTTGTTTTGTTTTCCCTGTGGGATTGGCAGTAATGTCACCTTTGTCATTTCTGATTGTGTTTATTTGAACCTTCTCTCATTTTTTCCTTATTCATCTAGCTAGTGGTCTATAAATTTTATTTATTCTTTCAAAGAACCAACTGTTATTTTGGCTGATGTTTTGTATAGATTTTCACATCTCAAGTTCATTCAGTTCAGCTCTGGTTTTGCTTATCTTTTGTCCTCTAGCTTAGGGGTTAGTTTGCTCTTCTTTTCCCAGTTCTTCTAAGGGTGATGTTAGGTTGTTTGTTTTTTCTAATTTTTTGATGTAGGCATTTAGCACTGTAAACTTTCCTCTTAACACTGCTTTAGCTGTGTCTCAGAGATTCAGGAATGTTGTGTCTTTGTTTTCATTAGTTTTAAAAAATTTCGTGATTTCTGCCTTAATTTCATTCTTTACCCAAAAGTCATTCAGGATCAGGTTGTGTAATTTCCATATAATTGTACAGTTTTGAGAAATCTTAGTATTGAGTTCTATCATTATTGTGCTATGAGTGTGACTGATGTGGTTCACTTATTATTTATTTATTTATTTATTTGAGAATTGCTTTAGGTCCAAACTTGAGGTTGATCTTAGAGTATGTGTTATGGGCAAATGAGAAGAATGTATGTTCTATTGTTGAGTGTAGTGTTCTGTAAATGTCTGTTAGGTCCATCTGGACAAGTGTCAAGTTTAGGTCCTGAATATCTTTGTTAGTTTTCTGCCTTGATGAACTGTCTAAAACTGTCAGTGTAGTGTTGAAATCTTCCACTATTATCGTGTGTTTACATATGTGTCTTCATGATTCTCTAAGAACTTGTTTAGTGAAATTGGGTGCTCCAGTGTTGGGTGCATATATATTTACGATAGTTAAGTCTTCTTGTTGCATTAAATCTTCTGTCATTATGTAATGCCCTTCTTTGTCTTTTTTGATCATTGTTGTTTTAAAGTCTCTTTTGTCTGAAATAAGAATAGCAACCACTGGTCTTTTGTGGTTTTCCATTTGCTTGATTGATCTTTCTCTATCCTTTTACTTTGAGCCTCTATGTATCATTTCATATGAGATGGATCTGTTGCAGACAACATTGCAGTTGGGTGTTGCTTCTTTATCCAGCTTGCCACTGTGTCTTTTAAGTGAGGCATTTAGCCCATTTACCTTTAAGGTTATTTATTGATATGTGAGCTTTCGAACCTGTTATCATGTTGTTACTTGATTATGTAGACTAGATTATGCTTTACAGTGACAGTGGGCTATGCACTTAAGTTTGTTTTTGTGGTAGTAGGTAATGGTTTTTCATTTAAATGTTTAGCACTCCTTTAAGGACTTCTTATGGGGCAGATCTGGTGATAATTAATTCCCCCAGTGTTTGCTTATGTAACAAGCATTTTATTTCTCCCTTGCTTATGAAGATTAATTTGGCTGAATATGAAATTCTTGGTTGATTTCTTTTCTTTAAGGATGCTGAATATAGGTCCTCAATCTCTTCTGGCTTGTAAAATTTATTCTGAAAGATTCACTGTTTGCCTGATGAAGTTCCCTTGGTACGAGACCTGCCTATTCTCTCTAGTTACCATTACTATTTTTTTCTTTATTGTTGCCCTTGGAAAATCTGATGCCTATGTATCTTGCTTGTTCTCTCTCCTTCTCTTTCTGGGATGCCAATGTGTTTTAGGCTTGGTCTCTTTACATAATCCCATATTTTTCAGAAGATTTGTTCATTTGTTAAAATTCCCCTTTTTAATTTTTGTCTTACTAAGTTACTAAGAAGAGCTCATCTTTGAGCTCTAAGATTCTCTTCTCAGCTTAGACTCTTCTCGTGTTGGTATTTCTGATTGTATTTTGATATTCTTGTAGCAAGTTTTTCCACTCTAAAAATCATTTTGGTTCTTTCCTAAAATGACTGTTTCATCTTTTAGCTCTTATATCATTTTATTGGATTCCTTGGGTTCCATGGATTGTGTTTCTACTTTCTCTTGAATCTTAGTGATCTTCATTTCCATCCAGATTATGAATTCAATATCTGTTATTTCATATATTTCAGTATGGTTTAAAACCATTGTTGGGGAACTAGTGTGATCACTTGGAGGTAAGCAGCCATTCTAGCTTTTAGAGTTGCCAGAGTTCTTGTGCTGGTTCTTTCTCATCTGTGTGAGCTAATGTTCCTTTAATGTTTGAAGTTGCTGTCCTTTGGATGGGACTTTTTGCTTTTATACTCTTGATGCCTTTGAGGCTTGACTGTGGTATAAGTTGGGTTTGGTCAATTGGCTTTGTTTCTGGATGATTTAGGATGCCAAGGCTTAGCTCAGCACTCCTGGGCTAGATGCCTTAACCATACGGGACTGGAACCAGTCATGTGGCTTTGTTTTCTGGTTCCTTGAGTTTAAGCGCCTGCTGTACTGGAGGGACTGAGGTGCTCTCAGGTCACTGGTAACAGCATTCTGATATGTCTGATATGGGGTATCCACACATGTGCTTCAGCAGGGCAGTGGCAGGATGACTGGGATTCCCTCCCACACATGTACGTACTGACATCAGGGCAGGGATGTGTCCTGTGTTCACATATGTGTGCACCAGTGGCAGGGTGGTAGGGGAGTGAGCATGCACATGCATACCAGTGAAGCTGTGGCCTGGGGATGGGGGGAGCCTGCTAGTGAGTGCATGCCAGCAATTCCTACCTGTAGAAGCTCTTTGACTTTTAGGCAGGGTCTTCCGGTGAAAGGGCTATGGCAGTGGCCATTGGCAAGGACTTTGGCTGGTCAGCCAAGGCTGTGCTCCAAGCAGATGTGGCTAGGAAGTTACCCTGGGACATGTGAGGACATAGTAGGGTGTTCAGATCAGACTAGCCCTGTTCTACAGGCAAGATAGTCTGACTCTGTCCATGTCTAGCAGCCAACAAATGCTAAAGCCACCTAGAGAATTATGAACCTTCAAGAATGGACACCCATGGCCATGCTCCCCTGCAGCCACTCCTACACCCGACCCTGTGGGCTCCATGCAGGCTGGAGTTCTGTCTTTGCAAACTCTCCGGAAAGTTCTCCCTGCCTGCTCAAATGTCTGTGGGGATCATGAAGTCTCCTGCAGCTATGATTCCAGAGGTCTGTGGCAAGAATGGACCACTCTATGCCTCCTTTATTCACCCTTCCCTAGGATGTGCTCACAACCCCATACAGGGTTCCCAGCTTCCTCTCCTTTCAGCCCTTGGTCTGCACCTTCCCTCTGTCCACTTTCAATGCTATCTTTCCAAAGACATGTTTGGAGTGTGCTGGTTCTCTTGATGATGTGGTCTCATGGTGGAAGAAGCTCTTTCTGTCCTCATGTATTCAATCATCTAGGCTCTTCTCTCTTGAATATATATTTGATAACATTTTAGAATGAAATTCTTACATTGAAGAGCAAGTTGGAAAATATAGTTAGGTTGAAATATATAGCTTAAAACTTAGCAATTTCACTTTCAGGTATATTACCTACAGAAACATATATATTCTATAAGAAGTATAAAAAATGATTTAGGCAAATTTTGTATAATCACCTTATAGAGAAGAAAAATGGCATTAAGTAGGATTATTCAGCATCCTCAAATATATCCATTTCTTTAATATAAGTACATTATGCAGATACGGTAAAATTCTATGATTTGTTAAAATTTGTTCATGAGTAACTATTGTTCATTATATTTCTATTCCTGTATACTTGAAGTAATACATTATTAAAGATAAAATTTGAAAGGACAAGAGCATGCTTTTTTGAGTGAGGTTATAATATATTATACATAATATATTAACTCATCCTCATTTCCAAGTGTTTGCAAAACAGAAATATATGGGAGTAGGATTCCAGAATCTGGAGCAGACATTAGGGAAATAGGCAAAGTGAGTCGATTCTGCAGTGGGAGAAGACAGGAGGTTGACCTTTGTCCATATGTCACCTCATATGTGCCTTGTATCCGAAATGAGATTCTCTGTCTTCTCATGCTCCATGTCCTACATTCTGGACAGGCCAGGATTCATGTTCCAGAATGTAGGAACTTGGGAAATGCTAGGAGTCATTGAGAACACCAAGAAAGGGTGGACATCTGTCCACCACAGAACACCAATTGCTGAGGTACCCTGTCTAGTAGATTGACCCATGCTTCTCCTTTTCTCACCAAAAAAGAAAGGAAGGAAGAGAGGAAGGGAGAAAGAAATCACATGAAATTTTTAAAAAATTCAAGCCCTATGATAATTTTCCTTCCCACCCCAGTACAAAAAGAAGCAAGGGACATCTGACAATTAATCTCAACTATGATGATAACCACCCAATCGAGAATACAAAATATCTAAGAAGTAACGCAATAGCAGAAAAAATGAAAGTAGAAAAAATAAAGAACTTGCACCAGAAGAATTAAATCCCTTAGAACAAACAGGATTCAGAAGTAATTATATCAATATGTTCAGAAAAATAGAGATATCACCTTTAAAGGCATTCAGATGTGAAGGAGGAAGAGATTATTATGAAATGATTATCAAGAAGAAATTCTAGAAATTGTATGTGTGTGTGGGTACATGACCATATATGTAAACTTTTCAAAATAACACATTTAGCAGATGGGAAGAATTGCAGTGCAGTATAGACATAGCTGAAGAGGGGATTAGCAAGCAGAAAGATAGAGCTGAAAATATTTGAGAATGGATTGCAAACCTATAAATGGAGGAAATTAAGAAAAAAAAAAACCCACCATGGTAAGAAGTATGATTTAGATTTTCTGATTATTCTCTTTTAGGAATAGGCATTCCGGAGGGAGAAAACACAGCAAGTAGAAGGCAGAAAGTATTTATATAAAAATAATTGGGAAATCATTTTAGCTGTCTTATGGAAGATATAAATATTTAGGCTAAGATGACTCACTGAATGCAAAGCAAAATGAATAAGAAAGTAACAGAAAAAATACACCTATGCCATTATAGTGAAATTTCAGAAAATTAAGATTAACAGAAATGCCTGGAGAGAAAAATATGAAACCCTGCAAAGAAATAAGCATCACACTGAAGTCAGATTTCTCATTCCAAACTTAAGAAAAGGAGACAATGGAGCAAATTACATTCAAAATGAGAAATGATGAACATTGAAAAGGAGTAGATTAGGGACAATAAATATTCACAAATCCATAGCTATTTTTCAGTAATATTGGTAGAGGCAGATGAATCTCGTTAAGAAAACAATCTAAATGTCTTAGAATCTGTACTAATTTCCTCTGTATTAAAAAAAAAATCCATATCCCCTGTTAAATTCATAAACTACTAAATTTATTTAGATAAGTGAAAGAAGACTTTTCATTTTTAAAACACAATTCTATGAGCTTAATGATCAGTCTCACCAGAAGCTGGATAGAAATCTCATGCATTTTGCATGATTACATTCAAAACACAGTTTGGATAATTGGACCATTCAAAATGATTTAAAGTGGCTTGACAAATTCTGTCTTAAGTTTTATAGGAGCGAACTATTCCTTATTCATGATAGGCTTACTAATTAGAATGCTTCTGAGACAGAAAATCGTGTGGAAATACTCTTTCTATATCTGCAAATTTATCTCTGCCATTTTTACTTTGGAACAAAGTAAATAATTTGCTATTAATTATGACCGATTTCAAATTCTGGAAATTCACATTATTTTATTCAATGATCTAATTTGCATGTTTTGGCCAAAAACAAGAAGCCTCCACCAGATTTAAAACAAGGACAAAAGCAGAGTCTGATTTCATCAACTCCACAACACACAAGCAATATTGTGTTGGATAAAGCATAAAGTTGCCTCTGATCTTTAGTGGGCATATTAAGCAATTTCCTTGGATTCAAAATAGGTAATTTTGCATTATTTCCTGTGCTAAATATAAATTCTTAAGCCATTTGTTTGCATGTATAGAATAATATTATTAATAATCTTTATACTTGGAAAGCCAGGGAAGAGTCCTTAAATTTTCATTTTTATGTTTGGTAAATCAGTAGTATGACTATAGTAAACAATAATTTACTGTATATTTTAAAACAGATGGTAGAGATTAATTTCAATGTTTGTAGCATAAAGGAAAGATAAACATTGCAGGTGATAAATATTTAAATTGTCCTCATTTGATTATTGCACATTATACAAACGTATCAAAATATTACATTTGCCCCTCAAAAATATCCACATTTATTATGTATCAATAAAAACAAATAATAAACAAGCAAATATTTTATGTTAAACTTCATGTTTCAGTAAGTCTATGAGAGAATATACTGTATCTTAATAAGAAGAAATTATATGCCATGTTAAAAATAAATACACTTTAGACAAGTAGCATCCTTTTGAGTGGAGAGTACATTATTTATGCAAAAAAACACACCTTTTTTTAATGTTTACTAAGCTGTGGAAATAACATTTAGACAAACTAAAAGCTAGTTTTAATAAGGGTTTATGGCTTCTTTCTGCTGGTCGAGGAATCACACACTTACTTATATTAGAACATATGAATCTTTATTGATTATGCTATGGTGGTGATCTCAAAATAGGGATTTTAATTTGCATTTGTTTTTGAAAGTGATATAGATATATTATATAAATAAGTAAAAAAAATCCCTTTGTAAATCATCCAACATTTTTATTGAAATTGATTTTTAAAAATACTGGGATTTCAGATGTCCTATATTTTCTCATCATGCTAAATAATAAGCCATTCTTTATATTCTTGAAGATACTTTTAATTAGGTAAGTAGTAAGGTGTATTTTTTGCATCTAACAAAAGAAGATCTAGTCATTTTTTAAAATTTGATTGATGTGCATTCTATATTAATAGTTTTTAAATATTGAATTATTCTTTCATGTTTATAATAAATATAACTTAGCAATAGTTTTTGTTGTTTTAATTTGTTGCTATTCTTGACTTTAAGAACTTTGCAGTCAGTTTATGAGAAGCACACATACAACTAAATGCAATTTAATGTTCTGGTTGCTATGATAGTATTTTGTAAAGGCTAATGTGAAAGATAAAAGAGAGAGGAGGCTGACAACATCCAAACCTAAGAATCAATCAATGGGATGGCTAGACATAACCTGCCTCCTGACATGGTGGAATAGAAAATTCATAGCAATGTCTGTGTAGTAGTCTTGGTTTAAAGAATAAAGCAGAAAAAATAACTTAATCCTCACCAACCCTTCAATGATACAGTGAATGGGAGATAAAGGACAATTTGGACAACACAACAAGCAACCATTCAGTCAAATTCAGAATATGGGACATTAAGTTCAAATGATATTAAAATTGAGTTGTTTAAAAACATGTCGTGAAGAAAGACATGGCATGAACCATGGAGGATTGTTAAGGAATAAAGAAGATTTACAAAACTACAAGCAAGACATTATATATGTACCTTGTTGATGCTAATTTAAACAAATCAACCATAAAGAGGCATTGAGAAGTCAATCTTGAAAAACTGAATGGAGTCTGGGTATTAAGAAATTAATTGTGATGTGTGATAATAGCACTGGGGTTGTATTTTTAAAGTTGCTATAAAAATACTTAAGAATGAAAGGTCAAAGAATGGTTGTATTAGACTTGCTTTAAAACATCAAGCTATAACACTGACAGAAAATATTAATAAAATAAAATTGGTAAAATGTTATATTTATTGGAACCATGTAATGAGTATATTGGGTTTCATTATACTGTTCTCTCTCATTTTTTGGATATTTAAAACATTTTCAGGATAAAATTTTCAAAATAAATATAAAGTAAAAGACCTGAGGGAAGGGTAAGCATCTGCACTCAAAGAATGAGGAAACATTTTCTCATAGTGTTAAAAATATTGTTTATTTAAGTTGACATTCTTTAGTAATCTGCTGCTAAAACCCATGCCATACTATTTAGAATCACTGCTTATGTGCCATACGAAAATAAATTTTGAAAAGATACTATCCAGACTTTATACAAATAGCACTCAAAAGATCTCACTCAGAACTCTTGTCTTGTTAGAAAATGTAATTTTGTTCTATTTATTATGAACTATGGAGAAAAGACACAACAATTGGAGAGTTGCTTTCTCCCCATCAGTGTTAACAGAGATAAAATATTTATTTTTTATGTTTTAACAAAAAGTATATGTAAAATAACAACTAAACGTTTTTATGGTTTTTTTGTAGCAGATATGATTCCATCTAAAACAGTGTAGGCAAGAAAAAGTAAAACTTCATATGTAAAGGAACATATTCAATATTAAAAATTGATTTACCCTTATCTTTTAAAAAAATTAGATTATCAGGCCCAGGAGAAAAAACAGACCCAGCAATTGTGGTAACATGAAACTTTTTCTAGGGAACAACTTCAAAGGTATGTATTTCTATGATTTGTTTTCTCTGTCTAATCAGTGAATTTATAAGACCTTCTTCTGCTATCACCCGGTAAAGAAAGAGTTATAAACTTTCCTGAGATGAGGCAGAGGTTTTCTGTACCATGACGCTGTCTGTGTTGAGGGAAACATTGGAAAGTGTGAGAGAGCTAGAGAACGACCATCTATCTTGTTTGCCATCCTTTTTTGGGAGGAAAGTTGGCACTGCTAGAACAGCAAGAGAAGAGAAAGAGGCAAGAAGGAAAGTATAAGAAATAATCCATCAAATCAAAAGAATGAATGAACCAGATAGATTTTTCAGATGGATGAGAATATGCCGTTTGTAACCCAATGCATGATTGAAACAAGTAAAATTTGTTTCTCTTTTTTTTTTTTTTTTTTTTGAGATGAAGTTTCCCTCTGTCGCCCAGGCTGGAGTGCAGTGGCCCCATCTAGGCTCAATACAGGCTCTGTCTCCTGGGTTCACGCCATTCTACTGCTTCAGCCTCCCCAGTAGTTGGGACTACAGGCGCCCGCCACTACGCGTGGTTAATTTTTTTGTATTTTTAGTAGAGACGGGGTTTCATCGTGTTTGCCAGGATTGGTCTCCATCTCCTGACCTCGTGATCTGCCCTCCTCGCCTCCCAAAGTGCTGGGATTGCAGGCGTGAGCCACCGTGCCTGGCCTGATTCTCCTTTAAATAATAATAATAATAATAATTATTATTATTATTACTATTATTATTTTGCAGCTTCTATCAGAACCAATTTTTCTATATGAAATTGCCTTAGTTTCAGAAAATATAATCTTAACATACTTCTCATTACAAAAATTCTAGAAAACGTGTGTGATACCAGGTAAGTTTTCCTGACATATAATTGAGTCAAAAAGTTTAATGAAAATAGTCTAATTAGTAGTGTCTGATTATCCTATCCCAATTATTCATTGGAATAACCACAAAAACCTCAGAGATACAAAGATGAACAGGAACACAAAGAATGCTTAGTCCAGCTTCTGGAACCTCCCTCCCAGTTTCGAGTCTTCTGCCTTTGCTTCAGGTTGTCCCACCTTTCCAGACGGAACTAATGTGCTTCTTACATATGTGGATTGATGTCTCATGTTCCCTAAATGTAAAATCAAGCTGTGCCCTGACTACCCTGGGCGCATGTCGTCAGGACTTCCTGAGGCTGTGTCACAGGCGCGTCCTCAACCTTGGCAAAATAAACTTTCTAAATTAACTGACACCTGTATTAGATTTTCTGGGTTTACAGTATCAAGTTTTAATCCCCGAAACACTAAATCAAGGGCAAATAAGACTAAAAGGAAGAGGTTTCCACCATTGAAACACAAATAAAAACTTCAGGGTCTCTACCTCCTTCCACTGAGAAAGAGAGCCTTTTAACATGCTGAGAGCTCCACCCACCCAACCTCTGCGCATTCAATTGCGATGTGCCGCTCAGTCCTCTCACAAAGGCAGGGTGAAGAGCAGAGGCCACAGTGCATGAAGTAACCCACAGGCAGCTGCCCTCCAGTGGGCAGCCTGTGGTTTTGCTTTTTGCCAACTTCACAGCAGAGTCCAGCAGTTTTTCTCATGAAAAAGAAAATCCCCTCCAAAAAAGCATTGGGGAGCAAAGTAGATTTTACAGAAGATTCTGTGGGGACACAGAAAAGAGGATTTGTGTCACAGTAGAAAGTAACCTAACACAGAGTCTCACATTATTTTTCCCCACATTCCTCTTTTGCTAGTGGCCATTAGGCCCCTGTCTTTCTTTCCAGAGTCTTTCTCACAAGAGACTACCCTCTCAGCTTTCCTCCTTTTGACTAGAGCTGTTTGAGGACTCCCAGATCCTGCAGGCCCAATTCAGTATAGCCTTATCTAATCATTCATTTAATGAACTAATCTGGCTGTCTGGGGGGAATCCACTGCTAAAAAAAACAGTTTTGTGTCATTATCACTGCATCCTGGAATATGAAATAAGCGACTATTAAGAGAGAGCCTAGAAGGACCCTCAATAAAGTGTATGCATATGTGTGAATGCTTTCCTGTATTGCGTAGAACCAATGCAGAATATCTAAATGTTGTTCATTACCAAGTGAGCCAAAGTTATCTTATCCTTACTGCAAAGTTGATTTAAAAAAAAAAAAAAACCCACTTCATTACATTTCAGGCCCCTCACTTACAGTCTATTTAGGTGCTGTAAGTAGGTGGAGTTATGCAGTATTTACCAACCTTTCATGTGTACATAAATCACCTGAGGACCTTGTCGAAATTTGCAGATTCGGATTTAGTAGGTCATAGCTGGGACCTAAGGTTTTGCATTTATAGCAACCTCCCATGCTTTTGATCCATGGACCCTACTTTGAGTAGCAGGGAGGGTTTAGGGGGTTAGTGGTAAAAGAATGGGAGCAGGAGAGATATCAAATTGTAATCAGAAACTACTTCTATGTAACATTTCTGGTAAAAGAATTAGAGAGAAAGAGACTCAGATTTCTAAGATGCAAGTGATTTGTATGGATTTACTTACTCATTCTAAATACTCTGTATATCAATTTTGTTGCTAACTCTATATTCCCATTTTCATACTCTTTTTCTTAATGAGAACACGTAGAATTATATAAGCTTTAGACTCCAGAAAGCCTGGATCTGTCATTGCCAGTTGAACCAAAAATTTGGTTTTGGTTGTGAATATCCCCTTAGCCACATAGTCAACATCTGAAAAAACGAGTCTACCATTAGGAAGTAGGGCAATGAGGAGAAAATAATACAATCTCTATGTTTGATTGCAGCCAAAAACAAGGCCTAGAAACATCACTTTTCAATCAAAGCTGAGTAAAAACTGAGGGAGAAAAAAAGCAATACATGGCTTTACTAAATATGGCTCTACAACATAAAAAGGTATGTTACTCTAAGGATAGAAGAAAAATATTAATTTCTATTATAATGAAAACAAACCCTTTTAAAGTGTAATTTTTTAGTGTTCAACAATATAACAGAAAAAATTATGAAGTCTTAGGGAAAAAATAACAGAAGTACTCAAAATTAAGTTTGAACTATAAAACATCAAAACTATGGAAGTCCAGGTATAGTCCATTCAATGGAAAGAAAAAAAAAATCCACGCTTCAAAACAACAAAAAAGAACTAACAAAGAACCATATGTAAACTCATAAAATAAGATTAGGTGATGTCAAGTAGTAGTATGAATTATGACCTAAAATATCAACCTTAAAGGCTGATGTAAGAGACATCAGAGCAGAAGGGAGATTATTTTGCTACAGGATGTCACTTACATGAAAGGCAACTGAAACAAAATTCAAAGTAGACTGACAGGAAATAAATCATTGGAAAAGATATCAGTATACCAGTATTAGTCTACGGAATCTTAAGCAGACAAACTTACAAAAGGGAAATAGTAGCCATAAAAAACATAATTTATAGAAGGGATTGAGCATATATTAAATAAATTCTTCCATGGATTAAGAATAGAGCTCTTTTCAAGAAGCCATAGCTTTATTTTGAACATTTACATGTTCTTAGATTAAAATCAATTACACCAAAAACAAATGCATATGATTCACATATTTTGAAAACATAGTATGAAAACAATTGTGTAAACTTAAAAAAAATCAAGCTTATAAATTAAAAAATGCCTTTCTGAATATATCAAGCAATCAAGTATGCAATGAAAGATATTTTGAAAAGAAACAATTATATCAAAATTAAGTTTCACAACCTAAGTTGCACTGAGACGTAACATCACAATCTTACTTGCTTTAGTTTATTTTTTTAAAAAGAGACTAAATTTTAAGCTTTAGTAATTAGAAAAGAACAAATGTATAGAGAAAAATAAAACACAAATATATTTTTTAAATTATAGTACAGAACGAAAATAGAGGGAAGAATTAGAATTGATAAGTCTGAGAGCCACTTTAAGGAAATCTAATATAGTATGCAAAATTCTAGTAAATATGCATTTAATAAAGAAACAACACTCAAATAAAAATTATGAATGGAGTACATTAAGGCTTTTTTGATAGAAGAAGAATAAAATCTGTCTTCAACATTTTTAAAGGGAAACAAGTGAATTTAATTACTGACACTGGAGTATCTCATAGAAAATTACAAAAATAAACAAGATTTTGAAAGGGTATGGATGAAGCTGGGCTTCAATATGAACCAAAGCAAGGGCCATTCAGATCAGAATTCCTTTCCCCGGAATTATTTATTTTAACAGAAGTAGCCTATTTACGAGGGCTGATTTTTATATATTTATTTATTTTACATTATAACTCCTATAAAACTCAGTTGCCTATGATTTTCATTTTTGACAATTCTGAGTGAAAAACAATTGAAACTCTTGTAGAATCACACTGATTTTCTGTTTTGTTTCTTAACACCTCATTGGGGCTATACCCACTTAATCTAAGTTCCCAGTGGTCACTCTCTCTGGGCATCACTGAAAATTTATGTCTGGTAAAGTCCAGCATTTTTAAGTTAACATGCTCCATAATGTTAACTCAGACCCTCTTGGGTGCATTAGATTTGATTTTAACTTTACAAAGGTACACATCATTCCAAAATTATGAGAATAGCAATAGTTGATGCATGGGGATCAATCAGATTTCACTGAAAATTTTATCTAATCCACAATATTTTGGCTAATCTGAGGGCCAAGTGGCCATCAGCTGACAGTTTGGTTCTTAGTACACTAACTAGAGTTTATAAGGAAATCTGGCCTAATACATGATGATTTGTTTCTCATGAATTTGTGTCAAATCTTAAACCACAAAAGAAAACATGATCTTTGACAAAGTTAAAATTATCCCATTATTTCCTTCGTGCTCGTACATGTGAGCCAGTGAGTATTTGAGTTTATCAATCTCGTGATATCTTAATTTAGGCGAGAAGAAAATAGTCAACAGACTTTATTTTCTCTTATCTACAATATGCAAGGGTGTTCCAGTCATAGAAGGCACAGCCCCAAGACACACCTAGTAGGAGCTTATTATTATTATTTTTTTTTTTTTTTGAGACGGAGTCTCGCTCTGTCGCCCAGGCTGGAGTGCAGTGGCCGGATCTCAGCTCACTGCAAGCTCCGCCTCCCGGGTTTACGCCATTCTCCTGCCTCAGCCTCCCGAGTAGCTGGGACTACAGGCGCCCGCCACCACGCCCGGCTAGTTTTTTTTTTTTTTTTTTTTGTATTTTTTAGTAGAGACGGGGTTTCACTGTGTTAGCCAGGATGGTCTCGATCTCCTGACCTCATGATCCGCCCGTCTCGGCCTCCCAAAGTGCTGGGATTACAGGCTTGAGCCACCGCGCCCGGCCTGGAGCTTATTATTTTACTGTATAAATGTCTGCTAGGCCAGGCATGGTGGCTCACGCCTGTAATTCTAGCACTTTGGGAGGCCGAGGCTGGCAGATCACCTGAGGTCAAGAGTCTGAGACCAGCCTGGCCAACATGGTGAAACCCTGTTTCTACTAAAAATACAAAAAATTAGCCGAGCATGATGGTGGGAGCCTGTAATCCCAGCTACTCAGGAGGCTGAGGCAGGAGAATCACTTGAACCTGAGATGGGGAGGTAGCAGTGAGCCAAGATCGCACTACTGCACTCTAGCCTGGGTGACAGAGCAGGATTCTGTCTCAAAAAAACAAAACAAAACAAAATAAAATAAAATAAAATAAATCTGCCAATTGCCCAAGCTAAGATCAGGAAAACTCACTATCCCTATCATGCTAAGGGAGGAAATAAAAAACTAGTAAGACAATTAGGAATCAAATAGAAAGATAGTAGTCTTATTGTGTTAAATGGGACCTCCATTTCTGGGCAATATGCAGTCATAGGAACTGGATGTACTTTCACAGCTGAAACAACTAAAAATAGAGAAAATACATAAAATTTATATATATATAATATATAAAAATTTTTATAAAATTTATATACATATATAATATATAAAAATTTTTATAAAATTTATATATATATATATATATATAAAAATTTTTATAAAATTTATATACATATATAATATATAAAAATTTTTATAAAATTTAATTTTCAGACAATGGGCATCAGGTCATGAAGGACAGTGATTCCTGAATTAGAAAACAAAATAAGCCCTAGAATTGCCCCCAATTTACTGTCTGGAGAGTTTTCCTAAGCTACAGTGAAATTTCCAGGACCCCGGGCCTGGGCGTGGTGGCTCCTAGCACTTTGGGAGGCTGAGGTGGGTGGATCACGAGGTCAGGAGATGGAGACCATCCTCACTAACACAGTGAAACCCCGTCTCTACTAAAAATATAAAAAATTAGCCAGGCGTGGTGGCAGGCACCTGTGGTCCCAGCTACTCGGGAGGCTGAGGCAGGAGAATGGCGTGAACCTGGAAGGTGGACTTTGCAGTGAGCAGGAGATCGCACCACTGCACTCCAGCCTGGGCGACAGAGAGAGACTCCGTATAAAAAAAAATAAAGAAAGAAAGGAAATTACCAGAAATCCAGGTAGAACTGAAAGATGTCCCTCAGTTGAGAATATAGTTGGAAGTTTGGGCAGATCAATGTAAGTAGGCATCACAGGCCAAACAGTATATGTAGTGTTTGTGCCTGTTACCCTATGTAAATTTTGCCTCAACTGGATAAAAAAAAAAAAAATCTGAAAAAATGTAATGCTATATCTGAGTTATCAGTTATCTAGGGGATACTAAGATCATGACTATATAACAGTATTATCAATTAAAGCACTAAATTGAGTACTGTATTTAACCAGTAGGTACTGTGGACCTGTGGTATACTAGGTGTCATAATAGGTGATGAGCATCAAATGTGGAACAAGAGAAACTAGTCTCTGGATCACAAATCACATCATCAAGATACTACGGTGAGACTGAGGGTTATAAGTGTGAGAATGATGTAGAAAGAGAAAGTATGAGGTCCACTAATAATGCATTTTAGGTGAGCCTAGCCTAGTTTTGGGGTCAAGGAGGTCTTTTTGTAGTGATTTGTCTAAATCAGTACATGAAGGAGTTAATAAAAGTGAGCAATGAGGTTGGGAGAGTGCCCCAGTCAGGAATAAGTTCATGCATGAAGACCCATAGGCAAGAGAAAATACAGCATTTTAGAATTTTAAAAAATTAAATAAAATCAAATTTACAAGTTCATATTTTTAAAATAAAGATTATATGTCTGAAGCTGAAAGGCAAGGAGAAAGTGCCACAAAATGAGGTTTAATAACATATTGTTGGGAATGTTTTTATAGCAAATAACATTTAAAGTCTTTTTTTTAAAAGGGGCTCTTCCAGCTCCATCCATGTCCCAGCAAAGGATAGGATCTCATTCCTTTTTATGGCCGCATAGTATTCCATAGAGTATATGTACTACATTTTCTTTATCAAATGTATAATTGATGGGCATTTGAGTTGATTCCATGTGTTTGCTATTGTGAATAATGCTGCAGTGAACATATACGTGTACATATCTTTATAACAGAAGGACTAAGTGAGGGGTTGATCTGTGCAGCAAACCACCATGGCACACATTTACCTATGTAACAAACCTGCACATCCCGCACATGTACCCCAGAACTTAAAATGAAAGTTGATAACAAGTAGTTTTATCAAAAAAAGAAAAATTATGTTGGAATGAATTGTGGGTCTGCCACAAAGCAGACTGAAGCTTGATCTTCAAGGGTTTATATACCCTGTTTAGGATTTGTCTTCACCTTTAAGAGAAATAAAAAAGATATCAAAAAGCTTTATGCATGCGTCACATGCTTTTGGAAAGGTTACTATTGCAGGTGTTCAGAGAAATGATAAAGTGACTTGGGGTAGATGATCAGAGTAGTGGAAACAAATATAACTTGATGATTGAATAGATAGAAAAAGCACTTCCAAAGTATGAAGATTGATTGGATTTTAGGAGAAAACGAGATGGAGTATCAGGAAAGATTTTCATATTTTCATATTTTCTACACAAACATTTGAGTGCACTTTAATGCTGTGGATTTAGATGGGGGTCAGAGCTGGACGGAAAATAGATTTGATGGGTAAAAGATACAGACTTCTCAGTAATTGAGTTTAAGTGTCTGAGAAGCATCTACCTGTAAATGATTGGACAGACAGATATTTGGAATTGAAATGTAAAAGAAAATGTTAAACATTTATATATATATACCCGTCTTAAACAGTGTTACATGCCATGTATAAGAAGAGAGCCTCAGAAGGAGCCTCAAGAAATGCCAACAATGAAAAATTGATTAGGGAAACAAAATAAATGGAGAGAGACTTCATGGAGTGGAAGAAAACCAGGACAATGGAGTTCCACAGAATCCAAAAAAAAAAAGTGAGTTGAAAAGTGATCCAGCAGGCCAAAGACTTTCCATATGTAAAAAAAATGAATGGAAGATCATAGATCCAAAAGTGTACCTTAGAATTAGTGACATCTTAGTAGGAGAGATTTTTTGAATGGTGGTGATTTCTATTGTGTTATGATTTATCTCTGGAGGAGTGCAGAGAAGTAAACAAATGGAAATTTGAGGTAAAGGCACTTTTCAATACATTTGACTGTAAATTCAAGAAAAGAGTATAGAACGAAAAGGTGTGAATTTGGGGAATATATATATATATATATATATATGTGTGTGTATTTTTTCTCAGTTGAGAGGATTAAGTATGTGTAAATGTTAAGGATAGCCAGTAAGGAGGTCAAGGGACAGCCCAGGTGTGGGCATGGCAAGAGAAAGATATAAGAGAAGAGGGTGAGGGCAGAAGTAGGCTGACTTGCAAATATGGGCTATGAGTTCTCAGCATTCTTTTTGGCTTTTTTTTCTCTTTGAAGTGAGAAGTAATGTCATTATTCAAACAGGAGAGGAGGTGGAGGGTTGAAGAATGTAGGGGAGTTTTGAAATATTTATTTTAAAGAATGTGAGAAGCAACTAACTACAAGAGATAGCATTGCCAGAAAGTTTTGGAAACCTGGTTGATGTTGAACCATAAATTTATAGTGGCAGCTGGGTTTCACTATCCAGGTGCAAGCTCAGAAAAGGCAGTTAATTGGATTCATCCAGCACTTTAGGGTTTTGCCAGACAAGTGTGCTGAAAGGACAAAGTGACAACAAGGCTTTATAGATTTTTCAGACCACGGTGAAATAATGCAGCATTCATGATCATTCTGAAATGAGGAAAGGGTGGTATGATAATGATTGTATTTAATTCACAAAGTTCCCAAATTTTGTATAGTTGATATATATCATTTCGTTTAAGTGAAGCACATCAATTAATTAACTTTCAATAGTTTGGAAGTTATAAGTAACCTAAAACAACAGGCAACATATATCAAACATTATGATTATACAAGCCCATAGAACTGTGAATCTGTAAATATCATCCATAGTCATACCACATCCCTCATTCTCACTTATAGCAAAGATTTGATCACTTCCTTGGAGCACATGTGAAGGTTGTGCTGCACTGCCTTTCCTGTCTGAGTCATATACTTGCAGCTTGTCCTAGCCATCATTTTCATATACAGCTCATCATCCATCTTCAGGCTGTCCTCAAGGTAGCTTCAGTGGTCTGTTTAGCTTTTCCTTCCCTCCTTTTAGCCTGACAAACATTCATCAGTGAGAAAAACAGACACAGCATTCTTCTCAAAAAGTTGTCATCAGCTCCTCTCAACACTGCCTCTGTTTCCACATCCTAACTGTATTGAACTGTGTTCTATTTCTATCTTCATAGATTGCATATGCCAGTTAATGATTGCTACTTCCATGTACTCAAAGTCTCTGATTTCTCCAAAGACATTAGAAATGCAATTCATTTTATGTCAGTAACCCTCTTGTTTTTCTATACTTCTATATCTTCCTATTTATAACCAGGAAAAAATTATTTTCCTCTTCTCATCAGAATTAGAGCTCCAGCAGTCTCTCTGACAGTTTCCTGATTTCTAATTTTCTCTATTTCCATTTTTATATAATAATTTTATTCCATAAATTCAATTGTTTCTATAATTTTAAATTTGTCTTTGCTTATTTCTTAGTACTTATTAATAGTTGAACAAGTTTATTTCAAAAAAGATAGTTTGTATCTATAATACTGAGAACTAAGGAAACCTTTCTTTAAGTCAACAGTTGGTCAGGCATGGTGACTCATGCTTGTAATTCTAGCACTTTGGGAGACTGAGGAGGGTGGATTCCCTGAGTTCAGGAGTTCACAGACCAGCCTGGGCAAATTGATGAAACCCTGTCTCTACTAAAATACAAAAAATTAGCTGGGCACAGCAGCATGCACCTATAATCCCAGTTACTTGGGAGGCTGAGGAAGGAGAATTACTTGAACCCGGGAGGCGGAGGTTGCAGTGAACTGAGATTGCACCATTGCACTCTTGCCTGGGTGATAGAGTGAGACTCCATCTCAAAAAAAAAAAAAAAAAAAACTGTAAAGAAGTTAAGTTTATGTATTTATTTACATATTTTTTTAAAAAACAAAGCAAATGACTGTCACCCACATGTCTAACAGCAAACAGCAAAGAGAGTGGAACAATTCAAAATAAAATTTTATTTATGCAAGTGAAAAGAGGCATAATAAAAGAAATTTAAATATGCTTTTAAAATTAATTTCCAGGGGGGCAGAGCAAGATGGCCGAATAGGAATAGCTCCAGTCTCCAGCTCCCAGTGCCAGCGACACAGAAGATGGGTGATTTCTGCATTTTCAACTGAGGTACTGGGTTCATCTCACTAGGGAGTGTCAGACAATCCATGCTGGTCAGCTGCTACAGACTGACCAGCAGGAGGTGAAGCAGGGCGAGGCATCACCTCACCTGGGAAGCACAAGGGGGAAGGGAATCCCTTTTCCTAGCCAGGGAAACTGAGACACACAACATCTGGAAAATCGGGTAACTCCCACCCCAATACTGCGCTGTACCAAGGGTCTTAGCAAATGGCACACCAGGAGATTATATCCCACTGCTGGCCGGGAGGGTCCCAGGCCCTCAGAGCCTCCTTCATTGCTAGCACAGCAGTCTGCCCTGCAATCTAACTGCAAGGCAGCAGAGAGGCTGGGGGAGGGGCGCCTGCCATTGCTGAAGCTTAAGTAGGTAAACAAAGCCCCTGGGAAGCTCGAACTGGGTGGAACCCAGAGCTGCTCAAGGAGGCCTGCCTGTTTCTGTAGACTCCACCTCTGGGGACATGGCACAGCTAAACAAACAAACAAAAAAAAGCAGCAGAAACCTCTGCAGATGCAAACGACCCTGTCTGACAGCTTTGAAGAGAGCAGTGGATCTCCCAACATGGAGGTTGAGATCTGAGAATGGACAGACTGCCTGCTCAAGTGGGTCCCTGACCCTTGAGTAGCCTAACTGGGAGATATCCCCCACTAGGAGCAGACCAACACCCCACACCTCACACAGTGGGGTACACCCCTGAGACGAAGCTTCCAAAGCAATAATCAGACAGGTACACTCTCTGTACAGCAATATTCTATCTTCTGCAGCATCTGCTGCTGATACCCAGGCAAACAGGGTCTGGAGTGGACCTCAAGCAATCTCCAACAGACCTACAGCTGAGGGTCCCGACTGTTAGAAGGAAAACTAACAAACAGGAACGACACCCACACCAAAACCCCATCAGTACGTTACCATCATCAAATACCAAAGGCAGATAAAACCACAAAGATGGGGAAAAAGTAGGGCAGAAAAGCTGGAAACTCAAAAAATAAGAGCACGTCTCCCCCTCCAAAGGAACGCAGCTCATCACCAGCAACGGATCAAAGCTGGATGGAGAATGACTTTGACAAGTTGAGAGAAGAAGGCTTCAGTCCATCAAAGTTCTCAGAGCTAAAAGAGGAATTACGTACCCAGCACAAACAAACTAAAAATCTTGAAAAAAGAACAGAAGAATGGATAACTAGAATAACCAATGCAAAGAAAGCCATAAACGAACTGACAGAGATAAAAAATGAAACGAGAAATACGAGACAAATGCACAAGCTTCAGTAACCGACTTGATCAACTGGAAGAAAGAGTATCAGCAATTGAGGATCAAATGAATGAAATGAAGCGAGAAGAGAAATCTAAAAAAAGAGGAAAAAGAAATGAACAAAGCCTTCAAGAAGTATGGGATTATGTGAAAAGACCAAATCTACGTCTGATTGGGGTGTCTGAAAGTGAGGGGGAAAATGGAACCAAGTTGGAAAACACTCTTTAGAATATCATCCAGGAGAACTTCCCCAACCTAGTACAGCAGGCCAATATTCAAATTCAGGAAATACAGAGAACACCACAAAGATACTCCTCGAGAAGAGCAAATCCAAGACACATAATTGTCAGATTCACCAAAGTTGAAATGAAGGAAAAACTGGTAAGGGCAGCCAGAGAGAAAGGGTGGGTTACCCACAAAGGGAAGCCCATCAGACTAACAGCAGATCTCTCGGCAGAAACTCTACAAGCCAGAAGAGAGTGGGGGCCAGTATTCAACATTCTTAAAGAAAAGAATTTTCCACCCAGAATTTCATATCTAGCCAAACTAAGTTTCATAACTGAAGGAGAAATAAAATCCTTTACTGATAAGCAAATGCTTAGAGATGTTGTCACCACCAGGCCTGCCTTACAAGAGACCCTAAGGGAAGCACTAAACATGGAAAGGAACAACCGGTACCAACCATTGCAAAAACATGCTAAAATGTAAAGACCATCGATGCTAGGAAGAAACTGCATCAACTAGCGAGCAAAATAACCAGTTAATATCATAATGACAAGATCAAGTTCACACAACAATATTAACCTTAAATGTAAATGGACTAAATGGTCCAATTAAAAGACATAGACTGGCAAACTGGATAAAGTGTCAAGACCCATCAGTTTGCTGTATTCAGAAGATGCATCTCACATGCAGAGACACACATAAGCTCAAAATAAAGGGATGGAGGAAGATCTACCAAGCGAATGGAGAACAAAAAAAAAGCAGGGGTTGCAATCTTAGTCTTTGATAAAACAGACTTTAAATCATCAAAGATCAAAAGAGACAAAGAAGGCCATTACATAATGGTAAAGGGATCAATTCAACAGGAAGAGCTAACTATCCTAAATATATATGCACCCAATACAGGAGCACCCAGATTCATAAAGCAAATCCTTAGAGACTTACAAAGAAACTTAGACTCCCATACAATAATAATGGGAGACTTCAACACCCCACTGTCAACATTAGACAGATCAACGAGACAGAAAGTTAACAAGGATATCCACGAATTGAACTCATCTCTGCACCAAGCGGACCTAATAGACGTCTACAGAACTCTCCACCCCAAATCAACAGAATATACATTCTTCTCAGCACCACATTGCACTTACACCAAAATTGACCACATAATTGTAACAAGAAATTATAACAAACTGTCTCTCAGACCACAGTGCAATCAAACTAGAACTCAGGACTGAGAAACTCAATCAAAACCACTCAACTACATGGAAACTGAACAACGTGCTCCTGAATGACTACTGGGTACATAACGAAATGAAGGCAGAAATAAAGATGTTCTTTGAAACCAATGAGAGCAAAGATACAACATACCAGAAACTCTGGGACACATTTAAAGCACTGTGTAGAGGGAAATTTATAGCACTAAATGCCCACAAGAGAAAGCTGGAAGATCTAAAACTGACATTGTAACATCACATTTAAAAGAACTAGAGAAGCAAGAGCAAACATATTCAAAAGCTAGCAGAAGGCAAGAAATAATTAAGATCAGAGCAGAAATGAAGGAGATAGAGACACAAAAAACCTTCCAAAAAATCAATGAACCCAGGAGTTGGTTTTTTGAAAAGATCAACAAAATTCATATACCGCTAGCAAGACTAATAAAGAAGAAAAGAGAGAAGAATCAAATAAATGCAATAAAAAATGATAAAGGGGATATCACCACTGACCCCACAGAAATACAAACTACCATCAGAGAATACTATAAACAATAAACACCTCTATGCAAATAAACTAGAAAATCTAGAAGAAATGGATAATTTCCTGGACATTTGCACTCTCCCAAGACTAAACCAGGAAGAAGTTGAATCCCTGAATAGACCAATAGCAGGCTCTGAAGTTGAGGCAATAATTAATAGCCTACCAACCAAAAAAAGTCCAGGACCAGATGGATTCACAGCTGAATTCTACCAGAGATATAAGGAGGAGCTGGTACCATTCCTTCTGAAACTATTCCAATCAATAGAAAAAGAGGAAATCTTCCCTCACTCATTTTATGAGGCCAACATCATCCTGATACCAAAGCCTGGCAGAGACACAACAAAAAAATCGAATTTTAGACCAATATCCCTGATGAACATCGATGCAAAAATCCTCAAAAAAATACTGGCAAACCGAATCCAGCAGCACATCCAAAAGCTTATCCACCATGATCAAGTGGGCTTCATCCCTGGGATGCAAGGCTGGTTCAACATACACAAATCAATAAATGTAATTCAGCATATAAACAAAACCAAAGACAAAATCACATGATTATCTCAATAGGTGCAGATAAGGCATTTGACAAAATTCAGCAGCCCTTCATGGTAAAAATTCTCAATAAATTCGGTATTGATGGAACGTATCTCAAAATAATAAGAGCTCTTTATGACAAACCCACAGCCAATATCATACTGAATGGGCAAAAACTGGAAGCATTCCCTTTGAAAAGGGGTACAAGACAGAGATGCCTTCTCTCACCACTCCTATTCAACATAGTGTTGGAAGTGCTGGCTAGGGCAGTCAGGGAAGAGAAAGAAATATAGGGTATTCAGTTAGGAAAATAAGAAGTTAAATTGTCCCTGTTTGCAGATGACATGATTGTATATTTAGAAAACCCCATCATCTCAACCCAAAATCTCCTTAAGCTGATAAGCAACTTCAGCGAAGTCTCAGGATACAAAATTAATGTGCAAAAATCACAAGCATTCTTATACACCAGTAACAGACAAACAGAGAGCCAAATCATGAATGAACTCCCATTCACAATAGCTTCAAAGCAAAAAAAATACCTAGGAATTCAACTTACAAGGACCTCTTCAAGGAAAACTACAAACCACTGCTCAGTGAAATAAAAGAGGACACAAACAAATGGAAGAACATACCATGCTTATGGATAGGAAGAATCAATATCGTGAAAATGACCATACTGCCCAAGGTAATTTATAGATTCAATGCCATCCCCATCAGCTACCAATGAGTTTCTTCACAGAATTGGAAAAAACTGCTTTAAAGTTCATATGGAACCAAAAAAGAGCCTGCATTTCCAAGACAATCCTAAGTCAAAAGAACAAAGCTGGAAGCATCACGCTACCTGACTTCAAACTATACTACAAGGCTACAGTAACCAAAGCAGCATGGTACTGGTACCAAACAGAGATATAGACCAATGGAACAGAACAGAGTCCTCAGAAATAATACCACACATCTACAACCATCTGATCTTTGACAAACCTGACAAAAACAAGAAATGGGGAAAGGATTCCCTATTTAATAAATGGTGCTGGGAAAATTGACTAGCCATAAGTAGAAAGCTGAAACTGGATCCTTTCCTTACTCCTTAAACGAAAATTAATTCAAGATGGATTAGAGACTTAAATGTTAGACCTAATACCGTAAAAACCCTAGAAGAAAACCTAGGTAATACCATTCAGGACATAGACATGGGCAAGGACTTCATGTCTAAAACACCAAAAGCAATGGCAACAAAACTCAAAATTGACAAATGGGATCTAATTAAACTAAAGAGCTTCTGCACAGCAAAAGAAACTACCCTCAGAGTGAACAGGCTACCTACAGAATGGGAGAAAATTTTTGCAATCTACTCATTTGACAAAGGGCTAATATCCAGAAACTACAAAGAACTCAAACAAATTTACAAGAAAAAAACAAACAACCCCATCAAAAAGTGGGCAAGGGATACGAACAGACATTTCTCAAAAGAAGACATGCATACAGCCAACAGACACATGAAAAAATGCTCATCATCACTGCCCATCAGAGAAATGCAAATCAAAACCACAATGAGATACCATCTCACACTAGTTAAAATGGCGATCATTAAAAAGTCAGGAAACAACAGGTGCTGGAGAGCGTGTGGAGAAATAGAAACACTTTTACACTGTTGGTGGGATTGTAAACTAGTTCAACCATTATAGAAAACAGTATGGCGATTCCTCAAGGATCTAGAACTTGATGTACCATATGACCCAGCCATCCCACTACTGGGTATATACCCAAAGGATTATAAATCATGCTGCTATAAAGACACATGCACACGTATGTTTATTGTGGCACTGTTCACAATAGCAAAGACTTGGAATCAACCCAAATGTCCATCAGTGACAGACTGGATTAAGGAAACGTGGCACATATACACCATGGAATATTATGCAGCCATAAAAAAGGATGAGTTTGTGTCCCTTGTAGGGACATGGATGGAGCTGGAAACCATCATTCTCAGCAAAGTATCACAGGAACAGAAAACCAAACACCACATGTTCTCACTGATGGGTGGGAACTGAACAATGAGATCACTTGGACTCGGGAAGGGGAACATCACACACCGGGGCCTATTATGGGGAGGGTCGGGGGGGAGGGATTGCACTGGGAGTTATACCTGATGTGAAGGATGAGTTGATGGGTGCTGACGAGTTGGTGGGTGCAGCTCACCAACATGGTACAAGTATACATATGTAATAAACCTGCACGTTATGCACATGTACCCTAGAACTTAAAGTATAATAATAATTAAAATTTAATTAATTAATTAATTAGTGTATTAAAAAATTAATTTCCATATTGCCAATATTTCAGAATGATCATGACTGTAATTCTCTCTTCTGTTTTTCAGAAGTGTTTCATGATTCAGACCATAATTTTCAAGATTACATAGTTTTCTCTTATATCCATATGACATATATAGCCATCTATTTAGAACATTTATATTTTCCTAATTAACTTTGCTATTTTAAATAATATAATGTGCATACTTATACTTTATTATTTTCATAGACCTGAGATAATTTTATTAGGGTGAATTTCTAAAAATAAAATGGCAAGGTTAAGTGACATGCACATTAAAAGTATTGTGACCTAACTTACCAATTAACCTCTGAAAAACATTTCCAGTTTTATTGCCATAAGCAGTACATAAGTTCACTGAAGAATTAATAAACAAAATATTCATTTTTACCAAGCACGATGATGATCACTATTAGGGAAACTCAGGAGGAATAAAAAACCATGAAGAATGAGTCTAATCCATTTCTACAATTATCCTTATCTGAAAATCTTTCTCCCGATTCTCTTTTCTTTTAAAAGCTACAAAGGGAATGTGGCATATTTTGTTGTTGATGTTGATAATTATATCATTTATAGCATAAAAATGTTTTATATCTAAAATGAGAAAGGATTTTATCTTTCACAGTCCATTTTCTTTGTTTTCAGCTTTGACTACTCTTTTCTACCTGATAGAGTTTTTAATGTTTGTTTCTTTTCTCTTCCCTTTTTTCTTCCTTAGGCCATTTGTAAATTGATGTAAGTGTGAAGACATTTCAGGAAATATGTTATTTGTTTTCAGGAAGCAACAGATAGACATGTTTGGTGTGTGTCTGAACAAGGATTTAGACAACAGCAGAAATAGTCTTAGCAGTTGTGTGGTATGAGCATTATCTGGATCATTAGCATTATTTGTTGAGATAAGAATAAAAGTACCTACCAGTAAGCATCTAATATTTTTAAATCAATAGTTGGCTGGGCGTGGTGGCTCATGCCTGTAATTCTCGCAATTTGGGAGGCCGAGGCGGGTAGATTCCCTGAGCTCAGGAGTTTGCAGACCAGCCTGGGCAAATCGATGAAAGTGTCATATATTTACTACTATGTTCACATGCAAACCAGACAACGTCAGTACAGACGGAACGAGAAGATGTATTTTATCCAAATCTCTTACCTGTGGACAATTTCAACCTTGCAAATTAAATTAACATTTTAAGGGCTGCTAAAGAAGGATGTTTTACAGTTTCTCTCAGGAGTTTTATTAGAAACTTTTCTCCTACAATTAAACCAAAGTCACTGTCTATTGAGATTTCTTAAGTATCTTTCCATTTTATTTTGCTCTGCATTTGAAATAATGCATTCTCTACTCTTAAGGTTTTCTCTCATTTAAACTGTTCCATTTGAAAAATCTATTTTAAAGTGCACAAACATGAGAAGCATTTCCCCCCTCTACAAAGAATAACATGAGTTAAAATATGATCTTTTGTTTCTTTATAACAAAAGCTATTTAGTACCTCTTTTGAATGAAATTTTACTTGTTATTTCTCATGTTCAATTTCCTCTACAACTCGAAGTAGTTATTTAAGTTTGAATACTTTACTTGAATGTTTAATTATAATTCAAAGCTAATGGATATGAAATATGCTTGCCTTGGTGAATGTACAAATAAATATATCTAGAAGTATTTCATATGCAGAACAGAATATTAATTTATTATAAAACATTGTCATGTTGTATTAAAACAATATAGGAACAAATAAGACTGTACTAGAGGAATGCATCAGTTAGATGTTTAATTAAAATTAAAATTTAAATTTAGATATATTTACTTTAATATTTATATTTGTATATTCTTGCTCTGTATTACAGAGGTTGAATAAAACATACTTTGTCTGTAACAAACTACTGTGATGAGTCATTTGGAACCTAAAATGACAGTTTTAATTTAGCTTTCTTTGGAAATCTGAAAATAGTTTTAGGCACTGTTAATAACTCTGTGTCAGAAAACTATTTACTTCCAAATGATTCTTCTGGGCATAAACACTCATAACAACAATTTTTGAAAAGTTTTATTCAGTTATTTTGTAGTATTAGTTTGCTGAAAAGCTACCAAATATTTGCCAGTAAAGAAACATTGAATATTACCATTGTCTTACAAATAATATTTTAGTATTATGGATTTAATTGGTTCAAAATGAAGAAAACAAGAGGCGTAACACTTGATGATGTGAAGGCTGATTATTGTTATTCATAGTCTCCCTACCACTTATTTATCTTTTGTGTTAAAGTTACTGGGATACACAAAAATGAAAAAAAGAACCCTCAAAATTAGTATTGGCTCTTTTTTTTTGTATATAGTAATGAATACAATTAAAACTCTTTATAAAAGTAAGAAAATAGGATTTAATTTTGAAGTCCTTTCTTCTATTTTCACTTTTTATTACTACAGTTGATTGAGAGCTGATTGTACATCTCCTATAATTTACTAACATAAAATTGTCACACAATCTCTAAATTATCACATCCTGTCTACTACTTGTACTCTGTAACTCTCTGTGATGATATCAGGTGTCATCTCTTTCTCTTATTTTCAGTCTTTCTGACTAAAACCTACCTTAGTATATAATGTACACAGTTTCTTACCACGGGCAAAGCTAGTGTTCTTAGTGAATATGTCTTTTGAAAAATGTCAAAATTTTGATGGGGTAGAAAATGCTTAATGCTTTTTCCCATGCTGTCAAAATGGTGACATTTGACAGTGTGGGATACTGTTTAATGTTATTCCTGGCAAGTGTTCATAATTCCCGTCTATAAAAATTCTTCATTTGTTTTTCTATAACCCCATTTTTTATCCCACAAAATTTAACTCTAACAGGCCAGGAGTAATAGTTTTGAATCTAAGGTACTAAACAGTGTAACTCTGGGCCACTTGTTCTGAAACTCCATAGTTATAGGACATTTATGAACTAATGAGACAGGAGGATGCAAAAAATGATCATTCAGTGGCATTTTATTGCATAATAGCTAATATAATTGGGTTGTAATTATCAATAGCGCAAGCCTATGGAATAATTCTGCAATTGTGTAAGATTATTATTCTCTTTTCAGAGGAATTTATCCAAGGAAAAATGTCTAGAGGATAATAGTACTTATCTAAGCAACTTATCCTGAATGTTAAAATGAGTGTGTGTGGCTAAAGAGACTGGCGAAAAGAGATGCAAGTTGCCACAAGTCATTTTTTGAATGAGGTAGAATATAAAGTTTTCCACAATTTTAAACAGTCATAAAGTTATAGCAGTCATAAAGTTATAAAGATCTGAAACAAACGATGGTAAAATAGATGGTTTGCAATTGTCGTTCTGTAAGATGAAGCAGTCCAAAATGACAAATATTTGATTTTGATATGGTTTGTTGTTTTGTTCATGTCCTCACCAAGTTTTAAAAAGCCAGGGAAAACTTTCTATGCTGAGTAAAATAAATTTTGATCTTCTAAATACGGAGAATTGTATCTTAGAGAAAAACTTTTTCCTATTGCATAGTTGGACAGAGCTTTCCAGGTTCTGTAGAAGTACAAGGACTACTGCAGGGTCCAGTAATGATTAGGTGTGGATATGAGCCATCGGCCTCAGCTAAATTCTAGCAGCTCTATAAGAAAAGAGGATGTGAACAATACCAAATTGTGTTCTATTTAAAAATTGTTGAAAGACACTAATCCAAGGCACTTTGTTAATTAACTACTAAAAGAAAAAATATAGGCTGGGCATGGTGGTGACTCACACCTGTAATCCTAGCTCTTCGGGAGGCCGAGGTAGGTGGATCACCTAAGGTCAGGAGTTCAAGACCAGCCTGGCCAACATGGCGTAACCCTGGTTCTACCAAAAATACAAAAAGTAACTGGGTATTGTGGCATATGCATGTAATCCTAGCTACTTGGGAGGCTGAGGCAGGAGAATCACTTGAACCCAGGAGGCAGAAGTTGCAGTGAGCCGAGATCATGCCACTGCACCCTAGCCTGGGCGACAGAGCGAGACTCCATCTCAAAAAACAAAACAAAACAAAACAGAACAGAAAAATAATTGTGCATCCCAATATTCTATATAATACAATAGACATCATTGAATGACCAACCCATCTCCCAGGACTGTGTAGCATAATGGAAGAGAAAACTGGTAGCTAATGAATGTGATAAATGGATTTTGAAAATTAAAGAGTTTTTGGAAGCCCAGATGTAATTAATTTTGCCTTGGGAGAAAGGAGAGGAAATAACACTAACTTGATGTATCAAGAGTGAAAAGTAATATATTTCAGTTAACTTTGATGTTGCAGGGAGGGGAACAATAGAACCAAAATGAAGGATGATGATTATTATTGGTGAAATTACTGTAAATATATTATATTATATATTATAACAAATATACCTATATTAATCCTACATATTAATAACAATGATTATTATATTTTATTATATTAATGGACCACTTAAGTACCAGTACTATGCTGCAATGTATTTTACATGTGTTATGCATCTAGCCTTCAACCAATCCTGTGTGATAGGCACTATAATTATCTTCATTTTAATGATGAAAAATTGAGTTGCAAAGAATTATAATACTTTCCCAAGGTCACATAGTGGTAAGGAATGGAGCCAAGATAGAAATGTGGACAGCCAATTTCAGCCTTTATAATCTGAATATACCACATCAATAGAATAACAATTTGAGATAATATAATATTAATATGTTAATGAAATATTTATCAGTCACCTCCTATAATCCTGGTATGGTGCTAGGCAATGGCAATACAAATAAAATATCTGTTCTTAAAAATGTATGCATTCACGTGAAAGGAAGGCAATAAAAAAGAAGTTTAAAAAGTATGCATTCTACCTAACATATATGAATAGGCAATTATATTAAAATATAGTAAGTAATAATAGCTAATATTTATACAGCCTTTACTACTCAAAGTGCTTTGCTTATATTTAGTTAATTCTCATAACATTTCTATGTCAGAAGAACTATTACAACACCATCTTTCCACTTCAGGAAACTAAGACCCAGTGACATTAAGTGACCTGACTATGGTCACAGTTGGTAAATAGTGGAGACTTACTAGAAACCCAGGCAAGCTGGATGTGAAGTCATTGGTCATCGTGATAAGGAGCGACCCGTTCTTTTTCCTTTTCTTTCTTTCCTTTTTTTTTTTTTTTTGAGATGGTGTCTCACTCTGTGACCCAGGCTGGAGTGCAGTGGCGCAATCTCAGCTCACTGCATGCTCCGCCTCCCGGGTTTACGCCATTCTTCTGCCTCAGCCTCCCAAGTAGCTGGGACTGTAGGTGCCTGCCACCACGCCCGGCTAATTTTTTTGTATTTTTTAGTAGAGACGGAGTTTCACCGTGTTAGCCAAGATGGTCTCAATCTTCTGACCTCGTGAGCCGCTCGCCTCGGCCACCCAAAGTGCTGGGATTACAGGCTTGAGCCACGGCGCCCGGCCAAGGAGGGAGCAGTTCTATGACAGCATCCTCAAATCGAGAAACTAAAAAAGTCTTAAAATCAAGAAGTTGCCTTCAGCTTGGAGAGGAAGAAAACTGTAAAAAGTTTTGCTTGAAGCCTAGTAATAATAAAAGACGGAAAACAGAAGAGAGAAGGAAGAAGGAGAGAGAAGAGGAGGGAAAAGGAGGAGGAAGGGGACTAGGAGGAAGACAAATTCCTAGTGCACAACTTTCTCAAACCCATCACAGAGTTCTGGGGTCATCAAATAATTAACTAGCCCCAACTCTAAGGAGATACAAGATCCTACGGGGAGAATCTAGACATAAGCACTGAGTTACCTGTGAAAGACACAGCCGGACACCAGTAACAGGAGCTCAGGTAAACTGTGTAGCAAATCGGTGGAGGACAACCAGCTGTGAAATGAAAGACATGGAGGAGATCCTGATGATTGCAAATATGGGTGATGTGATTTCTTTTCCATGGCCTCTTCCAGCTTCCATGAACCCTACTGCAAATAATAACAGCAACAGTAATATCCATGTATGTTAATAAAATAAATACATGAATTAAATATAATGTTATACATTACCAACATATTGTTAATATATTATGTTTTATGTATGTGTCTATGAAGACAAGAGCATACTGAGAAACTCTCTTTTCTAATGCAGTGTTTGGTGAGGGGAACAGCTTCTGTGAAGAGATTAGGGAAACTGTCAAGAAGTTTCCCTTGGGATTAGTCACCACTATCTCCACTCTCACTTGTGGAACAAAAGCCTTAATCTATGGAGGTAAGGGCTACAGATACTTTTACCTTTTAGGATATGAAAGAAATCCCATTGCAGCAGGGATTGCATTAGTACTGAGAATATCAACCCTCAAAACCAAGGAAAATGGTTCCTGCCTACAACAGGGACATGATAAAAACAACAGAGAATGCACTGTCCAACCCCACACTCATCTTCAAGCTGAAAATCACCTAGTACAAAATACCTTGCCAAAAATCTCTCTGGTATGTAGCACAAAGAAAGACCTCAAGCTAACAGTACAGCAGACACTTGAGAAAAAAAAAAAAAAAAATTAGGCAGACCAGATCCTACCATACCTAGTGTAGCTAAATGAATTTAAAACTTGTGGTATAATGAGGATAAACATAGTAACAACTTCAACTCCTAATTAAATTAATTCTAACCTCTCACACTAAAGGCCTAGTAGAAGATAAAAAGTGCCCATTTCCAGTCATAAAAATTGTTTGCCTCAATCTCTGCCATTCTATACAAGATGTTGATCTTTCAACAACAACAACAAAAAAAAAACAATGACAAAGCACTCTAAAACAATCTCAAGAGACAAAACAATTATCAAAACTAGGGTCAGATATGACAAACATATTAGAACTAATTTATAGGGAACTTTAAATAACTATGATTAATATGTTGAAGGTTTTAAAGGGAATGTGGGCAACTTGAAAGATCATATAGGCAATTTCAGCAGAGAGAAGCGAACTATATAAAATAAATGATAAGACTGGAAATGAAAATCATAATAACAGAGATCAGAGATGAAGGATACATTTGAAGACATCATTTGACTCAGTGGAGGAAAGTCAACGAAATGAAGTCTGTAGAAATTATACGAACAGAAGCATACTGAGAGAGAGAGAAAAAAGACAGAGGTGGAGGAAGTAGATCCAAAGCTTCTGGGACAATATCAAATGATGTCTCATATGTAAAATTGGAATCCCGGTATGACGGAAAAAATGTGGAAGATTAAATACTTGAAGAAACAATGAGAATTTTCCAAAAATAATGACAAATCCTAATATAGACGTGTCTATGCAAATATAGATCCCAGAACACAGAAAGCCAAAAAAGGATTTAAACTTATCTCTGCATATTATACTCAAACCAAAATTTAAAAAAACAAAAAGAAACAAAGAAAAAGACATATTACATTGAAGAAACAAATAATTACCATAGAATTATCTGTTTTATTTTGTTTTTCTTGAGACAGAGTCTCGCTCTGCCACCGAAGCTGGAGTGCAGTGGTGCAATCTCAGTTCACCACAACCTCTACCTCCTGGGCTGAGGTAATTATCCTGCCTCAGTCTCCCAAATAGCTGAGATTACAGGCGTGCACCACCACGCCAGGCTCATTTTGTATATTTAGTGGAGATGGGGTTTCACCATGTTTGCCAGGCTGGTCTCAGACTACTGACTTCAGGCATTCCACCCACCTTGGCCTCCCAAAGTGCTGAGATTATAGGCATGAGCCATTGCTCCCAGACTAGAATTATCTTTAGCAAACACATTCTGCAAAAGAAGATATATAGACAACATATACACCCATGAAGAACTACGTATCATTAGACATTGTGGACATGGAATTAAAAGCCACACTTACAGGAATGAATAGGAAATAAACAATTACAAGCGCTAGAGAGGATGTGGTCCAACTAGAGTTTTTATACACTGCTCATGAGAATGCAAAATGGGACTGCCCCTCTAAAAAAACAGCTTGTCTGTTTCTTTAAAGTTAAACACACATTTACCATATTTTCTAAGAATTTTACTTAAAGATATTTACACAGTAAAGTCAAGACATATATTCACATAAAAAGTTGTACACATCTGTGTGACCACTTTATTGATTATTGCCAACAAAGAGAAATACCCTAGATTTCATTCATGGAGGGGATGGGTGGTGGGTAAATAGATAAACAAACCATGTTATGTCCATGCCATGGAATACCACTCATTCATAAAAAAGAACAGACTATTGTTTAATATGACAACATAAATGATTCTTAAATGCATTTTGCTAAGTGAAAAGACTCAAGCATAATGGGTATGTATTATGAGATTCCACCTGCATGGCATTCTGGAAAAGCAAAAATAGTAGAATGGAAATCAGATCAAAGTTTGTGTTGCAGAGGTATAGAGTGGAGGAGGGGTTGTCTACAAAGAGTTAGCATGGGGAAAACTTTGGATTTCTGGAACTGTTCTGTATATTACTGTTGTGCTCTATACATGTCTCTAACATATGTCACATCTCTGAGAGTTGAATATCATGGGTTTGAGGGTATAGAGATTTTTAAAAATCAGCAAGGATGTTAGGGGAATGCAAGAGAGAATGTGGATTGGGACAAAATAATCTACTTGTATTACAAATGAATTACAGAACCATAGTGAAGAAGGTGTGTGGGAGGATAGAGCTGACCTACTTAACTTTGGAACACATTTGTTTTGTGTGGATTCTTCAAGGCTAAAGACAAAAAGAACTGTAAATAAATATTCTATTTGCTTTTTCTCCTCAAAGACTTCTATGCATAAATAATTTTGAAGATACTTGAATAGCAACCACAAGGTGATAGGGAATAGAGGGTTTGAGAGTGTGGGTTTTGTTGGGTTTCGTTTATCTATTAGTTTTTAAACGGTGGGTCATGTCCGTTTTTAGAGAACCAGTATAAAAAAGGTCTCAGATAGGAAAAGAGGGGAACTGAGAGCTAAGAAGTCCCAGAGCAGTGAAGGGAAAACAAGCAAGAAATTTAGTTCCAAGGCTGGTCTTGAACAGAACTAGAAGTTTGTCATACTCTAAAGCTGTGACACAATGAAAGTAAGTGTGAGAGAGAAGGCAAAATGCTTCAAGAGGCAAAAACCAGGAAGCTCATGCATATTGATCTCAATTGACTCAATAAAATAGTGAAGAAACATTTCTGAGAATGAAGGGAGTGATGAACTAGGAGCAGTCCAGTATAGCACAATCTTCATTGAAAAATATATATATATCCCATGAGAGAAGACTAAATAGTTTTCTCTTGAATATTCTGGAAAAGTGAATGCATTTAATTTTAAGATCTTTGAAAGTATTTGCCCACAAGAGCAAAAACCAAGACCTTTTCATTGTTTAACAGAAACAAAAATTTAATCTATTCAGTGACTTTGGCTTGCGTGACTTTTTTTTTTTTTTTTTTTTATATAGGAAGGAAAGATTCTTTATTTATTTATTTATTTATTTATTATACTTTAAGTTCTAGGGTACATGTGCATAACGTTTATATCATGTATAACTCCCCAATGCAATCCCTCCCTCCTCCCCCCTCCCCATGATAGGCCCCAGTGTGTGATGCTCCCCTTCCCGAGTCCAAGTGATCTCATTGTTCAGTTCCCACCTATGAGTGAGAACATGCGGTGTTTGGTTTTCTCTTCTTGTGATAGTTTGCTAAGAATGATGGTTTCCAGGTGCATCCATGTCCCTACAAAGGACGCAAACTCATCCTTTTTGATGGCTGCATAGTATTCCATGGTGTATATGTGCCACATTTTCTTAATCCAGTCTGTCACAGATGGACATTTGGGTTGATTCCAAGTCTTTGCTATTGTGAATAGTGCCGCAATAAACATGCGTGTGCATGTGTCTTTGTAGTAGAGTAATTTATAATCCTTTGGGTATATACCCAGTAGTGGGATGGCTGGGTCATATGGTACATCTAGTTCTAGATCCTTGAGGAATTGCCATACTGATTTCCATAATGGTTGAACTAGTTTACAATCCCACCAACAGTGTAAAAGTGTTCCTATTTCTCCACATCCTCTCCAACACCTGTTGTTTCCTGACTTCTTAATGATTGCCATTCTAACTGGTGTGGGATGGTATCTCATTGTGGTTTTGATTTGCATTTCTCTGATGGCGAGTGATGATGAGCATTTTTTCATGTGTCTGTTGGCTGTATGGATGTCTTCTTTTGAGAAATGTCTGTTCATATCCTTTCCCCACTTTTTGATGGGGTTGTTTGTTTTTTTCTTGTATATTTGTTTGAGTTCTTTGTAGATTCTGGATATTAGCCCTTTGTCAGATGAGTAGGTTGCAAAAATTTTCTCCCGACATTTTTAACACAAGTGTTTAAATGGGCTTTGAATTTTAAACACAAAGAAGCAACACTGGAATATGTATGCCTGCCATGCTGGGAAACGTGAAATAAAACAGGGCATCAGCTAAGTCTGAATATCCATGAAGTCAACTTATGTTTCTCTTAAGTAAATATTTTAATCCTGAATACTCAGCATTTCCAAATGGTGCATTTCTTAAAGAGAATCCAAAGGGTTCATTAGTTTAAAAAACAAACAAACAAACAAACAGAACCTTTGTGTACAAATGCTGAACAGCTAACTTCACCCAAGGTTCCCCAAAACTACCTATTTTAAAATGGAAAGGAATAGTATAGCTACATGCATATAACTCAAGTACCCCAAATTTGGAAAGAGATAGTATCCTCTTAAAACAACAACAGCAACAAAACAAAACAGAAACTCTCATGAGAGCAATCTAAAGCTGCTGGCCACCCAATGCAGTACAAAACACTAATAGGATCTCAGCACAATTTCATCCTCCTTCCTCCATTAGCTAATTAATAACCAATTGATATCCCTATCATGGAAGCATTTCCCAGACAATTTTGGTAGAATTCTCCATGGACAGCAGTGTTAAATGATTGGAACTATTGTAGGGGTGAGTTCTGTTACACAACTTGCTCAAGTTTATGTAAAACAAAGGTACAATTCAAAAAGCATTTTAATTTCCTTTTATTTTCTGGTTAATGCTAAGCCTATTTTATTCAAAAATGTTTTATTAAGCCCAATTACAGAGCAGAGAATTCCACTATAATATATTTATATTCTATTTTAATTTTATATAACAATATAAAATACAATAATAATAGTTTACTTATCAATTACACATCAGTGGCTAAATTAATTTTTCTTTAGAAATACTCATTTACTTTTATGAATCTAGATCTCTTTAAATAAAATTCAGATACATTTTCTATTTTAAAAAATACTAAAAATTAGTATCACTCAGTCTGTCTTTCCAATAATTTTTTACTTTTAAGTGTTGCATACTCAACACACGTGATTAAATTAACATCTTTAAGGATTTAAGATAATTTGCATAGGAACAATTACTGGCTTGGAATTGTTAATATGACATAATTTTAATACAATGTCTAAATAACATTTCGCTCAATTAATTGTAAAGAATGTAGCTCAGTATTTTAGATGTATGCTCATATTTTCAAGTACTGACAGACGTATAAAGCAATCACTTGGCTGTTTTCCCCACATACATGCAAATATTATCCCCATCTATTTCTGAATAGCTTGCAACACAAAATTATGTTTGTTCCCTAGATACTAAATTATCTTTTTTTAAAAGAAAGTCAAATTAAAAAGGCCATGCCATCTAATCTCTCCTTTTGTCCAACAGCCACATTATGATCTGACTCCTTCCAAATATAGAGTCTAATCTCTGAATTCCTGCCATGCTGGAGTGAATTTATATTATCAATTGTGCTCTGCCACAAGCACATACATTGCAACGTCTGGTTACATGGTGCCTAGCAAGTCTAGCCATGCTCCAATGAATCTCGTTGGTCCCAAGAGCTCCCACTGATCTGATACTCTATGCTACCAACCAAATCTAAACTGACAAGTGTTTTTTATTCTCCTCAGCTTAAGTTGTGGGGAAATTCTGTAGTTATCTAAGTGAAACTAAATAAACCAAATGCTAATGAATTAGAAGATTGCATCCGGATCTTAACATTCATGAAAAATGATAGGCCAGGCGCGGTGGCTCAAGCCTGTAATCCCAGCACTTTGGGAGGCCGAGACGGGCGGATCACGAGGTCAGGAGATCGAGACCATCCTGGCTAACACGGTGAAACCCCGTCTCTACTAAAAATACAAAAAAAAAAAAAAAAACTAGCCGGACGAGGTGGCGGGCGCCTGTAGTCCCAGCTACTGGGGAGGCTGAGGCAGGAGAATGGCGTAAACCCGGGAGGCGGAGCTTGCAGTGAGCTGAGATCCGGCCACTGCACTCCAGTCCGGGCGACAAAGCGAGACTCCGCCTCAAAAAAAAAAAAAAAAAGAAAAATGATAAAGAAATAACCTAACAACAGCCACTATGGAAGGATAAAGACAATTATTTTGGAAAAGCACAAGAAGTTACAAACTATTGTCTAGAGATACCTTTGATTAGCCAGGCGTGGTGGTGCATGCATGTCATTCTACATTCTTGAGATACTAAGGTGGGAGGATCCTTTGAGCCCAGGAGCTCTAGGCTGCAACAAGCCGTAATTGTACCAATGTACTCCACTTTAATGCAAGTGTTTAAATGGGCTTTGAGTTTCAAGAAGAAAGAAGAAACACTGGAATGCTTATGTCTGCCATACCTGGGGAAGATTAAATAAAACAAGGAATTGCTTAAGTCCGTGTATTCATTAAGTCAAATTATGTTTTTCTGAAGTAAGTATGTTTAATCATGAAGACTCTGCATTTTCAAATAGCGAATTTCTTAAAGAAAGTCCAAAAGGTTCATTATAACCCTCAAAAGAACAAGACTTCATCTCAAAAAAATAAAAACTGAAAAGTAAAGAACCGTTTGAGATTTCTTATTGGTAGTCCTTCAAAAATTACCTAATAACTTGTAATTTCTTAGTAAAGCTAAAACCAGAATTTACTAAAATAAACTGTTCTTAAGATTTTCCATCAAATATCAGAAGTATAATTACTCCTAATGGTTAAAAAATATAAAATTTTGAATGTTGAACTAACATTGTATCCTGGGGATGAAGCCAACTTGATCATGGTGGATCAGCTTTTTGATGTGCTACTGGATTCAGTTTGCCAGTATTTTATTGAGGGTTTTTGCATTGACGTTTATCAGGGATATTGGAAGTTTTCTTCTTTTGTTGTATCTCTGCCAAGTTTTGGTATCGGGATGATGCTGACTTAATAAAATGAGTTAAGAAGGAGTCCCTCCTTTTTAGTTGCTTGGAATAGTTTCAGAAGAAATGGTACTGATTCCTCTTTCTACCTCTGGTAAAATTCAGCTGTAAATCCATCTGGTCCTGGGCTGTTTTTGGTTGGAAGGCTATACATTACTGCGTAAATTTCAGAACTTGTTATTGGTTTACTCAGGGATTGAATTTCTCAGTTCAGTCTTGAGAGGATGAATGTACCCAGGAATTTACTCATTTCTTCTAGATTTTCCAGTTCATGTGCATAGATGTGTTAATAGTATTCTCCGATGGTTGGTTGTATTTCTGTGGAGTCAGTGGTGATACCCCCCTTATCATTTCTGATTGTGTCTATTTGGTTCTTCTCTCTTTTCTTCTTTATTAGTCTAGCTAGTGGTCTATATTAGTAATTTTTTTTCCCCCCAAAAACAGCTCCTAGATTCGTTGATTTTTTGAAGGTTTTTTTGTTTGTCCATCTCCTTCAGTTGCACTCTATCTTGGTTATTTCTTGCCTTCTGCCAGCTTTGGGGTTTGTTTGCTTTTGATTCTCTAGTTCTTTTAGCTGTGATGTCAGGCTATTGATTTAAAATCTTTCTAGCTTTTTGATTTGAGCATTTAATGCTATAAATTTGCCTCTTAACACTACTTTAGCTGTACCCCAGAGATAGTGGTACATTGTCTCTTTGTTTGCATTAGTTTCAAATAATGCCTTGATTTCTGTCTTAATTTTATTATTTACCCAGGAGTTGTTCAGGAGCAGGTTGTTTAATTTCCAAGTACTGGTGTGGTTTTGAGGGAGTTTTTAAATCTTCAGCTCTAACTTGATTGTGCTGTTGTCTGAGAGACTGTTTGTTGTGATTTCATTTGCTGAGGAGTGTTGTACTTCCAATTACGTGATCCATTTTAGAGTAAGTACCATGTGGTGATAAGAAGAATACATATTATGTTTTTGGGTGGAGACTTCTGTGGGTATCTATCAGGTCCACTTGAGCCAGAGCTGAATGTATTCAATATACGCAAATCAATAAATGAAAATTCATCATGTAAACAGAACTAAAGAAAAAAATCACATTCTTATCTCAATAGACGTACAAAATGCATTTGATAAAATTCAACATCCGTTTATGTTAAAAACTCTCAATAAACTAGGTATTAATGAAACATATCTTAAAATAATGAGAGCCATGTATAACAAACCCACAGCCAATATCATACTGAATAAGCAAAAGCTGGAAGCATTCCCCTTGAAAACCAGCACAAGACAAGGATGCCCTCTCTCACCACTCCTATTCAACATATTATTGGAAGTTTTGGCCAGGGCAATCCGGCAAGAGAAGAATATAAAGGTATTCAAACAGGAAGAGAGGAAGTCAAATTTGTTTGCAGATTATATGATCTCGTATCTAGAAAACCCCATCGTCTCAGCCCAGAAACTTCTTAAGCTAATAAGCAACTTCAGCAAAGTCTCAGGATACAAAAATCAAAGTGCAAAAATAACTAGCGTTCTTATACACCAACAACAGGCAAGCAGAGAGCCAAGTCATGAATGAACTCCAATTCACAATTGTTATAGAGAGGATAAAATACCTAGGAATACAGCTAAGAAGGCAAGTGAAGGACCTCTTCAAGGAGAACTACAAACCACTGCTCCAAGAAATTAGAGAGGGCACAAACAAATGGACAAACATCCCATGCTCATGAATAAGGAGAATCAATATCATGAAAATGGTCATTTTGCCCAAAGTAATTTATAGGTTCAATGCTATTCCCATTAAATTACCATTGTCATTCTTTACAGAATTAGAAGAAACTATTTTAAAATTCATATGTAACCAAAAAGAGTTTGAATAGCCAAGACAATCCTAAGCAAAAAGAACAAAGCTGAAGCCATCATCCTGCCTGACTTCAAGCTATATTACAAGGTTACCATAACCAAAGCAGCGTGGTACTGGTAGAAAAACAGACACATAGACAAATGGAACAGAATAGAGAACTCATAAGACTGCAAACCGGCTGAGCGCGGTGGCTCAAGCCTGTAATCCCAGCACTTTGGGAGGCCGAGACGGGTGGATCACGAGGACAGGAGATCGAGACCATCCTGGCTAACACGGTGAAACCCCGTCCCTACTAAAAAAATACAAAAAAACTAGCCGGGCGATGTGGCAGGTGCCTGTAGTCCCAGTTACTCGGGAGGCTGAGGCAGGAGAATGGCGTAAACCCGGGAGGCGGAGCTTGCAATGAGCTGAGATCCGGCCACTGCACTCCAGCCTGGGCGACAGAGAGAGACTCCATCTCAAAAATAAATAAATAAATAAATAAATAAATAAAGACTGCAAACCTACAACCACTTAATATTCGACAAACCTGACAAAAACAAACAAGCAAGCAATGAGGAAAGATTTCCTATTTAATAAATGGTACTGGGAAAACTGGCTAGCCATATGCAGAAATTTGAAACTGGGCCCCTTTATTATATATTATACAAAAATCCACTCAATATGGATTAAAGACTTAAATGTAAAACCCAAAACTATAAAAATCCTAGGAGAAAATCTAGGCAATACCATTCAGGACATAAGCATGGGCAAAGATTTCATGACAAAAATGCCAAAAACAACAGCAACAAATGCAAAAATTGACAAGTTAGAACTAATTAAACTAAAGAGCTTCTGCACACCAAAAAAGAAACTGTCATCAGAGTGAATGGGCAATCTATGGAATGGGAGAAAAATTTTGCAATCTATCTATCTGACAGAGGTCTAATATTCAGATTCTATAAGAAACTTAAATAAACTTACAAGAAAAAGAAAAACATTAAAAAGTGGGCAAAAGGCATGAACAGACACTTCTCAAAAGAAGTCATTCATGCAGCCAACAAACAAATGAAAAAAGCTCAACATCACTGATCATTAGAGAAATGCAAATTAGCAAATCAAAACCACAATGAGATACCATCTCACACCAGTCAGAATGGCAATTATTAAAAGGTAAAAAGATAACAGATAGTGGCAAGGTTGCAGAGAAAAAGGAACACTTGTACACTGTTGGTGGGAGTGTAAATTAGTTCAACCATTGTGGAAGATTAAAGACCTAAAGACAGTAATACCATTCCACACAGCAATCCAATTACTGAGTATATGCCCAAAGGAATGTAAATCATTCTATTATAAAGATACATGCACATGTATGTTCATTGCAGCGCTATTCACAATAGCAAAGGTTATGGAATCCACCCAAATACCTATCAGTGATAGACTGAATAAAGAAAATGTGGTACATATACACCTATGCAGCCATTAAAAAAGAACAAGATTATGTCCTTTGTTGGGACATGGATGTAGCTGGAAGCCATTATTTTCAGCAAACTAACACAAGAACAGAAAACAAAGCACTTCATATTCTCACTTATAAGTGGAAGCTGATCAGTGGAAACACACGGGCACATTGTGTGGAACAACACTGACTGGGGCCTATCTCAGTGGGAGTGGAGGGGAGGAAGAGCATCAGGAAGAATAGCTAATTGATGCTGGGTTTCATACCTAGGTAATAGGCTGATTTGTGCAGCAAACCATTGTAGCACGTGTTTACCTATATAACAAACCTGCACATCCTACACATGTACCCCAGAATTTAAAAGTTAAAGGAAATGGTTTTAAAAATTCAAGGTTTTCACATAACTGTGATTAGTTTATCATATTATTTGAGGCTACATATCCTAAAGTGTAGCAGCAATTGTTAAATGGAAAAATGCAGAAAAAATTACTGTCTCACATATATGTTGTTTCCAGTGCAAAATTTTGTGGTACAGAGAAGTTTGTTTGAGGTAATGTATCTCTTCGGAAAAAAAATGGCTGTCTATGTTGTAAAAGATAGTATGGAGATTGGTTTCTATTGAACTGAAATTCAAGGTGTCAAACATGATACACGGAACATGCATCTCAAGGTATAATTCATGTAATCAAAATCAACTGAATCAGTGTAAGACATAAGGGAACTCATACCAAATTATGATTTTATAGAATCTATATGAGTAAGATCAGGATGAAAACTTACAGGGCAAAATCCTATGTAAACGGCAACTTCAGAAGTTTTGTTCTCCAGGCTGCAAAAGCCAAGCTTAACCACATTTTGAAAATAAAAATAACTCTTAGCATCTTGTTCTACACCGTGGTAATAATATTTGTGAAGATTAAGAACATAAACTTCTATTTAATTGATTTCACAATGTATTTGTTGTTAATTATTGTTATTATTTTCTCTACAAATTTCAGTAAGTCATTATAGACAATAGAATTTTTCAGGGTGAAATGAGTATATCATTTTCATGTCCTTATATTTTTGTATTTATTTTTAGTACTTGGGAACATGAGTTTAGCATGGACTGCATGTGATATGGCTGTGATCATAGCCTATGAAGAATAAAAGGCATAAAATCAGTACTTCGAAGAAGGGAAGAGAGAAAGCAAAACAATATTTTGACCTCTATAAGGAATGGTAAAAGCATGCTAATAAAGAATAACGTACATTGTAAAAGAATAGCATTATACAGATTTGAGAATGTGGACAAGACAACAAAATACTCATCTCAAACATTTAGCATGTTGATGTAAAATAGAGGTATAGACTCAGTGCTTTATGCTGGACTAGTTATGTATGATCATGTATACATTTTTATCAATTTGTGAGACCAAGTTTTTTCTCACAATAGGATACATCAATGGCGTTTTGATACATCATGCCTCTTCAATCTGCAAGCCTGTACTAGGCCTTATCCTCATGGTTGATTTTTCCTTGATCAGCATAGTTTTTGCACTTAATAGATTGTTTCTTACAACTGTTGTGTACCATGAGTAACAGTTTACATTATTTTATACTTTTCCACCAAGACCCTTTTTAACCTGCCTTATTACAGAATCCACAGTACTGAGGAACTTATCTTGAGAAATCAAAATAGAAGAACAGTAATTAAAAATTTATTTTAGAGGTGAGAGTGTTGACAGAGGACTGACGTAACAACTCTCACGATATTTCTTTCTTTGTAATCAAACAAATATCATTGACCTACATTTTGCACATAGGAAAATAAAATTCCAGATTATTGCTGTCTTTTATTTAAAAAATAATATCCCATGAGTCATTAAGAAATTGAGAAAGGTTGGCTTTTATTTCCTTGCTATGTTTCAGAAAAGTATGACATGTATTCATTAAGAGTATCATAATAATAATCATAACCACGATCATGAATGACCACCTTTGTAAATGATTTACTATTGACAAATATTTTATCTCTGTGCTTGCCCCTGTTGTAACCAGCAGGTAGATAGAGTATTACCACAAAGCCCAATGTCTTCTCTGATAGTTCAATTTTACCTCACGTAAATTCCTAAGCAGTTGGTCTGTCTCATGATGTTTTGGTAAAAGGGCACTTTTACTCCTCTCTCACAATGTTAGTTTGTTCATGGAAACATTTTGTGTGTGTGTGTGCATTATGAAATTCCTCTATTCTTGATTCTGAGGGCATTTATTACTTAATTAATGTTATTTCTGTGTCAGTGTGTCCAGTGGCTAAAACATTGTTGGTGCTTAACAAATATGTATTGAATTCAGTTTAACCAAATAGTAGCATTATCTTTCATGGTAATAGTTTGAATATTTCAACAAGAGCTTTTCTGTTACTTTCTCTTTAGAGTAAACTGACTCCACAGGTAAATTTTATAAGGCTTTAAGCAAGATACTCAATTGTCTAAGTCAGTTGAGAAAATAGTATCTAAAATGAATTATTTTGTGCATTCAAGGACTCTATAAATAAATAAGAAGAAGCATGATATACTTTTTTTTTCTTCAGATAACCACATGATGTGAACAAGGGGCCTCTCATAAAGTATTCCAACAGAGCAAAATTCTAATACTTTGAAATAGTCTTCACCTGGTGAAACATTATTGCAACACAGGCATCCTTCTGAGAATAATAAAGTACTGTTTTCAAGTGTGTTAATAAGATCAGCTGGTACTTATAATATGCTCAGACAGATTATTATTTAACATTACTTGCTAACTCAAAGAACTTCATTTTCATTCAAATCTAAACATTTAATTACATCATATTTAAATTTCAACTGTTTCTTATTCCTCAAAGAACATTTTAAAAAATAATTACCATTCTTAATTGCTTGGTTTATCCTGAGAGTTATGTCAGTGATGGTGATGCTGAGGTATTATGTGTACACACACACATATACACACACAAACTAAAGTTTGTGAAAATATGAAACTAAGAAATCATGTTGATAACAGTGATTAGGTGTGGGTTTCCATAGTATTACATTATAGTTACACTCCAGTTGGTGTATTATCTACCCAGATTCACAGATATTTTAACAAAGGTGAAAAATGCTTACCTCTAAAGTATAAATCTGCCCTCAGGAACTCAGATGAATCTCAGTATGCCAAAGGATGGCTCAGCAAGTGCAATATGTGTACACTGTGAGACTTGGATGCTACGTTTTACTGAAGTCTGTCTTTTACACTGAGAACTATTTTTTTTTTAAGTTGAGGTAAAAACAAGTATATCCTGTACATAACTTCGATAATGCCAAATAAATTATGAAAATTGGCATTTAGAAAATGTATTCTAAGGCAAGATGCTAGATGCTTATATAATAGCTATCTGAAATTTCTTTACTGCAGTCCTCGAGCTTTAAGAGACCTCAGTCCCATGGGGCTAATGACTTATTCATCAGTACGCTAACTACTCCTATCCTAATTCAGTTTGTTTATTATCATCAAGTCAGATGATTATATTGCACTAAAGACTATACTATTTAAACAAGTATTATTTCAGAGATTGAAAATTTTTGTCTAAGATCAGGGACAGTTCACTTTTGACACTTCTATTCAACATAGTACTGGAAGTCCTAGATAGAACAACTAGGTGAAATTAAAAAAAGAAAACATACGAATAAGTAAAATTGTCTCTGTCAGAAGAAGACATGAACTTCTTATGTGTAGAAAACTCTAAAGATTTCCCCAAAAAGTTAGAATGAATTCAGCAAAACTGTAAGATAAGAAATCAATAGAAATGAATCATGTTTCTGTACACTAACTATGGACAATTTTGAAAATAAAATTAGAAAAGAAAAATCCATTTAAATCATGTTAAAAAGAATATAATATTTAAGAATAAACTTAACAAAAGAGTTAAATATTTGTACCATGAAAAACAGAAAACATTACTGAAAGGAATTAAGACAAGTAACTGGAATCATGTACATGGATTGGAAGTTTTAATATTGTTAAATTGTTTTAATATTGTTAAACTGTTGATATTATCCAATGCAAGCTTTATTAGTGTACCAATGGTGGTTTTTTGCAGAAATAGAAAAATTCATCCTGAAATTTGCAAGAATCTCAAGGACTCTCAAGTAGCTAAAATTATCTTTAAAAAGAACAAAGTTTTTCCAACACCACTTATTATATGGAATCCTTTCCCCATTGCTTGTTTTTGTCAGGTTTGTCGAATATCAGATGGTTGTAGTTGTGTGGTGCTATTTCTGAGGCCTCTGTTCTGTTCCATTCATCTATATATCTGTTTTGGTACCAGCACCATGCTGTTTTGGTTACTGTAGACTTGTAGTATTGTCTGAAGTCAGGTAGCGTGATTCCTCCAGCTGTTAGACAGCTTAGGATTCCTTAGGATCCTTAGGATTGTCTTGGCTATACGGGCTCTTTTTGGTTCCATATGAAATTTAGAGTAGTTTTTTCCAATACTGTGAAGAAAGTCAGTGGTAACTTGATGAGGATAGCATCGAATCTATAAATTACTTTGGGCAGTATGGCCATTTTCACAATATTGATTCCTCCTATCCATGAGCATGGAAAGTTTTTCCATTTGTTTGTGTCCTCTTTTATTTTCTTGAGCAGTGGTTTGTAGTTGTCCTTGAAGAGGTCCTTCACATCCCTTTTAAGTTGTGTTCCTAAGTATTTTATTCTCTTTGTAGTAATTGTGAATAGGAGTTCATTCGTGATTTGGCTTTTCATGACTAAAACACCAAAAGCAACTGGCAACAAAGGCCAAAATTGACTAATGGGATCTAATTAAACTGAAGAGATTCTTCACAGCAAAATAAACTGTCATCAGAGTGAACAGGCAACCTATAGAACAGGAGAAAAGTTTTGCAATCTATCCATCTGACAAAGAGCTAATACCCAGAATCCACAAGGAACTTACACAAATTTACAAGAAAAAAAAACAACCCCATCAAAAAGTGGGCAAAGCATATGAACAGACACTTCTCAAAAGAAGACATTTATGTGGCCAAGAAATATATGCAAAAAAGCTCATCATTGCTGATCATTAGAGAAATGCAAATCAAAACCACAATGAGGTAACATCTCACACCAGTTAGAAGAGGGATCATTAAGTAGTCAGAAACAACAGATGCTGGAGAGGGTGTGGAGAAATAGGAGTGCTTTTACACTGTTGGTGGGAGTGTAAATTAATTCAATCATTGTGGAAGACAGTGTGGTGATTCCTCAAGGATCTAGAACCAGAAATATCATTTGACCCAGCAATCCCATTACTGGGTATATACCCAAAGGATTATAAATCATTCTACTATAAAGACACATGCACACGTATGTTTATTGCAGCACTATTCACAATAGTAGAGGCTTGGAACCAACCCAAAAGCCCATCAATGAGACTGGATAAAGAAATTGTGGCACATATACATCCTGGAATATTATGCAGCCATAAAAAAGGATGAGTTCGTGTACTTTGCGGGGACATGCATGAAGCTGGAAACCATCATTCTCAGCAAAGTAACACAGGAACAGGAAACCAGACACCACATATTGTCACTCATAAGTAGAAATTGAACCATGAGAACACATCAACACAGGGAGGGGAACAATCACACACCTGTCAGGATGTGGAAGGATAGGGGCAGAATAGCATTAGGAGAAATACTTAATGTAGATGATGGGTTGATGGGTGCTGCAAACCACCATGGCACATGTATACCTATGTAACAAACCTGCACGTTCTGCACATGTATCCTAGAACTCAAAGCATAATTTAAAAAAAAAAAAAAAAGGAACAAAGTTGAAGGTCTCACACGTCATGATTTCAGAACTTACATCAAAGCTACAGTAATAAAAACAGTATGATACTAGTATAAAGACAAAGAGATAGACCAATGGACTAGAATAGAGATCTCAGAAATAAATTCTCACATATATGATCAAATGATTTTTGACAAATTTCAATGGAGAAAGAGTCTTTTCAAAAAATGGTGTTGGCAAAGCAGGATAAGAAGGTATACATTTTACCACACACGGAAATTAATTCAAAATGGATCAAATAACTAAATGTGAGCTAAAATTATAAAATTCTTAGAACACAAGTGAGAAAAAATTTATGACATTAGATTTGGCAATTATTTTTTGGAAAGGACCCAAAAAGCACAGCCACCAACAGAAAAAAAAACTGAACAAATAGTACTGTATGAAAATTAAAAACTTTTGTGCATCCGGAGACACAATCAATAGAGTGAAAGACAATCCAAGAAATAGAAGAAAATATTTACAAAATCATATATCTGACAAAGGCTTAATATCCAGAATACATAAAGGACTCTTATAACACAACAATAACAACAAAAACTTACAATTGACAAAACGTCTTAACCATACATTTCTTCAAAGATATAAAATGGTCAGTAAGCACATGGAAAGGTTTTCAACATCACTACTCATCAGATAAATGCAAACCCAAATCACAATGAGACAACCACCTCACATCCATTAACGTGATTACTATCAAACAACATAGCAAAATGTTGTTTGTTTTTATCAAACAACAAAAGACAAAAAACAGCAAAAAATAACAAGTATTGAAGAGATTGTAAAAATGTTGGAACACATAAACTGTTGTTGGGATTGTAAAATGGCACAGTCACTATGGAAACCAGTAAGCAGTTCCTCAACAAAGTAATTATGGTCCAGCAATTTCACTTCTGGGTATGTACCCAAAAGAATATACCTTGAGGAGATATTTGTACGTCCATATTCATAGTAGCATTATTCACTATGGACAAAAGGTAGAAGCACCCCAAATGTCCATTGACAGATGAATGGATAAACAAATGTGATATATACATACAGTGCAATATTATTCAGACTTAAATATAAAGGTTTGATGTGTGTTATACCATGGATGAACTTTTAAAACATTATATTACATGAAATAAGGTACAAAAAGACAAACACTGTATTATTCCACTTATATGATGTACTTAGAATAGTCAAAATCACTGAGAAAGTAGAATGCTGTTGCCAGGTACTTGGTGAAAGGGGAATGAAGAGTCATTCTACAATGGATACAGAGTTTTAGCTATGCAAGCAAACAGCTGGATATTTTATTGGAGATGGATGATGGTGATGATTGACGGTTGCACAACAAGCAAATGTACCTAATACCACTAAGCTATAGAATTAAAAATAGCTAAGATGGTAAATTTTGTACTATGTGTATTTTATCACAATTTAAAATTTGTTAAAAATAAATATTTTTGGGGGCTAGTAAATTTGTAATTAAAAAAAACCCTGGAAGTGAAATTTCTTGGTTAGAAGGAATGTGCAATTGTAATTCTGATGAATATGACCAAGATGTTTTACATGTATTATATGTTGTGCTTGTTTATGCATAGGGCAACAATGTGCTAGAATGTTTCTTAACCTACATCTTTACCAATAAATTATATTATATAAATTGTATTATCTCTAACAGTATAATAAATGAAATATAATAGCTCATCAGTTTTTAATATGCATATCTCTTACCACAAATGATGCTGTGTAAATTTTGTCATTTTCATTTACCTTTTTATGCACTATGCATTAATGTCCTTTGAATGCTTCTTAAGTAATTTTCCTTTTATTGTCTATTAATAAACCTCTGTATATTAATATTGTGAAAGGTTTTCTCTGTTTTCATTTTACTTATGTTATTTTCTTTTTAACCAAATATTTCTTTTTATTTTGTTTAGATAAATTCATTAATGTCTTGAGTCTGTTTTGGGTTTTGCATCCCAGATATCCCAGCTAGTCCCAAATACAATTTTATTTTAATTCTCAGTTTTTATGTGCTAGAATTTTACATCATTACTTAGGTGAAAAGCTTTGTTGTTTGGGAACTGGTGTGGTGAAAGGAGTACACACCTTTATCTATCTATCTATCTGTCTATCTGTCTGTCTATCTCTCTTTAATCTATAGTCTATCTGTTGGCCTATTTTCTTATATTATTGATTAAATAGTCCATATTTTCCTTAAAAATGCAATACTATTTTTATATATTAAATTTTTCCATTTATTTGAGTTTACTTGTGTTTTTTTTTCACAGATATTTCTATTTATAAGCAAGTGTAATACAAATCTATGTGTGTGTGTAATATGAAGTAATGGTCAGGGTTTATTTTTTCCTCCAAACATATCCAATTGTTTTAACACCAGACTTTTTATTTATTATAGTATCTTTGCTTTAGTATAATTTAGAACGTTTACACTATGAGCTGTAATCATTTTTCTTACCTTTGCTTTAGTTTTAGAATTTAAGTATTATCAATGATTGCTGCTAATCTTTCACTATCATTTTGATCTATATTTTGGTTTTCTAAAGTTTGTGTTTCAATAATTTTGACTTTATTTCTAGATAAGAAGTTGCCTGTATATAAAATTTTTGAAGCACAATTTCAAATCCTGAGGACTTTATAATGATCGTTTTACAATCTCAAATTATGAATGCTGCCAACCTGATATTATGCTTAAATAGATGACTTGGCCTTTTTTTTTTTTTTTTTTTTGCCAAGTCTGGTGAAGTCCAGAATTGGTCTAAGAGTATTTAGAGTATTTTGTTTCAGAGTATTTCTCTGAAATACTCTGTCAGCTTTCAATCAGTAGCTTCCACTTTCTTTAATAATTAGAAGTTTTTCTTGAGAAATATTTTGAATGTGAGTGTTACTGTTTATTTTCTCATTCCCTTCTTCAGGCAAGATTGTTTTTCCATAGTTTTTATTTGTTTTTCACAAATGTTTTCCATTTGTTTTATAATATCCTCTCACTAATTGTTTTAATAGTTTGTTTTTTCTTTTCTCAGATGATTCTTTCCTATTTTAATGTGGTTTCAGACCATGTATGTCCATTGTGTTTCTTCCAATGTGGCTTTATTTCTGTTTTCTTTTCTACGTCCTTCCTGATTCAGCTAGCTCATGCTATGTTTTCGTATGTTTCCTCAGCCCATATCTTCATTAATTCTTCCCTCCTTGTTTGAAATTTTTTGGTGATTTCACTGATCACCTTGTTTATGGTGACATGCTTGTGTATGCTTTCTAGTTGCTCAGTGGTGTTTTCTTCTGATTAGTGTCCTGTGTCTGTTTTTTCTTTTTCCTAATTCTTTGCTCAGTTTATCTTATATCATCTTTGGATGAAGATAATTTTTATTAATACAGCTGCTAGAAATTCTTACTAGTTCACACTATACACAACTACACTACTTTCCCTATGAAAAAGAAGAAAAAATTGTGTGTGGGGGGGGTGGGGGGAAGGAGTCATTTTATTTATTTATTTATTTTTTGTCACCTAAATAATCAGATTTGTAGGGCTGTTTACAGTTCAGTCTATCCACTCAATATGGCCTTACTAAATGTACTGCATCCTAAAAAAATGTAGCCTTGTATTTACTCATTCAGCACCACCTTCCCTATTACTCAGTCATGCTCAACAGGGTCCAGGGAAGCAACCACCTCTGGCCGTGCACACTGTGATTGTTTTGACCCTCAGGATGTATTGCTTACTTTGGGGGATTGTGCTCTGCCATCTGTAGCTGAAATCAGCTGCAATCATACTTTCTTGGCATCATCTCACACTCATTTGATTTTCTCTGTATTTGGCAGCTTATAAATATTTTGGTTTGAGACAACAGATGTAGTTTCCTCAAAGGTGGGTTTTTATCTGTTTTTTGTTTGCTTGTTTTCATCTTCTTTGATGACTATTTCTGAGAAGAGATTGTGGCAAAACCCAATAATTCTGCCACTTGAAAGAGAATCACCATTCTTAGTGAAGAATTATTTTCAATATTATTTTAAAATATAATTATTCCTCTACTCAACATTTTAGAAAACAATGTAAGATCCCAAATTATATCTACCTCATACTCCACAGCAATTATTCTGCTTATAATCTGTTTGAATCACAAATTTTCTTAATGATTTCTTGGTGTTACTGAATCCTACTATCATAGATTTTTATGTGCTCCAGAAGCATGATAAAGTACAACAAACAAGATTGTTGTTCAAGTCATAACTAGAGAACTTTTGCATATGTTTCTGTTTCTGAGAAGTAAAACTTTAAAATTATCTGCTTTTAATCAGATTGAAACACAGATTTTTCTACCACAAATTATTATGACACATAAGGCTTGTTCATCCTTTATGTATGTAAAATAATTAATAAATCAACTATACAGTGCTGGTCTCAGTCTATGAAAGTAAAATTTTAGTGTCACATTAAGAGAATCCTAATGATCAACTGAGGATTGACTATATTTTATGGCTTAACAGAGGGAGAAATTTGATATAGAACAGTTCTCATCATTTTGACCAGTAGGCATTGCACATTCATTTAATGTGCCACATAAATGATAATATTCATTCAGCACTTGTGAGATTCCAAACTGGCAACAGATGCCACCAATTTCTGCCTGAATGGTCACATCTTACCCTTCTAAGCATGAGTGGGTCATATTTCCTTGGTTCATTAAATATACAGCCATCACATTTATCCATTTCAGAGTCATTTTTACATTTACTAATAACCCATTCAAAATATACCAATTCTGCTAATCATTGGGAGCATCATAGATATCACACATTCCAGCCCCCTATCCATCACAAGAATAATTAATTCAGTGTGTTGATTTCAGCTTTTGTTTGAAACAAGGAAGGGATGGTTAATTTAGTTATCCCCAAGAAAATTCCTTTTGTTTTTTGGACAAATGTATGTGTTCAACTCCTTATTAAGTTAAGCCTAAAACACCTTTCCCAGACTAATAGGTAGGTAGCTAGCTAGCTAGATAGAAGAGATATACACGCATCCATCTATAATGGAAATCCTCAGTTTCTTCAGCTGTGCTCTACATTGCACAAGTATTCTGACCGCCGCCCTTCCTGATTACCTATTTTTGTTGCACTTTTTAAATTCTTAAAATATGCCTAGCAAAATATACCATAATGGCCCCACGGCATTCTAAGTATAATGAACAGCAAATATCTCCTTTGTCAAAATGCTATGCTATGATTATATTAAATTGTCTAATTATATTGAATTGAATAAAAACTCAATTTGTTGGATCAATTCTTTAAATGTCCTGCTGTTGCCATCTTGAAGTTATTTTTTTAATTGTCTTCTTAACTTCTATTTTAGATTGAGTGGTACATGTGTAGGTTTGTTATGTAATTAAATAGCATGTCACAGTGATTTGGTGTACAGATTATTTCATTACCTAGTTAATAAACATAGTACCAGGCCGGGCGTGGTGGCTCAAGCCTGCAATCCCAGCACTTTGGGAGGCCGAGACGGGTGGATCACGAGGTCAGGAGATCGAGACCATCCTGGCTAACACGGTGAAACCCCGTCTCTACTAAAAATACAAAAAACTAGCCGGGCGAGGTGGCGGCGCCTGTAGTCCCAGCTACCCGGGAGGCTGAGGCAGGAGAATGGCGTGAACTCGGGAGGCGGAGCTTGCAGTGAGCTGAGATCCGGCCACAGCACTCCCGCCTGGGTGACAGAGCGAGACTCCGTCTCAAAAAAAAAAAAAAAAAAAAAAATAAGCATAGTACCTGATAGGTGGCTTTTCAATCCTCTACCCCCTCTCACCCTCCATCCCTGTATAGGCCCTGGTGTCTATTGTCCCTTCTTTGTGTCCATGTGTACTCAGTGTTTAACTCCAAATTTTAAGTGCAAACAGGCAGTATGTAGTTTTCTGTTGCTGCATTAGTTCACCTAGAATCATGACCTCCAGCTCTATCCATCTTGCTGCAAAAGGATATGATCCCATTCCTTTTTATGGCTGCATAGTATTCCATAGTCTATATGTAACACAATTTTTAAAATTTGAAGATGAAACATTTGTATTGATGGATTGCACAAGTATTATTTCAAATGCTCTCAGATAACATGGACTTAAGCAGCCTCATCATCCTGGTTATCCTATTCTAAGGCAATATTTATTTATAACTTTTTCCCCTTGTTTGCTCTAGCATCTAGTGAGTGTTTTGATAAGCAAAGTATAAAAGAGGACCCATTAATTCTCATTCCTTGTGCATTACAGTCATATTGTTCAGTCTGCACTTCAATAGTATTTTGAGAGGGAAAATAGCATGGTGTTTCAAGCATGTCAACTTGCAATGAAGTTACCTGGACTCGTAGCCAGACTCAACCACTTGCCAACTATATGCCTGGTTTTGTCATCCATTAATGCATATGATGTGAACTTTATGCATTTTTTTAGATTCCCATGAGATAATACACACAAAGAACATCGATAATGTCTGGCACTCAAAGTAAGATCTCAGCTAATATTAATTATTACAATCATTGTTCCTCTGAAAACCTCTAGTTTTCATCATCAACTAAATTTTCGAGCATCAAAAATCACATTCAACATTTAAAAATACTGTTACTATCATGTTATCACATTACTCATGGTTAATTCTACCTACTCAATGAATCTCAATGCCAAATTAAATCAAACACTTATCTTTCATATGACCCCTTGATATCAAAAGAATCTATTCAGACCCAGAGATTATCTTGGAACAATAAATGCTAAAATTTACTTTCTTTGAATAAAGTAGCATAAAAATAGTAGCAGCAATAATAAAATGGTTTGTTGAGTGTTTCCTATGTGCCAGTCACCAAACAAAAACTTATACAAATACAAAAACATACATCAAACACACCACACACACACACTCACACTCACATTATCTTCTTGGTTTTCCCATCAATAATTTAGAAATAATAATTATGGCAGTGATAGGAATACCAGCAGCTACTACACTCCTTTAACCACAGAGGCATTAGCGAGATAAAGAGACAATATCTGAATGTGTCTCTTCCAGGCTCTGCCACATCTGCCAGCAGGCTTTGCATTCATGATTGGGACTGTTTCATAGGCAATTTCTTCCCCATTGAAAACATATCCATAAGGCCACTCTGAATATCAGAACACTTTCTCTTTAGCAAAGGCATCACAACTCTTAATATTTGATATAATTATAATACTAACAAAGTAATTTCATAAACATTAGCTCATTTAAGCCTCACAAAAACTCTACAGCAGGCCGGGCGCGGTGGCTCAAGCCTGTAATCCCAGCACTTTGGGAGGCCGAGACGGGCGGATCACGAGGTCAGGAGATCGAGACCATCCTGGCTAACACGGTGAAACCCCGTCTCTACTAAAAAAAAAAAAAAAAAATACAAAAAATTAGCCGGGCGAGATGGCGGGCGCCTGTAGTCCCAGCTACTCGGGAGGCTGAGGCGAGAGAATGGCGTAAACCCGGGAGGCGGAGCTTGCAGTGAGCTGAGATCCGGCCACTGCACTCCAGCCTGGGCGACACAGCGAGACTCCGTCTCAACAAAAAAAAAAAAAAAAAAACTCTACAGCAAAGAACTTCTAAAAAGCTTTACAACATTTGTACCAAAGCTTGCAAAGTCACCTGTTAGGTGTTGGAATTAAGCCTTGAATTCATATCCATATGATCTCTAGTCTCTTTCATCCTCCCATCCAAAGATTCTTTCTGAGAGCCTTTGCCTCGAAGGTAGGTGGCCTAAATAGGGTCTACCACTCACTCTGACTCGACCACTGACATTGTGTGTCTACTTGGGAAAGTCCGGTGACTCCTCTCAGTATCTGCTTCCTGTCTGGAGATGGTCCAGATCCCCCTCTCATAGAACAGTGTTAGACGATATAGTGTGAATAAAAGTACAGTGCAAACTTGCAAGTGTTTAACAGAGGTTCATCACAAAATATGGCATGTGAATGTCATATTTTACAAAAATTTCAAACTGATTTCTATACCATCATAATGACAGCTATTATATGATTGTTGCTTTCAACAGTTTAAGTCACCATTTTGAAGTGTGTGCCTAATAAAAATGCAAACAATTTGTAGTCACTTGTAAATATTTAAGTGTGAGCAATGGCATTATTTTACAGTTTGGGAAATCTTTTCCAGCATCTCTGTATTAATCTGTTTTTACACTGCCATGGACACATACCTAAGTCTGGGTACTTCACAAAGGAAAGAGGTTTACTTGACTCACAGTTCTGCATGGCTGGGAAGGCCTCAGGAAACACAATCCTGGCAGAAGGGGAAGCAGGCACCGTCTTACATGGAGGCAGGTGAGAGAGAAAGCTGTGAAGAAGGAATGTCAAACACTTATAAAACTATCAGATTTCATGATAACTCACTCACTGTACAAGAACGGCATGAGGGAAATCGTGTCCATGATCCAATCATCTCCCTCCCTCAACATGAGGGGATTATACGTCCCTCCTTGGACCCACTGGGATTACAATTTGAGATGAGATTTGAGTGGGAACACAGAGACAAACCATGTCAATCTCTTAACTCATCTTAATTTCTTCTTCACACAATAGCATTGATTTTGCCTCCTTAGAAATAAATATTTGATAAATATGCCAAAGTACATCATTGGGGTAGGTAATTAGTGCTATTCTGTGTTTCCTTGATGTTCTACCCAAGCTTAATAAGGCCTTTTTTAAAACTTTTATGTTAGATTCAGGGATACATGCACAGGTAAATTGCTTGTCACCAGGGTTTGCTATACAGATTACTTTGCCACCCAGGTAATAAGCATAGTACCCAATGGGTAGTTTTTTCACTTGTCACCCTTCTCCCACTCTTCACCTTCAAGTAGGCCCTGGAGTCTGTTGTTCTCTTCTTTGTTTCCATATGTATTCAATATTCAGCTCCCTCTTATAAATAAAACCATGTGGTATTTGGTTTACTTTTCCTGTATTATTTTGCTTAGGATAATGAGCTCCAATTCCATCCATGTTGCTGCAAAGAACATGATCTTGTTCTTTTTATGGCTGTGTACTATTTTATGGGGTATATGAACCACTTTTCTTTATCCAATTCTCCACTGATGTGCATTCAGGTTAATTGTACGTCTTTGCTATTGTAAATACTACTGTGATGAACATATGCATGCATGTTTCTTTATGGTAGAACGATTTATATTCCTTTGAGATATATTCAGTAATGGCATTGCCAGTCAAATGCTAATTCTGCTTTGAGTTCTTTGAGAAATCACCAAACTGCATTCCACAATGACTGAACTAATTTACATTCCTACTAGCAGTGTATAAGTGTTCCCTTTTATCTGCAGCCTTATCTGCAAAGCTGTTATTTTTTTACTTTTTAATGATTGCCTTTCTGACTGGTACTAAATGATATCTCATTGTGGTTTTGATTTGCATTTTTTTAATGACCAGTGCTGTTCAGCATTTTTTCATATGCTTGTTGGTTTCATGAATACCTTCTTTTGAAAAGTGTCTGTTCATGTCCTTTGCCCACTTTTTTACGGGTTTTTTTTTTTTTTTTTTGAGGTGGAGTCTCGCTCTGTCGCCCGGACTGGAGTGCAGTGGCCGGATCTCAGCTCATTGCAAGCTCCGCCTCCTGGGTTTACGCCATTCTCCTGCCTCAGCCTCCCGAGTAGCTGGGACTACAGGCGCCCGCCACCTCGCCCAGCTAGTTTTTGTATTTTTAGTAGAGACGGGGTTTCACCGTGTTAGCCAGGATGGTCTCGATCTCCTGACCTCGTGATCCGCCCGTCTCGGCCTCCCAAAGTGCTGGGATTACAGGCTTGAGCCACTGTGCCTGGCTACGGGTTGTTTTTGCTTGTTTTTGCTGGTTAATTGGTTTAAGTTTCTTAAAGATTCTGATATCTTCCTCCTATCCTATTTGTATGATTTTTATTTGGAATCTATATTTGCCTCAGGCTTCTAACTCTTAAAATTTATCTTTTGAAGAGTTATAATTGTGCCTGTCAAGACCACTGATCATACAGTACGCCATATTAGTATCTCATTAGTTCTGACTACTCCAAATTATGATAAGCATGGAGAAAATAGAGGGGTAATCTCAAAAGCCTGGGCCTGAATGTAAAAGCTGTTGACTCTTCCTTTGACTAGCTGTAACCTGTGGCAAGTTACCCAATCTGGACATCAAAAGTTTCCATGTTAGTAAAATGAGGATATGAATAGCTTATACTTCCTTTTGTTGTTAGGAGCATTAGATGAGATAGTACAAGGTGCCTGGCATAAAGCAAGTTTCTCATAAATGCTGGTAATAAAGCATTATAGATTGTATTGTGGAGGACTGAATCTACTGGTGTACTATTGTTATCTCATATTGGTTCATGAGAGCTAATTGTGTGCATCTCTTGACAACATGAGGTCATGCTGGTAGTTTGGTAGATTAAGTGTGTGAAACTGGGTAAACGGTATATGTATGTTTTTTTGTACTGGTTTTATTTTTTGTAACTTTTCTGTAAGCTTAAAATTATTTCTGAATAGAAGTTACAGGAAAGAAAAAAAAAGAAAGTGGCCATGGGAAAGTATTTACAAAAATAATTGCCAAATATTCTACGTCAGGACCTTTTTTTCTCTCTTTGATTCTTATATTCTTTCTTTCCTTCATTTATTCTTTTTTTATGAGCACACAACTGACTGAATCTTATACATGCTATCAAGGAAACTCTTCCTATTAAAAAAGTTTGCATTGGCTATATATAACGCAATGTCTCAAAATGGACATTGATCCATTAGTGATCATTCTTTGGCCTATGAGCACGTTCAGTATGCTAGAAATCAGAATAGCCATACTATCATCCAAGCTACATATACAATTCTTCTTCAAAAGGATATCTTGGGAAAATTTGTCACATGACTTACCAAAATCTACACAAAATGTGTCTTTAGGACAGCATAATATTCATTTCCCTTATTGGAACATCTAGCCAAAGAATAAAAGTTTGCTTGCTGTGGATAGTACTTTCAAAACCTATGAGAGTGCTAAGTATCCAATATGTTTTAAAATTGTAGTAGTACTAGTAGTGGTAGTGGTGGTAGCAGGAGTAACAGTGGTGGTAGTGGTGATAGTAGCAGCACTAGTACTCATGGCTTACATTTATTGAATGTTTTGTTACACAAACATTCTACATTGTTCTAGGTACTCCATCTTAATTCTTTTGCTTAATCATTTCTACAAATCTATAATTCATGTGCTATTATTTTGCTATTTTAAAAATGAGAAAACTTGGGTAAGGAGTGTTAAATTTGATCCGTAACATATAATATTTGGAGTACACTCGCCTTGAAGGCAGGAATTCTCTCCCTAGTGCCTACTTTTGTGCTTGTTCTGCTGCCTCCTTTTATGCTAAATCATGTAATTTTTTTTCAAATTATGTTCCAATATTCTACAATGATTGACAGCCAGTTCATTATTTGAGAGTTTAAAAATCTATTATTTTTATTAATTTTGGAAAAAAGGCAACAATTTTCTACTTGCAATTGCCCAACAGTGCTGTTTTCTGTGATCCTTTAAGAATGGCTGATAATAGCTTAACTCTCAGAAGCGTATACTCTGTCTAGGACAAAAAATCATCTGAATCTGAAATTAATTTGAAACCTTCATATTATTTACTCATTTGTCATAGTTTTAGTTGCTTCTGAAATTGCTTTTTATATCCTTTCTGGTTTAGAAATTTTATTCTCTCAGAAACACCACTGGGTAATTCTCTTTCTATTCTGCCGTCATTTATCTGTATCTCATCATCACAAAAAACTCAGTCGTACATTTTGTTTGCCTTTTTGCTATGGACACTGCCTTTAGAGTACTGTTCCACTACCCTTAGATTACTCTGACCTTTTATCTTCCTAAAAGTGTATTCTAAACTTTCTACGTCAGTCTTTGATTCTCCTTTGGCTAAATGCACATTCTCAGATAAAACTGTACTTTTAACTTTAAGTTCTGGTAATTCCTCAGTTTCTGTTTTGTTTTCTAGTTTGTTGGTTTATTTATTTTTGTTATTGTTGTTTTATAGTTCCCATCCTATTTATTGCCTTTGTATTCTTTCTAAATGTATTGATAGACATCTATTTTTGCGACTCTCTAGAGGACACGTATACTCCTACACTTTTTTAACCATAGAATCCTCACAGAATTCAGCTCTGTTGCCCAGGCGGGAGTACAGTGGTGCAATCTCAGCTCACTGCAAGCTCTGCCTCCTGGGTTCATGCCATTCTCCTGCCTCAGTCTCCAGAGTTGCTGGGACTACAGGCGCCCGCCACCACACCCAGCTAATTTTTTGTATTTTTAGTAGAGGCAGGGTTTCATCATGTTAGCCAGGATGGTCTCAATCTCCCGACCTCGTGATTCACTCACCTTGGCCTCCCAAAGTGCTGGGATTACAGGTGTGAACTACCTTGCCCTGCCTATATGCCACATTTTCTTAATCCAGTCTATCATGGATGGACATTTGAGTTGGTTCTAAGTCTTTGCTATTGTGAATAGTGCCGCAGTAAACATATGTGTGCATGTGTTTTTACAGCAGCATGATTTATAGTCCTTTGGGTATATGCCCAGTAAAGGGATGGTTGGGTCAAATGGTATTTCTAGTTCTAGATCCTTGAGGAATTGCCACACTGTCTTCCACAATGGTTGAACTAGTTTACAGTCCCACCAACAGTGTACTATACAGTGTAAAAGCATTCCCATTTCTCCACATCTTCTCCAGCACCTGTTGTTTCCTGACTTTTTAACAATCGCCATTGTAACTGGTGTGAGATGGTATCTCATTGTGGTTTTGATTTGCATTTCTCTGATGGCCAGTAATGATGAGCATTTTTTCATGTGTCTGTTGGCTGCATAAATGTCTTCTTTTGAGAAGTGTCTGTTCATATCCTTTGCCCACTTTTTGATGCGGTTGTTTGATTTTTTTCTTGTCAATCTGTTTAAGTTCTTTGTAGATTCTGGATATTAGCCCTTTGTCAGATGGATAGATTGTGAAAATTTTCTCGCATTCTGTAGGTTGCCTGTTCACCCTGATGGAAACTCCAGCTTTCTCATGATGGTAAGTAATCCATGGTTCTTAACAGGGTTAGGATTTAGAGACACAGCATCAAAGAGATTTTCTTTAAATTTGACCATTGCTCCTTGGCTCTCACGATGTTCAAATTTTATACCTTAACTGATACATTTGGAAATATTTATATATCAGGGATGAGTTTGTTGCCAGTTGGAGGGGAAGATTTTCATTCATTGTGCTCCTTCTCCCTATCACTATCTCCTTGGATAGAAAGGTTTCAAAAAAGGTTGGAGTGTTATAAAGATCTACTCTTTCCCATACATCTCTTCACCAATATTCTAGCCTTTAACATACCAGGAATTCAATTTTAAGCATTGCAGCAGAAAAGGAAATTTATTTGAAATCAGTAATGTACATAATTTGTTTCTGGCCTGAGTTTATAATAATTTCAGAATTTGCCTACAAGCAGGAAATGTTTCCAGAAACAGTCAGAAGCTATCTCTGCCTTTTCTTATCTGCTTCCAGCAGGCAACACGAACTGTAGTTAATCCCTTTCTCACAAGTGCATGCCTTATTCTCCTGGAACTTCTCTAAAACATTAGCTACAAGATCCTTGCAAGCCTTATACTCAGCAGGCACGTGATCCTTGGACTGCAGGTAGACAGTTCAGTTACTAGTTACAGCACTACGTATATCAGCACAGGATTGAGAAGTGTACCTCGTGATTGTTCACTTTCCCTCCATACAACTCAGCAACTTTTAGTTTCATTTTCTCTTTTAGTTAGGCTCATTTGGTTGCAATTAAAGTTATTTCAAAATGTAAAAGGGTTTATTATGTAGCAGGTTTTAATTTTTGTCCCTAAACTTACATCTATAAGAAATATGACTGCCTGTATTTTCAAAATACCAATTAGAGTTTGATTCTGTGCTGCCTTTCACTTGTGGGAAAATACGACTTACAATCTTTTTGTAACATCTGTTCTTTGACTGCCCCATGTTTGCACCACAGCCCTAAGGTCTTTTGTAGTGTCAAAATGTTGGGAAAAGAGAATTGCTCCAGCTCTCAGTCATCAGTTTTCTGGTTACTACTGGAGCATCCACTATCACTGATGCTTAGATCCCTTCAAACCTTTTCCTTCTGCTGATTGCAAACCACTCTTGGGGCAGAAAAGATTTTGTAACCATGGACCTGTCTGCCAAGATATGCCATGCAGTTATCCTTTCTAGTGCTTGCTCTATAAATTCCCTGGTGGCATCGCTTCTTTTTAACACATGTGTTATTTTATTCCAAGGATATATAGACCTCTCTTGTTATGAACTAAACTGTGCCCCGCTCCTCCAAATTCATACGTTGGAATCATAACCCACAGGACTTCTGAATGTGATTGTATTTGGAGAGAGGGCCTTTAAATATTAATGAATATTCTCAAATATTTCTCCACCCATTATTGGAAGCATACATATCGTATGCTGAAAGCAAAAATATGGAAAGAAAAGCAATTTCTCAAATATCTTCCATAAGTACCTATAATAATCATTTTTCTCTTTCTTTATGGTCCACTTATTTTTTTTTTTTACTAATTAGTGCCATCTCCTATTTTATAATTGTTCTTCCTCATAATCTAATCTTTGACTTGTCCAATGATGGTCACCATCTGTCTTCTATCTGGATCATTTTTCTATATAATCATCCTAGCAGTTCTGTTTTCATTGTCAACTGCTGTAGCCCCAGAATTAGATTAGTTGCCCTAAAGTCAAGTATCAGTGACAGGAGAATAGGACCAAGAACACAGCATGCTCTTCTGTTAGTGGCCTGGTAAAGCTGATGGCAAGGAGATAAGCATCTGAAAGGATACTGTATGACATGAAGAATAAAAAAGAGGCAAAAACTGCATGACAGCTGAAGATTGAAATAGATAATAAGTAGCTACTATAAATACAGATTTGCATAGAGAAAAACTAGGTTTAGATACGATTTTTATGAAACATTTTTCTAGGGTGCTCAGCATCTAACAAGTTAGACCCTTCAAGGAAACTTGTAAATATCTACATTATTCTTCAAGATAAATTTCAATCAGAGATATATTTCCTGTGAATGTGTCTCTAAGCTAGGAAAGAGGTCTTATAATTTATTGGAGTTGTATTTCAAGGGCTCATGTCTGGATTTAGCACCTAATATAAATAGTGCCCAGATATCTCTTAGGTTAAATATTTAACCTTGACCTCCAGCTAAGAGTGTCTTTAAGTTTGACTTCCCAAACGGAGGAATCAAGGAAAAAAGAAAGTAGGTTGATTATATATCCAATTGTGATTCTTGGAAAATACAGCTGAAAAATCAGACCCTTCATAGAGTTAGTGATAATGAAGTTAGAATTATTTGAGGGGTAAATATGTTTTGTTAGAACTATGGTCTAGAACAAGATGTTTCAGATAGGTCAGGTTAAGATGATGCTATAATTTGTATATTTGTCCTCCCAACCCTCATGTTGAAATTTGATCGTTATTGTTATAAGTAGGGTCTAGCTGAAGGTGTTTGTATCATGGGGGTGGATCCCTCATGAATGGCTTGGTGCCATTCTCAAGATAGTGAGTGAGTTCTTGCTCTATTAGTTCCTGCAACAGCAGATTGTTTTAAAAAGCCTTCCCCGCCTTTCTCTCTTGCTTCCTCCCACACTGTGTGAGCTCTGAACTTGCCAACTTCTTTTAGCCTTCTGGCACGAGAGGAAACTTCCTGAGACCTTCCTCTAAAGCAGATGCTGGCATCATGCTTCTTGTACAGTCTATAGAACCATGAGAAAAATAAATCTTTGCTCTTTTTAAATTACCCAGACTCAGATATTCCTTTATGGCAACCTAAACAGACTAAGACAGATGACATTGTAAAAATCCACTAAATTAGGTAAGCATTAAAAACTTACTTAAAAAATTATGAAGTGTAAGTTATTTTTACCCACACTTAAATTATTGATTTTTATTAGGAAATAAAAAGTGCTACTCTTGGAAGTAAGAAAACCCTTTGTCAGACATTCTCACAATTGTTTAAGACTGCTAAATAGATCCTCGCCTGAGACTTCTGAGTGCCTATCAGCTACTGGAGAACGTGTGGTAAGTAAAGTACTCTCAGTACTATGAGACTACAGTACTGAACAAATTAGTGGGAAATACCATGCCATGGAATTGAGTAAAGAATTTTTATTTGTCATCAAACTTCACTAAAAATTGTAGACATTCACAAATACATGAGGGCTATGTTCAGAATCTACAAATTCAGATGCCTATAAGTGCCTGAAAAAATGCAAACAAGTGAAAACGCTGAGCCTAATACACTAGACAGTGGTGGGGACAGTTTCTTGCCAGTTTCTTGCCATAGCTAAAAAGGAAGTTGCTGTGAAACTGATTTTGTTGCTGTGAAGAAATACATGCCCAGTTTCAACATTTTTTTTCTAATAAAACCAGAAGTCAACAATCTCAATTTTGTGAGAAATATTTGAATTTTTAAATATTGGCAACTAAACAAATTTATTAAATAATGGGCTTGCCAAAAACATATTTGTAGATCAAATCTTGTCTGCAAATGGTCCCTCAGCAATTTTGAGGTTAAAGATTTAGGCATCCTGTATTTTTCATGGAACCAAACCCATATGAACTTGAATTTCTTTATGGGCCTTATATCAAGTCTATGAAGCGTGGAAAGGGTTGGAATCTATGAGTCAAATTCATAAATCAGAATTTCTTGGGGAATAAAGAATTTAGGCTCTGTAGTCATTCTGGAAAAAAACACTGCTCTTTGATCTGTTCACCAGAGACTACTTGAAAGAATGTGGAAGCCCAGAAGTGTCTGGATAAAGTTTATACGGGGAAAATTTACACTTGATTCAAAATTTTACACACTAAAATTGAGGCTTTGAAAACATATATTGCATTTTTTTCTCTATAACTGCCCTTATATAATTTTTCTCTTATGAGATATTGAGGTAGGAATTATGTGGTTCTTAAATTTGCCAATTAAAAGTATTTCAATCTCTTTATCTTTAAAGCAATGTTTTTCAAGTTAACAAAGTCTATTTTGTTAACAAAGTTATTTTGCTATTTCAAGTTAACAAAGTTTATGATTAAATGTGCAGTTTTTTTCACAGTTCCTATTCTTGTTCACTCTTTGTTGCAAGTTAGTATGCAGATGTAGCTGAAAGTTTATGTGTTAACTTGATGTAGAGAGAACTCAGATCCATGTGTGTGTCCTCTTGAGCCTCATTAGTCATTGTTTGAGAGATGTTATCCTGCCTTCATCTGAAACTTTGCTTTTTTCTGCTCTTACAGAAGTGTGTGGCTGCTGAACCATTTCAGCTACATTCCACTGACTCTGACTGCTGGTGACCTCCTGGTCTGGTACCTGACACTACTGACTAGCTTTATTGCTAAAACCTTGATAACTTTTGGGCAATTTACTGGGCTTGCTCTCTTTAGATTCCTAATATTAGGCATCCTATCAATGCATGACTCTTGATAGTCTCTATTCCTAATAATCAGCCTAGTCCACAATTTTTATTTGAATCACCTCACTCTATGAATGACCTCACGGAAAGGAAGTAGAAGATAAGCTCACTTATGAATAAAAAGAAAGATAAGCTCACTTATGTCTGAATCCCCTTGCTCAGCCTTTTCTAGGTATGTGCAGAGCCTAAAAGACGCCATGGGGCTAATCAGCCATGAGACACTTGGGGGTTATTACTGTTCTCTCCAGCATCTCATTACTTTATTTTTAAATTTCCAATTTTTATTTGAGATGATGTCCTGTTCAATGTTGTACTGATGTAAGGAAACTCAAACTAGTTCCAGCCTCTGTTTGGGAAAATAAAAAACTAGTCTTATTCCTTTAAAATTCTTTCTAATATGCCTGTTTTTTTGTTTTGTTTTGTTTTGTTTTGTTTTGTTTTGTTTGAACAGCAGCCTTCTTACCTCCATTCCCTTCATTCATTTCATTCCCATCCATTGTGGAGAGTCCGAAAATATTTGTTTCCTCTGCCCTGTACCTGTTATCATCCTCATTTCAAAAAGATTTGTCCCTCTTCTATGGATGGACAAACTCCTTAACTCACATTCCACATCCTGTCTAGCTATATGTCATATATTACAGAGTAAATGACTGAGACAGAACACACACCAGGCCTGCTAGTGTAGGCATCCATTCAGGAAACTCTAAAAGCGATCAGAACTAGTGTCCAGTACCCAATGATTCTAGAGCAGCGCACCACTCATTCTAGATGCCTAGCATGGTTGGCATCAGACTCTAAAAAGGGAACCCTTATCTCTAGGTTTTTAACTAGTAGTGACCAGGATATAATAACTGAGAAATAGAAAAAAATATTGCTTTGACTCTGTTTTTCAATGCACTGTTTGTTTGTGGTTGGATAAAGGTTTGGCAGGGGGCATTTGGATTTCCCCTGACATAATTGAGGGGCTGGAGTACAAAAAGTTCATGTTCCACTGAGCTTTACAGAAGTTCAGTTCTTTTCTGGCAGGCAAGTAGTTTTCAATGACTCAACTCTTACCTCTTACTTCAAAGATTAATTAAAAGAGTACAAAAGAAACTATTGGCATTTAGAAAAGCCATTCTTGCCAGAAAGCTTGTCTTTCAAGACAATTTTCTCACTACAGGTTTAAAAGAGTACACTTAGGTGTCTCACAGATACCTGTTGGTAGTTCTAGTGCCAACCACATCCATGAGCCATAAGCTCCAGATTTACGTATACAACTGATTTATCAGCATCTACAGTGGATATGTAATACGCATCTCAATTTCACAAGTGTATAATAGATCTCTTGATTCCTATTCACTATCTATACCAATCCTCATTCACCACAGGTCTTTTTTAGCCTAGTAATTGTGACCATAACTCACCATTTGAATTGAATCTAAAATTTAAAAGTCAAGATTAACTATTACACTTATCCCATCATACTTTCCACTCAATCAATTAGCAGGTCTAGTTCAACCTACTTTTTAGACGTAGCCCAGTCTGATCAATTCTCATCACCTTGATAGATAACATGGATATCTGGCCTACAACGATAAAATGGCCTCATGATTTCTCTTCTCATGACTCTTTAGATTCTTCTGTTTTAGAATAGACTCTAGGGTCTAGCATAACAGTTTAAATATGTACATCATATCAGTTTCTCAAAAATTCTTAATATATAATTCAAATTCTTTAACATGGTCTAATGGATCCGACATGAGGCAGTGCTTGTTTTCCTCTCCAACCTCATCTTGGACTGCTCTTGCTATTTCTCAGTTGACTGAAGCCATCCTGACCTAGTCACTGAAACACACCACACCCCTTCTGATTTCTTTTGCTGCTTGAAATCAAATTTCCAGTCTTTGAATGGCTTAGATCTTCAATTCAATTTGTTCTCAGCTTAAAGAATTTTCATGAATAATTTACTTAAAATTGCTCTTTTCTTCTATTGTTCAAGTCAATTTCTAATGTATTTTCCCATTTTATTTTTCATCCTAGCACTTACTAGTATCTAAAAATGTATTGTACATTTGTTATTTTAGATTTCCCCCATTATAATGTAAACTGCACTAAGACAAAAAAACAAACAAACAAAAAAAAAAAAACAGGCATGATTCTTAATGTATATTCTTGGCATCTAGTATAATGCATGGGACATTATAGTATTAAGCAAATATCTGTGCAAGTAAATGAATAAGTGAATGGAGGACTCATTATTGTAGATGTTTCCCCTTTAAAGAATGAATACCATATCTTTAAAACATGGACTCCACAAGGCAAGAATATTTAGAGGTCCTAAAACTACATCAGTATTTCAAAGTGTTTCTCTATTTAAAATTTTATTAAGGTATATTTTCCCAGTGACTTGTCTATTTCATTTGCATTTTCAAATTAACTAATGTAAACACTTTACAGCAATGTCTTACATTTTTAAGTCTCTGCTATACCTCTGATTATCTCCATTTTTCATTCATAAATTTTTTTTTTTGATGGAGGGGGCCTTCTTTTTTCCTGGTTAATCTTGTCAGATGTTTGACAGTCTTATTACATTACTTTTCTCAAAGACTGATGTTTTTCTCTCTGCTGTATCATTGTTTTCTATCTCAATAATGTCTGTTCCTATTTTTATTATTTCCTTTTGATAAATTATTATGTTTATTATTCTTTTAGTTATTTGAGTTCAAGGACTATTTTCTTAATTTCATCCATTTTCTTCCTAGAGTTATCTTTTAAGGTGATAAATTTTCCCCTAAAACCTACCTTATCTGAATCACACAAGTGTGTTTTATTTCCATAATTATTGTTATACATATTTTATAATTTTCATTATGCTATCTAATTTGACAAATGAGTTATTTAGAAGTATGTGAGAATTTTTTTCTAGTTATTGACTTGAAAATTACAATATAGACAGATATTTCAGCATATATGTTATTAGTTCATTGATATACGTTGTAGCTTGCATGGTGGCCCAGTACATGTTCAACTTTTACAATTACTCCATGTGTCCTAGAGAAGAACATCCATTTCTTTTTTTTTTTTTAATTTTTTTAATTATATTTTAAGTTCCAGGGTACATGTGCACAAAGTGCAGGCTTGTTACATAAGTATACATGTGCCATATTGGTGTGCAGAACATCCATTTCCTAATCACTGAGTACAAAATTCTACACATCCCTTATGTTAATGGTATTGTTCAAATATACTATACCTTTACCAAGTGTCTTACTGAGTGTTCTGTAAATTATCAAGAGAAAATTGCTAAAGTTCCCAGTCTAATTGCAAATATTTTCCATTATATCTTGCATATTTTGGATCATTTTATTTAAATATTTTAAATAATTTTTAAATTTTGAATAATATTGAATGTATTAATTTGCAAAGATAGCACAGAAAATTCTTATATACTTCACATCTACTACATCATGTTATTACATCCTATATTAATGCAGTACTCTGGTCATAATTAACAAACAAATATTAATACATTATTATTAACTGGATTGCATACTTTATTTTTATATTTTTTATACTTTTTATATTTTCATATTCTTAATTTTTAACTGATATAATTTTTCTAATCCCAAGTGTTTCATTCACAGCATGAAATTGTATTGAGTCATCATATTTCCTTAGGCTGCTCTTGACTGTGACAATTTCTCAGGCCTTTCTTCATTTTTAAGGAGTTTCAAAATAGTTTTGAGGGGTATTGGTGAGGTATTTTTTAGACTGTCCCTCAATTGGAATTATTATTTTTTTTTCATGGTTAGATTGGCATTACGGATATTTGGGCGGAAGACTACAGAGGAAAATGCCATTCTCATCACAGCATATTGAGTGTACATATAATCACCAAGATTTGATGTTGACATTAATCAACTAGTTGAAGTAATATTTGTCAGTTTTATCTTCTGTAAAGTTCCTCATATTTTCTCCCTTTTCATACTATACTCCTCGGATGGAAGTCAATAAATGCAGCCTACACCTAAGTGGTAAGGAGTTATGTTCCACTTTAGTGAGGGCAAATGATGAACATAAATTATTTGAAAGTCTCTTACATGAGAAATTTGTCTCTTCCTCCAATTTGTTTAATAATTTATTTATGTAAGTATGATCTCATGAAAAATAGTTGCATAATTAGGATTATAGTATAGTATTATTTTATTTTTTTCTTAAATTATTTCAGCTTTGGCCATTGGCTATTAAGCTCTGTTAATTGTATGCCATGTCCCTTTATCTTATCCCCAGATTGTGGTGCTTTTTGGATTTGGGGGATGTGTTTTTGGGGTGTGTGTGTGTAGTTTTCTTGTTTGTTTTGTTTTGTGTTTCAGCATTTTCTTACTTTCTGGCATTAGAAGATGCTTCAAGCTCATACTGTATACTTCTTACTACACTCCTAGAAGCAGACCATGCTGCTATTAAAGCCATCAAGGCTCTCTGTTTCCAAAGAGCTCCGTTTTCAAATATGTTTGCAAAGGACCTTGATGCCTTCAATTGGAGCATGGTGTTGAAATCCAATATTTCAGTGCTGTGTGTTACTGGTATATTATTGTTTCTAGGTTTTCTCAGTGCACAGAACTATAAAATGTGTGTCCACATATAATTCACATGTGCGTACATATCTATAAATATTTCTATATGTAATCTTCAGTGTTTATATCGAGTTAAGCCTGAATTTTATACTGATATATTCAACTGTAATCTATTACCACATATATCATTCTATTCTTCTTGTTTGTCTACAACCTCCCACCCCAACAGTAGGAAATCTGGCCCCACCATCCTGATTCATTACTTAGTTTTCAATTTAAAAATAAATATATAGTGGTAGCAGAAATTTTTACCTGTATCCTTGTAGGAAACAAGTTCATGAAATAGAATGCAGTGTTTTTGTAGTTCCATTATCTTTTAGTCTTTCATTCATTTTCAAAGTTACATAGATATCATCTTTCTCCCAACCCCTTTCAATGGGGGTATATCATATATTTGTAATACAGTTAGATTACTTGCAACATTATAAATTATATGCTGGCATCCCCTCTCTTTTCTAAATGTGTATTTTTTAATTTACACAAATTAAAATTCAACCTTTGTGTGGGATGTTTTGATCTTGACGAGTATATAATGTCATATATCCACAATTATGTTTTCATATTGAGTAGTTTCATTTCCCTGAAGAATCTCCTGTGCTTCATCTATTCAGTTCTTCCTCACCAAACCTCAGGCAACCAATAATGATTTTTCACTGATATATTCAACTGTAATCTATAGATTTGCTTTGTCCAAAATATCATATATGTAGAATCATGCAGTATATAGCCCTTACACAATGTCTTCATTCACTTACCATTATGCATTTAAGATTCATCCATGCCTTTCCATGGCTTGGTAGTTCATTTTTATCATGGAATAATATTCAATTTTATGAATATACCACAGTTTGTTTATTCATCTATCTATTGAAAGACACCTTTGTTCCTTTCGTTTATAATGACTATAAATAAAGCTGCCAAAAACCTGTGTGTGCTGGTTTTGTGTGAACATAAGTTTTCAAATCAGCTAGGTGAGTATCTAGGAGTGTGATTGCTGGATAACATCATAAGACTTTGGTTAACTTTGTAAGGAACTGCCAAACTCTCTTCTAAAGTAAATGGTAAAGTCTTCCAAACTTTACCATTTTGCATTGCCACCCGTATGAATGAGAATTCCTTTTGTTACATATTCCAGGCCCAAGATGGTAGATCAACCAATGGCTTGCACCATGGACCTGGAAAAGTCACAGACACTCAACACCAGCCCTTGAAAGCAGCTGGGTGAGCAGATGTAACCTGCAAAGCCACAGGAGCAGAGCTGCCCAAGGCCATGGGAGCCCACTTCTTGCATTGGCATGACCTGAATGTGAGACATGGAGTCAAAGGTGCTCATTTCAGAGCTTTAAGATTTGATGGCCCTGTTGAATTTCAGACATGAAATTTGGGAAGGTCCAGGGGTGGAATGATATGGTTTGCCTCTGTGTCCCCACCCAGATCTCATCTTGAATTTTAACTGCCATAATTCTCATATGTTGTGAGAGGGAACAGGTGGGAGGTAGTAGAATCACAGGGACTGATCTTTTCTGTGCTGTTACCATGATAGTGAATAAGTCTTATGACATCTGATGGTTTTATAAAGGGGAGTTCCCCCGCACATGCTCTCTAGCCTGCTGCCATGTAAGACATGACTTTGCTCATCCTTTGCCTTCCACCATGATTGGGAGGCCTAGCCATGTAGAACTGTGTCAATTAAACCTCTTTCCTTTACAAGTTACTCAGTCTTGGCTATGCCTTCATTAGCAGTGTGAGGACAGATTAATACAGGAGGCATTCAACAAATGTTTGCTCTGTATTTACGGGAAAGGCTAAGTACTTACTCATTAGTTTCCTTGACAATGAATGTTGTAAACCCCCTTCATATATGTGTTTGGGGGATGGTGTGGTCAGCAGAATTTGCTCAGTGTGCTTTGGAACTGAAGTTGAGGCAGTGGTACATGCTAAGCCAATAGAGTTCAAGGTACAACTAATTTAAGTCAGCATAAAGGTCAAATGATAAGTGAGAACAAATTCAAATGCCAAGTTTGTGGAGACTGGTCAAAACAACATCATGGAAACTACTCTGTCAGAGTCAGAAACACAGGAATGATGACAGTGATAAAATGAGGGCAATACACAAATGACTGTATACCTACAGTCTGAGACATTTCCCTAAACCTCTTTAATATAGGCCCATGAAGATAAAGGTGTCCCCAAGTTTTTACATAGGATTTTCTTTTCTTTTCTTTTTTTTTTTTTTTTTTTTTTTTTGAGGCAAAGTCTCACTCTTGTCCCCCAGGCTGGAGTGCAATGGCATGATCTCGGCTCACTGCAGCCTCCACCTCCTGGGTTCAAGTGATTCTCCTGCCTCAGCCTCCTGAGTAGCTGAGATTACAGGCATCTGCCACCACATCTGGCTAATTTTTGTATTTTTAGTACAGACAGGGTTTCACCATGATGGCCTGGCTGGTCTCGAACTCCTGACCTCAGGTGATCCACCTGCCTCGGCCTCCCAAAGTGCTGGGATTACAGGTGTGAGCCACTGCACCTGGCTAACTTTGTCTTTAAAACTCTGTTTTTCTGTAGCTCCAGCTGATTGCATTTATTTTTCAGACAATATATCATCAAATCACTTCAGCTCTTATATGTATTGATTTTGGCTACAAATTCAACATAAAATGCTCTTCATTTTATATTTCATTTTGAAAGATTTAAGTTGCTGTTCAAGTTGGGTTGTTTTTTCTAATCATATGATTTTATAGATCTCTAGTTCAGGTATATGGTGGTAGATCAGGCGGCTTGGGGAGAAAAGAGTAAACAATGGATTGTCTTCTTACCCTTTAATCCCTGCAAACTTTTTCCTAATCCTGAATAAAACACAAAGGTTCATTGCATATGGAGTCACAAAAGTCTCCAATGTAACACAAAAAGTGGAAAACAAGCTTTCTTTAGTATTGCAGTATTACTGGAAATTATTTTTAAAAAGTAACAGGACAACAGGAAAAAAACATTAACTTCCTATACACATTCAGAATATGCATAAAAATTTATCTTTCTTATAGAAGAATTAGAGCACATCTCAATTCAAGCAGTATTTAACAATGAAGAATAACTTTCACTATTTTTTAGAACTGTACTTTAAATAGAATCTGATATCTAAAGAGTATTAAAGAAACTTTTGAAATCAATTTTTTCATAACTGAACATTTTCAAAGGTCAGCTAATAAAAATAAAAAATTGAAAATGATAGTTTTTAAATAATAAAGTATTATATTTAAAAATAGGACAGGTTCCTTCTTCTTCATAAGCAAATCAAAATTTTCATTCATCCTATCATATCTTTCCTTCAAATTCAATTGAAAATTAATAGAGCTTATTAAACTGGATCTTTTTCTTTCTTCTCTATTTTCTTCACAATTGCATATTTAGAAACAAGGATTATCTACATATTTTTCTCAAGTTACTGTTATATGACTTATCTACATGCTAGCAATCTATCTCAAATACGTAAGTATGGCAGGTATATTGAAATGCACTGAGACGTTTTCTTTTTTTAACACAAAATGATAATCATATGGGTGCCAGAAGGATTAATTTCCTGAGGTGTCATAACCTTAACAGTAGAAAGTATGGTATTCTACACACAAATTAATTATAAAATGTGGTATTCTAAAATATCTGAATGTGGTAGGTTCTCAATTAACAACTGCAGAATGGTTTTACATTATTATTTTAATTGAGAAGTTTATGTAACTGAAAGTATGAATTGTGATGGGCTCTGTTATACATTTGTAGCAAATCCTTATCAATGTAAACCAGAGCCCAATTTAGGGCTGTAAGGTCACCTATGGATTTACTAGTGGTAGAAAATTTATTAGAACTTTGGAGTTTCTCAGCAGCTTTGGCCAATATGCCCGTGGAATAGCACATTTCCGATGCTATGTTTATTGTTAAGGGACATTGGGAATGGATTTCATTTTACTATGCCAGTTATCAGCACAGTCTTGTCATTTTCATCTGCTACACATTTTGCTTGCTGTCTTCAAAATCTCACTTTAGTGTTATCTCCCTGGCCTGTTGTCATAGGCCATTGGTCTAGCAGAAAGCACACTACCAATATAAACACAATAACAAAGAACGGATTACAAAAGGGAAAGATAATTGTCAAAGGCACTTTCCTGAATTTTATTCCCAAAGGCTTTGGACTCAAAAGATTCCCCTGGCCCATCAGCCAAACCCATGTTGTAGAGTGTCACCATATCCGTGTCATAATCTAATCTATAGATGAAAATATTTCCTCTTTGGAAACGTGATATATTCTGACTTTATGTGTAATCTCTTTCTCTTGCTGGTCCCTTATCAACAGAGAAAGAACTTGCCAAACTAATTAATTTTCTTCCGTTTGAACTGAAAAATGTTATCAGTGGGAATGCTTGTGAAATTTTAAACGTTGATTTGTTCCTTCTGGGGAATAGGCCATGAGGTATCATTGAAGGCTTTAAATGCTTTCATATACATGCCTCCTCATATATTCATGCATAAATTACATTGACTAAAGAAAACCAAATTTAATCACGAATAAGTGAAATTTCCTAAATATAGTAAAATATACTTTTACTCAAAGTTTTATTATCAATTATAGAGATGCCTCACTTAATGATAGGATACATTTTAAGAAATGCATTGTTAGGTGACCTCACTGATGTGTGACTATCACAAAGTGTACTTATACAAACCTAGGTTACACACTTAGGATCTATAGTATGGCTTATATTCTAAGGCTACCAACCTGCATAGTATAGCATGTTGCTGTATTGAATACTGTAGTCAATTAAAACAAAATGGTAAGTATTTACATATCTAAATATAGAAAAGATACAGTAAAAATATGGTGTATGTATATATGAGGGTTGTGTGTGTGTGTGTGTGGTACACTTGTATAGGGCTTCTATGAATGGTGCTTGCAGAACTGGAAGTTGCTATAGGTGATTCAGTGAGTGAGTAGTAAGTGAATGTGAAGGCCTAGGACATTGCTGTTCACCAATGTAGACTTTAAAAAACACTGTACATTTGCTACACTAAATTTATAGAGAATATATTTCTTCAACAATAAATTAATCTGAGCTTGCTGTAACATTTCTAATTTATAAACTTTTTAATTGTAAAAACTTTTTGGTTCTTTTATAATAAGCTTAAAACACAAACACATAGTTTGGCTGTACAAAAATATTAATTTCTGTCCTGGCGCAGTGACTCACACCTGTAATCCCAGCACTTTGGGAGGCCAAAGTGGGCCAATCACTTGAGGTCAGGAATTTAAGACCAGCCTGGTCAACATAGTAAAACCCTATTTCTACTAAGAATACAAAAATTAGCTGGGCGTGGAGGTGCATGCCTGTAATTCCAGCTACTCGGCAGACTGAAGCAGGAGAATCACTTGAATCTGGGAGGTGGAGGTTGCAGTGATCTGAGTTCATGCCACTACACTCCAGCCTGGGTGACAGAAAGAGATTCTATCTCAAAAAAAAAAAAAATATGCATATATATATATACACACACACACACACACACACATACATGGTACATATATATATGGCACAGTAAACATGTAAACCAGTAACATAGTCATTTATTAACATTATCAAGTATTATGCACTGTATATAATTGAATGTACTATACTGTTATATGATTGCAGTGTAGTAGGTTTATTAATACCAGCGTCTCAAAAGTAATGCATTGCACTATAGCATTACAAGATTACAATGTCACTAGGTTATAGGAAATTTTTTTGGCTCCATTATAATCTTATGGGACTACTGTCATATATGCAGTCCATCACTGAGCAAAATGTCATTATGTGGTACATGACTGTATTTCAAACATAATTTAGTTTCATACTCTAGTTAATGGAGTATTAAAGAATACTTCGTATTAGTCTCATCTCTCAAGAAATGCTATTACAAGATACTTTATTCTTGTTTCTGATTTCTTTCTCACTCAGTGTGCTGGTGAGCTTACACCTGCTTTCCTCTAGTGAAAAAATTAAAGATGTCTTCCTTAATATACATCTGTAAACCCAGGTGGCCTACTTATCTGCCGATTTTGAATGAATATATAAAGGAAAATGTCAAGTAATTATATAAGGCAATGACACACTTGCTTTCATCTTACTAACCTTGTTTGGTTCCAGATTCACATATAATTTATCTGCTTTTGGGTTCTCAGTTTGTAGAAAACCTTTAGATTCTTCCAGTAGCTAATAGGATTTGTCATTCTGTTTGAACTTAGTTCGGAATGTTCTTCTGACTTTGGACCTTGGCTTCACTAATGTTATGGGAGAAAATGATGAAGAAAATTGATGGCATATTGTGTAGTCTTTTCGTCTTATTTCATGAGGAAATTAGACTTTCTGTCATGGTGCTTGATATGCTAGTGATTTCCAAGTGAAATTTTCCCATTCATGTCCCTTATAAAAAAAAAAGAAAAAAAGGACTCTATGTGAATGGCATACCCAGTCACAGTTTATTAGATTAGCCATGGATTTCTGCAACAGAGATGGCAACATTTAGATAGCAGAATGAACTGATGTTACCTGGAGAAAAACGAAAATGAATTTGATCAATCAGTATTGCTCCATGAAATCTGAGTTGGAAAATATGGAGAGAATAAGGTGATTAGAAACGGTAACTATAGATGAAAGGTCCTTAAAAGAGAAATGACATTTTACAAAAGGCAGGAAAACAGTTATAGAGTAAGAAGAATAGATGAGGTCTGAATGGGCTTAGGGACACACACCTGTAGTCCCAGCTGCTTAGAGGGCTGAGAAGGGAGGGATTTTGAGCCCAGGAGCTCAAGGCCAGCCTAGGCAACAAAGTGAGATCTTATCTCTTAAAAAACAAAAAGAAAAGAAAGAAAGAAGAAAAGAAAGAGAGAAAGAGAGAGAGAGGGAGGGAGGGACGGAAGGAAGGAAGAAAGAAAGAACACCTTCTTTAAAAAACACTGTACATTTGCTACACTAAATTTATAGAGAATATATTTCTTCAATAGTAAATTGAAAGAAAGAGAAAAGAAAAAAAAAAAGAAAGAAAAAATTAGAATATGTGAAATCTGGCTGTTCAGCTTCAGAAAGCAGACCAAAGACCTCAGATGGTAGTATGTACTCGGGGATCACCTTCTTTCCTTCTCACTAGAGAGAGCTACAATCTTGTGGTAATGCAAAGGAATAGTAAGGAGTGACCCAGAAATGACACCAGAAGGAATAGAAAATATTCAGAAACAAATATGATGTCAGCACTGATGCCAGCTATGGTTCAACACAAGTCCAGTTTGTAAGACACAGAGAGTAAGACACGAGAAAAGAGCTGTTGCGTTGTCTTTTATATCTAATGTGGCTTTGTTTTTACATTTTCTTAATTGAACGTGAATGTCCTAAATTCTCAAAACTTTAAATGTAAACAACATGCATGGTTTTTCAGAAAACAACATTTTGAATATTAAAATGATAAAGTAAGTGTTTGCTGAGATCATGAGCATCAGGTCATGTGATGTGTTTCTTAAAAATAAAATTTCTTGGCCTCTCTCAAACTTGAGGACTTAGAATCACCAGAGAAATAGTTTGGAAATCTACATTTTCACAATTTGTCCATGGTGAGTTTTATTCATTCTTATGCTGGTCATTGTCCCATAGATCCTTCAGATTCACTTGGCTAGGCTATCTAATGGAAGTGTGGTCTCAGTGATTACAACAATTGAAGAGGTGGGACGTGAGGCCTTTCCTGGTGTGCTGTAGAGGAAGGAGAGTGGAGACACAAAGAGACAGGAATAAGGTAATGTATTCATCGTAATTTATTCATCTATCCACTAAACAACTTTCCTTCTGCCATTGGAGATGGGCCAGAGTAAAATCTCTTTACGAAGAATTGTGTAGGTGACAAGAGCACCAATGCCCTATGACTGAATAGACATAACTTAAAAGCAAATGAATGATGCTGGACAACGTTTTGAGACAAATAACATAACACAGTGGTTAAAAAGGTTATCAGAGAGAAAGTAATTGATGTAGAGTACAAAAAAGGAGATTAACAAAACTTATCTTGGTATTTCTGAAAAGGAGAATTCAACACTTTTCTGAAGATGAATTCTACTTTAAAATAGAAAATAATTTTCCTATCTTCAGCAGAACAGAGGTAACAGATAATAAAATGCCTTTAATATTGCTGGAAAGTACTGATTCAGAATAATCAACATTGAAATATATCCTAGTTGTATAGTCTAGTTTCAAAAATATAAAATGTTCAGGTATCCAGGCAGAAATGCAAGACAATAAAAACATTAAGATTATCTGAAACTTCTCCATAGCCACAGTAATTGCCTAAAGGCAATTGAGCCATGTCTACAAATTACTGAGGAAAATAATGATTCAAGTGTACTGTATCATGCCAAGGTGACAATAAAGTATAAAGGTAACAAGCACTTATATCTAAAACTATCAAGTAATGTAGACCTCAAAGATTAATCAATGAAAAAAATTCCAGTAAAACCAGAAGCTCCAGTAACAGGACTTGTGATCACAAGAATACTAAGAACTACTTAGTAGTCTATTAAAGTAATTTGAGGTAATTAAAGTGATAATATGGAGGGTTTTGCAATGAAGACTATTCAAGGCTTCCTAAATTATTGAGCATATAACTAAAACTGAAAAATTAAGTGCTTAAAAGTGGGAAATAGCAGTGAATGGATTTCTACACCTCTCATGTTTGCATTTGGCTCTGCAAGTATTTCCCTGTGTTTTCTTGCAGACTCAAGTTAAAAAATACATGCTCAAACAATTCAATTAGAAAATGGGCAAAAGACATGAATAGACATTTCAACAGAGAGGAATTATGAACGACAAGTAATCACATGCAAAGATGTTCATGACCATGTGAAAGTCAAAGTCATATACTATGAGATCTCACTATCAGAATGGCCAAAATGAAAAAAAAAAAAAAAACCAATAGTGGTAACACCAAATGCTGGTGAGGATGTTAAGAACCTAGATGATTCTTTTGAATAAGGAGTTTGACTTCATTTGTCTGATGTTTCTGCTGACAGCTTTTAAGGCTCACCCTCCCTTTTTCCCCCTACCATAGGTCTGGTCAAGTTGATAAAGCCTAATTATTTCTATCTTTGGCACTGAATATCCAAGGGAAACCTCAACCCAGATCCATCCCCTAACCACAATTAAAAAAAAAAAAAAAAAAATATTCCTCGGCCAGACTCTCTTTTTTATTTTCTCAAGCCATTTAAGAACTGTTAAAGAAGGCTGCCCTACTCTTCCCAGAGACTACAATTATGTAAGTAATAAGCATTTGTATATTGTTTTGATGTATGTGTACAGCATCATCAATCTCAACCTCAAAGCAAAATTTGGGGTGGAGTTCTTGCCTGCCTTTACCGGATGACCAAAATAATACTCACACATTCCTGTTGGGAGTGTAAAACGGTACAGCCAAACTGGAAAACAGTTCAGACATTTATTTTAAAACTACAAAGAGACTTACCAAATGGCGTAACTGCACTCTTGGACATTTATTCAAGACACTGAAACATTTATTTTCGCATACAAACTTGTACACTAATAGGCAAAGCAGATTTGTTCATAAAAGCAAAAGTAGACACTACCAAAATGATCTTCCATGGTTAGAGTTAAACAAACCATGGTATATCAGTACCATGGAATTCCACTAATTAATAAAAAAAAAAAAAGTGTATACATGCAACAACAGGTGAACTGGAAGAAAATGATACTGCATAAAAAAACCAATCTTATGTGTATACACACTGTGTGCTTCTTTTCATTTAACTAAGGAAATAGGGAAATGATTATTGAATGTCAGAGGTTAAGGATAAGATAGGGTGGAGCTATACAGAGGTAGCATGCAGGAGCTTTGTGGGGTTGGCACAATTATGTGTTTTGATTGTGGTGATGGTTACACAAAGCTACACATATGATAAAACCGTACAAACTACACACGTACATATAAAAATTTATTTATAAGTGATGAAATGTGAATAACCTCTGTGGATAGCACTCTTGCTAATTTCATGTTAATTTTTGTATTTTACTATAGTTACATAAGTTGTTGACATCGGAGGAGGCTAGATGAACGGTACACAGGATTTCCCTATACATTTCTTTTTGCATTCCTGTGAATCCATATTTACTCCAAAATAAGAAGTTAAAAACGTTTTGAAAGACACTTCAGAAGCAGAACACAAACAGGAAGGCTGCAGGATATACAGGACAGAATCCCTATAACTTTACTTTTCAGAGACAGAAAATTACACCTATCTAAGTTAAAGGATAAGTGTACAGTGCAATGTCTAATTCTTTGTTTCTGAGAGTGGACGTACGGTACCTCCACGGAAAGCTGGAGTTCTTGACATCGTCTGGTTTTGAAAAGCAGAGGGAACAGCTGAATCAGAAAGCCCACAAAGAAATAATGTTTGCTCCAAATATCTAGTCTCTCCATGGAGTGGAAATACATTATGTACTGTCAATAATCCTATGGCCACATTAGCAAGTTAGAAATAAAAGGTAACAAAATTCACAGGCAAAATTCTGGATTATCCCATTATCCTGAAACAAGACTCTGGCCTCTTCCTAATTAGGAGCTTCTGCAAATAGCTCCTTTTGAAACACAATAACAACAAAAGAAAAACTTACCTCTTTCAAAGATGAGTAATCAGAAAACATCCAACTAGGATAGTACAGAAAAATTTAGAAAAAGGAAAGAGAAAGCAAGAATAAGAAATAGCCAATGAAGAAATGTCACATGAAGAATTATTAAACCCACATGTATTTTGATATGTCGTTATAAATGTTGATGTTATGTTGATGATTCATGATTAACCATATTTTTCTATGCTTATAATTTTTCTCTAGCTAATTTGTTTTCATGATGGGCTGAAATTAAATTTTCTAATATACTCTTATAGGCAATCACTTTCATTCCTTAATACATTGTGATTTTTCTTGAAGTTTAGAATATGGGTTATGGAGTCAGGCTACCTGAAGTTAAATAAGTCCTGGCTTCACAGTTTTGTGCCTTAGGCATATTTCTTAATCTCCCACAGCATGTACTCCTACTGCATATAAATATCCACTCTCCACTTTTTGCTGATTTTGATTTTGATTAAGGGAGCAATATATCCACCTGAAAACTCTCCCAGCTTCCCTTGCAGGTAGAGGTGACAATGTAATGCGATTATTGCCAGTGAGATCCAGACAGAAGTCAACTGAGTGATTTCCAGAAAATGTTGCTTTCTTGATAGAGGCTGTGCTTCTACCTCTTTTCATTTATCTCCTCATGCCTATAATGTTGGTCTCATGCCTGAAGGAAGAGAAAAGGCTTGCTATTATGAACCTAAAACTGAATGCCAGGAATGGTGGAGGAGATAGGTACAAGGAGGGTAGTTACCCTGCCTCGAGCAAAGGCATGAACTCCTGAACTGTGTGCTTTCTGACCACTTATTTGGTGAGAAAAAACAAGATTTGAAGGTGTTGCAGTGGTGTCACTGTTATGTGGAGCAAAATGCATTTCTCTAAAGTTCAGTTTTTCATCAGTAAAGCGAGGAGTACAAATTACATATTTCAGAGGTTTATTTTGAAAATTAAACAACTGTATTGTTTAAGCCACTATTGTTTCTATTATCTGTTACTAGCAGTAAAAGCTTAACTATTACATGAGATTTGTTTTTGTCACTATTGTGTTCTCTATATCTAGCCCCAAACATAGTAGACATTAAATATATGGTTATGCAAGCCCATATTGCTTCAATGAATTAATAGGGTCTGCCCTGAAACACATCAAATCCCACTGACGAATTGTGTTTACAAAATGTTGACTTTTTCATATATCTTTGAGTAATATCTTATAAAAATATGCATAATATATGAAGTTAACACCAATTTATTGAATTAAAGTTTTTCTTCATATAGACAACCTTACTTTTAAAATATTAATCTTGTTGGTTCTACAGGAACAAAAAAAAAATCACGTTTGTTTGAGACATTTACACCAAAGAAAATAAAATGAGATGGCTAAAGAAAATGCATCCCCAAAATGTGTCTGTTATTATAAAATGTGGTCAAAAATGCAAATATTTCATAGTATATTGGAAATATGAGTTTGAACCCTGAATAAGGCTACTTTGCTCATTACTAAGAAATTATTTCCATTTTCATTGCACTTGAAAGCATGGGATATTTTGTACATGTTAATAATTATAGTGAATTAATAAGCATATGTCATCATATCCTATTAACTATTGACATTGTCACTTTATGATTTTCTTTTGTCAACATTTCAAGAATTTCTCATTTAATTTGTTGGTTTTCTTTTGGTGGATTTTTGCCACCAAGAGAATTATGAGACAACATGAGTGGTTATTGGATTCATTACTTGAAATACTGTGGATACATAATTGACAATTAAAATTATACTCTGACAGAGGCTCTGCTTCTACCTCTTCTCATTTATCTCATCATGCCTATAATGTTAGTCTTATGCCAACATTACTTTTCTTTAACTTCCAATAGTCAAATGGATAATAATCAACCACTTTGATTAAGTATTTAAAACTAAATATATTTTCTGTTTTTATCTTCATTTTAGCTATGACATAACTGATTATAATTCATATAATTCATATAATTCTGGTTATGTTTGATTTATCCAAAATGTAAATAATGGAATGAAATTTTTAAACAGACTACCCATAGGTCAATTAGTTCTGTAAGCAATGAATATTTCATAGATATTTAAATAGTTTTACATTACTAAATTTATGACTATCAAGCAGTGGTGATAGACTAATAAACAAAATGGCATCTTCTCTTTTTGAAGATAGTTACAGAGACTGAACAGTATATTTTCTCATCTTGGCTACTTTTATTGGAAAAAAAAAAATGCCCTAGCTTGATGTAGGCAAACCTCCTATTCAGTGAAAGGAGAACAAAATAGCCTCAAGTCTTGAAACAGAAAGTTCTGCACTGATGTGCCCACTTTCTGAACACATGATGTCTTAGACAGTGGTGAGATATACCCAGGCAGGTGAAGATGGGTACCCATCCTCACAATAAGCATGCATTACTGCACACACTGAGATCCTTGCATGTTTCACATAATTGTTTTATCTTCAGGTTGAGCATTAACATGAGTGTTAACACTAGCAAAACATTTCAAGATTGAAATGATGCTAATACAAACTTGACATGATGCTCAGCTTCTGGGTTTGTCCCTTTCCTGTTTGACAAAGAAAGTGAAGATAATATATCTGCATTTACTTACTAGCAGAGTGTAATTTCAATAGTCAATTATATATCCACAATATTTTAAGTAATGAATTGAATAACTACTCATGTTGTCTCATAAACTTTTGGACAGCAAAATAATCTGCCAAAAGAAAACCAACAAATTAAACGAGAAATTCTTGAAATATTGACAATAGAAAATTATAAAGTGACAATATCAATAGTTAATAGGATATGATGACATATACTTATTAACTCACTGTACTTATTAACATGTACAAAGTATCCCCTGCTTTCAAGAGCAATGAAAATGGAAATAATTTCTTAGTAGTGAGCAAAGTACCCTTATTCAGGGAGATGTCTAAGTAAAGCGAAATTGGTAGATAAATAGTTATATAATTTACATATCTATATTACTTCTTTTGTAATCCAGGAGGTCATAAAGACCATCTTAAATAAATTACTTAGTATTTCCAGGATCCGTGTGATTGTTACCCGTTCATAGACATTCTTTCTACATCCTTACTTTTTCCTCTAGAGCTAACTCAATTTTATAAATAAATGCTACAAACCAAATACCTGGAAAATGGAGAAAGAATAATTACATGAAGATTAGTTTGAGGGGCATTTTAGGCTTAGTTGTGGTTGTGTTAATTACGCTTTATTGATCTCTCTGCTCTGCCATTCACCCCACCTTCCATCAGTGTGCTGACAAAATACCATTTAGTGAATATTAAAGGTGCACTGATACTAACTTGTTCATGTGTGTTTCTCGGAAAACATGCATTTTGTCATTTTCACATATAAATTGGAAAGCAGTTGAAAGAAGAAAATATTTTTCTTTGAGAAAAGGTTGTGAAATGACAAAAGAATTATCAAAAAAACTACATTTATATACTCCCATAAAGTAATCAATTTGGACTATTTCTTTTCATGTCACATATGTACAGTAATAGATGCTTATTTCCTTTACTCTTCATTCACTAGTACTAATTTAATTTTGGATCAACTAGTTAGGAACAGGAGGGAGCTGGTTAGGCAAATTTCTGTAAATCCTAGAAGACTATCACTGTCCATGCTATAATATTGTATATCTGCTAATTTTTCTTTCTCACTGCAGAAACTCATGTGAATATTTCCTCTCCATTGACTTTTATACCTAGAGCAGATGTTAAAATGTTTTAAAGAATTAAAATTATTATAGATATTGTGGTTTGCTGTTTGTTATTTTGGCAAGGCAGGGGCATGGTCTTAGTGATGCTTGGTGGCTTATTGAGTAAATCTCTTTTTGCTTGTAAATCCCGGGAAAATACTCAAAAAGAAAAAGAAAAGAAACATTCAAAGATCTTTGAGGAACTGTGCCTTATGTGTCAGAACATTAGCCCTTTGGTCTTTGTGTTGAATTTTAAAATGTTATAATTCTATTCACATTCATATCATTTCTTAGGATGGCACTGGCACTATGTTTTTGTAACACAGTCTCACTCATGATACAAATGTTTTCAGTATGTCTTATGACAATATAATATGATAATTTTAATTATCAAAATTATTATCAATAATATCTGTTGGTGACTTATTATTTGCTAAGCAATTTCCCAATAACAGATATGGAAATATAAATTTTGGCGAGCACTCTAGAAATGTACATACTTGTTTTCACAGTATGGTACCCGACTAGGGTAAAAATGTTAAAAAGTGCTCAAAAACCTATCTGATGACTCTTAACCACCTCTTTCACATAGAGGCTATATATGTTTGGGGAAGTCATAATCACGAGAAGGATTTGTGAGTGAGAATTTTTAGAGTTGATGTGCTGTTGTTCCTAGTAATAGGTATCTCCAAGGTAGAAAGTGGAGTTTGCTTGGATCTCACCTCAAGCCTATGAGAGGGGCCTCAGCCTGTCTTGTTTCTTACTGGTGGGGTACAGAGTAGCTTGCTATTTGACTCCTGCCTGGAAATTTAAAGTCAAAACACAGACTGGCTTAATGCTGATGGACCAGGCTGGACACAGATGGCTGAACTGAGGACTGGCCTGCGCTCTGGGGCTTGTTAGGACAAATAATGCTGGAGTATTTCACAGAAAATACATGAGAATCACAAATGAGTCATGAATCATAAATAAACTGTCTGCAGAGTCACTGTATATTCTGTACAAGGAAACTGGCTAGAAAGCAGTTACCTTTCAGTCCTGAAAGAGTCAGGACTAGCACCTTGAGAGTCAGGGAGAGGGTAGGTACAAAAGACACAAGGAGCCAGTCATATCCATTTTCCTACTCGGGACACCCACACATAGGTGACTCAAGCAAGAGAGGAGAAATGTATCTTTAAATCCAGTTCAGAATGTTGATATTTTGGACTGAATTTTCTAATATCTGAATCAATGTTGTATTTTGTGAATGAAAGTGATACATGATTTATTATGTAAAACCAAGGGTTCTCAACTTTAACTGTATATTCGAATCACCTTGGGATTCTTATTTATGATGATGATGATGATGATGATGATAATTAGTGGGCAGAAACTGTGCTTTCCTCATCTCTCTATTCACAGGCCCTAAAGCATTAATAAAAAACATAGAAATTATCATTTAACTGTTTTGGTGATAAGCCTTGGCATCAGTGTATTTAAGAGTTTCCCGTGTTATTCTATGTTATGGCTTATGTTGAGAAACACAAATTTTAAGGAACAGCAAACTCATGGAACCTGTTGGAGATTTCATCCAAGGAAAGAGAAGAAATGGACCCCCATAAACAAATGTAAGACTTGGGTGTGAGAGAAAAATATGTTACTTTATGACTTTGCTGTAGGAGTTGTGCTTGTTCAGTGTTTTACCTATACATTTATTATCCCATTTTATTCTCACATTAACAACATAAAGAAGTGATTGGTAACTCCATTGAGTCCACATAGAGAGGAAACCTGTCTAGGTATAGGCCTGTTCTTTTTTCGCCCGTGTAGCTTTGCTGCATGTCAGCATAAAAGGAAACAAATAGTATATGAATTCAAGGAAAAAAATGAGAATAGATTTTAAAAATCTAGGAAATGTGAAGATTAAACTTTTACTCTTTGCCTTCTTGCCAGAGATGTGATGTCTTCTCTATAAACTTACCTTTTATCATGCCCCAGGTCAGGGTCTCTTTTGTGTCTACCAGTTTTTAGCATCATAATTCCACCCTGCCTTCTAAAACTGTCACTCCCTTCTGAACATATGGCTTGGATCAGGGAAATATCTGTGGGAATACAGCTAACATTTTACTATATCTTGTAAGAAAGCTAGGTCAAAAAACATAAAGCAGTTCGGGCTAGCAGTTTACACCTCTGAAAACTTTAAAAACAATACATTTTCTGTCAATTTAAATTAATAGAAAAAATTTACTATGGCCAACGATAACTGGCTTTGTCTCTCATTTTTCACTTACTAAAATGATACCACATTTTTTCAAATTTCTTGTATATGAGAATTATTATAATTAAATAAAAGCTAAACTTAAAATTAACTTACTAAATGCATAAGAGTAAAGACATTATTTGGATTGTGTTTACCATGTATTATTCAGAGCAACTGACTCATTTGAAAGGATAAAATAATACCACGACATAATTGGAAGTGTTCTCTAATTAGAAGTGAAATAAGCTTATTTTCTTTTTTTCAAGTATTTTTTCACAATGGAATATGGACCAGATAGATAATTCATGTCAGTACTGAAACATACTATGTTTCTTAAATGCAAACAGCAGTTCAAGCTTTCATGCCTTTTCCCGTGTTGTAAGTATTGGGAGACAGCTCTTACTAATGTTTTCATATTTCTGCACAGTCTAGGCTTTCTGAGCAAAGACTACTGAAAAACTTGATTACAGGATGATTAAATGGCAGACATAACTTAGAAGTTAGAGATAAGGTATCCCTCCAAAAGATTAGAGATTTATCTTCCTCAGAGTGATTTGCTCACATTCCAGGTGGAGACCTTCCTCTTCCCTAACAGGAAAGGATTTGTTTATATTCTATTTAAACAAGTGTCTATCTCTCTTTCTTATTCCCTCCCTTTTGAGGGAAGAGGGGGCAAATGCATCAGCCCTAGAGAAGCTCTGAGTTTTATTGTATTGGATTCCATATTTACTGATTCCTTTCCAGTAGTACAACGCCTCTGCACAATCATGTGGACACCTGGCCCTCGTCACATTGTCCTATGGGAAACTGGAGCATAGGAATTAGTACTAAGGTAGTCTGTGAGTAATAAATAGCAGCCATTACTCTGACCCAGAGATCTCATATTTCCTGACAGAAAAGAAAACTACACACCCATATGCTGCACATATGCACATATCACATATGTGTATATGTGTTTGTGTGTTAAGTATATGTAAGTGTTCCCTCCTCTTGAAACATCAGCTTCCCAACTCCTCATCCATCCCTTCTGCTTGGCAAATAATACTCTTCATCTAGAATCTGTCAATGTCCTCTTTCAATGAAACAATGCCTAAGAATTACAGGTTGGTCATCACTGATTATGTGTGTCTATAGTGCTTTGTGCATATTTCTTCAAATACTTATGATTCTCCCTTTTAATGTTTTGATAAGACTACATCTTCCCTTTTGAGTTAGAATCTTAAAAGATACCAACCATGTTCTAGTCATTGTTTTATCCTGGCAGCTATCACGTTCCCCAGCATATAATATGTGATTTAGAAATAATTAGTGAATACTAAGAGGTTTCAGTGGATTCTGGGTTACAGGAAGATTATAATCTTTGTCATCTTTAAGTCTCAAATCAATTTTTACAGGTATAAATTTTTAAATAAGTATAATGGACAGGCTAGTAAGTATATGCATTAAGGGAAGAAGGTAGAGGCAATCTGATTCATATGCATAGCTGATCTTACAGATTTACAAATTGGTTAGTTGATTTCAGGATGAAGATGATAATTGGCTAATTGTTTGTTAAAGAAGCAAAGATTCTCCTTACCTAATCTAATGACCTTGTTCTCACTCTCAGACTACCCTCTGAGCTCATTATCTAAACTCCGTAATCCAGACACGACACTGATTCACTGTATAAATATTGGTAATGTCTATTTTTCCTTGGTAAACTGTATTTAAATCATTCCTTGATGAAGCAGGCACTCACAATATGACTGCTCTCTAATAACAGAGGATTCTTAACATTTTACCAAAGTTTAAATAACAAAATATGAGGTAGTTTCCCATTTTCTGAAAGAATATATATATATTTTCAAATACACACCCACTTTTAATGCACAGATCCTATGTAGTATTTAAATATGTAATTGTTTTTCCAAAGCACCACAAAGATTTTGGTTAAAAAGTAATTTGTAAACTTCACTGAAACTATCTTGTTTTATGACATGGTTCTCACTGGACCCATGAAATATGGAGTAATTTGATAAAGGAGGAGGCAAATAATCTCAACATGAAGTGGAAGATCAATGTCAAAGTAACTAATTCCATGGCTAATTTTTTGTTATTCCATAAAATAAGAATATGTTAAAGAAAAATATTAGGGGATATAGAAAACTGATTTCTCTAAGAAGCAAGCAATAGATAGATATATTATACATATGAAAGTAATCTTCCTTTAAAATCCTGAAAATTTATTTTAAGAAGAATGTTGACCATAACACATAAGTAGTGTCACTAATAGTTATTCAAATTGTACAATGCCCTAGCCTCAAGCCTTGGCATGCTGTCACAGATTGGGAACATAATAATCCTCACTTTATTTTCTGAATATAAATAAAAGTTAAAAATATCATAATACATCTAAACATTATAAATATATAGAAAAGGGCTGGGCACGGTGGCTCATGCCTGTAATCCCAACACTTTGGGAGGCCGGGGAGGGGGGATCATGAGGTCAGGAGATAGAGACCATCCTGGCTAACATGGTGAAACTCTGTCTCTACCAAAAATACAAACAATTAGCTGGGCGTGGTGGAGGGTGTCTATAGACCCAGCTACTTGGGAGGCTGAGGCAGGAGAATGGCATGAACCTGGGATGTGGAGATTGTAGTGAGACGAAATGGCACCACGGCACTCCAACCTGGGCAACAAAGCGAGACTTCGTCTCAAAAAAAAAAAAAAAAAAAGTATATGTGTGTGTGTGTGTGTGTGTGTGTATATATATAATATATATGAAGACTTTTATATGTTATTGATCTTAAGTTTCTATTTATCCCTCCTAAGATTGCCCCTCATCAAACTTCCATATACAGATCACCTGAAATCACTTCACCTATTAATACTTGTCACCTTATTCAATCAACAGATTAAATCACATTCGACTACACTGCTTCCTCTAAAAAGATGACACCAAATATCCTTATCTACTCCCTAATTTGTGAAAAGCTTCTCTTTATTTCCCTGAGTAGCTTTTCCCTTACTATTCTACACTAGTCACTTAGTTAAAATATAAAAACAACTATCTTCTAGTTTTATTAATGACTCAAATTACTTTGTGACATTCCTTTCCCTAAAATCACACACTTTCTTTTCCAGAATGTATGTGTGTGTGTCTATGTAAGATAAATGTGAGATACTGATGCACATATACATAAATGCATGCATAACTGTGTGTACATATATATATGTAAAATGAAAATAATTAATACTTATTCCCAAATACAGTATTCTCAATGATGATGAAGGAGATGACAGGTGGAAAGAAAGACAAAGAGAAAAGCTTAAATCCATTTCAGTCACTTTGATTAAATGTTTTACATTTTCACTCTGCATTAAAAAGAAACACATGAGGTCAACCAATGACATTTAACAGCACATCACTGCTTTAAAGTATAATTCACTTTGCACCTTCATTTTCAAGTTATAATTTCCCTTCCTTTTCATTGTGAGATCTTACAGAAAATGACATCTAATACTTGCAGCACTTCGGCTACTATGGAGATTCTTGCTATTATATATTATAGGTCCAAATATTCTGCATTTTATCTTCCATAACTTTCCTTTAATGACAGAGCATTGTCAGAAAGTGAGCATATGTTTGTATGTTTCAGGGGAATATACTGGAATTGTTCAAAGCTATTGTATGTGGCAAGTAGGCTTGTACTAGATGAGTGACGTTTCTCGCAGCAATTTGGAAAGAGTCAGTGGTTTTTAGTGAAAGAGCTTAGAGAGACCTTTCTGTCATGCAGGAATAGCGTAGCATTACCTTTTCCTTGCTATCCAGCTGCCTGGAGAATAGCTAGCCGTGGTCAGAGATAGCTCCATTATCCAAATGGAAGCAATAGCGGGGCTGCTCATCTGCTATTCTCAGCACACAGAAGGCCCTCTCATTTGCCTCTAATTCTCCTTCTTCCTCACCAGTTTTATCAAAAAGAATTACTGGTTATAATATACACACATTACCACGCTACTCTAGTCCATTCTCCAGGCAGTTATAAATGCACACCAAGTCTCTCGTTATTGTGTGATCTGTACAACAAAGTAGAAAATACCACTAAACTATGTGTAATTGACTGTTCAGAATATGTCCTGCCCTATTACCTGGTACCTCTCCATTAGGATATTCTTTTCAACAGGATATCTGTTTTGCTCTCTGACATAATTTTTTTCTACCTTTCAAGAGATGGCATTTCTTTTAAACTGTGATACATTGAATGAGTTATTTCTGCACTTCAACAACATACTCCTTCTGTATTTAAATGTTGATTCAATAGTTGTTTTACCTAAGCATTCAATGTTCATTAGAATGAAAGTTTAACTGTTCTAAAAGTGAGAGCTACCCTATCAATTCTTCTGTCTTCTTAGTTAAAATAAAACCTAGGAACTGAAAATTACATAGGTCCCTTAGCCTGAGTTACCGAGAGGATAAAAGAGCTACAAAGAAAAATAAACTGTTTAAAGGGAGAGATAATTTGAAAGGGATAAAATGATTATATTAATTTGACTTCTAATTGATATGAAGGTGACTTGTGTATAAAAGCAAAGATTCCGTGAACAATGACAGAAAACCAGTTCTATGTTTCTGGGTCTAAACAGGAGATGTAGATTTGAGAATTTATGAGAACTTTGAGAATTCAAATTTATGTGATAACCAAGCTGTTCAAATAACTCAGTTGTCCCAGAAAGACAGAGACCTAAGACAGAGACATGGGGAGTGTTCAAAATTAAATGAATGCAAAGCAAGGTAAGCCAGAAAAGGAAAAGAAAGGAGACATGGCTAATATGTGTTATGAGTCAGGCTTTGTCCTGGGTGTTTTGCCACCATTATTTTATTTAATCTTTCCATCATTTTTATGTAATAAATAATTTTACAGATTTTATAGAAAAAAATTGGTTTCATGAGATTGAGTGACTTGATCTAGCTCTAATCACTATAGGTAGAAAATCAGAAGGAGAAAGGGAAAGTAAAGGGGAATGGGAGGAATATCATGCCAGGAAGGTAAAGCAAAAAGAGTTTAAAAAAGGATTAGGAGATAAGGAGTTCGTGGTATCAAATGCCTAAAAAGCTGTTGAGATTTAGATCTGAGTAATGGCTAGTGAGAAAGCTTAAAATGAAAGAGTAAAATTTAGTTGTTTGTTCGATAGTTTTGAGACATATTGTCTAGACTCCAGATATTTTATTAAATTCTCAAAGCTGATTCCTTGGTTTGGCCTACATTTTACATTCTCCCTAAACACTTCCTTCTTTTTTGTTTTTATATTTCCTGGAATTTGAGCAAGAATTTTGTATGACTCTTAAACATAGGCAGCAAAGGCATGTGATATTCAGTTATCTAAATTAGGGACTCCACTGCTAATTATAATCTATATGAGATTAGGATGCTGAAATGGGACTGAACCAGAAGATAATGTGATAGTTATTACAATACAATATAGTATACGGATCACTTTATAAAAGATATAACATAGATTTGGAACATCACATTACTTACTTCTGTATTCTGACATGGGAAATAAAATAGTCAATAAATTAGTAAGGATTGTTAAGCCAAATGTATCACTGTATCAAAACAGCCCTAGTGAGATCAAGGAACCCACATGCGCTGGTTTTGGGTCTTATAACTAAAACCCTCACGCAATATCTTATCAACAGACGATATCAACAACTATATCTAACTCTTGCTATCACTTACCTATGAGTATGGTCCTGGTTCAATTTTACTTTTTTCCACATTATTTCTGTCTCAGTTCATGACGATTTCAGCATACAAAATGCTTACTTACTAAGGAACAATTATCTCTCAGTGATTTTGTCCTTCATCTCACAGCCGTAGTCCCACCCCAGAATTGTCATTTACCAGCCTACCCATAATCTCAAAATCATGAATCCATTCCTTAGACCATCACCTCCTATACTGGCAGCTCACCCCCTCTCTTACTCCATCTCAAACAATCACTGAATCTACACACATAACCAATGCATCGATTCGATCACCTTTCGCAGTTCCCTCACCCTGTTAATTTTTCCTCCATCCTTCTTTCCTATCTCAAAATCCAAGGTCAATGCAAATAATCTTTATACTTCTTTTGTTCTATCTCACTTACCTTAAAAGAGCCCAACCCTATTTAAATTCAATTCCATCTACCAGTTTTCTGCATGCATTCAGCTAAATGGGGCTGGAGAAAGCACACAGCCACACTGACTGGCCTTGAGTCATATTTACGAGCACAAACCTCAAGTGATTTTCCTATGACACCTGACTGTCATTCATGCTGTACTTTCCTCACGTACTAATGTCCTAAGATACCTTCCATACAGATGATGATCCCACACCTTCTGCTCTGCCCTCAAACCTCTGATGCTTCACTCTCCATCCTGACTCTCGGCAGAAAATTGTTTTCTAGTTCATGAAGGAGAATTACGAAAGCAATCAAAAGAGAACTTTTATATAATCTACCTCTTAGCTATAAGCATTTATACACATAGACGTCTGTTTCCATAAATGAAGTATTTATGTTTCTATCTAAAGTTATCTTCTTTCATGTATTATATTCTCACCGACTTAAGGACAATACTTGAAAATATTTTTCCTTTCTTAACATACTCATCAAGCTTTCCTTGTTTACTGGATTCATCCCATTAGTTTATAGGTATGCTATTAATTATCCTATATGAAATACATTAGACAACAATGACAACAACAAGAACAACAAATTTCCTACTCATTTTTCTCCTTGCATGAAAGTTCTTCAAAAAAGTAGCTGGGACTAATATACAAATTCCTTATCTTGTATTTTTTCTTAAACTCACTTTTGTCGGGCATTTAGTTTTACCATTCTGTTGGAATTTCTCTTTAAAATATCACCAGTGGCCTCCACTTTGCTAACTCCCATGACAAATTTTCTGTCCTCACTATATTTTACCAATCAAAAGCATTGTACATAATTGATCTCTAAGATACTATATTGCATGGACTTTTTTTTTCTGTATTTCATTACTCACTTATTGTTAATCTCCTTTGCTGGATCTTCATCTCCTTCATCTGTTAATGGTGTAATTACTCAGATCTCAATCCTCTCTCCTAAACTCCAGATTCATGTATCTGACTATCTACTAAACACTGTCACCTGGCTGTGTAATAAAAACCTCAAGTTTAACACATTGTAAAGGAATAACCAATCTTCTCTCAAAATGTACTCTACCATTTTCTTCATCACAGTTGTTGACAACATCAAACATCATTCTGTTTCAACACCCCTGTTATCTTTCATGACTTTTCTCTTCATATTCCATATCATATCTGTTAGAAATCTTATTGAATGTTGTTTCAAAATATATTCAGGATTCAATCATTTATCACAAGGGGCTACCACAAGTTGTAAGGGTGGCTAGGAAGTGGATATTCAGTTGAGGACATTGACTATTGAGAAAAATCAGATTTCATTTGACTACTGGTAATGTCTAATATTAATCCACCATTGAAGGCACGGAGAAGTTGATGAAAAGCAAGTGCCACTTGACCAATTGTAACCTCAAGTTGTCAGGTCCTGCCTAGTACTCCTTAACACATGGCACAGGAGCAGGAATTGTAAGGGAGGAGAAGCCACATGTTATTAAGGGCTTTTGGTTTGTCTGTTTAAATTCTTTTAAATAGAGATGGGGTTTTCCTATGTTGCCCAGGTTGGTCTTGAACTCCTAAGCTCAAGCGATCCTCCCATCTCAGCCTCCCAAAGTGCTGGGATTACAGGTGTGAGTCTCCATGCCCTGCCTAACAGCTTTTTAATAGTACTCTGTTACTAAATTCACTAGTGAAATATGGCTCAATGAATATCCTGAGCTTTGATCAATTAGACTAGTAATTCCTTTCTCTTAGTGAGTTGCTAAGAAGGAAATCAAACTATATGGAAATTCTTTATATAGAGAAGTATGACCCTCTCCGCTACTAAATGAAAAAAGGGCTTCATCTGGCCTCATTCATTATATGTTAATTTTCAGATACTGCATACAGTTTTTAAGTGACATAAAAACTATAGAAACATGCAAAATTCCTAAGTATGAAGTTGTAGAAATTTGTATAATGTAAGGATATCTGTGAAACAACCACTCAGAGGTAACCACTATTCTGATTTCTTTCATAATAGACTGCTTTATCTAATTTGAAATTTATATAAATGTATTCATAAAGTATGCTCTACTTTGCATCTAATTTATTTTCTGATATTCATCTATATTGTGTGCAAAGATGGTTTGTTAATTCTCATTGGTTTTATATTATTTAGCTAAATGCATATGCCACAACTCATTTTTTATTGTACTATTGATGTACATTTGATTATTTCCCAGTTTTTGGTTCTTTTGAATGGTACTGCTATGAGCATTTTAATATGTGCCTTTTGGTGAACATGTGAATAGGTTTCTGTTGAGAATACACTTGAGTGGAATCGCTGATTATGGGGCATGTTCACTCTCAGCTTTAGTGATATAACAAAGAGTTTTCCAAACTTGTACCAGTGTATATTCTCTTCAGAAAAGTACGACAATTTCAGTCAACTCATACACTCAGAAATACTTAATGTTATAAGTTTTACGTTTTTCAAAAATTATTGTATCCATTCTGGTGATGATTAGTGATATCATATATGCTTTTATTTGCTTTCCCTTGATAATTAATGAGATTTTCATAAGTTATCTTTATGATGCATTTCATATCAGAGTATTTTTTAAATTAAACATTTGCTTTCATCTTTTATTGCTTTGTAGATTTTTTCTATATTTTAGATACAAATTATTTGTGAATATATATAATGCAAATAATGTCTGTGTCTCTGTGGTTTGCCTTTTTATACTTTCATTTTGTATCTTTGTGTGTGTGTGTGTGTGTGTGTCTAGACGGAGGTCACACTCTATCGCCTAGGTTGGTCTTGAACTCCTGAACTCAAGCAGTCTTTCTATATTGGCCTCACAAAGTGCTGGGATTGCAGGCATGAACTACTGTGCCTGTCCCTTGTATCTTTAAATGAACTGAAATTTATAAATTTAAGAAAGTCAAATTTTTCTCTTTTCTTTTATAATTTTTGTTGCCATTCACTAGTTTAAAAAACATTTGCATACCTCAGTTACAATAATAGTTTTCTACTTATTGTTTAGATTGAATCTTAATTGTTTTATTATACATATGTCGATGTCAATTTACCCATTGTCCATTTTGCGTGTTATGTAAGGTAAAGGTCAAGATGTTTTTACAAAATATGATATTCAATTTATCCACAATTATTTTTTAATAAGACCATCATTGACCACTGAATTCAGATGCATCATTTTTATAAGTAAATTAATAAGTTACATAGAATTATAATCTCTGGACTCTACTCCAATGTTTTATGTGTATATTGATGAGCCAGTAGTCATATCATATAAATTAGGGTGTATTTCTAACACTGGGAATGTAAGTCTTCTAACTCAGTTCTTAAAGTTTATAATCTTGTCTCTTCTCTAGTTTTTCAATTTCCATATAAGTGTAAATTATCTTCTGAATTTTCACAAGTAAATGCTGGTAGAATATTTTATTTGGATTGCATTGAATATATTGATCAAGCTGAAGAGAATAGAGTTCTCCAATCATTAACATATTGTTTCTCTTTATTTATTTAGACATTCTTTAATTTTTTTATTGCTGTGTTAAGTGGTATATTAATAGAGTGCTTACATTTCTTTCATTAGGTTTATTCTAAGAAATTTGATGTAATCTGTGCTATTGCAAGTGTTCATTTCTGTTCATTTTGAATTATTTTTGGTGGTATATGGAAATTATATTATTACTTTATATTATATCAAAAGATCTTTTTATGTTTGCTTGTCAATACTTATTAATTCTCAAGGCATGTTTATAGATTCTTTGAATTTTTCTGCATATGAAAATCATGATATCCTTGAATGCAGTTTTTATACTTTGGTTCCAAACTTTTAACATTTCATTTTTTTTTTACTTGACTTTAGGAAAATGTTCAGTAGAAAGAGAATAGTAAACAATATTTACATTCTTGACACCAGTGGGAAACGCTTTTATATATTTCAATATTTCACCACAAAGTATAGTGCTAGTTTCTTTTTTTTTTTTTAACTGTCAGATTAAGTCAGTTCCTTTCTATTTCAAGATTTTTAAGTGGATTTTGTTGTTATTTTAATTACTAAGAGGATTTTAATGCTCTCAAATTCTTCAGTTACATGAAAAATGATATATGGCTTTTCCCCTTTTTAATTAATGTGTTGAATTACAATGATGAATTTTCAAAAGTTATATATGTTTTATTTAATAAAATGAATCTCACTTTGTATGATATATCTTTTTGTACATAACTGAATTCAATTTTATAATACGCTACTTTGGATTTCTCATGTTGTTTACAAAGATATTGTCTTTAATTTTTCTTGCTTACACTGCCTTTTTTTCAGGTTTACATACAAGATTATGTTGACTTCATAAAATGAGTTAAATATTTTCACTCTCCTTTAATTTTCTGAAAAAAATGTAAATTTGCCATCATTATTTCTTTCAATATTGGGAAAAATTCAAGAGAAGTAATCTGATCAGGCAGGAAGATTTTGTGGTGTGGTTTGTATTCAAGATACAATTTATTTGACAGATTTAAGACTTTTTAGATCTTCTATTTCTTCTTTTGTCAGTTTTACTAATGTTGTTCTTTTCCAAAAACTTCTTCATCAATGCTGTAAAACATATTGTCATAAAAAATTTTATAATATCTGGTTTTAAGTATAAGAAGGATTTATAACCTTCTTTAACTTCTAATATTGGCAATTTGTTAATTCTATTTGCTTTATGAGTTTGTTGAGACATTTGTGACATTTATGAATTCTTTCAATGAAGTTTTTGCTCTCTTGAATTTCTTAGTTTCTTTATTCTGCATACACTTTATTTCACTGATACTGATTTTCACTCTTATATTGGCAACCGGAAATTTCTTCCTTCTACTTAGACACATTGTAAAGTCACAAATGTAATATGAAATTTATTTTTAAATGAATAGTGGTTAGAGAACAAACTTTTACAATTCAATTTATTAAGAATTTATTGAGGCTTGTTTTATGAGTCGGCATATGGTTTGGTTTTGTGCACTTAAAAAGAATCAGTATTCTACAGTTGTTGAGTTCAGTGCACTATATCACTTAGGTCAATTTGTTTTCCTGAATTGTACAGATCTTTTTAAGGCTTACTGTTTTGGCCGGGCGCGGTGGCTCAAGCCTGTAATCCCAGCACTTTGGGAGGCCGAGACGGGCGGATCACGAGGTCAGGAGATCGAGACCATCCTGGCTAACACGGTGAAACCCCGTCTCTACTAAAAAATACAAAAAACTAGCCGGGCGAGGTGGCGGGCGCCTGTAGTCCCAGCTACTTGGGAGGCTGAGGCAGGAGAATGGCGTAAACTCAGGAGGCGGAGTTTGCAGTGAGCTGAGATCTGGCCACTGCACTCCAGCCTGGGCGACAGAGCGAGACTCCATCTCAAAAAAAAAAAAAAAAAAAAAGCTTACTGTTTTCAAATTTTAAGCAGTTTTTATTCCTTATTTTTAATTCTGTTTATTTTTGCTATACACATATTTCAAATAAATACTGAATATTTACAATTTTGTGTTGAATTACCATGTTATAATTATAAAATGGTCACTTAATCATCAGTAATACTTCCTTCTTAAAGTATCTTTTGTCTGTGTAGTAGGAAGTTTTGACTGAGACACACTACTCCATCATAGCGGAACTAGAAGTCTAATGCGTGCATGTATCTCTTCTATATATTTCTTAAACATTGATGATTGATATGCTTTCATTTTCACTTAGCATATTGAGATTTTTTAAATCATATCTAGAATATCACTGCAATATTCTTTTAAATTGTTATTTGTCATCAATTTATTTTCCTTCAAAAATTCTCTATGTAGCTTTGCAATCACATTTTAAAAATAAACATCTTATTTTTCTCCCCTGCTTAAAATCCATCTTTGAAATGCATTACTTTTATAATAAAATTAAAATCCATAGTAGAATCTATAGGACCCTCAGTATCTAACTACCCTGTTTGACCTTTTAAAATTATCTCTTAGCAACACCCTATTTTAGCACTTCATTCCAAACACGGTGAATGAATTCCATCATGATCAATCAGGTTTCTAACTTTTCACATGTAATGTACAATGAGAATTATACTATCCTTCCTACACAACTCACTCCAATTTGCTTGATGAATGAATTCTTATTTCCTACAGTGCTCAAAAGTCAATCTCTTAAAAAAATTCTTGACTCTTTTCATATCTAGCTTCCATCCAATTTCTCAAATTGAGTTGGCAACTTTTCTCTCTTTCCTACTTGGCACCTTATTGATACATCTATCACAGCACTTATTCTATACTACAATTGTTTATTTATATGTCTGTGCTTCCAACTAGACCAAGTCTCTCAAGGAAAAATATTAGGTATGTATTTGTTTAATGTTTGAATGATATGCAACTAGAACATATTCTGGGACTCTATAAATATTTTAAGACAAATTAAGAGACAACTGTCACTGTGTTTTACCAATAAGCTTCTTAAAATGATTAGACAGAACTGCATATTTCTGTCTATTCAGAATGGACAGGCATTCAGTATGGACAAAGCAGATTTGATTTATGTCTTTTCCATCAATTGAGTAGCAATTTAATATTGAGATAGTAACTTAACCTTTTTTTTCTTACTCTCTGTTATAGGCTGAATTCTGTCCACACAAAATGTATGAGTGAAACACATTACTCCATCACACAGGGAAATAGAAATCTAATGCATATATTTATATCTTCTACATGTTTCTTAAACATTGATAATTGACATGCTTATCTTTTCACTTATCTACTTGAGATTTTTAAAATACTTACTACCCTGGGTGTGGTGGCTTACGCCTGTAATCCCAGCACTTTGGGAGGCTGAGGTTGGCGGATCATGGGGTCAAGAGATCGAGACCATCCTGGCCAACACGGTGAAACCCCATCTCTACTGAAAATACAAACATTAGCTGGGTGTGGTGGTGTGCACCTGTAGTCCCAGCTACTCAGGAGGCTGAGGTAGGAGATCACTTGAACCTGGGAGGTGGAGGTTGCAGTGAGCTGAGATCATGCCACTGCACTCCAGCCTGGTGGCAGAGCAAGACCCCATCTCAATCAATCAATCAATCAATAAAATAAAACACTACTAGTCCCACAGAATGTGATTGTTATCAAATTTAGGGCCTTTAAAAGAGGTAATTAAGGTTAAACGAGACCACTGTTGTGGACCCTAATCTAACATAACTGATGTCTTTATAAGAAGAGGAGACGAAGACACAGACAGCAGAGGAAAGAGACAACAGAGGAAACATCAGATATAGATAAATGGAAAATATGGCCAATTACAAGCCAAAGAGAGAGGCCTCAGAATGAAACCATCATTGCCAACAGCCTAGATCTTGGCTAATAGCGTCCAGAGCTGTGAGAAAATAAATTTCTGTTGTCTAAGTCATCCAGTCTTTGGTATTTGTTATGTCAGGAGCATTAGTGAACTAATACAATCGTCTATGAATTTGGTGATGGCTGAATAAGATAAAATATATAACACTGTTTGGAAAGTTCTAACATGTGATGTTACCTACATTCTTAAATAAGTATAGTTATCAGCCACATAATAATATTGCATTCAACAATGAGCAGCATATATGACAGTGATCCCATATAATTTTTTTTTTTTTTTTTTTTTTTTTTTTTTTTTTTTTTGAGGCGGAGTCTCGCTCTGTCGCCCGGACTGGAGTGCAGTGGCCAGATCTCAGCTCACTGCAAGCTCCGCCTCCCGGGTTTCCGCCATTCTCCGGCCTCAGCCTCCCGAGTAGCTGGGACTACAGGCGCCCGCCACCTCGCCCGGCTAGTTTTTGTATTTTTAGTAGAGACGGGGTTTCACCGTATTAGCCAGGACGGTCTCGATCTCCTGACCTCGTGATCCGCCCGTCTCGGCCTCCCAAAGTGCTGGGATTACAGGCTTGAGCCACCGCGCCCGGCCGATCCCATATAATTATAATATATTTTTACTCTTCCTTTTTCTGTTTAGATATGTTTAGATGCACACATATTTATCATCATGTTAAAATTGCCTACAGTATTCAGTACAGCAACATGCTATACAGGTTTGTAACCTAGGAGCAATAGTATATACCATATAGCCTAGATGTGTGGTAGGCTATGACATCTAGGTTTGTGTTAGTACACTCTATGATGTTCCCATGACTATGAAATCGCCTACTGATGCATTTCTCAGAACATAGCTCCATTGATAAGCAATGCATGACTGTTTTCTAAATTTTAATATCAGCTCCCCCAAAAGTTAACTTCTCTGTCATTTTTTTAAAAACTTTTAATTTGGGAACAATTACAGATTTACAGGATCATTGAAAAGGTAGGACAGAGTTTCTGTATACCCCACTCTCAGTTTATTTTTTACTAACATCTTACATGAAGAGTGTGCATTTGACACAATAAAATAATATGAATGCACTATTACTCATTAATCTCCATTTGTAATACACCTAAAAATTTCTTATAATTTTATGTATATTATTTATTGATATATATATAATCTCTCTATAATATTATATACATATAATATTTATCTATCTCCTCAGGTTCCACTTGTAAGCTACTAAAATAAAAAACTCTTCGAACACTGAAGTCTGGAATCTTTACTCAGAAAAAAGCTCATTAAATGATTCAGTGATAGTCACGTCTGTTAACCCTTACTTTAGGCACAGCTATAATAATTCCAATGTCAAATAAGGTTACTTCAACCTTTCCCTTATCTACAGATTATGAATTTCTGGTAGCTCCTCAAGAGTTCTATGATTTATTTTTTCTTAGTGACCTCTGGTCCCAAGGGCCTCTTTTCTCTGAATTATCTCTGTTTAACGGAATCTTATCATTCCACACATGTTGTCACTTTTTCTTACTGCATGAACATAGATGTGAAATGCAGCCCTTTTCATTCTTTTCTAAATACATGCACATGCATAAAAACACATATTAATAGCAAATATTGCATTGTGTATTAAACTTTATACTAAATTGCTATATAATAAAGACAAAAACAAATAACTTAAAAAATGAATATTTGACAATTTCCTTTAAAAAGCAACCACTATTTTTTCTCACCCATTTTGCAATCTGTTCTGTGATCTCTTGCAAGTTTTTTAACCTTTTTTACATTCTCCTGTCAAACTTCCTTCCCAGAAAGAAAAAAATAAATTACTTTACATTTTGTTTGTGAACTTACAATATATCATAGGAATATATTCTATAAAATAATCAATCCTCAGTTGATATTGCTCCAAGTCAATAGTAGAGCAATATGATTTGGCTCTGTGTCCCCACCTAAATCTCATGTTCAATTGTGATCCTGAGTGTTGGAGGTGGGGCCTGGTGGGTAACTGGATCATAGGGATGGTTTCTGATGGTTTAACACCATCCTCCTAGTGGTGTCCTGCGATTCCTCACAAGATCTGGTTGTTTAAAAGTGTGTAGCACTGCCCTCTTTGCTTTCTTTTCTTCCTGCTTTAGCTCTGTAGGATGTGCCAGCTTCCCCTCCAGCTTCTGCTATGATTGTAAGTTTCCTGAGGCCTCCACAGCTGTGCTTCCAGTACAGCTTGTGGAACGATACGCCAATTAAATTTTGTTCCTTATAAATTACCCAGTGATATACTTATGCTGTATCCCCAACCAAATCTCACCTTGAATTGTAGCTCTCATGGTCCCTATGTATCATGGGAGACACCCAGTGGGAGGTAATTGAATCATGGTGCTGGGTTTTTCCCATGCTGTTCCTGTGACAGTGAATAAGTCTCATGAAATCTGATGGTTTTATAAAGGTAAGTTCCTCTGCACACGCTCCCTCGCCTTCCACCATGTAGGATGTGCCTTGTTCCTCTTTCACCTTCCACCAGGATTGTGAGGCCTCCCCAGCCATGTGAAAACTGTAAGTCCATTAAACTTCTTTCTTTTATAAATTAATCAGCCTCAGGTACGTCCTTATAGCAGTGTGAGGACAGACTAATACATGTAGCCCTTTATATTATATTGGTGCAAAAGTAATTGCAGTTTTTGCCATAAAAGTAAGCATTGTGAGAACAGACTAATACACTGGGCATGCTAGAGAGTTAGTACCATGGAAGCTGTCAAAGAGCTTACTGGTTGTGCCTGTCAAATTAGGGACTTTTATATACATATTCCTTTCTACCTTCATGAAAACACGGAGGTGTGTTTTTTCACTGCATTCTCTCATTGTAGAGAGGAAACTGAGGTACCAATAGTTCAACATACATCGAAATGCACAGTTTGTTAAAAGCATAGAAGCAGAAGTTGAATTCAAATACAGACTCCAAAACCTTGATTATTTTTACACGAACAGTCCACTTCTACAACTAGAGCCTTAAAGTGTCCTACTAATGCTCCTTTCCACCACCAATTGTGCTCCAGCCTACTGAGAAGACAAATAGAGTGGTAAATTTTCCAGGAAAGCTGCAGCAATCTGGAGAGTGGCAGCAATTCAAATTGGTGAAGTTAAAGGTAATAGCAATTGGAATGTTGGTTGCCCTTTTGACAGATGTAACAGCTACTAGCATTAATTCATCTCCACACTTGGCAGGTACACCAGCTACTGGTGTTAATACCATCTAAAATAGGGTTAGTTGAAGGAGCTAGATTAAAAAGAAGACAGATCATCTAATTTTCCTACAATTGCTTAGACAGTTACCCAGTGGTTGCCATATGCCATCTAAATTAGTACTTTTACATTTACAAACAATATAGTTTCTCTTTGCAAGGGCCTTTCTTTATCTTAGACTTTTCTTTCTATGTAACTGACTCAATAATTTGATTCATACTCTGTGAACTTTAGTAACAAACCCAACGTAGATTAATAAGCTCCAGACAATCAAAGGCTATATAATTTTAAATAGACCTGAAAAAACCTATACTTCTTTATGTTATTAACAACACTGAACAGAGTTAAGTCTAGCTAACTACTTTGTTTTACATTTATCTCATCCTAAAGCTGGTGAATAATATTATCATGCAAATGCAGAAGCAGTTAATTTGTTTACATGTGAACCAAAAATTAGATATACTTAGATTTTCCTCATGCAACTCTTCACTTCAAAATAAATAGCTTTTAAAGTATTTTCATTTATAGAAACAATAATAAAGTGTCTATAGAAATAGTTGTTCTTAGTAACAAAATGGAAAAATGTGAAAATTTTCTTTTTTCTCTTTCTGACTCTTATTTCTGTAATTTTCTTAGCCCCTCACTCCTTATAGTATATAAGAAAGGTCAACACATTTTCTCCAAATCATATGTGATGATTACATGAGGTAAGTAATCTGATCACAGAATCTCTACACCAACACAATTATAAAGTACTTATTAAAATGACACTCAATAAACCTTGAGATTATTTGACTTGTTTTTCTCTCTAATTAAAATGAAGAACTAAGAAAATTATGTAATTTCAAGCAATAAATTGAAGAACTATAATTAAAATTCTAGGTCTAAAAAGTCCATTCATTTCTGTTCAGACTTTCTTCCTTTCATCCTCTATTGTGGTACCTACTTAGGTTCTTAAACAAAACAGGAGGTTATAATTTTTCTACATTTTATAAGATGTGCAACTGTTAACAAAAAACCTTCTCCTCTGAAGTTGTTTCTTGCATTTTACTGTGTTTTAGAATAATTACCCCAACAACACAGATTAAATTCAAAGGAACAGTGAGATATTTTCACACATGTGAATTCAACACTCATTATTCAGATAATCTTTCTTCTTTTCTAATACTGGCCATGGAGCAGATATTTTCATTTTAACAGTGAAACCAGTTATTCAATTTCACTTATATTTAATGGATAAACCTAGGGTTTTATTTTTTTGCTAACAAACGCAAGGATGGGAAGTGATCTTGGGAATGGGTGACAGTTGACAGCTTCTACAAACAGTCATCATGCTTCTGCAGCTGGAGACAATGCTTAATATTGCAGCTCCAAAGACTTGTACTGGCTGGGGGCCAGGCCTCTTGTTGGAATTCAAAGAACCCATCTGGATAAAGCTCCCCTGACACTGACCTGAATTGAGATCACAGACTGGCATAGTCCTTCAGATTCTAGGTATTGTGTACCTTTTATCAAGGGCAGGCCATGACACTGACAAAAGAAGAAAATATATATTCTCTATATTGACAGATTTTTTTCCCACTTTTATAGATGTAAAGCAAGATATAGAAATAAAAATCAAACAGCAGAAAAACAGAAAGACCCTTTATGTCTTGAGTATAAAATATGTTTATGTGTATATTTTAAGCTTATGTTTGTGAAGTAATGTTTCTTACAGACTTTCATTTAAGTGGGGGATTTAAAGAGCATTATGTTAGGAAATGGGGTGCTTACATGAGAAAAAATTAATATTTCACAGTTTAAGCATTATTCTTCATGGATGATTATCAGCTTTCGGGAGACAGGTGAAAAGTTAGAAAATATGATTATGTATGTCAGTTTGTTTCATAGCAAAATAATTAACTTTTTCTGTGCCTTATTCCTCTTCCTTAAATCATGCAAGGAGAAGTTTCAAAAGACTTTTTGAGCCAAACTTTGGTAAGCAGCTCTCCAAGCTGTAAAAGTCACTGTAGCCTTCCTGTGAACACCATTATAGGCCTCCTAGACTCCGTGAATCATGCCCTGGAAACCCCCTAACATGACACAACATCATGACTCGAAACACAATCTTCTCACAGACAACCATAATTAGACACAGACATTCTGAATCATAGCAGGAGGCTGTTAGCTCTCATCAAGGAGAGTTACAACACTCATCCCAAATGTACCTCCCTACTGACCTTAGTCACAGCCTGTAGCAGTCAAGATAGGCTAGATTATGTGCTAGTACCAAATAAATTCAAACAGCCTGTGGCTTGCATCAACAGATACGTATCCCTTACTCATACTACATGGACGTTTTAGACCCAGTGTTGCTTGAGTCCAGTTTTTCCCCACTGGAACCCAGATAATGAAGCAGGGTCAGTATGAAATATTGCTGGTTATTGTAACAGGAAAAATAATGTATGGGAAAATATAATCCTGTTCTAAAAGCTTTTGCTCAAAAATAATATATCACGTTTGCTTACATTCTATTGACCAAAGCAAGTCACATAAATCTCCAGTTAACATTTTTTAGGTGGTACCAAAACAACAAAAAAGGCAAACATGTAAGCCATTTCTTTTTTAAGTTGAGAGTGTTTCTAGACTAGCAATGTACCCAGATGCCAGAAAGAAGCAAATGCAAACTATTTCCAGAGGATAAACCTTCATTTTAGGTCTCAAATAACTCAAGATTACAAATAATTCTTCAAGAAAAGTTCTCAGTTCACAATCAGAAATAACCAAACACAAAAGAAAAACCGAGAATAAGAAACAAAGAAAACAAATGAACAAACAAAAAAAAAACTAGTGTAAATATATCCCGTAAGACTTCAGATATTGAAATAATCACAATAATGTAAAGAATACAAAATAATTAAGCTTACAATGTTTGAGAACTATTAGTTAAAAGCACCTTCAGGAAACAGTAACATGCTACTTTTATAACTTTAAGAAGAAAAAACTGGAAAAAAAGGAAAATGCAAAAAAAAAAAAAAATGCTACATTTATTTACAATAAAACTAACAAACCAGGGATAGAAGGAAATTCACTTAACCTGAAAAAGAGTGTCTTCAAAATCCTTAACCAAATTACTTTTTTTGTTTTATTATTTATTAATTTTTTGAAATTAAGTAACAATTGTTTATATTAATGGTGTACAACATGATGGTTTGAAACATGTATACATTTTTGAATGGCTAAATTACACCAATTAACATACGCATTGACTCACATATTTATCATTTATTTGTGGAGAGAACATTTAAGATCTACTGTCTTAGCAATTCTTAAGTATACAATACATTGTTATGAACTATAGTCATCATATTACAAAATAGGTAACTTAGATTTATTCTTGCTGTCTAAATGCAATTTTGCATCCTTTGACCAACATCTTGCCAATCCTTCCCCCTCCTCCCATCCCTGGTAATCATTATTCTTCTTTCTGCTTCTTTGAGTTTAGCAGTTTTTAGATTTTACATATTAGTGAGATCATGTATTATTTCTCCCATCCCTGGTAATCATTATTCTTCTTTCCGCTTCTTTGAGTTTAGCAGTTTTTAGATTTTACATATTAGTGAGATCATGTATTATTTGTCTTTCTATGATTGACTTATTGTATTTAACAGAATGTCCTCCAGGTTCTTCCATGTCACTGTTAATGCCAGGAGATATATATATCTATATATACTTTAAGTTCTAGGATACATACGCACAACGTGCAGGTTTGTTACATATGTATTCATGTGCCATGTTGGTGTGCTGCACCCATTAACTAGTCATTTACATTTGGTATATATCCTAATGCTATCCCTCCCCCCACCCCAACCCCACAACAGCCCCGGTGTGTGATGGTCCTCTTCCTGTGTCCAAGTGTTCTCATTGTTAAAATTCCCACGTATGAGTGAGAACATGCGGTGTTTGGTTTTCCGTCTTTGCGAGAGTTTGCTGAGAATTATGGTAGATACATTGAAAACTTTCTCTTTAAGATAAGAAATAAAGAAAAGTTGCTGATCCATACCACATCTATTAAACAATGTACTAGATGTTTTAGCCAGCCCATCAAGAAAAGAAAAAGAAGAAAAAAGTAGATTAGGAAAAAATAAACTGTCATTAACTGTTACAGAAAATACAATATGTATCAGCAGAAAAAAAATTAGCTTAAAATATACAATAGCAATTTTTCAAGAAATAAGACCAAAATATAAAAAGCAACTACACTGTTATAATCAAAACAAGTCAATCATAAAATTAGAAAATATTTATTAAAATTAGCCATCACCTTTCTAAAGTACATATAAATAAATTTAACAAAAGTCACAACTGAGAAAAAAATTAATATACAGAAACATTAAAGAAGCTACAAATTATAGAGAGTATAATTTATTTTCTTAGTATGGAAGACTTAAAATTATGTAGTTATTGATGCTCCCCGAAGTTTTCTATGGAGCCAATGCAATTTAAATCAAAATCTCAATAGGCTTATTTGTGTGGCATTGACAAGCTGAATCTAAAATTCAAGGACCAGAAATAGGCATAACTCTTTTTTTTTTTTTTTTTTTCCTTGAGACAGAGTCTCACTCTGTCACCCAGGCTGGAGTGAAGTGGCGTGATCTCGGCTCACTGCAACCTCCCCATCTCCTAGGTTCAAGCTATTCTCCTGCCTCAGCCTCCCGAGTAGCTGGGATTACAAGCACATGACAACACGCCCTGCTAATTTTTGTATTTTTAGTAGAGACGGGGTTTTGCCATGTTGGCCAGGCTGGTCTTGAACTCCTGATCTCAAGTTATCTGCCTACCTTAGCCTCCCAAAGCGTTGGGATTACAGGCATGAACCACTGTGCCCAGCCCATAACTCTCTCTTGAAGAAAAAAGAGGTTGGAGAACTTACCCAAATGTATGTAAAAAATAGTATAAGGCTATTCTTACTAAAACCAGTGTGTTATCTATGGGGAGATAGCCAATAGCTCAAGGGACAAGACTGGAAGATTCAGAAAACCATACTTAATATTGACACATCTATCAGTTTCTTAGGGATGTTACTACAAAGTACTATAAACAGAAATCTATTGTCTCAGTTCTTGAGATTAGAAATTTGAAATCAAGTGTTAGCAGGACCTTGTTCACTTTGAAACCTGTAGAGAAGCCTTTCCTTGACTCTTCTAGCTTCTTGTGGTTTGCTGACATTTGTGTTCCTTGTCTTGTAGATGCATCGCTCCAATCGTCTGGTGTCATGTGGCATTTTCTTTGTTTATCTGTGTCTTCATATGACCATCTTCTTATAACACTGCTCATATTGAGTTAGGGGCCTATTACTTTTAATGGCAAAAATCGCAATTCCTTATGCACCAACCTAGTAGCTTTTTGGATGTGATTTTTATCTAAAGAAATGGATAGTACTTTGATGCATAAGAAACCCATCAACTTGAACTGAGTGATAAAAGTTTTAAATCTTAAAAGGCTTTTGTGTTCTGAAATTTCTATGGGCCAGAAGATGGATCTGTAAGTAACTTTTTTGTAAACCTGAGCATTGCATATGGAAGAAGAAGGACGACTTACAGGGCAAAGGTGAGAGGCCGGAAATCAGAATAAGGACCCACGGAGAACAACCCTTAGGTTGGTGGTTTAAGATATCACCAAGGAAATGGCAAGATGAGTCTGGCTGTATTTCAGAATTTCCATGAACCAGTGACTGAACTCTTACTCTCAATTTCCCTCTTCTTGACTGAACACATCCTCTGTGTTTCTCTTGTCCCTGTTTCACCTCTGTGTGTTCGGTATGTTGAAGGATATACGCCTTGTCTCTTTAGTTGTCAGATCTTCAGATGTAGAAGAGCCATATCTCATGAGCTTCATCCATACCTGGACATAATTAAAGTGGTGAGGTCTTAGACTATGATCTTGATTCAGTAATAGGATGAAGCTTTGTGGTAAGCTGGAGTATTTGGAATGTGGGACTGTTGCAATTTATTTATAATCAGAAAGTAACTGCAAAGTATTAATTGTTTCAGATTCTTGATCACTCCTCCCTCACAGAGTTTGAGTTCATTTTTCTTCTATTTGCCTCAGATGGACGGTGCCTTCTGAACCAATAGACTATGTTCTCAATGATAATGTGCCTGTTCTGGGTCTAGCTTTTAAGAAGATTAGTGACTTTCTTTTTTTTTTTTTTTTTTTGTCTTTGAATGCATACACTTAGGACACTGCCTCTTGGAACCCAGCCCTCGTGTTTTGAGAAGTTCAAGCTACATGGTACAGTCACATGCAGGCCTGCCTGCTAGCTAGCACCAACTACCAGCTTTGCAAGTGAGTCTTTGAGCTCCCAGATGAGTACAGTCCCAGCTAATAACTTACGGAGCAAAAGAACCAACCAACTCGACCTGGTCAGCCTGAGAATCATGACAGATAATAAAACAGTTGTTACATTAAGCCAGTATGTTTTGGGATGGTTTATTTTGCACTGATAATTTAAATAGTTTAGGATATTATCAAATAAAACTGTTATTCTTGCTATTCTAATTGTAGCAGAAATAATGCTTAAGAAAACTCTGCTATTTAATACAATGTATTTATCCTATTGACATAACATGTAATCTCCTTATTAATTTTTTCCAAGTTTATGATTCAAAAATCTACAAAAATTTATAGTACTATAAATAGATTATTTTTCTAAAGATGATTATATATTAATTCTTTCCATGTCAGTAAACTGATTTGGTTTTCAAGGTAAAAAGTGGAAAAACAAGGATTGGGAAATAAAATAAGAACATGCAGTTTTTTGGTGAAGAAAGAATTCTGGTAAATTTTTGTTTGTTTGTTTGTTTCTTCCTGAGACAGAGTCTTGCTCTTTCTCCCAGACTGGAATGCAGTGGCACCATCTCGGTTCACTGCAACCTCTGCCTCGCGGGTTCAAGCAATTCTCCTGCTTCAGCCTCCTGAGTAGCTAAGATTACAGGCATGCACCACCATGCCCTGCTAATTTTAGTAATTTTAGTGGAGTCGGGGTTTCACCATGTTGGCAAATTAGTCTTGAATTCCTGACCTCATGATCTGCCCACCTCAGCCTCCCAAAGTGCTGGGATAACAGGTATGAGCCACTGTGCCAGGCCAATTCTGGCAACTTTACAGTACAGAAAATTGTGAAGTAATATTGAATCCAGACTTACTCCATTTCTGCTGAATTTAATGTTTTTGAAGATTGCCCTACACATTTGAACCATTTTTCTACTGCTTTATTTTCATAACTTGTAGTGACAATATTCTCATTCCACATTATGTATTTGTTTTTATACAAAGGTCCTTCACAAGCCTCAAATTTTTGGACACTTGTGATAACCTGTGGGGGGGAAGGGGGAAAGGAACCACAGATAACAAACACCCTGCAATTGTGGATAAGATCCTTCATAACAGAAAGGTGTCCAAACACATACGCTAGCATCCCTGCTAAGAAACATTGTGCTGATATGCAAGGTTAGAAATAGTATAAACGATGCAGGCCATAGGCAGGATAGATGGCAAGAAACTCTCTGAGTAGATCAATCCTTAGGTGTCCCTAAATTACACCTTCCTGCATGTTTTAAGTCTGTCGCTATGTAGCTTAATATGTAGGCATAAGTACCCTTTACCTGATTTAACTTCCCAATTGTCAATGGTAATTCAAGGAAAACATTAAAATACACCAAAAGAAAGTTGTTAGAAGGCCCTTGATGTTCACTCATTGCATAAGCTTCCACCTAATAATGATTCTCAACCTTGGAAGCATGTTGAATCATTCTGAGTGCTTAGAGTACCAGTGCCCAGGACTTAGCCCAGATCATTTAAACCAGCGTCTTGCAGATGGAGCCCAAGCATACATATTTTTAAAAGCCACCCAATGTAATTTCTATGTATAGGCAAGCCTGAGAACAACTATTAAGATTTCATGGCTCCTGCTTTCACTTATACATTAATTAAGAACTGGAGAAACAGGTTCTAATTAGAATTAGGTAAATAATGCTACAAACTGAGTTATGGAGCAAATATGCTACAATGAGATAAGTCTCAGCACTTGCCCTTGAAATGGATGAGATACTTTGCCCCATCCCCATCCCAACCATGATATTATATTTGTACAGAAAACTTACTGGCTCCAAAAATGGATTGAACTCACTTCTCCTGGGTCTCCAGCTTGCTAAATGAGACTTCTCAAACTCTGTAATCATGTTAGCCAATTCCTTATAAATCTCTTTTTCTTTTTTCCTCTCTCTCTCATTCTCTCTCTCTCTCTCTCTCTTTCTCTCTCTCTGACATTCTGGCTCTTGCTCTCACTCTGTCTCACTCCCTCAGGTCTGTTTCTTTGGAGAAACCAGATTAATACAATTCTAAGGTTGAAAAAATATATCTGCATTTAGAAAACATGAAAAAGGAAACAAAAACAAAAAAAAAGGAAATCGAGCCACCCTCAAATATTAAAGACAAAAATACCAGATAAATAATAAAATTGTAAAAAAAATCCTATTTTGTAAGTTAATAATTCAAATTGTGATGCAAGCAGTAATGATATATATGCTTAAAATTGTTTCATGCAATGAAAAAGCTTTGACTTTTTTTTTTTAATCAAACATCAATATAAAATCAATCTGAAACCAAAATTTGCACACAAGTGAAAACTACCCAACTAATCTGAGTTTGGGATATTGATGTAGAAAAACAAAATAAAATTTAAGATCTAATTTAGCATTCCCTATTTTATTTGTATAATAGCACTGCATCTCTCTTTTTTTCTTTCTTCCCATTGTTCCTTCCTCTCTCCTTTCTCGTTTCTTTTGGTTCAGTCTTGACAGAGATATTTCTATCTCATTTATCTTTCTCAAGAGTTGACTATTATGCAAATAAAAATGTGCAAGATATATACTGGTATAAGGTAAACCTTTTCATTTCCTTGCAAATGATAAAGTCCATTCAAAAGTGCATGTAGTAACAAAATAAATTAATCAACTCAGGACAAAAATTTTCAAGGCATGATTTAATTCAGAACCTCAAATGAGATCATCAAAATTGTGATCCCATAATTTCTTTGTTCTAAGTTTCACTTCATTGACTTTATACCTATGATAAATGTGGTGGCTAAAATCAGTTTCCTGCTAACAGCACCCTCATTCGCCTTCTCAATGTAAACAAACAAACAAGCTAACAAAGTACATGTTTTCCAACAGTCCCTGCAAACCTTTTATGCCATTTCAGTGTCTCTGCTTGGATCCCATACTTGTTGATGTACCAATCACTGAAACATCATGCTATGCTTGACTCCATCTAAAATGCCAGTCTAGCTCTGGATCCAGACACATAGCTAACTGCATCTGATATACATCCACTAGAAGAAAGTCAGAATTAAAAGAGCTGTGTATGGTAGGATTTTGGTGGCAAAAATAACAAATTTTCTTAGTAGTAGACAAATATTAGCTTTTAATTAATTGAGTTTTGAATTTAGTAAATTAATCTCTTAATTTACTTTTCATTAAGGATACCATGTGACTATCATATTCTATTAGAGGCCACCCTTCTCTAGTGTCGCCTCATTGTAACTTGACTAATTATATCTGAAACAACTCTATTTCCAAACAAGGTTACATTCTGAAGCATTAGGGCATAAGATTTCAATATATGAATATTTGAGGGAACACAATTCAACCCATAACAGTGACATTCAAATAAATATTTAAAATGTGCTTAATGCATCTACTGCATTTAAGGAATACGATTAGTTTAGAAACATAGTGAGTGACCTTAATGTCTGAAAGTAAACATTTTCCAACAGCATCACTCTATACTCTCTAGCTGCCTTCACTTGCATTTTATTAACAGAAATCAGAAAGACATAGTACATCTCAAACAAGAAAAGCAATGTTTTAAAAAAACTGTTTACTGACTCACCACAGTTAATGAAGTCAGTGAGAAAAGCTAAAGCACTGTTATACTGCCATTAAATAATAATTTGTCTCAACCTTCCATCTGGGAGACATATATGAGCAGTTTGTTGTTCGGTATGATACTGGAATTTTACAGGCAAGAAAAGTAAGGGAATTATTGAATAAATTGTTTTAAATAGAACATTTTCAAAGTTTTGGATATGATTGCTCAATTAGATTCTTTTTAGGCATTATTTTTAGAAAAACAGAAAATAATTTCAAAACAACAAAAAGTAAATAAACTCCTTTAAGTATGTACATATTGGAAAGAATGAAGGCATATAGATGGGTAAAACTTTTCAATACCCATGCCACATTATTGGCTTTTCATTTAGCTTCAAACACAGCATCCACCTCTTTACCTAACCAACGTTAAACTCTAACCAAGATTAATTCTGATGTTTCCTCACCATCTTACCTCCTGACTTCACTTCATCATGACAACTCAATTACCTTGCATTTCCTATTTCTACACATATGATTGTGATGCCTTTTGCTTAGAGCTTTGCAGCTCAGATATATCCATTGATTAACTGAACTTAGTTTTTGGTTACCAAACTTAGTAAACATGCCTATATTTTCTCATTGCCCACATTCAATTTTAGAAACCTTAACCATACTCACAGAATTATCAAAAGTAAGACCTAAAAGCTATATGATACCAGTCCATTTATTTTTTAAAAAAGAACAACTAATAACTACTAGGGACTGTTAATTTGAATATGTCATTTTAAAAACGATTTAAAATAGTAATAATAATCTTCTCTATTCTGACTTGACTCACTGTGCTTTCTTTCATGGGGGTTTATGTTCTAATCATCTGATTTCAAAACGTTTTGAAATCATGTGGTTAAAAAAAAAAAAACCTTTGGGAACTTTAATATCCTGTTTTTTTCTTTAATGAAAAAGCATTTCCATTGATCAACTTAGACTTTGAAGAGCTTGTCTGTGTTATCTTGATTATTTTAATTTTAGCAACCTATGCTGTTTTTAATCTTCACCTAAGGACATTAATTTATGATATCCTTTTGTGGTAATTTTAAAATCAAATATTATATCTTTGCAAATTGCTTGGTCAAGAAAACAGTTCTCTAATTTTTCTGTTAATTCTCCTATATTTAAATATAAGTAAATTGTGGTTGAAGCTGTTATTTGTATTTTGTTTTTTTCTTCGTTTTTTAAAAAGTCTAGTTCTACAGGACCCTGGGAAGGAACCATATAAAGGACATTTCCTTCCTTAAGTCAGAAATTATTAATGTATTAAGCCAATATATATATATTACATTATATATATAATATTATATTATATTATGTTTTGATATTATTAGGGATTAGGTTAAGTTTTCAAGATAACAATCAAATCAAAAGTATAGTCAATGCTCATGATGTATTCAAAAAACGGAAGGGGTAGTAATGCCAGAGTAAAGACATGACACCTAGTTAACTTTTAATTTTACATATACAAGAATGTCTTTTTAAAAAAAGTATATACAGTACATATTTCTGTGCTATATTTGATGCAAATATAATATGGGACACAAAAAGAATTCAGTTAACAAATTTCTGAAATTACTTCACTAAACGGAGTAAGGAAAAATGGTGCTGCACTAAGTTACTTTAGAAATGAAGAGATTTCGCAAAACTCAAGGCAAAAGAAACTTCACATAAGCACTGTGCTTTAGTTGGTAAATTTATTTTTGATAAGAGCATAAGTTAACAATTCTACCACCACTATATGCGTATACTGAAACAGTTAAATAAATGGATGCTGGATAGTAGGAGCCCTTTCTCACTGCAGGAGTGGGAGGCTGCAAATAAGAGGAGCTGGTTAAAAGATCAATGTGTAAATATATTTAAGTTGAAGACATCAGTACAAATTCATGTTCACCTTAATATTGATATAAATGCTTATATAGAGAAGCATTTATAGATATTAATATATGTACATATACAGGTTAATATACACACATATTTATCTTTGCTTTGTTAGGTGAGGAAGCTATAGCAGCAAGGACTTCCCAGAAGCAACAAGTCCATCTGCCTCCCAGATCCTTATTCCTAATACTATTCTACAATGGAAGAAACTAGGGTTCCTTGTAGAAATGACTGATAGCCTATTCTAGAACTCAGGCAAGAAATATACCTGACGAGCCCACATCATCTTGTAATGCATGAAGTAAGAAAGTGCTAAACACAGAGACACATATACTAATGGGGGTATGTCAAAGGGACACAGAAGCCAACCGAAAGAGTTCCTAATGATCATAGTTGGAACAATTTGCCAAATAAATTAAATAGTATAAAATTATAACCTAACATATAAAATAAATATTTATAAGCCCACACTAATATAAGTGACAGAATGGATCAATAGTGTACCTGGAGGAGAAGAGACAATTCTCTCCCGTAACAAATAATAATAATAATTTATTTAGGCACTCTAGCTTTTTACAGTTCTGCAGGTTGGAAATTCAATACAGGTCTCACTAGGGAAAATCCAGATGGAGACAGGGCTACATTTCTTTTGGGGAGTTTTAGCGGTGAGTTCTTTTCTATGCCTTTGCCAGCTTCTAGAAGCGGTCCACATTATCGTGGCTCATGGCCCCTTTCGGCATCATCAAAGTAGGCAACATTAAGTCTCAATGACTATTCTTCCATAGTCACATTTTTTCTTCCTGATTCTCCTTCACTTTTAAGGGCCTTTGTAATAAATTGATCCCAGCTGAAAAAATGAAGATATCCTCACTATTTTGAGGTCAGCTGATTAGCAATCTGAATTCCATTTGAACTTTAATTTCTCTTGCAATGTTAAATGACTTATTCAGAGATTTTGGGAATCAGGAAATGCAATTACATGCTACGGGAACCTTTATTGTGCCTACCACATCCCTCAAGCGGTTAGGACATAACTCCCCACTCCTTAACTGCATAGTGACTTCCTTCCAAAAAACACAGTGTGAAAATGGGTATAAAAAAAGTATATTGTAGAAGAAATCTGATCTGTACTTCTTCAGCCACATGATAGAAGTTAACACCAACCATGATGTCATGTTGATGATACTTATCCTTGATTTTATGTGATGTAAATGACACTTCACTCTGTTATCTTCCTCCCAACAAATACCATTTAGCTTAATTTTAAGAAAAACGGCCGGGCGCGGTGGCTCAAGCCTGTAATCCCAGCACTTTGGGAGGCCGAGACTGGCGGATCACGAGGTCAGGAGATCGAGACCATCCCGGCTAACACGGTGAAACCTCGTCTCTACTAAAAAAAATACAAAAAAACTAGCCGGGCGAGGTGGCTGGCGCCTGTAGTCCCAGCTACTCCGGAGGCTGAGGCAGGAGAATGGCGTAAACCCGGGAGGCGGAGCTTGCAGTGAGCTGAGATCCGGCCACTGCACTCCAGCCCGGGGACAGAGAGAGACTCCGTCTCAAAAAAAAAAAAAAAAAGAAAAAGAAAAAGAAAAACATGAGGAAAAGTCCAGTTAAAGGACATGCTACAAAATACCTGGCCAACACTACTCCGAAATGCAAGGTCACCAAAAACAATGAAATTTTAAGAAACAGTTATAGCCAACGGTTCTCCCAAGAAGAAATGATGAGTAAACTTAATGTAGTATTCTGGCTGGAATCATGAAACAACAAAGGACATTAAGAAAAAAACTAAGGAAATCTGAAATTAGTATGGATTTCAGTTAATAATATTGTGTCAATATTGGTTCATTAATTATAATAAATGCATCATACTGATGTAAGATGTTAACAATAGGGGAAACTTAATGTGAGTATATGAGACCTCTTTGAACTATCTTCACAACTTTTCACTAAACTAAAATTGTTCTAAAAATTTAAATTAAAAAAAAAAATCAGTGAAACAGGAAGCTACAAATGCCCTGCTGTAAAACCTAAGAAAATCACCTAACCCAAACTAAAAAGGTCACAAACATCATCTTTTTTTTTCCAGTGGGTTTAGCTAATAAAGATAAACATATGAAATGAAAAGAAGTGAACAATGTCGATCCTGATTCTCTTCCAGACAAATGGAATACTGACTCACTGGAAGGTATGAATGAATTAAACCAGGGCAACCTAAACAATAGCAAATGAGACAGAATTGGGAAAGAGAATGGTTCAGCGAGACAGTGTTAAGTGAAAGGTGAAAGAGTAGGATGAAATGAGGTCATGTAGGACATGGTATTAGGCATTTTCTATTCCATTTTATCAGGGCAGACAACGTGTATTTTCTATTTTAAAAATCCCACAAAATTACAGCCTCTTTGATAAGTTTGTACTTACATTTAACCCTAAATCCAACCCTCTGAAATTTAAGCAATTTCTGCTTATTTGTCTTCAGCAGAGCAACTTGACCAAAGCAATATTCCAGTTATAAACTGGCTTTGCCTGGGAATGCTCTGTGGCAGATGTGACGTGAGGGTATGCCAGAAGCTCAAGACCACTCAGGCCTGCCTACTGCTAAGGGCTGTAAAAGCCAGGGACTCCTGTAGTCAACCTGCCAGTGGTGCAGGCGAGAGATCGAGGTTGTCACACCAGCTTGAATCCTGGGACTGTGTGATGATGTCTGCTGCTGGAATAAGTGTAGAGACAGTTTTTCAGTACATCCCTGGAATATGGGGGAATGGAGGGGGGTCTGCCCAGTGCTAAGTTTTACTCTGGTTTGCTTGTTGGGATCCAAAGCAAAATCTTATATTCACTTTCCTCTCTTTCCTACAAGGAGACAGTATCTCTCTTCATGGTGTGCTGACTGGGCTTGGGGTAGGGAAAATGTGGGTAATATAAAACTGACCAACCTACCCTCTTTAATGTGTATTTTCTTATTACTGTGCTACAACCACATACTGTGAACTATTGCCAGGGATTTTTATTTTATTTTATTTTATTTTTCTTGTTTAGCTCTTACGAAGGTATATTAATGCATGGGTAGATTTTTAAATTAATGTTTCTCCAGGGTAACAATCAATGGAGAGTCATACCCCATCATCTGCAAGGATTTCTTAAATTTCTATATTAGGGAAGGTCAGAAGGAATACTCAATAAACTAAAGGCACACCTCATTTTCTTATTGACCTTTGCTTTATTGTGTTTTGCAGATATTGCCTTTTTTTACATATTGACGTTTTCCAGCAACCTCATTTCAAGCATGTCTACCAGTGCAACTTTTCCAACAGCATGAGCTCACAAATAATTCATGTCTCTGTGTCACATATTGGTAATTCTCATGATACTTCAAACTTTCTCATTATTTTTGTATTTGTTATAGTGATCTGTAATCAATTATCTTTAATGTCACTATTGTAATTGTTTTAGGGAGTCATTAATTGTGCCCATATAACATGGCAAACGTAATCGCTTAATGTCGTGTGTGTTCTTGCTACTCCACCAAATAGCCATTCCCCCATCTCTCTTCCTCTCTCGGGCCACTCTATTCCCTGAGACAACAATATTGAAATCAGGACGGATAATAATTCTAAGATAGCCTCTAAGAATTCAAGTGAAAGAAAATGTCTCACATCTCTCACTTTAAATCAAAATCTAGAAATGACGAATCTTAGTGAGGAAGGAATGTTGAAAGCCAAAAAAGGCTGAAAACTGGGCCTCTTGTGCCAATCAGCCAACTGGTGAATGGAAAGAAAAACTTCTTGAAAGAAAACAAATGTGCCGTTACAATGAACATATGGATAATAAGAAAGAAAAAAAAAAAAAAACCTTTTTGCTGACATGAAGAAAGTTTTAGTGGTTGAATAGAAGATCAAATCAGCCACAATATTTTCTTAAGCCAAATGCTAACCCAAAGTAAGGCTCTAACTCTCATTAATTCTATGAAGATTGAGAGAGGTAAGAAAGATGCAGAGAAAAAGTTGGAAAATAGCAGAGGCTGATTCATAGTTTATGGAAAGAGGCCATCTCCATTACCCTGAAGTGCAAGGGGAATCAGCAAGTACTAATGTAGAAGCTGCAGCAAGTTATCCAGAAGATCTAGCTAAAATCACTGATGAAGGTTGCTATGCTAAACAACTAATTTTCAGTGCAGATGAAACAGCCTTATATTGGAAGAAGCTGGCATCTAGGACTTTTCTAGCTAGAGAGGATAAGTCAATGCTTAGCTTCAAAGCTTCAAAGAACAGGATGACCCTCTTCTTTGGGACTAATGCAGCTGGTGACTTTAAGCTGAAGCCAATGCTCATTCAACTTTTTTTGAGATGGAGTCTCTCTTGGTTCCCTGGGCTGGAGTGCAGTGGCGCTATCTTCGCCTACTGCAACCTCTGCCTCCCAGGTTCAAACAATTCTCTGCCTCAGCCTCCGTAATAGCTGGGATTACAGGCATTTGCTGTAATTTTTGTATTTTTAGAAGAGACAGGGTTTTCACCATCTTGGACAGGCTGGTCTTGAACTCCTAACCTCATGATCCACCCGCCTCGGCTTCCCAAAGTGTTGGGATTACAGGTGTGAGCCACTGTGCCCAGGCCATTTACCATTTTTAAAATCCTAGCTCTCTTAAGAATTATGCTCAATCTGCCCTGTGGGTGTTCTGTAAGCAGAACAATGAAGACTACATGACAGTACGTCTGTTTACAGTTTGGTTTACTGAATACTTTAGACCCACTGAAGACCTAGTGCTCAAAAGCAAAGGTTTCTTTCTGAATATCACTGCTCATTGACAATACACTTAATCACCCAAAAGCTCTGATGGACATGTACAAAGAGATTAACGTAGAATATCCATTTTGCAGCTCATAGACCAAAGAGTAATTTTGACTCTCAGGTCTCATTATTTAAGAAATACTTTTCATAAGGCTATAGCTGACATAAACAGTGATTCCTCAGCTAGGTCTGAGCAAAGTCAATTGAAAGCCTTCTGGAAAGAATTTGCCATTCTAGATGACATCAAGAACATTCATGATTCATGGGAGAAGGTCAAAATATCCACCAGAAGTTGGGAAGAAGTTGATTCCGACCTTCATGGATGACTTGGAAGGGTTTTAGACTTCAGTGGAGGAAGTAACTGCAGATGTAGTAGAAACAGTAAAATAACTAGAATTAGAAGTGGATCCTACAGATGTGACTGAATTGTTGCAATCTCATGGTCAAATGAAGCAATTAGGAGTTGCATCTTATGAACGACAGAAATAACTGGTTCCTTGAAATAGAATCTATGCCTGGTAAAGATGCTGTGAAAATTGTTGAAATGACACCAAAGGATTTAGAATATTACATAGGTTTATTTGATAAATCAGAGGCAGAGTTGAAAGAGATTGACTTCAATTTTGAAAGACATACTTCTGCGGGTAAAATGCCATAAAAGAATATCACATGCTACTGAGAAATTTTCTGCAAAAGGAAGAGTCAATCAATACAGCAAACCTCACTGTTGACTTTTACTAAGAAACTGTCATAGTATCCAACCATCAGCAACCACCAACTGGATCAGTCAGCAGACATCAACACAGAGGCAAAGACTCTGAAGCCAGTAAAGAGATTATGACTTGCTGAGGGCTCCGATTATCACTGGCACTTTTTAGCAATAAAGTAATTTTTAATTTTTAGTTAAGTTATATACTTTTTTTTTGTCACCAGGCCATTGCATACTTTATAGACTATAGTGTAGTTCAAATATAACTTTTATGGACTGGCAAACCAAAAATTACATAACTAACTTTATTGTGATATTTGCTTTATTGCAGTGGTCTTAAACTAAACCTGTGGTATCTCCAAGGTATGCTTGTACTTGCATTGTGTAAATAAAAGAAAAAAATAAAAGCCTTTGGAGAAGACAACAAAATCCATTCAACTCTGGCTATTAGTATTTTTTATATTAGTCCAATAAAGGGTCTCTCTATTTCTTTCTGGGAATATTTATTTTTTAAAAGGTGATTCACTTTGAAATTTCTTTACTTGAAGTTGGAAGCCTTTGTATGAGTTTTCTTTCTTTTTCCTCTATGTCTGCAGCTCCGTTTGCTTAATCACAACATGTTTTGTTTAATATTTCAGTGTTGTTTATCAGGATACCCTAATTTGATTGTTTTCTTTCGTATTTGTCTTCAGCAGGTGTTTCTTGACTACAGCACATTTCCCACATGATAAAATTAAAGGTCTAATTAATGCCTTTAAGAACACTGGTGCACAATTCAACACCTAATTTTCTGCAGGGGGCATATTTAGGTGTTTAACTAGGTAGAACTTGGTGCCAAAGATTTCATTTGCATACAAAGCCCCTCTTTTTCCTTGTAAACACTCTTCAATACACAAAGAATGCATTCACTCGGTATGCACTTTTCTAGCAAGTAGAAGAATACAGCAAATAAATATATCTAAGCCACATTTCATCAGAGCAGAAACAAAAATCCTATTAGATGAAATGTTGAAATATGAGGTCCATTTCTTTGGAACAGTGAGCATAATACCCAGCACTTGAAAATAGTTGGGGAGGGGGGCTGGCGCTGCAAAAGCACTGCATAAAAAACAAATGCTTTGAAAAATCACTTCTGAGATGTAGAGGATCTTAAGAAAAATATGGCATCACATCAAGCACAAAAAGACAAGCTAAATCACCACCTGGCAATGGTGGGCATAGAGCTGGCCAGGAAGCCAAACTCATTCATCTATCTTACGACTACAAGGACTGGGAAAGGGACCATCTATATAAAGGCTGGGACAATGTTTCTAGTCTTATTTCATTTTATTTACTTTCAATCTAGTTTGAAACAGAAATGTGACAGATGTGTTAGATCTTATTACTAATAAAATTTTTGCTTGATTATCAGGATATTAAATTTATTAAAACTTGCATTTCATCGCAGTGTCTTCAAAGACATAATTTATTAGAGACAGATCAAATTTTGACCCAATTTGTACTTCTCTTCTACAAAATTATAATCTTTATCAGCACCTTACTTTTGACATGAGCAACAGACGTTTTCTCAACATTCCCAAAATGTTGTATCAAAGTAAAAACTACCCTCCACAAGGTAAAAACAACAACAACAACAACAACAGCAACAAAGATATTTTTCAAGGATGTTATGATAGGAGATAGAGGCCAGAACTCTTTCTGAATTCAACTGCACTAAAACAAAAGGCTGGAGGGTTTTTCAAGAGATGGGGTGGGGGGTTTATAGGCTCTCTGTGTTTGCTAATTGATTTTCCTTAAAGTAAAAGTAAACTTTCTTACATTTTCATGAAAGGAAGTAGTTTTACAACTTGGAGCAAGACACTTCACTGAAATCAGGCTCTTATCCTTCCACAGAAAGTGAAAAACAAAGACCTTGTCTTCCTGAATGTTTACATTTTAATGGGTTGGTTCACAAGTTCTCCAGAAAGACTTTCCTGGTGGTGAATCTGGTCAGAGGCTTTTTAAAGTTTTGCATCTTAAAGGGACAGAGAAAGAATTTGCAAGTACATACTTTCTCCAGGAGATGCTCTAAGTAAAAGGAAATTAGGGGCGTAGAGGCAGGAAAACTACCTGTCTGAAGTTTATTGAAATTAAAGGAAACTTTAAGAACTTCTTTGGTCACTAAGCAAATATAACTTTTGAAGAACTCTAGCAGGCCAATCTCTTCAATTCTATTATTGCCAATATATACCACCTAAACAGAAATTCTAGAGTCCCCGTGTTTTAATCTTCATTGTTAGATTAACGATTTCCTCTAGCCAAGTGTGGTGGCTCCAGCCTATAATCCCAGTTCTTAGGGAGGCAGAGGCGGGAGGATAGCCTGAGCCCAGGAGTTCGAGACCTGCTTGGGTAATATAGTGAGACCCCATTCTCCACAAAAAGAAAAAAAAAAAAAAAAAAGTGTAACAATTTCCTCTAGTGTGTTCATCCATAGTCATTTACTGTGTAATATTATGTAAGTATTACATTGGATTGAGTAAGAGAGATATTGAAATATAAATCAAATATTAAACTGGAAATCATAGTAACAGAATAACTAAGTAATGTGAATCATAGTATTTCATCCTCTTACTTTCCCTTTATATCACAATAGCCTGAGGATCACACAATGAGGAAATGTCAGCTTCAAATTTTATCTCTAATGCAGGACTGGTAACACAAATTGTGGGGCCCTGTGCAAAAACAAATGTGACTCCTTGTTCAAATATTATTAAGAATTTTAAGCTAGCAACAATGGAGCATTAAACTAAGAATGAGGCTCTTCTTCACAAAACCAATACAGATTTTATGGCCATGAAGTTGGTCTTTCTCAAGTGCTAATTTTCCCTTAAGAATATTTGTATAATCTTGTTGGGGCTCAGAAAGTGATATCTTATATGATATTTTGGCATGCTAAACACTTTAAACTAAAATAGGAAGGCTTTAAAAGCTGCCTCAGAATCAAAGACTTTCAAATCTCTTGTTTCTCCTCCTTCCCCACCCCATGCCACTCCCTCAAGCACAGAGGGACTTCTTCTGGAATTTTCCTATCTGACTAAAAAATTTTATTCCAAAAGATATGCAATTGTCTTAAGGTCCTCACCCTAGGAATCTCATCAAATAACCAGGAAAGATTAACCACTAATGAAGAGACTAAAAGTTTGTCACCACCCATAGACAAACTTTCCATCTATTCTTCTGAGCGCAACTCTGAGAGATTACCTGGGAGACTTTATTTGCGTAGTAAGACAATCTCCGTTGTTCACAGGGAAGTTCTGTCCCTTGCCTACTTGCTGCCTCCCCATGAGCTCAGGGAAATTTTGTCCCAGCCCATTGCTCTTGGGGCTTATTCATTTCTCCTGAAAGTCATTTACTATCCCTTATAATTACCTATACCCATCCCGGCAAAAAAACCTTTCCTCTCCTCTGTAAAGAAGGGATTTAAGCCTCAACCATCTGGCACTTCTTTATATTATATATATATATATATATATAGAGAGAGAGAGAGAGAGAGAGAGAGAGACTCATATTTATGAGACTCCTGTGTTCATATTGAAACTGCCACTGCAAAATTATAACTGAGACAATGAAAGAAATCTGATCTAACCAACTCCATCTTGCTTGTAACCTCCAAGCTGTCCCTGTTCATTCCTGGGCATAGGCTAAATTAACCTTGGGAGAAACTTAGTTTATAGTTTAGAACAAAGACAGTAACAGCCCTTATCCAAAACAAACCCTTCTTGCCTGGGGACTAGATTGCCTTTGCAAGACTAACAAATTAACCAAAAGATTAGAAATGATGGTTTAGGAATCATGGAGCTGGAGACTACAAGATTTTGATTCCCCCAAAATTGTTCCTGGGGATAACATCACTACTGTAAAGCCTAAGGTTGGTGCTTAAGATATTTTACAGACCCTGCACTTGATGGATCAACTGGCACCACAGATAGATAAGCTGGCTCATTTGATCTGTGGCCCCCACCCAGGAACTGACTCAGTACAAGACAGCTTTGACTCCCTATGATTTTTTTTTTTTTTTTTTTTTGAGACAGAGTCTTGCTCTGTTGCCCAGGCTGGAATGCAGTTGCGAGATCTTGGCTCACTGCAACTTCTACCTCCCAGATTCAACCGATTCTCCTGTCTCAGTCTCTAGAGTCCTCTCCCTAGGAATCTCAGCTGGGATTACAGGCATGTGCCACCATGCCTGGGTAGTATTTTTTGTATTTTTAATAGAGATGGGGTTTCACCATGTTGGCCAGGCTGGTCTCAAACTCTTGACCTCAGGTGATCCACTTGCCTCAGCCTCCCAAATTGCTGGGATTACAGGCTTGAGCCACTGCGTCCAGCCGGACTCCGTATGATTTTATCTCTGACCCAACCAATCAGCACTCCTGACTCACTGGCTGCCCCATCCACCCACAAAATTATCCTTAAAAACTCTGATCCCCAAATGCTCTAAGAGACTGATTTGAGTAATAATAAACCTCCAATCTACCTCACAGTCAGTTCTGCGTGAATTACACGTTCTCTGTTGCAATTCCCCGTCTTGAAAAATTGGTTCTGTCTAGGCAGCCGGCAAGGTGAACCCACTGGGCAATTACAATACGCACATTAATACATAACTATACCTTTCCTCCTATTAATCTGTCTCTTGTCAGTCCTTCTAGTGAACCTTCAGAGAGGACAGAAGGGAAGATTTCCTGCCACCACTACAATCCTTATGCAGATTGACTACCTATCTTATCAGTCTCACAGCAGTTTGTTCTTTTGTTTCATGACGTACTATAACAATTTGTAATTATTTTCTATTTTCCTTATTAGTTGAATGCCATTTGAGAGCAGAGTAAATGTCATATTTATTTTTCTTACTTGTTCGTTTGTATTTTATTATTATTATTATTTTAGCTGGCATTTCACTCGTTGCCCAAGCTGGAGTGTAATGGTGCGATCTCTGCTCACTGCAACCTCTGCCTCCCAGGTTCAAGCGATTCTCCTGCCTCAGCCTCCCGAGTAGCTGGGATTACAAGTGTGCGCCACCACGCCTGACTTATTTTTTGTATTTTTGATAGAAATGTGGTTTCACCATGTTAGCCAGACTGGTCTCGAATTCCTGACTTCAGGAGATCCGCTCACCTCGACCCCCTCAAAATGCTGGGATTACAGGTGGGAGCCATCTTGCCCAGCCTTGTTTTTATTTAGAATCTAAAAATATACTTAAGAACCACATCATACAGTTCACAAAACACAATAACATAAGAAAGGTATATATTGCAAAGTCTTGATTTCACCCTGCCCAATCCCCTTGTTTCTAACTCATCCCCTACCTCCATAGATAACCATTTTATTAGTTTGTGGGTATATACTTCTGTAGACTCTTTAAGCAAATGTGAGGGACATGTGAATATGTGCTTTTACCCCCTTTTTTCTTGCAAAATTGTAATATATTTTATGAGCACACAAATATTTATTAACAGATTGTTCTGAACTTACTTTTTTCAGTTACACATATATACTGAAGAATGTTTCATATCCTACATAGAGAATTTCCTCTGTGCCATAATTTTTTAATCAGTTCTAGATGGATATTTAGATTATTTCCAATTTCTTGCTACTACAATGTAGCAATAAGTATATTTATAGATAAATGATTTCATTTATTAATGCATATTTGTAAAACAAATGCTTTTCAAAGTCTCTTTTTTCCTCTTGCCCTCTTTTAATTCAGACTTAAATTCTGAAACAACTTTGATTTTTTTTTAATTATTTTTCAACATTTTAAACATTTCCTCCTACTATTATCTGTCTATATCACCCATAAGAGTTTGTATTTCTGTTTTGAGGGCTTATTTCTTAGTAATGTAAGGTGTTTTGTTTTGTTTTTAAATCGGATAGGAATATTTGGCTTATGCTTTTGTATGCCTTTCAAATGAAATATTCTTGTAATAAGTTTTGTATTTATTCATTGTTTGGATACTACTTATTTACATTTTTCTTACAGTATGTCTTTAGGCGTATTGTATTTGTTCTCTTTTTGATATATATGTTTAAATTTTTAAAAAGTTCCTGGATTATACATGGATACAATTTTCCATTAAAAAGGTGGAGGGGCCATGGACTCTATTAGGTATCTCCATTCAAGTCTTCCTCTTCCTTTGCTATAATGACGTATTTTTCATTAAAAAATGGTTGTTCTGTGTGACTATGTCACTTTATCTATCACTCAGGATCTAATCTTGATTAGAAGACCTTTTGTTATTAACCATAAATTTTCTCAAGCCCTGGGATAACATGGAAAATACCCTCTGCTTTTAAAATGCTCTATTACTTTCAAAGGAATATCTTTCTGCCATATGACCAATCTTGGACCCACAAGTTTTCCAGCTCTTTTTCCTCAATATCTACATCCCCAGTGACTGAAAACTATTGTATGGTGCAAAAAGTAAAAAAGAGAGCTCAAGGATGGACTTTGACACTTAAGGAATCTAACCACACTATTTAGTAAAACATAGCTAATCTTAGAGATGAGATTTTTGTGTAACTGTAGTAAGAAGATGGACAGTGTGGAAAAAGCATTAGAAAAGGAATAGAAGTGTGGAACATATGTCTTTCATTTAAGAATGAAGAAAATTGGAAGAAAGGGAAGGATTTTTCCTTTCCGCCACTGGTGCATGATGAAACTGAATAAATAGTTGTTAAATAAAATTTAGTTTTGGCATATTTGATCATGTAGAACATTTTAAAAATTATGTCATAAAATTAATAAAATCACCTTTGAAGACTTGACTCAGGAATTTTATTTTTATGTAGTTTTCCTCTTCTGGCATTGGCATTTGTTCATACATTTTTTTTTTTTCTTTCTGAGGCAGACTCTCACTCTGTCATCCAGGCTGGAGTGTAGTGGCATGATCTTGGCTCATTGCAACCTCTGCCTCCCGGGTTTAAGTGATTCTTGTGCCTCAGTCTCCTGAGTAGCTGGGACTACAGATGAGTGCCGCCACGCCTGGTTCATTTTAGTATATTTTGTAGAGAGGGCGGTTTTGTCATGTCGCCCAGGCTGGTCTTGAACTCCTGAGCTCAAAGGATCCACCCGGCTTGGCCTTCCAACCTGCTGGGATTAAAGCAGTGAGCCACCATACCCGGCCTGTTTCTTAACTATGCTCTGAACATATATTACTAAAACAATCCTAGTAGTTCCTTGACCTTGAAAACTGCTCTAACACTCTGCCTTTGTGTAGACATATTTTGTTGTTTGTCTTCCAAAATCAGGCCCTTTTGTAGAAAAATCCCAACTAAGGGGTTGAAAGAAGTAAACAGGAGCTTATTTTCATTAGAAGACATATTTTAAAAGCATCTAAAGGCAAAGTTGTTCGAATATGATTAATCTCCATAATGCTGTATATAATCTACAATTGGTCAGTACCATAAATTATAAGAGTATCTTCATATTCCTCTTTTACAATTATGGTATCTCTATCCTCAGTACCATTTAGTGGAAAAATAGAAAATACTAGTCACCACAGAAATAAAATTTATACTTACAGAAGTATAATTTATCATTTGGATAGATTCAATAAGCAACCAAACTTTAATCAGCTAAGAATCTATATTTATAGTATCTCCTTTTGACCTCTGGTGGCATGGAAGAGTTCTCATCCAATCCTGTTGATATGTTATTTTGAAGTTAGAAAGCAGCTAAGCAGTGAAGTACAAGGCCCTACAATGGAGTAGAGCTTCCATGTGAAACTGTGGAAGAATAGATGGCCTTATCAAGGAAGATGGTTCTGCCTGTGAGTTGATGGTGAAATCAGGCCGAAAGCCAAAAAGCCAAACAATGACACAAATAAATGAATACTAAAAATGGAAACAATCAGGCCAGGCCTGGTGGCTCATGCCTGTAATTCCAGCACTTTCGGAGGCTGAGAAAGGCAGATTGCTTGAGCTCAGGAGTTTGAGACCAGTCTGGGCAAAATGTAGTAACCTCGTCTCTCAAAAATAAATAAATAAATAAATAAATATTACAAAAAAGTCCCAGCTACTAGGGAGGCTGAGGTGGGAGGATCGCTTCAGCCTGGGAGATTGAGGCTGCAGTGAGCCATGAGTGTGCCACAGTACTCCAGCCTGGGAGATAAAGCAAAATCCTGTCTCAAAAAAAAAAGATACCAAACGTTAATTATATGCTAATATGGGTTTTAATGGCCTCAATTTATAAATAAGGAAATTTAAGTGCAAAGTGTTTCATTTAAGATCACACAGCAAGAAAATGACAGAGAAAGGACTTGGGTCTGTGTTTGTCCACTTTCGTTTGCTCACTTTTGTGTCAGTATAAAGGAATACCTGAGGCTGACTAATTTATACAGAAAAGAGATTTATTTTGGCTTGCATTTCTGCAGGCTGTACAGGAAGCCTGGAGCTGGCATCTGCTTCTGGTGAGGTCTCAGGAAACTTATAATCATGGCAGAAAGTAAAGGAAAAGCAGGAGATATCACATGGTGAGAATGGGAGCAAGAGAGAGTGAGGGGGCAGGAGCTACACTCCTTTAAACAACCAGACCTCATGTGAACTCTCTGAAAACTCACTTATTACTGTGAGGAGGGCACCAAGCCATTCAAGCCATTCGTGAAAGATCCTCCCCCATGACCCAAACACTACCTTACATGACTCATCTCCAACACTGGGGATTACATTTCAACATGAGATTTGGAGTGGACAAGCCTCCAAGCTACATCACTGTTCATCTACTCAGGCACTTTGCATATCAAAATCCAAACTTCTTTGCCACATGCGCTTTCTACGAACAGGGTCTAGAATAAGCAAATTTGGACCATGACAAAAAAAACCCAAAAACTAGTCGATTCTATTTTATGTAATGTTTTGTGAAAAAACACATAATGAGGTTCACAGAGCTTAAAGAAACAGGTTCAGCTGGATTTCAAAATTCCATGTCCAAAAATGAAGTCAACGTATTTCCTCAAACATTTATTTTACTTTTGCTATATGTTCCTTTTCTCGTGAGAAATACTGGCAGCTCCCCTACTTGAGAAACAAAAACTTAAGAAATTGCCCTGAGTCTTCCCTCATGTATGTTATGCATGATAAATATCATCAAACTCTATCTTCCAACATCCTGAAGAAATCTCAAGGCTGGACACTTCTCGTGATCACCACTATAGTACACTATTTAAGAAAATCATCAGGTCTGGATTACTACAATAGCATCTCAGATGCCCCTCCCTCCCACTCTCCTGACTTGGGTATTTTCTAGGCTCAACCAATACCATACCCTAGAGTTGAAGATAATTTTTTAAGGCTAGTCTTATCATGCGACTCTTCTGTTTAAAATCCTTATCAATTCCTTTCAGGATAAGATCCAAATGATATAATGTATAATTAAGAGACAGTATATCTCAAATTTCTCTGTTGTAGGTAAGAAAGTAAATCCAAGGGTTGACCAGTGGGTAGAGATGACCAGTTCAGATTTGGACATTTATAATTTGAGGTGCTTATGGGATATACAGTTGGAGATGTCCATCTCTGTGTGTGTGTGTGTGTGTGTGTGTGTGTGTGTGTGTGTGTGTGTGTCTAAACTGGCCTTTCAAACAAGAAAGAAACAAAGCAAATTTATTCAAAATAAAATACTGGTAACACTTATTACCCATCACAGGAGCGTTTCTTCGCATTAAATAACATGAGGGAAATATTAATTCATACGTATAAAGAAATTTCAAAACATAGGACCTCAAGCACAATAGAATTGAGTTGGAAAGGTATTTTTAAAGGGTAGGCCTTGGCCCTTCTAATCATGCTGCTTACGTATTTAGATATGCTGTAAAAGGCACTGGTTTCAGAGAAGCTGCTGTAAAATCCACCATGACTGAAACATGCAAATCAGTACAGAATGTTTGCTGGAGGGTAAGTCAGAGCAGTGCCATTGAAGTAGCCTGTATATGCATATCTCATTGGTGACATCTTGAGCTCCGTTAATCAATTCCTATTTGAGATAAATGCATCTGCTTGTATCTCAAAAGACTAGATTCACGGAACCGTGACTAAGATATTCCATAGATGCTCTCCAAGGACTTTAAAAGACAAAACGACAGGAAATTTACTAAATCCATACAGCTAACCTGAAGAAAAGGTTAAGAAAACTTCAGAAGTTTCTCAATCCTTTTTTATAGTCTGAAAATTTTAATAAATGATGCCCTAAATTTGTCTACCAGTTTCTAGAGATGTGATTTATTACTATGATGTCTGTATTAAACGAGACTTCTAAAAGGTGCTAATTTCTGTCTTAGAAAATAATATATATCAGAATTTCATTCCTCCATTGAATAGGCCCCTCTAAATATTTAAAAAGCAGAGATTCTCTGTTTAGGAAGAACTGAACAAAAAATACCTGAGAAAATAAGAGAAAAATGCTAGGAGTTTTATATAGAATGAAGCACTACAGAATTTTGCTTACAATTATGCATAGAGCTCCTAAGGGCTACAGATGACATCTTTACCTCAAATTGTTTCTCTCCTAAATCATTGATAATAGAAGCCCCAGGCATTGTGGAGTAACTCTGAAGCTCACTGCACATAAACTCGAAAGGGTATTATTTTCATGGTTCAGTTAACAAGAGAAGTGAAACTCACGCCATTATTTGGCTTGCTTAAAATTACCCTTTTTGTATTTTAAGCTCTCCTATCCCATATATTTGCAATTATATGGCCCTTAGCATTCTCCTTGAAACTGTCCTCCTCTGCCTATCTCTCCTCTTGTTCCTGGTGACATTTTTTACTCCATAGCTTCTAGCTATCCCTCAACCACAAAGGTAGTTGAAGCAACATCCAAAAATACCAGCTCCCAGGAGCTGTTAGTTCTGTGCTTTGAGTATAAAACGGGTCTCAAGCCTGGGAAATAACTGAATTCATGAATCTCAATTCCCAGATGACATTAATAGCAGCATAGAGCAGGAAGCAGAGTTATGTTAATTTCTGCAGGTAATGCGTGAAAGCAGATAGGGAAAGCTTGAAAGGTCAACATCTGCTGTCATGCAGGAGTGTTGCAAAATGTGATTGGCCAGTAAATGTCAACACCATGTTCTAAAATCTACATGCCACCCTTTCAATTTAATCGTAGCTTGCAGCCCAGCTAACAATCATGCAGCATGTTTCAAAAGCTCTTGAATTCTAAAATGGAATTGTATGATTGCATTCCCATGGCAATAAGACACCTGTAAATTACAAACTTGTCATTTAATCAGCATAAATGTAGGGAGTTTGTGCAACCACTGTGAAAATTTTTTTTGTATCTATTTTCAGGGACGGCTGAAGACCTCTTAATGATTATATACCATAACGAACTGAAGGTCTAACTGTTGCCATGGCATTACGCACATTTTTTTTTTCTTTTAAAGAAGTGACTGGAATGTAGAGCAGATAATGAATCTAATTGATTGTCCTCTGCTCCACACAGATATGCTTTATATTCTCTCCCTTTTGTGTTCTTCCTCCCTTTCACTGAGGATCAGATTCACAGGTATGCATTTGTTCAGTGACAAGAATGGCTCTCACACAGACCATCCTCCCACCTTAAAAAAATTGAATAAATATAAAATAATCTGCTTTGAAAAATGTCTATAACAAAAAGATATATGTATAAAGAGCAGAGAAGAAAAAAAAATTGCATTCACTGCACACACTGTCAGATTAAATCTGTAAGAAGGAAGACAATAGGTTTTTCTCAAAAAACAGAGAATAGTCTTGTAGGCTCGCAGTGTCCATGGTTATGCATAGGTTCTTTTTAATTAAATGAAAACTAAGTTAGAGAATCTAAAACTTTCCAGATATTCAAATTTAATAAATCATCAGCATATTTAATAGGTAACTGGATTTTTAAAACATCATTATTATTAACATGTATTTGCCAACTAGAAGCTGGCAAATATGTATTAATAATTTACAGCACAAAGAACAAAATGTAATATAATTAGCTATTATTTTTAGGCTATGAAATATGACCTAATAGAATTTTTACAAGAGAGTATTGTAGCCTGAGTAATTATTTTGGACAGAATAACAAATACTTGGCTTCAGAGTATACAATCCTCCTACCTCTGTATACTTACATTTATAGATCACAGGTATAGAGAAATAGTCCACATAATTTTCTATTCTATGATTCCTGAAATAAAAATCTATAGCTGCATGAATTCATTCATTTGGGAGACTTGTCCAAAGTCACAGAATCAGGTGAGGATCCTGGCTATATCCCAGCCTTTCTGATTCAGTTTCATTAAGTGTACTTTCTACTACTGAAAAATGCAGGTGTTATTTATATCTCTCTCTAATTACAATGCATAAATAAATTTAAAAATATATATTTTTTCTCTCTTAGGAAAATTAATGTAAACACGTATCTCCTGAGTTGCTGCTTAGTATCTGTTAAGTTATGCCAGAGCATAAATAATATGTTTACATTTAATATTAGGTATTCCCAGTGCTTATATTTAATATTAGGCATTCCCAGTAGAGTTTATAAAAGTGTATATTAGAAAATGTAATATGGTTTTTAAAAGAAAAGAAGGACCAAAAAATTAAAAATCACATAATCAAATAACTCTTTTATCTCAAAAGCATTGAATGATGACATGCTATCTCCTTGATTTTTTTGGCAACTTAAAATATGAATCTAGGCCGGGCGCAGTGGCTCACGCCTGTAATCCCAGCACTTTGGGAGGATGAGGTGAGTGGATCACCTGAGGTCAGGAGTTTGAGACCAGCCTGACCAACATGGTGAAACCCCATGTCTACTAAAAATACAAAAAATTAGCCAGGCGTGGTGGCATGCACCTGTAATCCCAGCTACTCTGGAGGTTGAGGCAGGAGAATTACTTGAACCCAGGAGTTGGAGGCTGCAGTGAGCCGAGATCACCCATTGCACTGCAGCCTGGGCAACAAGAGCAAAATTCTGTCTCAAAAAAAAAAAAAAAAAAATCTAATGCCTACCTGAGAACATGTAAAATGTAGTTTTCTTTGTTTCAGTGATCATATGCTACTACAGGTGATATACTAGTTAAAGATGCCCACCTTTTATTCTGCTCAAACACTTATTAAGCACATACAGTACTTGGCACATCTTTCCACTTTCTACCATGAATTAAGCTGTTTTCAATTATGCTAAGAAACCTACTAGTCCAAGTGTGAAAGTAGGTGCTAATTGCTTATATCGGTTAGTGGCCTCTGGGCAAAGTGGGCCATATTTATTTTCTGCTGACAGTTCATGTCTAATCCAAGAGTATGACTGACTTCACCTCCCCTACACAGTCAGCTAATGTGAAATACTTCCATGCTTAAACCATAAAAAGCCATTAAAATACATATGGACACTGAAATAAATAAAGCACAATGGCATATTTTATCATTCTTCCAAATAAAAAAAGTGCACCAAGTCGTATTAGTCACCAAAAGCATGATCAGTGACATAAGAATAATCATTTCTTTTTGAAAAAAGTAAACAAAATTGGAAGAAATTTTTTTCTGAATTCACTGAATTTTTAAAGATGTTATGGCAAATCTTTTAAAAAATAGAAAGCCTACCAGTTACTGAAATTGTCAGACATAGCCTCCATGTGTTATTCTTTTGTAGTTGAATACTTATTAAGATACAACAAAATTTGATCTGAAATATTTCAAGGAAATGCTTTGTTGTAAACTACCTCAAATCTCACACATCGTCAGTTCTTTCTTATAAGATGGCAACTCCTAAATGTGTATCATATCTTCTTTTAAGTTCCATATTACAACATCCACAAGAAATCTGTCTCAGATATCTTTGCAAGAACCTCACACTTACCACATGTAAAATTAAATTAAGCACTTTTTGTCTCCTTCTTCTTTTAATGTGTTGCATTACTTGCTGATATTACCTTCACCTAAGGCATTTTTGCTTCCTTCTTCTAGATTATTCCCCACATAGAACATATGTCCCCAACATTTGGCATTAGGGACGAGTTTTATGGAAGACAATTTTTCCACAGACTGGGGGTGGGGTGAGGGTTGGGAGGGAATGGTTTTGGGATGAAACTGTTCCACCTCAGATCAACAGTTATTACACTCTCACGAGGAACGTGCAACCTAGATCTTTTGCATGTACAGTTCAAAGTAGGGTGCGTGCTTCTATGAGAATCTAATGCCACCTCTTATCTGACAGAAGGTGGAACTCAGGCTGTAATGGTCCCTTGCCTGCTGCTCACTTCCTGCTGTGTGGCTTCATTCTATGGCTCCGGTACTGGAGGTTGGGGATCCTTATCGTGGAATATACATAAGAATAATGATGACAGTAACACCAAAGTTGAGGTGAGTAAAGAGATCTAAGTAAATTTCTTATTTTGTAAATATATTATTCTAAAAGACTAAGAAAATGGATAAATTTCACAATTTGACAGGGACACTTTCTTATTCAGATGTTTTAAAGAGTTTGGGTATATACCCAAAGGAACATACATCATTCTATTATAAAGACACCTGCATACATATGTTCATTGCAACACTATTCACAATAGCAAAGACATGGAATCAACCTTAATGCCCATCAGTGATTAAACTGGATAAGAAAAAAAATGTGGTATGTATACACCATAGAATACTATGCAGCCATGAAAAATACTGAGATCATGTGCTTTGCAAGGACATAGATGGAGCTGGACACCATTATCCTTAGTAAACTAGTGCAGGAGCAGAAAATCAAATACCGCATCTTCTCACTTATAAGTGGGAGCTAAATGATAAAAACTCATGAATGCAGAGAGGAAAACAACACACACTGGAGTTTATCAGAAGGTGGAATATGGGAGGAGGTAGAGGATCAGGAAAAATAACTAATGGGTACTAGGCTTAATACCTGGGTAATGAAATAATCTGTACAGCAAACCCAATGACACAAGTTTACTTAGGTAAGAAACCTGCACATTAGCCCTGAACTTAAAATAGAAGTATATATATACACACACACATACACACATATATATATATATATATATATAATATATATATATATATAATATGTTATATATATGATAGAGCCATGTATTTTCCCATGGAGCATTAAACTTATTTTACAATTTACATTTGAGTATTGCCAAATTTTGCTGTCAAATGTCTCACACAGCATATATACACAAACACACACTCATATATATCACACATATCACACACAAACACACGCTTGCCTAAATGTGAAAGCACAACGATCCTAGATTAAAACTATCAAAGTGCTGCTAGCTACATTTTTAATCTTCTGCAGTTTAGAAACACCTTCAAGAATCCTGTCCCCTTTCCTCATCCAGCACAGAAGATTGAATGGATCTCCTAACTATACTGATGATAAGAAGAGAAAGATAAACCAGAGAAGTCATTCTTGCCTTTAGGGATTCACCTGGTAAATTGCTGCTTAAAGAGTGCTGTCAATAAGTTAACTTCTTTACTGTCGGGAGCAATTCTCTACTGGCGGTAAGATGGACAAGATGACCTAATAGATCTTTCTTCATCTCAAGATTCAAAGTTTCTTTTCAAGGAACTGTGACTGAAGAACAGAAACAGTCTTTAGGACCTGTCCACAAAATTTTAACTTTAAAATAATTCACATATTATTATTTGCATTTTTAGTGAACTGATTTAAATTCTGTAAAAATAATCTTTCCTTACTCACATACTGCATTGCTATGTTTATTTTTTAAATAATGAAATATTTAAGAGATATTGCATAATTTAATATTGCAGGATGGAGATTTCTTCTTGTACTCTTTTTGTTTTCAGCACCTATGTTACCTTAAATGAGGACTTTTCCTCTTCCATTTCTGTATCTTCTAGTCAGCAGACAGATATAATGAAATGGTTAAAAGCACGGACATTAGAACCGGGTTGAGTTTTTAAATCTGAATCCTCAGCCTATTACATGTGTGATCTTGGACAAATATCATCCACCTCTCTCTGACCCAGTATTTTTAACTGTAAAACAGAGTTACAGAGAGAGCTCCTACCTTATGTGGCTTCTTTCTTGGGTAGCTGTTACGAGGATTAAATGAGTTAATAGACGTAAAGCATGTAGAAGACTCCCTGGTATGTACTACGTGTTAGTAAGAGTTTGCTACTGCGGCTACTACGGTGATGAGGATTATTATTATTATTGTGGCAATTCTTATTAAATGCATTGTTCTTAGGATTGTTAAATTATTCTCCAATTACATACATTTTTAAAAATCAGTTTTAGGGCCGGGCGCCGTGGCTCAAGCCTGTAATCCCAACAGTGAGAGGCCGAGGCGGGTGGATGACGAAGTCAGGAGATCAAGATCATCCTGGCTAACACGATGAAACCCCATCTCTACTAAAAATACAATATATATATATATATCAACCTGGCGTGGTTGGGGGCGCCTGTAGTCCCAGCTACTCAGGAGGCTGAGGCAGGAGAACAGCGTGAACCCGGGAGGCAGAGCTTGCAGTGAGCCAAAATGGCGCCACTGCACTTCAGCTGGGGTGGCAGAGGGAGACTCCATCTCAAAAAAAAAAAAAAAAAAATCAGTTTTAGAAACCATGTCATGAGTGACTCAGTGGTTTGTGCATTATCTTGCTAAGTTAGAATGGTAAAGTTGTTTGAAATACAGACTTGAAAACCGTAGAGAACTTTGTAATTTAAACCATGAAGTAACCTTGCACGTGTGAGGAAATGATAATTGTGGGCCACCTTTACTTCTCCTGTATCATGGCGTTTCTCAAACAGCATGCATAGAGTAACTGGAGACATCAATGTAGCGCATGGTGAGAACAAACAAGATCTCATTGGTTTTAGAAAGATTATATTTTTAGTGGTTTCAGAGATGCATTTTTATTAAATTAATGTTATTTATAATGACTTACAAAAATGTTTCACATTTCTACTAACTTTAAATTCAGTTGACCACCAGAACTTCACTTCTTTTCTGAGGTTGTCCTCACTGGCTCTAATGGGAATGTGACTGCCATTGCATTGTGTGAACTCACTAAATCCCCAAGTGCATAACTTACTTATGGAATTATCTTGTTCAGAGACTTAGCATCTCATTGATTAGGCTGTGAACCACTTATGAGTAGTAATAGCATTTCCTTAATCTTTGCAATTCTCAGCATCTAACGTACTTCTTGGTATAAAGCAGGTTTCAATAAAAGTTTATTAAATGAGTAAATGAATGAATTCATCTTACATGTCTCTCAAAATTGATTTTTAACACTATTTATTCCTCCACTGTGAAGATGATATGGTCCTTTGTACTCATGCCTTTTAATATTGAGAAAGAAAAAAGTGAAATCATAGCACATGACTTAGGAGATATGAATTTATGCTATATAACTGAGATTTGCCTTTAGGGTTCATCAGTTTTCACAGATACAATATATGGCCGCATTTAGTGTACAAAATGTCAATTTGATCCTGGAAATTATTCTGTTGCTGCCATATAATTTACTGTTATACAATTTTCTATAAAAATGATGGAATCTGAGATCTGGGTACACATGGACAAAGCTAAACTGTATTAAATGTATTTCATGGTGCATAAAATATAGCAAATGCATAATTTATATTTTCACTGAGTTTTCCATATTATTAATGACCATGATTTTACTATAGCCTATAATTATTTGTCATACTCCTTTGAAAACTAAAATTATAAGAAATTATTTTTTACATCATTTCAGTACCTTTTCTCCTTTACTCTCATATATTTAAAAAATAGTTTTTGAAGATGCAGATAACTAACATAGATTCCTACGTTTTGCCTTCTTTGGGAAGAAAGCTAATTTTAAAATAAAGGAGGACTTGGATGAGGTTGCTGAGGTTAAAATTTCTCTACGTAGAAAACTCTTTCTAGCTAAGGTATTTCAGAGTGGAAAAAAAATGCTTGGAGAAAAAACCTTCCTATCTTTGCCCCTAAGGAAATAAAGTTACAATGACAGTCACCTAATCTAATAACTTCTCTTATTCCTGTCATAGGTTCACCTTGCAGGTGTACTGGTTTTCCTCATTTTCATTCTTTTCACTGATTCTTTTTCAGCCTCTGATTCCCTACTGAAATCTATTGAAAAGTGCACAATTGCAATTTTAGCATTAAATTTCTCTTTAATACTGCTTGTCACTTGTCCTCTCATTGATTCAAAGCTACGTGCCAAGTCAATGGAGCAATGTGAGTTTAATTCTTTCTTTGGCTTGGTTACCTTCCTTCTTCAAGCAGCAGCAATTAGAAAACACTACACCTTGGTCCCTTTTTTGATATAATTAAATGAGTAATTCTTGTAACTGTTTATTATTGATTCCCTCAACTTTTCGTCCTTTCATTCTCTCTGCATTCCACTCGGCTCCCCACAAAGTTAGCCATGGCAGAAGCAGGACATCTGCTTGGAAAAACATTTAGATTGCTAATGATTCTTTTTAACATCTGTTACACTGCTACTGAACAGTTGTTGTTTCTTTGAGGAGGCTCAAGGGACAAGACCTATGTCACCTTAATAGTGAGTACTTTTTGGAAGTGGTAAGCCCTATGCCTCTGGGAGCCATGCAACAGTGCTATTGTGTACATACATAAACTTAATGCTTCTGGCCTTACGTTTTATCTTTGTCCACTGCAGTATTTCTGATTATAGTACTTTGTGTCTGGTTATGTTAATACTTGATAGATTTTTTTTTTTTGTCTTCCCACCCCATTGTTCATTACAGTTGTACTTAAAAAAAAAAACATACTACTAAGCACAAAACATATCTCATATCCCTATTGACTTCGATGAGCTTTTTATTGAAAAAATTCAAATGGACTTTGACACCAACATCTAAACCTGTATGATAATTCTTAATAAGGAAATGACTTGAGAAAATAGATTGGGATTAAAGTTTCTAGAATTTTCTTTTCAGCAAATGTATATATACTCATTCACAAATACTTTGCATAAAAAGAAGTAAAAAAGAATTTATTTTTAATATATCTTCTCAGAGTATCCTGAAAATACTCTATCCTGTTCCCATGCTGCAAAAGAGAATGTTTCTCACACATCCAGAATACAGGGGCCAGAAATTACAGGTGAGACAAGATATGATGCACATCAAAATTAGCCCTCTAGTAATTCAACAGAATGGTAAAATATCTAAAAAGAATTTTAGAGACTGAGGTCTGGCTAAAAGAAAACTGGCATCTGAAACAGACCTTAAAACAAATATGAGATTATTTCATTTTGCTAATTCATTTTCCACTCAATTTTAGATTAAACCAAATCAAATATCTAAAGGAATTGCCACTTGGCTTTTATTTATTAATCTTTCATATACACAAATATATAGAGTGATAACAGATACTAGATAGATGACTAGCTTTCTCATATTCTGCACAGACTCACTATTTCCATCGTCTTTCCTCTGCAAAAAGCCCTATTGTAACCTCTGTGGATAAATCAAATAAGATGCTGGGAAAAAATAACCTATTGTCATTATAGGAATTTATATAACTACAAAGAATATCTTCAACTTTATATAACAAATTATAACTCTAAGATCAATGATGTGAATCAGAGATTATTTTTCCACTAACACCTTGAGGTAATCATTATGGTTTTAGTATTATTATTATTACCTTTGTAAAATTCAAGTTAAATACAAGGACAAAAATCAAACAAGTTAATTCAACTCATTAGGTTCTTCCACTTTTGACTTTCACTTAGCTATTACTAGTTTGGGTCTAGTGCTCCAGCATTTTAGACATTTATTAAGGAGTTTATTCTAAAAAGTAAATCATTGGTAGTTTGTTAAACCAATTAAATGAAAACTAATCTAGTTTTAAGTTTTCTGTGGAATGTATAATGCAATTTTACGTGAAGGTGTAGAATTTAAAAGCAAAATGTGTTTAGTTCTTTCCTCCTAACTTTGTTCAGTAGCTGATATTACTTGATTGATAAATCATTGGAATTAAAAAATATTGTTTTAGACAACAGCTATTAACTGGCATTAGAAGTAAATAGCATGGTTTAAACAGATAATGCATTTATATAAAAATTAGTACAAGAAAAGACTATTTAGTATGCTTCAAAATATGAGAACTAGTATTTCTTTTAGTTGACTGTAAATCCAGGATACTCTGACTTTTAGATCATTATGTTTTTCAAATACACTAAAATCATACATCATAATTGAGTTTCGATTTAATGACATAAAATGGGATTCCTACATCTAAAGTTTAAACACTTAAGCATTTTATTATATCACTCAGGTAAATGTTAATTAAAAATTCAATTGTAAACTTTTTAATTAAAAACATATTAATATCATTGTGCAATCTTTTCCTCATTACTTCACATATACCTCAATCCTAGAACCTTGTGATTTCCATTCAATGAGATGTTTCAGATAAAATATGGGAGACCTCAAACAATTCAAAGTAGCCTTATTCTAGCTCAGTCCCTATCAGTAAAGAAGTCTTCAAAGTAGTTATTTAACCGTTTCTAAGGCTTGCTTTTCTTTCATTTTCCTTCTTTCCTTCCTTCTTCCTTCCTTCCTTTTTTCTTTCCTTCCCTCCTTCCTTTCTTCTTTTCCTTTCTCTTTCCTTCTTTCCTTCCTTTTTTTGAATTTGCTATTTTAACATCTCTACATGCTATTTTTACATCTTGCAGTTAATGACTAACCACAATTTAATATATCATATTTTTGTTTCTTAGTGAACATAAAATAATGATACATCTTACTGTAATGATATATTAGAGTCAATAACATAAAAAGTAAGTACTAAAAATATATTGAACTTAGAACACATTGGTTGGATTCTGTATACTATTTTTTTAAGCAACAGCTAACGATTGATTTTTTTTTATCCTTTCTGAGTTACCTACAATCAATCCCAGCCACTCACTAAAATTTTGAAGCTATTTATTTTCTTCTTCATTTTGCTCTCAGCCAATTCTCCAAATTACAAGTTTAAGAGAAAAAACAGTGACCCTGAAGTACAGAAGATGTAGATCATATCTGTCAGATCATGAGAACACAGTACTCAATATTTTGCAGAACATTAACGATGAGATACTCAAGTGCATTATTATAATGCCACATCCAAAATCATCTAGCATATTCTCAGGTGGTATTTCATTATGTGAATAGATTTTCTCCACATATCTTAAACTTTAAAAATACCCCCAGTCAAAAAACTTCACTTATTTATAAATGTAATACTCTGCTAGACTGTCTAAAATCAGCAAAGTTTATGCTGGAGACAGTTGTGTTATTTTATTTGAGCTTCTGCACATACATACAGCAAAGATCAATGCCATGGCCTTAGGCACTGCCTTGTCTTTCTTGCCATTGCTATCATTAGGAAAAAAAGTGAGAAAGTTAGGTAAGTGATGTGGCCCTTTATCTATTGAGTATTCAGAACTCAGTAAGATAAAATGATTTGTTTGGGTAAATCTTTCCAGAAAACATAACAGCAGCAATGACACGAATGTCAGCTGTTAGCCCCCTCTTTATTCATATGTAGGAGGAGGAAAGGAATCAAAATGGGCAAGCCAATTTATGCCTTTTCTTATTCTTTATGCCTTTTATTCAAGGGAGATGGCAGTCCTTTCCATTTAGCACCACTCAGGATCCCTTAGGTGTGTTGCTGTCACCTTGGCGAGTCTCGACTGCCTTGAAATGTCTGGTCTTACTAACCTGTGTTAGACACTCTATCTCAAAGGGCATGTGTATGTTTGCATATGCTTACATCTCAACATAAACACATATATTGCCAAATTTGGATTTAATAGGCACACAATAAACAAAGCATAGCTAGTACATCCATTTAAACACAAAGCAAGCAAAGGCCATGGGATTTTGTATAGAGGCTCTGGGTTATGTTTATTCTAAAATAAGCAATATTTAAAAACTCATTTTAATCTCTCAGTTCCTTAGAAGGTCAAGATCATTATACATTTTTCTTGGACTGTTTAATTCATTGTTCCCACTTACATGGCTGCCTTCATTACCATGCATATATAAAATGATAGGAAAAATTTATGGAGGGCAGCTGTCTTCAAAATATGCATTAGTGTAGAGAATAAGTAATATTCATTATCATCATAAAATTGGGGGGTTCTTTTTAGTAGGCCTTATGTGAAATTGCTTTCTTATAGTCCTAAAATATAGTTTGAAAGGAGCACTGTGTTGGCAAGGAATAAAGAAAGATAAGAGAGAAATAAAGAAATTGCTGTTAAACTATTTTCTTCATCTACATTTATTATATTTGATACTCATATTTGGGGAAAAAGAAATTCCAGTTCTCAGGGTATGCATATTAGCAGCAAGGAATACAGAATCAATGTTATTTCCTTCAAGTTTAAAGTTAGCCTGTTTTATGTCTTTGTTCACATAAGAGCTGTGGGAAGAGAAAAAAAAAAAAAAAAGGCAAAGGCCAGTTCTTAAGCCAATCAAACGTTTTACTCCCACCTTGTGGCAGTGTGGCTACATGGCTAGTTTTCCAAAATGAGAACTCAAAATTTTGATTGAAATGACTTATTTTTATATTGTCTTAACCACTGATGAAAATAAGATTGATTAAGAAGGGACTTTGTGATTCACCTAATACAGAGGTTTGTGATGCAGGGCTTTTGCAAAATGCCAGTCAGCAAAAGGCGATATGAACAGTGGTACTAAATTAGGGAGACAGTAAAATCTAAGCGATATAAACAGTGCTACAGAATAGACTTATTTTCTTGAGTTTGAATATTGAATCTAAATAAATTTGTAGGCTCCAACTATACTAACAAACCCTGTATGTCAAAATGCAAAATTATTAAATATCAAAATTATTTCACAAACCTAACTTAATGTTAACAAAAGCATGCTTTCTCATTCAGCTTCTTTCAACATTAAAAATATACAAAGACACTTATAAGATACCTCTAAGAACATACTGCATAATTCGATTTTCTGCAAAAGTATGAAGAAAACTGAACTTGAATGTTTATTTATGTGATTTTATTTCTCTCTTTCCTTTTCCTTTTTCATTTCTAAGTGTTGAGAAATAGAAAAGGAATCATTGGCTGGTAAGTTAGAAAAACAGATCTGAGAGCATTTTTAAAAAATATCTTGATATTCCTGCTTATTCCGTAGTTTAATACTCCAAACCAAAAGTCCACCTGTCTTCTCTCTCAGATTGATTTTACTATTGCCCTAATTGAGTTTAAAATCCACCTTTATTAGAAGGAAAACTCAGCTTCTCTCAGCTAGCATAAAATAAAGGCATCTTAGTTTCAGGATGAAACCAGCTTGGAACCAGGGACTCTTTCTCCTGTACTACAGCCAAGGGGCTTCTAAAAGGCATCTGTGAATCCTGCCCCTTTGTCTTCACTACTGGCTGGCAATTTCTGGAGACAACCAGCTTTCTCTTTTCCAAAGCCTCTACCAAAAGCTGTGCTAGTCCAAGTGCAATTTAAATTATGACTAGTGGCCTCTGTCTGAGGTTTGGGTTGACTTTACATTCAAACTTGACAGAATGAGTTCAGGAGAATACAATTAAATGTGTTTTCTTGTTCCACAAATGTAGGAAAGTATGAATGAGGAATTAGCCTAATTTTTGAAACAATTTCTGATTGATCTGAAATTGGGTATTCCCTTTTTAAAAAAGTGCTAAAAAAAAAGTCTGCTTTATACTCTTTGTTTGCAAAATGTAAAATGATTCAGATTTTTTTTTTATGCTTTCCAATTTTGAGGATTGCAGCTACTAAAAGTACTGTGATTTCAGTACATTTCGGTCCTCTGAACATTCTTTTCATTCAGATACCTGCATTTTTTTTATTCGTTACTAAAAAATAAATAATAGAAAGAGGTAAGGGATTTTTCCCAGTACTTAATTATGTTATCCACTGTCTAATTAATGACACTAAATTGCAAGCAAAAACAATGAATTCTTAACAATATGATTATCTTAACATTCTTTTGTATTTTCTCTTTCTTTTTTTTTTTTTTTTTGTTTTGAGACAGAATTTCACTCTTGTTGTCCAGGCTGGAGAGCAATGGCGGGATCTCGGCTCACTGCAACTTCCGCTTCCTGGGTTTAAGCGATTCTCCTGCTTCCTGGGTTCAAGCGATTCTCCTGCCTCAGCCTCCCAAGTAGCTGGAATTACAGGAGCGCCCTACCACACCCGACTAATTTTCTATTTTTAGTAGAGACAGAGTTTTTCCGTGTTGGTCAGGCTGGTCTCGAACTCCCGACCTCAGGTGATCCACCTGCCTTGGCGTCCCAAAGTGCTGGGATTACAGAGATGATCCCCTGCGCCTGGCCCATTCTTTTCTTTAAATACAACATTGGGCAGGCATTTAAAAATGGTTAACTGGCGGGGCACAGTGTCTCATGCCTGTAATCCCAGCACTTTGGGATGCCGAGACAGGTGAGTCACCTGAGGCCTGGAGTTTGAGACCAGCCTGGCCAATGTAGTGGAATCCTGTCTCTACTAAAAATACAAAAATTAACCGAGCATGGTGGCGGGAGCCTGTAATCCCAGCTACTCGGGAGGCTGAGGCAGGAGAATCGCTTGAACCTGGGAGGCAGAGATTGCAGTGAGCTGAGATCTGAGCCACTGTACTCCAGTCTGGGCAACAAGAGCGAAACTCCATTTTCCACCCTTCACCCTCCACAAAAAAAAGCTTGACCGGAAAGAACTTCTAAGTTTATGAATGATGATGTTAATTTCAAAATGCCAGTCATATAGCCATTCAACATTTCAAGTTGAAGGTGTATGGAGATTAAATAGGTATACAAAAGCCTCCAATATCCACTTTATTTCACATGTAATATTAACTCCTACGTAACTCATTTCCTAATTATAGAAATCAAAGAAGAGTTGTTCTAGTAACCATCTTTAGAGAGAAAGAGGAAAAAAATATATACTTCCTATATTTTTTTTGTAACACTTGTTTCTTCCCTACTTGGAGAAGATTTTTTTTCTCGCAAAACTGTTACTTGGAGTTAGGTACAAGTTGACTCTGTATGTCTCCTCACAGTCTCCACCTGCATCCTTATCTGAATGTCTCATCTGGGAGAATTTGAGTATTGTTTATTGATGTTGCACTCCTTCCTGACTGCATGTTAAACCAGTCTGCCATCCCTTTAGGAAGTAAGCTACAGTAATAAATGAAGTCAGAATTCTTTATTCCTCATCTGACACACATCATTTGTTTTCTTAGAGGAGGTAATACAAGATTGCATTCCAACCTTGAATTTCTTTTCTTTTCCAAGCCCTGAGAATGTTTCTTCCATTGTGACTTTTTTTTTTCTTTTTAATCACGTATTTTATTGTTCTAGCTATTTAAAATTTAATCCTTGGTGTTTTCACAGAAGACAGGATTTTTTTTTTTCTTTTCTTTCTTTTTTGTTTTGGACAAATCTTGTCCGAACATTAAGAAATGCTAAAGTTGCTAAAATATCTAAATTGTCTTTTATCTTCTAAATACCTAAATAATATGGTATCTCTGGATCAGACAACATACTCCAAAATGGCATGAATATATACCTCACTTTTGATCAAAAGCACGGAGCTCAGACTTTAAAAAAATAATGGACAGTTAGAATTTTTTTTTTTTTTTTTTTACTCAAAGTATATAGACAGTAGTATCTGTATAACTCTTTGATTACTCATGATTTTCTATTCTTAAATTTATTACCTTCAATATTTTTGTGATTACACATGTAGAATATATCATTTTAGAGAAATTAGAGAATAAGCATAAGGAGTAAATACCAACAATAAAAAGTACAGTCTATAGAAAATCACTCTTGATGTTTTGTAGTGAAACTATCCAAACCTTAAATATATTCTACAGTAAAAATGTTCTATAAAATACTTAACTTGGTCTCTATTGTTGTACATTTAGGTTGTTTGCAATTTTATTCAATGAAAAATTGAGCATATAATGAAAATACACCTCTCTACAAATCTCTGATTATTCCCTAGGGCAGGTTTCTAGAAATATCACTGTTGAATTAAAAGTACACACATTTACTTTTAAGGCAAGCCATTGGGTAAAACTATTATTTACATCCCTACCAGCAGCAACTGGAAGGGACTATTTCCCTGCAACCTTGCCAACACTGAATAATATGTGTTTATTCTTCCCCTTACAAGTTTGTTAGGGTAAGAGAGTATATTGCTGCAATTATTAAAGATAATATAAATATACATTATTAAAATGGGTATTCTGTAAGTGATGAAAGGAGGGAATATCAGGGAAAAAATCTACTTTCAAATGATAATGTAAACTTAAAATTAATTATTCCACACACACTTAACTGCAAATCTAGTTATCATATTCTGTTCATCATCTCTCTTTTTTGGAATTTGTGATTTCTTACTCAACCATTTTAATATTTACCAAACACTCACAAAAATACATTTGCTCTCTTCTACTGACTTTTACTTCAATGGCAAAACAAAAATAATAAATAGTCTTAAAATTAGTGTACTTGAACATTATAAACAATTTAAAATTTATAATAAATAGATTGTTTTAGAATATAAAGTTAAAGCCAATAAGGAAAGTCTAAGTCCCTTTGTAAGCTATCAAACTATATGTACCAATGTATTATTTTATAGTCTGAGAATAGACTACTGAATGAATATAGGTTAGCAGCAGAGAGGAAAAGAACTACAGAAGTAATAAAGCTCAGAGGCACACATACGCATATTTAATATCTACTCTACAGAAAAATTACAGGTTTGCTTAGTGAATAATGACTTTCATTGGTAAGGATGACCCCTAAAACCCATGTAGTACTGGGTGAATTGTACAAATGAATGTCCACATACCACAAATCTAAATGTTTAAAGACTAAAAATTCAGCTATTTTTACAGCTGGTACAAGTTTTTATTCAGGGTCCCTCAGCTTGCACTTTGAAAATGTCCCTCAGGACCAAAGCTAAAGGAAAGCAGACCTAGGGAGTACTGCTGACTACTGCTTACTGAGAGCACCCATGTGTCTGGCCAGTACAAGGCAGGAACCAGTCCAGTGATCAGAATTCCAGGGAGGAATCCCACCTGTACAAGCTTCCCTGAGAGCCAGGGCTAGCAATTTTCTTTTTTCCATGCTTCAGTTTTTCAAATCAGGATGTCTGGGAAGTTCCAAATCCCCCCCAAGAGGACATTACTAGAAAAGATGGGAAGATAGGAACACAGTCATCTGGGGAAATTCGTCAGTATGCACACTCTGGGTGACTTGGGCAACCAAAGAGAATCAAGATCAGCCCTTTTTCTCCAGTTTCCCAGGGCAGAAGTGTGCTTTTTGCTCTTACTGGATGCACAGCCCTGCTTCCATCCTCCTACTCTGGCTGGGAGCACAGTTCAGCTCAGTCTTTTCCTGCTTTCATTCCTCTTCATTCATGAGTTGCCAAATTTTCTTAAAACAAAAACAAACAAACAAACAGAAACCTTCTTATGGTATCAGCAAAGAGACAACTGATTTTATTCAAAGAGAAAAGTGATTTTATTTTGGTCTTTGTGATGTCTGTGTCCTTAAAATGTGGTCCCAGGGCAGGAATGCCTCCAGTCCAGGTCTAAAGATGACCCTAGTCTTGAGTGTGGCTACCAGTTAGTATACCACAGCAAGTGATGAAGTACTAGTAACATTGGCTCAGACTCATTAGGCACTTGATTATTTTAATTAGGACTTTGTTGATTAAAGAATATCACTTTGCTTCTTTTTATGTGAGCTTTTTAATTTTGTAAAATGAGTAGACTGAATATAATCTCTGAAGATCTCTTCTGTGACAACAAAGATCTGAAGTTCTGTGATGTTAAATACTATAGGTGAAACTTTATCAGGCTTAGCGCCTTCTGGAATCCATTGCCCAGAAGTGAATAAGGGCATTTGAAATTAATAAGAGAATGAGAATGAGGTCCTCTTATCCTGTGACTTCAAAATGGCTACCTGCATGCACCCCACTGGGAAGTTCACTCCATGCTCTCATAAATTGCTAAGAAGAAAGAGTAGCACAGAAACATACATGGGCACACACAAACACACAGTGCCAGATATATTCCACTTCAAGTAGTGTTCTAAATTTTAAGAGCAAAAATGCTATGTTAAAAATTCTTCAGATTCATCAATATCTTAGTTTCCTCAATTTCCATTTAGCATATTTTAAAATGATACCTTTTTTTTTTTTTTTTTTGTATTTGTAGATGGAGTCTCTCTCTCTTGCCCAGGCTAGAGTGCAATGGCCGGATCTGGGCACACTGCAAGCTCCGCCTGCCAGGTTCACGCCATTCTCCTGCCTCAGCCTCCGGAGTAGCTGGGACTACAGGTGCTCAACACCACGCCTGACTAATTTTTGAATGATACCGAGTTTTAAAGTCTCACTTAATTTTCTGTATAATAGAGTAATTATATTCAGAAAATAATTGAAATGGTCATAGAATTTTACAGCTTAAATAGTATAATTTTCCTGAACTCCTTCAATATTATTGAAAAAATGTTTTTCTTGTTTAATATTATTTTTTTCTGTCTACTTAAGAAGTGTCTGCTGTGGACTAGGTATATTATCACTTTGAAAATATAAGAAAAAAATATTTCTTGTTCCAAATTGTTATAATATAGTTGGGACCCACAAGAGTAAGTTGAAAGATGTTATGGAGAATGACAAGGTTACAATGAAGGTATGCACTGGTTTGGACATCCTAATGACTTTCTTTTTTCAAATACCACATTTTCAAGTTTTTTTTTTTTTTCTTTTTTTGACACAGCTTTAGTCAGGGAGCTCTTTTCAAAATGTAAAACAGCAGAACCTATCCATTTTAATATATGCATATGCTTATTTTTATGCAATACTATAAAGTGGCAAATGACCTGAGTTTTCTTGTGAACCTCCTCAATAGAATGCCACCACTATTTTTTGAGCCCCTAGCAATACAAAGCATTTTATAAGGAAAAATTCAGAAATAATTTTTTAAAGGTTCTGCAGCTCAAAATTTGACTATACAAGCCAAGCGGAGTAAAGATTACAGTAAAATATAGAAAGAGATAATCTGATCAAGGTAGAAATCCTATCTCTGATTACTCTAGTGTAAATACATGCCACTTTGACCCACTGAGGACCAGAACTGTCTGCATTATCTCAGACTGAAACAGAGCACTGTGGGAGATCTGAAAAGGCAATTGAAACCACAGTGGGGAAACTTGTTATTGGATTTTTTAAAAATCTCACGTCTTGTGACATACTAGCATTTGAGAAGGTCAGCCTTGTTGAGGAGTGGATACTTTAATAACAAGTATCTCTTCTTAACAAACTTCACTTGATACTGTAATTGACTTCACCTCTGTGAGATTTTTATTACTGTGGATTTTCATCAACACTTCACCCAACATCCTAACTTGCCACTGAATAATGCCTAGTGAGTATCACAGACCTCAGACTACAAAGTGGGCTCTGTGGTTGATAGCCTCTTTTATGGAACCATTGCCAGTATATAAATAGGATGAAAACATTTTTGGTAAGATGCTTATATTTGACCCTTGCAATAGTTATCTGTTAATATCACTGTACTACTGGCAAGGAATTACTTTTCCCTCCCCAGAATCTTCATGATTGATTGTGAACTCTGACAGAATTGAACTAAAACTTCAACTTGGTGTAAAATTCCTTGTAAAAACTGCCGTCTACTTGTAATATAAAACCGTTTTTATCAGTTATCTTTACAATATTGTTTAAAAGGCTCACATAAATTAGAAAGTAAACCCTCCCTTTAAGATGAGATTAGAAACATTATTAGAAATTATGGAGTTGAGTTAAAATGTCAAGCTTTCTTTTATATCAACTTTCTCTTATGCAGCGTCTTCACACAACTTAGGACAGTGGCTGAATGATTGCTTAAGAGTGCACCAGAGAAACTCAACCAAGACAGAGAGCAAAATGTCAGGTACGATCCTTTTCATAGACTATTAATTAGCAGGTGTCTAATAAATCTAGTTAAACGCATTTTCTCTGGTAAGGCTAGTAGGAGGAATCGCAGCACAATCGATGCTGAGATACTTTTGACAACAAACCAAGTTAGGACAGGCTGGGGTTTGGTGCAATCTGGTGCAAGACTTTTGAAGATAAAAAGGCTAAAAGTTCGCTTTGATTGGAAATGCAATATTTTTTAAAAAAGCAAACAGGGGAAATCAGAAAGAAAACAAAACTGAGAAGGGCAATGAAGAAAAGGGAATCAAATTAGTTTTCCCCTTAATGACTCTACGTAAATGAATATAATGAATCTTTTATTAATATTTAAAGTGTTATTTAATAGAGATTTATGTTTATATAGTAAAAGGTGAATATTGTCATTCCTCTTCACTGTAAAATTTCTTCCCTATGAAAACCCAAATCTATGTCAATGACAATATTTCACACTACCGAAATGGTATACTCAAATGCTACACCAGAAGGAAAAAAGGACATTGTCATTTATTAGGTGCCTACTATGTGCTAGAGACATCAATATCAATTAATTAATTATCCATAGCTGTTTTATGTTTTAGTCATTATTTTCCTTTTACAGATGATGAAGAGAGTCAAATTTTATATGTTGTTCAGATTCAAACAACGTATCAGAGACTAAGCTAACATTTAACTGAGTTTAGTTTGACACCAAAGTCTATATATATATTTACTTTTTTATTTCTTATCTTACTACATCTCACTCTTCTGACATTGTACATAACAAGGGCTGCTGACTGCACAAAGCAAGCTATTTAATTAATATTGTAGGTAGACTAATTGATTTTGGTCAGTGAATGTTTAATGATAATTTCACTTCCTCCCTTGATGACTCTAGTTGTAGTTAACGAGTCAAGAATGTGCTGATTATTCTGAAACACTGAAGAATATTCATAAAAAGTGAATTAGTAAGGGAGTGCTACTTCTATGAAATATACATATTTCATGTAATTGCATTATCATTATGATCACAATCCTTCTTCAGTGTCACCCCAATATAATATTCTCTGTCACAAAGTAAAGGCACTACAATTATCATGCTATTTCTTGCCAATACATGTTGCAAAATATATATTGATAAAGGTAATGAATTTAAGGTTTCTAACATTTCTAAGTTAGTGGGAAAATTGTAAAAGTCTTGTCAATTTTACTTAAATAATACAGTTTTAATATACCATAAAACAATAACTGGTATAAATCATTGAATGTATACCTTATGAATTACTGTAAATTGCTATGATATTGATTATTTTAGATAGGCTGTCATTTCCTCTGAAAAAACACTCCCAAACTCTCTTACCCACTTCCCCTACAAACCTATATTATCTTACACTGTCTTACACCCTTTCCTTTCTCTTGTCCTTACTTCCTTCCTTTTCTTTCCTTGGTGTCTGATTTTCCCTCTTGTCTCTAGGACGGATCCTCCTCAGATTCCTGTTTCTTTTGATTTCTAAAATATTTATAGTCTCCAAATGCCCCCTGTTCCAGCTAATTTGTTGAACTAATACTTTCATCTACTTTGTCTTATTGTTTCTATTTTTTTCATTCAGAATGTGTTATATCACACATCTTATTTTTCCTTATTTGTTGTTACTCAAATTTTAAACAATACCAGTTTTCCTTATGTTTAGACTTGTCCTTTTTGATAGTGAAGACATTTCAAACAAACATTATCAGCTGACTATAGGATTTTTCTTTGTCTTATAAATTTGGCTTGAATTTTTCCTTTGTTTTATTGCTTTCTAGAGATATGTTGATTTCTCATTTGATTTTTGCTTTGACCCAGGTATCATATAAGAGGTTGCTTTCAATTTCCAATTAGTAAAGATTTCTGTGTTTACCTTTACTGTGCATTTATAATTGTATTTGATTGTATTCAGACAATGGAGCTATAAAACCTCTACTTTAAAACGATTAAAGTCTTCTTTATTGCTATTTTTGTAAATGTTTTTATAAAAGGTTAACAAGATATTTTTAACCAAGAAATAATGTATAGCTATTAAGAGAGACATAACTGAATTACTCAGTTGGACATTAGAGATACAGTGTAATCTTACATTATGATTGTATTTTCATCAAATTGTTCTTGTATTTCTAATAATCTTGCAACTTGTGCCTTTATATAAGAGATCAGAAACTCTTTGCTGCCTACCTAAAATCCAGCATCTCCTTAATTCCCCCCCTTTTTCAAGGAGATTTCTAAATTTTTTCAGATATTTGCCAGATAGCTTTTTAAATCAAGAAAGTTGCAATTAGTCCTGGATCTCAGGTGGGCTCTTCACCCACTTCTGGGAGATAAATTGCAAGTAAATATCTGATGAGAGAGAGAGAGAGAGGCATAAGTTACCATATCCATTTCATTCTTGCCTTTTTATTGTGTGAGGAAGTGAGGTTTGGAGTTACTGCAGCTATGAGGAAAATAAGAATGACAGAGATGACTACTAGAGTGCTGATATCACCAAGCCACTAAAACAATGCTAGTTATGCCTTTCTCCAAATATTTTGTTGTCAAACCAAATAAACCGGTGTTTAATCTCTAATGCACTTTCAGATCATACTCATTATACCGTAAACACCATAAGGACAAAGGTTTTGTTTTTTTGGTCATTTTCATAGATGTATCTCACGTGCCTGGATCATTGTCTAGCACAAAACAGTGCTCAATAAGTAACTATTATGTGTACTGCTGAGGAAAAGATTTCTCTCTTCTTTTTATAACATTTATCTTTTAATTCCATCTCATCTAATGAAAATATCATAGCTGCTGCTTTTGGGGATATTTGTTTATATTTGACTGGTACTTCTTTGTCCATATGCTTATTTTCAACCTTTCTTTACCACTTTGGTTTAAGTCTGTTACTTAGAGCTGAGTTGTTTTTAAACTCAACCCAGCAGTTTCTATTTTTAAATTGGAGATTTCAGTTCACCCTCATTTAGTTTAAGATAATTTCTTTATTTCATCTTAATGTGTGTTTATATTTTTAGTCATTTAAAATTTTTCTTTATTGTTTACTGTTTTCATCAACAGAGTCGTTGTTAATCAAGATAACTATTGCAATTTGTTTTTTCTATAATGATTATCTTCTCTTACCCAATACTCATAATAGAATATCTATTTCTCTACTATTACATAGAAAGAAGATAAATTATTTTCCCCACTTAGATGTTCTAAACCGTTTGTTCTTTTTGCTTTTCCCCAAATAAGATAAGCCATTTAGAATACATTCTCATTCTTACTGTTCTCCAAGCACTTTGTAAATGAAATATTCAAACCATGTTACTGCTCCCTAGAATCTCAAGACAGTTCGGTATAATTAATTATTTATTGTTATCAGAATTTCCCTTGGAGTATCTTTTTTTTTAAGAATCCTGCTTTAATTCTATAGTCTTATAAATTTAGATACAACTATGTTGGTCAGCAATGTTTTCTATCTTCTTTTTCTATACCTTGAGGTCTCTAGTATAACTCATGTATAGTTTGGTTGGTATTATTAATCAAGAAATTTTCTAGATTAAGTAGCTGGGATACTCTTTGGACCCCGTCATGTCTATCAATATCTGTTGTACTGACAAATGAATTATATCTCTGCTCTGTATTTTTTTATCTTAATAGTCTGTAATTATTCCACGTTTTTCCAGCTTCCAGATATGCAGATAAGAAGTCTGTTACTTTCTGATTATTTTTTCCCTGTAAGAAACCTACTCTGGTAACAAATACAGACACGTACATACATATATACACATATAAACATACTTTCACAGAAACACACTCCGCACGTGTACTGGAAATAAACCATAAAATGCTGAGACATACCTATTTATCAATCAATATTACCTTGATTTTAATGAGTCTTTTTGATCTATAAGCTCAGTTTTTAACAGAGTTTTTTAAAGAAAATTTATATTTTATTATGTATGATTTCCTCTTCTATCTGTTCCTTGTTCTTTTTCACATAGTAAGTCTCCTGAATCTATATTCAAGCCTTTTATCTCCTAACGTGATTTAAATCTAATTGTACTTTTGTTTTGTGATTTGAGCTACTTCTTATAGATTGTTTAAGGATAAACTTTTGTTTCAGCAGTACATTTCCCTTTCTGAAATTTAGTTATTATATATTTCCATTTGAAAATCATGGATTTTAGACACAAGATAAAATTTTTGTGTGTTGACTTGAAATCCATTTGTGTGTTCTTAGCAATCAGCAATTAGAATCTACAATGCAACGAATTTGCAAAGTGCCCAATAGGCAACTTGTTTTTATTTCTACCTTAAATTATAAGGACTTGTTAATTGTCCTGGTCAAAACCTTATTTTTGGCATTTTAGAGTGACCTAAAACAAACAAACAAAAAAAATGAAATCCATTCCCTGAGGCAAAGTACCAAGAAAGTGGAAATTTAAAGGGAATATTACCAGTGTTCTCACAACAACAAGAGAAAAATAGATCAAAATTATTCATAGTAATCAAAAGATATTGTTTCCAGAGGTGTCAAGCGAATTATTTAGGAGATTATTTTCTAGAATTTATTTTGAATAATTCTAAACTAGGGTGTTAGCATCACTCTTCTATTAGTAATCAGACATGACAGTAAAATAATATGAACAAAAATAAATGAAACAAGTAGAGTGACAATTGGCTGTATTCCTAAAGATACATATAAAAATAACAGAATGTTGAGTGTACAGTATTCAAAAATTGAATTTGTTATATTGGAGTGGGGGGACAGATCAGGGTTAGTCTTTTGGTATCAGTGAATTCCATGAAGTTATACACATCACCAAGGCCATGTGTAGAAAGAAAAAAATAATTTTTAAAAAAATGGTTATATTATTCTTACTTGTATAAGACAAGTATTCATACTTAGATAAGATAAAAACACAGTTAAATCTTCTTACCATGAAGCAGAATCGAACCTCAGCTAGACTAAGTAGGCAGAACTTTATTACTGTGGCAATACCTCTTACATAATAATACAGCAAGAATAAAGCATGGAATAATTAAAGTAAGATAACATGTTTATCGAAGTTTCCCCAGAGAGAATCCAGGGGAGATCTGAAGAGGCATTGGTGGGGGAAATAAATTTTATGTTGCATAGACAAAATAAGATCCTAATGTCATGGGATCCTTGGGGTGTTGCTTTCACAGCCTGAAACCTCTGTGGCCAGTGGCACCTTCTGCCTGAGTGTTGGTTGCGCCCCCTGGGCTTGTTCCACCCACTCGGCCCAGCAGGTGGTGGTCAGCTCACACTACTGGCCCAGATCCCACACCTGCCAAGGGCAAGCCAAGTGCACAGTGACAAGGGGTGTGTGGGCGAGGGAGTGCAGGGTCCAGCCACTGTGCACAGCCAGAATCACTGACTGCTGTGGTGGGGCAGCCAGCTCTAGGCATTTGCACAGGTACTGGCTCCACCTTAGGCTGAGGCTGGACAAGACTTACTGCACACAGCTTCTGCTGCGGGCAGTTGTGTCTGAAGGAGGGGAACATGGTGGTACTTGGAATCTTGGACATGCAGGGAACTAGAGAGCCTTAAAGAGGGTGTCACAGCCCTGGCTTGGGAAGTCCCTAGGCTGGGCTTCCCAAAGGGTCACAGCTCTTCTATCCTCCCTGCCCACAATATGGCAGGCAGAGGTGTGTGTTTCAGCCCTGTTTGTGTTACACTTCTTTTAGTCACGCCATTCAGCTGATTCCAAGTTCTTGTCCTGTGTCCAGGAAGAATGAGGTATGCCAACAACTGGAAGGTGAGCAAGGCCGAGAGGAGCTTCGCTGAGCGGCAGAAAAGTTCTCAGGAGACCTGCAGTGGGTAGCTCCTTTCAGCAGGCAGGTCATCTTGGATGTCGGGGGAGTATGGCTGAGTGCACGGTTTTTATGGGCTTCAGAGGGGAGGAAGTATGTGCTGATTGATCCGTGAGTGGCCATAGGCGGGCCTGAAAAAACACCGTAAGTTCTCACTCTGTTCTGCCGAACTGGCAGTCCAGTCCCCAGGCTTGAGGCCCTCCCTGCTTGAAGGTGGGGCTTCAGGGAGGATCTATCCCTTTCTGCCCAGGAGCCTATCTGCCTCCTGCCGCCATCAACCTGCCATCCACATGCCCATGGCACCCAGCCTGTTCAATTCATGCCAAGGGGCATCTGCATCCACAGGACCATGCTGAGCTGCCCTCACGCCCCTCTCCCCGCCCCTCCCCCACACCACCTTATCCAGACTACTCTACTGTGCTCATTGGTGCCCAAAGTCCTGAGGGGGCCGAGGCAGCAGGAGGCTGGTGTGTCAGTGCCGACCCAAGCACATGCACACTGGCTGGGGTGTGACAGTGCCAGACTTGGCCACAACTTTGCTGCACCCCAGAGTGAGCACCAGGAGCAGCGAGAAGCCAGGCAGCGGGAGCAGGCACCTCTGAACCTGAGGGGGCTCGGGAGCTTACTGGGCCCAAGAGCACAGGGATGCTGGGGCCTGCAGCCGTGGCTGAGTGGCTTCAGCTGCACCTGGTAGGGCGGGGCTCCTGCCTTGCCAACTCAGAAGATAGCGGGGCCACCTGCCTGTTCCCAGCAGGAGGAACTGGGGGCTCTGCGGAGCACAGAGAGCTCCTGCTGGCCCTCTGGAGCACTTAGCCTTGGCCACGCCTCCTCTACTGCAGTCAGCGGCTTTGTATCGGTAGCTGCAGATAAGCCATCACTGCCATCAATAATTTGAATCGCATATACAGATTTTAGATCAGACCTGCATACATAATATCACTCAGGATAACCAATCTCTTGTTTTTCCAGATCACTTTAGTCTAAATCTCATAGTTAGATGCATGTCAGTATCATGTCTCCAGCTCTATCCATCAGCATTACTCCCTGAAAGGATTCTAAAATATTTGGAAGGTTTTCTCCTGGTGCCCAGGGTGAAGTAGCTGGAAATGGACCAATGATCAGAGGCTGTAGTTTCTTTGCTCTGTCTTCTTTTATTCCATTATATTGTGCACGAGACTTGGATGCCTACGTGTGAGTTGTAGTGCCAACAATTTTTAAGCTTATGTTTTGATAAGGAACTACTCTGGACAAAATCTCATGCAAAGTTCCAGGGATAATAAAAATGAAGAAGACCTGATTTTCCCCTCAAAGTCAAACTCCAAGGAGATAATAGACACACTATTACTTTAGTTGCTAATATTATAAGAGAATCATTATCTTATATGTCTCCAAGGAAAAGTAACTCTTGCTACTTCAGAGATTGTAAAATGTGTATTTATAAAAATGGAACTATCATCACTCAAACTTTGTATCTTGTTTTGACAATTACTTTCCTGTACTTCTTGCCTTAAATTTCTAGCCTCTCCAATTTCGTCCAACACACTACTATCAGATTAAGCTTTCTAAAGCACATCTCTGATTATGTTAGTACTATCCACGAAACTCTTTTGTCTATCAGTATACAGAATTCTTAAAGAGTTTTCACTATATTTTTGTATCTTTTTGGATGATGGGGAAGTTTGGGTGAAATCGCTGATGATAAGTCATAAATACTGTCATGCATTCTATATTCCAATCAAATGATATTTCTGAAATACATACATTCCAAGAGCATCCATGACATCAATATTTTACAACATAGTTTCTACTTTCTTCCATGTGTACCTTTTTACCTTTCTAGGCATCTCCATAAAGTCTTCCTGATACGTATTCGGCCTCTGCATCATTGTAAGTACCTCTCTTACAACACTTATTGTCTACTCTGTTTTGTAGTAATTTAGTGCCTTATCTTATCCTTTGTTTGCCTTTAAGTTCTTTGAGGGCAGGATCTATGTCTGATTTACATTTTCTCCTTATTTCACAGACTTAATGTGAGAGATGCTTGATAAACACTTGATGTATATGTACTGTTGTTTAGTCTGTTCACATTATGTTATTATATTTATTTGTTTGGCACCACAAAATGGGCCAAATTCAAGAACAAAATATTCCCAATGCCTAGCAATGCTTTTAATATATTTTCAACTCAAAAATATTTTAAATGAATTAATGAAGAAATGAAAGGAAATGTAAACACTGATTGTTGATGTGTTACACATGTTGTCTTTTAGGCCACTGATTCAATGACACGCCTAGATTTTCATTTTGCAAATGTGAATCTATGCCAAGTTCCTCACAGGTGAAGTCTGTACCAAGTCAGCCTGTGGTATCATCTTGGTATGAATTTAAGTATGATAAGATTTGGAGCAGTGCAGTCTGGCTGACAGTAGTAAGAAACCCCAGCAAACAAGTTAAAAGACAGAGATTTTGCAATCTCCTCATGAACTAATTTTGGTTCAGTTGAGTTTAGAATCTACAAATCCACTTCCATTCAACAATATAATAGACATAGTAAATGCTAATACCCTTAGAATTTACCTTAAAACATTTTAAATTCAAAGGGATTCTTTACACACTTTTAAGGTTTGGCTCAATATTAAACAGGAATTTTTGTCATATAGTCACACTTGTCTAGTAATTAAGACATTTATTTTTACACAGTCATAAGCATTATTGTAAAAGATAGTAGATCCAAATTATACAAATTCAGAAAAATTCATATTCTTTATTCAAATATGTGATTTTAAAAAAATGTATGTTGTTCCTTAAAAGCTCATGTATCCTAGACACTGAATGACATTTACACTATTTATAGATGACAGCACTACCACACAACAGAATTGTAAAAATAATTTTCTATGAACTATTCTCTTTAGAAGATTGTATTTTCCAATATTCTGCCTGCCGTCAAATAATACATGTGCCAAACTTTTTTGAAATTACCAAAGAAAATGCATTATAATATGACGTCTTTCATTGTTCTTATTCAGACATAGACCACTTGGAAATTTTAATGTCTAAAGCAGCAAGGATAAAACTTTGTAATACTATTTCTTTGGAAATTGAGTAAAAGTTATTTTAAATAAAGAAAGTGCTACATGAATCTTGTTGATATTACCTATTAAAAACTGACAATAGCTATTTTCTCTTGCCTGCTCAGATGCAGGGATGAGTATTGTTTCTTGCTCAGAACTTCATATTTCTGATAAATGTGATTCATATTCTTTGTCATATATCAGCTAGATGGCATAATATAATGGTGATGATGATGATAACAGCTAGCATAAAACAAATATTATGTGTTCTTGTGATCCGCATTTTGCATGTAATATTTTATTTAACCTTCAAACCAAATCTTAAAATATGTGACACTGTTTCTCCATTTACTAATAGAAAATGGAGACATAAAGAAACTAAGTAACTTGCCATAGGTCCCATATCCACTAAATTGGAGAGTCAGGTTTCCAATCCAGTTTTATCTGGCCTCACAGCATGAACTCTGTGTTATGACAGATGAAATACTGTGAATGACTAATTCTCAGGTTTCAGGATTTTTTTGTCAAAAATTGAAATTATAATAGAAATTTATGTAATAGAAGCAGGTTTGTTCTGAGAGCTAGGCAAGTATTTTAAAGAATGTGATTTCAGTGTTAATTAGCTTTACTTCTTTCATTCTCTTTTCTTGTCTCTTTCTCTTTCTTTCTCTCCTCCTTGTTTTCTCTCTCCACCCATTTCTTCCACAAAAGGATTCATTAATATTTGAGTTATGGGAAAAGGGCTGGTAGACCCCTAAATATGATTAAATGTTTTATCACATCACAATATAAAATAAATGTGCAGTAAAAATACATGAAAGGCCACGTGCTGTGGCTCATGCCTGTAATCCCAGCACTTTGGGAGTCCGAGGCGGGCGGATGACGAGGTCAGAAGATTGAGACCATCTTAGCTAACACTGTGAAACCCCGTCTCTACTAAAAATACAAAAAACTAGCTGGGCATGGTGATGGGTGCCTGTAGTCCCAGCTACTCGGGAGGCTGAGGCAGGAGAATTGTGTGAACCTGGGAGATGGAGGTTGCAGTGAGCCGAGATAGCGCCAATGCACTCCAGTCTGGGCGACAGAGTGAGACTCTGTCTCAAGAAAAAAAAAAAAAAAAAGAAAGAAAGAAAGAAAAAGAAAAAGAAAAAGAAAAAAAAAAAACATGAAAAAGTCTTCTATCGAAAGTTACTAATATTATGCAAAAATAATATCAGCATTGCTCATGTAATTCTGTCATTTGAATGAATATTCCCAATCATCTAGTTCAATATTCGCTGTTCATTTTTACTCCAAAATCTCACGGAAAGATGTATTCCTGTCTAAATCACTCCTCACAAGTTCAGCACATAATAGTCTTTTAACAGCCAGAGTCTGTTTTGATTGCCTGGCATCCACTTGAACTCATCTTTATACACATACTATTTTAGTTGTTAAATATTTTTTAATATCACTGCTAGTCTTATGATTTCCCTTAGGGATTTTATTTATTTATTTATTATTTATTTATTTATTTATTTATTATTTTTATCATTACAGACATTCTAAATGTATCCCTTAGGGATTTAAAAATTAATATTGTATGGTAGATATGTTGCTTCTAGTTCATCGAAAAGCAGAGGCCAAAACATAATTACAATTGTGTAGTTTGAATAGGGGAAATGCCCGTGAAAGAAAATGAGATGGAGCCAGGATGAATGGAACAGCCTGTGTTGTTCCATCCTCTGATAGCTTTCCAAGCCATCCCAGTAAATAAATTTAAAATAACCTCCCTCTATAATATTAATGTTCTTCATTGTCAAGTCTGCCACACATGAACACAATTGATGGGAAGAGATGAAACAATAACTCAATAAACCAAGTATTAAAACGATAATAATTTCATTCTAAATAATTAAAATTTCACTAATCCATTGTTAATATAAAATAAATTGACTAATTGATTGCCTTTTACCAAATTCTGGCTCCCAAGGTTCAGATAGCAAGGAGATAAAATACAGAATTCTGTTAAAATAAGTTTGGCTTCCTGGTGGGAATATTTGAAAATTCTAAATAACTTTAAATTCCTTAATCTACAACACCTGTCAACAACAGCAACAACAAGCAAACAAATACTTTAGGCCTATCAGTTCTCCATTATCCCTTGTCTTGATAAAATAATATATATTTTTTTCAAACTGAGATTAGAGGGTAAGTGAACCAGCAAAAGACAATTAAGTTAGAGCTACACTTGCTTTCTCAAGTACTCAGCAATCTGAATGCAGCACAATACTGCTTTTCTTCACCAGGCACAAATATAAATCAGCTTTAATGTCAATAAAGTCAGTAATGATAGATTTCATCACTGAAATATAACTAAGCAATAATGACCAGAAAAACAGTAAGGAGCTCATGGCAGCAGAAGTTATTTCTTTTTTCATCCTGGGTGAAGTCAAGGGTAAATGAGAAGACTGGCCTTCCCCCTCTATTATTAACTGCAAATCATTCTTGTCATGTTGAAAAGCAGATTTTTTTTTTCAAGTGTTATCCACCATTATGTTTGGATCACATAACCTGATCTTATACTTGGCAACTTAAACTGCACTTCCAATTAGCAAGAATGCCTATGGTAAAGATTAAGCATATCTGCCCATTAAACCTTTCTTACCATAGTAGTTTGAACTGATATAAAGAAATTTATATTCTCTATTTCCCTATGCTGATGTTACCTTGTGACCAAATTTCCCAATTTATTTTCATATTTTTCATATTGCTATTTTTTCATTTGTCAGAAAAACACAATGAAAAGGAAAATTTAAAGTTTTTAACTTATGCTCTTGGTGAGCTGAAAAATTAATAACATAATAGTATGAAAATAGTAAGTAGAGGTAGAGGGCTTGTTTATACAATTAGCAAAAATGAAAACAAACAAACAAAAACAAACAAACAAAAGATTTAATTGCAGCAGCCACATTAGAAACTTAACTAAAACCATCACTTGAAGAAAGATGCTATAAATTATACAATTCGCTCAAATTGTGTCTTGAAACAACATACTACCATTTTATGCACAGAGTGTTTAGCCCTCAGGCAGCCTGGTCCTTAGCACTCTGGGACCATGTTTCAGTATTTTTGGCTGATATCTAACCAATGTCTGAGTTGCTAATAATGCATTTACTTACTTAGTCCACCCATCTGTCCTCAGCCTATCATTTCGAAAATTCTTATTAAAAGCAGCAACCAATATTATCATTGTCATTGTGATCTTATCTGATGGGATGATAAATCACTTCCTTGCTCACAAGATTACAAATAATATTTAATTCAATTTAATTTATAAAGATTAATTTTTTAAAATTTCAATTTAAAATAAAAATTAATGCGCCAATTATTTTCTCTTTTAATGGTTTTTGAACCATCTGATTCTATATCGATGTTATTTTTTGCTTTACTAGAACAGAAGTAAATTGAAAAGTAGATGCAATGCTGTTGAAAACGTTTATACTAAAATAGGTTGATTTTACATATACAACTTAATCTTTTATGTGTAAATGTAAAGTATGATTTCTTCATTTCTATCTTGACTCATTTTCTTAAATTATGATGGAATCATTATTATAAAATAAGAATAATTTGCCATATATCTGCAAATTATTAGCTAGGTAAAGTTTGAACTCAGTTATTGGTATATAATTATAAAATTTGACATTTAACAAAAATAAATGTTCACTAAAAATAAAACTGTTGTCAGTTTTTTATTGACACGTAAATTTGTACATAATACGTGTGAATTATTTAAACGATCTTCTTGATATCCTTGAATATATCATCAAATGGTATCATGAGGGTCCAAATATAAAAGAATGTGTTAAATACTAAAAGTTCCCTTAATTATATGACTTTAAATATCACCTTACTAGATATTTTATTGTATATATTCAAATCAGCTTCATAGTTTCTATTAAGGCAAGTGAATGAAATATCTAAATTGCAATATGTTTATAATGCTTAGTCTTTTTTTTCCTTTTCTTTTTTTTTCTTTGAGATGGAGTCTCACTCTGTCACCCAGGCTGGAGTGCAGTGGCACCATCTCGACTCACTGCAACTTTGGCCTCCTGGGTTGAAGCAATTCTCCTGCCTCAGCCTCCCGAGTAGCTAGGATTGCAGGTGTCCATCACCATGTCCAGCTAATTTTCATATTTTTAGTAGAGACAGGGTTTTGCCATGTTGTTCAAGCTGGTTTCAAAGTCCTGATCTCTAGTGATCCGCCCTCCTCAGCCTCTGAAAGTGCTGGAATTACAAGCATGAGCCACTGCACCTGGCCTATAATGCTTAGTATTAAAGTTTATTATTAGGCAACTCTGGTAAAGGTAAGAATTGTAACATTGTTCCAAATAAATATTGGTAGCTCTATATTACAGAGGCCATAGCTATATTGTGTTTCAATAGTGAATGAATTGGTTAACTCATCATCTTTATAGATTATATAACTTTAATATTTCTTATTACCACTTTAAAAATTTTGCTACACAGATTATCCTATAATAGATATGAAAAGTCAGTAAATTTCAGTGTGAAATGATGACATTAGGTTTAAAAAAATTATCTCCTATCAAAGTCATGTGAAAAATGCTGTGTTTTCTATAAAAGGTAGTTTTAAAGAACTCCTCCCAGAGTACACTTTTTAAGTACAGTAGGTTAAATTCCTAACAGAGCAACCCTTCAAAATGTAACATTTTAAACTCTAGAAAAAATGCTACTACATTACAAAATAAAACTACATGAAAGTTTCATGGATGATATCTTGAAATATATTTTCCGATTGTCTGTAAGGACTACTTGAGATGACCCTGATAAGTACATTTTCCTCTGTTTAAAAATATTATTCCAAAAAAAAGGAATATAGATGGAGTCTCACTATGTTGCCCAGGCTAATCTTGAATTCCTGGGCTCAAGCAGTCTTCCCATCTTGACCTCCCAAAGTGTTGAGATTATAGGCATGAGTCACAGTGCCTGGCACAGATAAGTACTTTGAAGCAACTCTTATGACTATGCTCAATATTATAAATAGAAGTAAAAAAAGGTCTTTAGAATGAACTAAAATTCCACTTTAAGAACTTTAAGAAGGCCAGAAAAGGGCAACGTAAACCCAAAGTTAGTAGAAGGATGAAAATAATAAATATGAGAACATTAATTGATGCTATAAGAAACAAACAACAAAAAAAAATAGCAAAGCCAGAAGTTGGTTATTTGAAAATGCCAACAAAATTGTGAAGGATGACAATATCAAAGTAGCCAAACAGAAAGCAAATAATTAAATCTTAGTGTATTCATAGTAATAATTACATTAAATATTAATGAATCAAATGCTTCAATTAAAGGACAGTGATTAGTTCTATTCTGCTGTTAAGCTCACCCACTTTGTATTTTGTTCTTGTATTTTTCCATTCTAAAATTCCATTGATTGTTGTTTTATATTTTTTCTTTGCTAAAATTTTCTACATTTTTGTTCATTGTGATTACATTTCTCTCAAGTAGTTTAGTCATTTGTCAATTTTTTTGGACAGAATTTTTATTTTTTAAATTATTTGTTTCTGTCTTGCTTTGATAATTCACTAATATAATCTCTACATAATCTTCATTAACATCTTGGGTTGATGTGTTTCATTTGTTGTCCACAATAACATGTAAATATATATGGGATTTTTTTCAACATTTTTATACATAAAATGAGATCAAATATGAACACTTTTTAGAATCTTGTTTTACTTACTAACAATAATTAGGGAACATTTTTAAAGCCAGTGACATAGCACTGTATCATTCTTTTGTATGGAGGCAATATTTCATGGTGTCAATGAAATAAGTAAGTTGAAGCAAATAAGTAAGTTGAATAAGTCAAATAAGTAAGTTGAATAAGTAAGTTATTCAAATAAGTAAGTTGAATAAGTAAGTTGAATAAGTCAATGACTTATTCAACAATTTTTTCTACTGGTATTATTTATCAAATATGTTACAAAGAAAGAGATTATGGGAGCTAAGGGTTTATATGTGCCATTTTGTTTTTAACATTTTTTACCACCTCATTTTGAGTGTTTTCTTTGTAATAGTACAGAAAAACATTTTGTTTTTACATTTAGTGTAATATTTCTGCCTTTTAATAAGAAAATCATTCATATGTGGTGTAGTAACACCATTATTTTTATTCCTACTATCTTATTATATATTTAAAAGTTTTTATTTGTATTGGGCTTTAAAAAAATAATGGTTTTGTAGAATTCTAATTGTTATATTCTCCCCACAATTGTTTGAAGTCCCTTGCTCTACTGTTATGCTATTCACTTTCACTTTTATTGCCCTCATAAATCAAGAACAAATCCCTTTATTATTACATACATACAGCATATCATTTCTTTCACAGTGCTTTCACTTCTGTTAACTCTGCTTCACAGAGGGTCTTCAAATAATATTGTTTCATTCAATGACGTTTTGTTATAACATTAATGAGAAATACAAAAAGGATTCCCAGCCAGGGCACTATCTGTGTAGAGTTTACACATTCTCTCCATGTCTGTGTGGGTTTTCTCCCAGCTTTATCTCACATTCCAAAGATGTACACATTAAGATGATTGGCATGTCTAAACTGTCACAATCTGAGTGAATGTGAATATGGATATGAGTGTGCCCTGCAATGGAATGGCATCCTGTCCACGTTTGGTTTCCGTTTTGCACTGTGAGCTGCTGAGACGGTCTTCAGCCACTTGCAACTCTGAACTGGAATAAGCAGGTTGAAAAATCAATAAATGAATGTATACAAATAATTGTAAAATTAAAAATCCATAAAATAGACAATAATAGGACAGGTGTGGTGGCTCACACCTGTAATCCCAGCACTTTGGGAGACCGAGGTGCGTGGATCATGAGGTTAGGAGATCGAGACCATCCTGGCTAACACAGTGAAACCCTGTCTCTACTAAAAATACAAAAAATTAGCTGGGGGTGATGGTGGCCCGCTGTAGTCCCAGTTACTCGGGAGGCTGAGGCAGGAGAATGGCGTGAGCCCGGGAAGTGGAGCTTGCAGTGAGCCAAGACCACGTCACTGCACTCCTGCCTGGGCAACAGAGCGAGACTCCATCACAAAAAATAATCATAATAATAATAATAGACAATAATAATATAAATGTATAACAATAAACAATGCCATAGGAAACTCAGTGAAATGGCCATGTTTGTTATCCTTTTTGGACTGCCTGGTAGGAGGAGGTGCTCCTTACAATTTTCATTTTGTAAACAGCTATTCCTTGATTTAATTCACCACCATTATGGCTGCTGTCACTCACTGAGTCACTCAATATTGGATAAATAATTTTCTTCTTGTTGTTACTCATCTCTCTTAAATGTATGTATAACTCACAATTATTCTAGTGTTTAATAATACATGTGATTTGAGATTTTATTTACAAGTTTATTTTGAGAAGGGTGTATTCCAAGATGGCCAAATAGGAAGAGCTCGGGTCTGCAGCTCCCAGCATGATTGACACAGAAGATGGGTGATTTCTGCATTTCCAACAGAGGTACTTGATTCATCCCATTGGGACTGGTTGGGCAGTGGGTGCAGCCCACAGAAGGTGAGCTGAAGCAAGGTGGGGCATCACCTCACCTGGGAAGTGCAAGGGTTGGGGGATTTCCCTTTCCTAGCCAAAATAAGTCATGACACGCTACTTGGATAAATGGGGCACTCCCGCCCAAACACTGTGTTTTTCCCAAGGTCTTAGCAATCAGTAGACAAGGTGATCCTCTCCTGTGCCAGGCTCAGCAGGTTGCACACCCACAGAGCCTTGCTCACTACTAGTGCAGCAGTCTGAGATCGATCTGTGAGGCAGCAACCTGGCTGGGGGATGGGCATCCACCATTGCTGAGGCTTGAGTAAGTAAAAAAAGTGGTGGAGAAGCTTGAACTGGGCAGAGCCCGCTGTAACTCAAAAAGCCTACTGACTCTAGACTCCACCTCATTGGGTAGGGCATACTGAACAAAAGGCAGCAGACAACTTCTGCAACTTAAACATCCCTGTCTGGCAGCTCTGAAGAGAGCAGTTGTTATCCCAGCATGGTGTTTGAGTTCTGAGAAAGGACAGACTGACCCCTCAAGGGGATCCCTGACCTCCATGTAGCCTAACTGGTATACACCTCCCAGTAGGGGTCGACTGACACCTCATATAGGCAGCTGCCCCTCTTGGACGAAGCTTCCAGAGGAAGGATTAGACAGCAATATTTGCTGTTCTGCAGCCTCCACTGGTGATACCCAGGCAAGCAGGGTCTGGAGTCGAACTCCAGCAAACTCCAACAGACCTGCAGCTGAGGGACCTTTTAGAAGGAAAACTAACAAACAGAAAAGAATAGCATCAACATCAACAAAAAGGACATCCACACCAAAACCCCGTCTATAGGTCACCAACATCAAAGACCAAATGTAGATAAAAATCACAAAAATGGGGAGAAACCAGAGCAGAAAAGCTGAAAATTCTAAAAATCAGAGTGCCTCTTCTCCCCCAAAAGATTGCAGCTCGTTGCCAGCAATGGAACAAGACTATATGGAGAATGAATTTGATGAGTTAACAGAAGTAGACTTCAGAAGGTTGGTAATAACAAACTTCTCTGAGCTAAAGGAGGATGTTCGAACCCATTACAAGGAAGCTAAAAACCTTGAAAAAAGATTAGACAAATGGCTAACTAGAATAAACAGTATAGAGAAGATCTTAAGTGACCTGATGGAGCTGAAAACCATGGCACGAGAACTTTGTGATGCATGCACAAGCTTCAGTAACAAATTCAATCAACTGGAAGAAAGGGTATCAGTGATTGAAGATCAAATGGATGAAATAAAGTGAGAAGAGAAGTTTAGACAAAAAAGGAGTAAAAAGAAACCAACAAAGCCTGCAAGAAATATGGGACTATGTGAAAAGACCAAATCTACATCTGATTGGTGTACCTGAAAGTGACATGGAGAATGGAACCAAGTTGGAAAACACTCTTCAAGATATTATCCAGGAGAACTTCCCCAACCTAGGAAGGCAGGCCAACATTCAAATTCAGGAAATACAGAGAAGGCCACAAAGATTCTCCTCGAGAAGAGCAACCCCAAGACACATAATTGTCATAGTCACCAAGGTTGAAATGAAGGAAAAAGTGTTAAGGGCAGCCAGAAAGAAAGGTCGAGTTACCCACAAAGGGAAGCCCATCAGACTAACAGCAGGTGTCTCAGCAGAAACCCTACAAGCCAGAAAAGAGTAGGGGCCAATATTCAACATTCTTAAAGAGAGGAGTTTTCAACCTAGAATTTCATATCCAGCCAAACTAAGTTTCATAAGTGAAGGAGAAATAAAATCCTTCACAAACAAGCAAATACTAAGAGGTTTTGTCACCACCAGGCCTGCCTTACAAGAGCTCCTGAAAGAAGCAGTAAACATGGAAATAAACAACCTGTACCAGCCACTGCAAAAACATGCCAAATTGTAAAGACCATCAATGCTAGTAAGAAACTGCATCAATTAATGAGCAAAATAACCAGCGAACATCATAATGACAGGATCAAATTCACACATAATAATATTAACCTTAAATGTAAATGATCTAAATGCCCCAGTTAAAAGACACAGACTGGCAAATTGGATAAAGAGTCAAGACCCATCAGTGTGCTGTATTCAGGAGACTCATCTCATGTGAAAAGACACACATAATGTCAAAATAAAGAGATGAAGGAAGATCCACCAAGCAAATGGAATGCAAAAAAAAAAAAAAAAAAAAAAACTCCAGGGTTGCAATCCCAGTCTCTGAAAAAACAGGCTTCGAACCAACAAAGATCAAAAGAGACAAAGAAGGCCATTACATAATGGTAAAGGGATCAATTCAACAAGAAGATCTAGCTATCCTAAATATATATGCACCCAATACAGGAGCACCCAGATTCATAAAGCAAGTCCTTTGAGACCTACAAAGAGACTTAGACTCCTACACAACGATAATGGGAAACTTTGACACCCTACTGTCAATATTAGATCGATGAGACAGAGGTTAACAAGGACATTGAGGACCTGAACTCAGCTCTACAACAAGCAGACCTAATAGACATCTACAGAACTCTCCACCCCAAATCAACAGAATATGCATTCTTCTCAGCACCACATTGCACTTATTCTAAACTTGACCACACAATTGGAAGTAAAGCCCACCTCAGCAAATGTAAAAGAACAGAAATCACAACAAACTGTCTCTCACATCACAGTGCAATCAAATTAGAACTTAGAATTAAGAAACTCACTCAAAACTACACAAATACATGGACACAGAACAACTTGCTCCCGACTGACTATTGGGTAAATAACAAAATGAAGGCCGAAATAAAGATGTTCTTTAAAACTAATGAGAACAAAGACACAACATACCAGAATCTCTGGGACACATTTAAAGCAGTGTGTAGAGAGAAATTTACAGCATTAAATGCCTACAAGAGAAGGCAGAAAAGATCTAAATGGACACCTTAACATCACAATTAAAAGAACTAGAGAAGCAAGAGCAAACAAATTCAAAAGCTAGCAGAAGGAAAAAAATAACTAAGATCAGAGCAGAACTGAAAGAGATAGAGACACAAAAAACCCTTCAAAAAATCAATGAATCCAGAGCTAGTTTTTTGAAAAGATCAACAAAATTGATAGACCACTAGCAAGACTAATAAAGAAGAAAAGAAAGAAGAATCAAATAGACACTATAAAAAATGATAAAGGAGATATCACCATCGATACCACAGAAATACAAACTATCATAAGAGAATACTATAAACACCTCTATGCAAATCAACTAGAAAATCTAGAAGAAATGGATAAATTCCTGGACACATACACCCTCCCAAGACTAAACCAGGAAGAAGTTGAATCTCTGAATAGACCAACAACAGGCTCTGAAACTGAGGCAGTAATTAATAGCCTACCAACCAAAAAATCCAGGAACAGACGGATTCACAGCCAAATTCTACTAGAGGTGCAAAGAGGAGCTGGTACCATTCCTTCTGAAACTATTCCAGTCAACAGAAAAAGAGGGAATCCTCCCTAACTGATAACATCATCCTGATACCAAAGCCTGGCAGACACACAACAACAAAAAAGAGAATTTTAGACCAATATCCCTCATGAACATCGATGCAAAAATCCTTAGTAACATACTGGCAAACCGAATACAGCAACACATCAAGAAGCTTATCCATCATGATCAAGTTGACTTCATCCCTGGGATGCAAGGCTGGTTCAACATACGCAAATCCATAAACGTAATCCAGCATATAAACAGAACCAAAGACAAAAACCCCATGATTATGTCAATAGAGGCAGAAAAGGCCTTTGACAACATTCAACAGCCCTTCATGCTAAAAACTCTCAATAAACTACATATTGAAGAAATGTTTCTCAAAATAATAAGAAGTATTATAAGAATAACTATTTATGACAAATCCACAGCCAATAGCATACTGAATGGGCACAAACTGGAAGCATTCCCTTTGAAAACTGGCACAAGACAAGGATGCTGTCTCTGATCACTCTTATTCAACATAGTGTTGGAAGTTCTGGCCAGGGCAATCAGGCAAGGGAAAGAAATAAAGGGTATTCAATTAGGAAAAGAGGAAGTCAAATTGTTCCTGTTTGCAGATGACATGATTGTATATTTAGAAAACCCCATTGTCTCAGCCCAAAATCTCCTTAAGCTGATAAGCAACTTTAGCAAAATCTCAGGATACAAAATCAATGTGCTAAAATCACAAGCATTTCTACACATCATTAACAGACAAACAGAGAGCCAAATCATGAGTGAACTCCCATTCACCATTGCTATAAAGAGAATAAAATACCTAGGAACCCAACTTACAAAGGATGTGAAGGACCTCTTCAAGGAGAACTACAAACCACTGCTCAGCAAAATAAAAGAGGACACAAACAAATGGAAGAAAATTCCATGCTCATGGATAGGAAGAATCAATATCATGAAAATGGCCATACGGCCCAAAGTAATTTATATAGTAAATGCCATCCCCATCAAACTACCAATGACTTCCTTCAGAGAATTGGAAAAAACTACTTGAAAGTTCAAATGGAACCAAAAAAGATCCCACATTGCCAAGACAATCCTAAGCCAAAAAAACAAAGCTGGAGGCATCATGCTACTTGACTTCAACTATACTACAAGGCTACAGTAACCAAAACAGCATGGCACTGGTACCAACACAGAAATATAGACCACTGGAACAGACCAGAGGCCTCAGAAATAACACCACACATTTGCAACCATCTGATCTTTGACAAACCTGACAAAAACAAGAAATGAGGAAATGATTCCCTATTTAATAAATGGTGCTGGGAAAACTGGCTAGTCATATGTAGAAAGATGAAACTGTATCCTTTCTTTACACCTTATACAAAAATTAATTCAAGATGGATTAAAGACTTAAATGTTATACCTAAAACCATAAAAACCCTAGAAAAAAAGCCTAGGCAATACGATTCAGGACATAGGCATGGGCAAGTACTTCATGACTAAAACACCAAAAGCAATGGCAACAAAAGCCAAAATAGACAAATGGGATCTAATTAAACTAAAGAACTTCTGCACACCAAAAGAAATTACCATCAGAATGAACAGAAAATCTACAGACTGGGAGAAAATTTTTGCAATCTACTTATCTTACAAAGGAATCCAGAATCTACAAAGAACTCAAACAAATTTACAAGAAAAAAGAAATCAAAAAGTGGGCAAAGGATATGAACACATACTTTTCAAAAGAAGACACCTATGCAGCCGACAGACACATGACAAAATGCTCATGATCACTGATCATCAGACAAATGCAAATCAAAACCACAGTGAGATACCATTTCATGCCAGTTAGAATGGCAATCATTTATAAGTCAGGAAACAACAGACGCTGGAGAGGATGTGGAGAAATAGGAATACTTTTACACTGTTGGTGGGAGTGTAAATTAGTTCAACCATTGTGGAAGACAGTGTGGTGATTCCTCAAGGATCTAGAACTAGAATTACCATTTGACCCAGCAATCCTGTTACTGGGTATATACCCAAAGGATTACAAATCATGCTACCATAAAGACAGATACACACGTATGTTTATTGTGGCACTATTCACAATAGCAAAGAACCAACCTAAATGTCTATCAGTGATAGACTGGGTTAAGAAAATGGTGCACATATACATCATGGAATACTATGCAGCCATGAAAAATGATGAGTTCATGTCCTTTGCGGGGACAAGGATGAAGCTGGAAGTCATCATTCTCAGCAAACTATCAAAAGGACCAAAAACCAAACACCGCATGTTCTCACTCATAGGTGGGAATTGAAACATGAGATCACTTGGACACAGGGCAGGAAATATCACACACTGAGGCCTGTAGCTGGATGGGGGACTGGGGAAGGGATAGCATTAGAAAAAATACCTAATGTAAATGATGAGTTGATGGGTGGAGCAAACCAACAAGACACATGTATACCTATGTAACAAACCTGCACGTTGTGCACATGTACCCTAGAACTTAAAGTATGATAAAAAAAAGAAAAAAAGAAAAAAAGTTTGTTGATGTTCCTTTAATCAGAAATATGCTTTAGGAACTTAACCCTTGTTTACATCAATTCACCTATGGTAAAAGTGATTTTAATATATGTAATTTGCTTAAAGTTGCAGTTTCCAAGAACCTATGGATAACTCACTGTATATCAATTCAATTATTTTCTTGGCCTCCTGGGGTACAGAAAAAACAGTGGTCTTCAGTCTGACCTGTGTCAACTTTTGCTCACATCTCCAAACATCTCTGCAGGCAAAAATCTTCCCAACATTTACAGTTTTCTGATCTTGCCCCATCCTCTCAGACACTTATCTGTAGTTTGTAATCTTGTGCTCTTGAGAGAAAATCTTGCACTAGTCCTAAGAAACAGGTTTAGTCTAACATCTCATCTCTTACACAGTGGGGATAAGCCTGAGAACCTGTTTGGAAGGAGGCCACATTTGTTTCTCTGCCTTTCCAAAATTATGTATCCCAATTATATATTTGATTTTATATGCATGTGATTAAGTAAATTAACTGTATATGTATATATATGCACACATAAATATAGTAATTTGGCTATATATGATAAACACATATAAATATGTGTACAGTGATTAGACTAAGATGATTTTTAATTGGCAAGAAAGTAAAGATTAGCCATTTTGCATAAACTCACAAATTAAAATGTCCATATATCAATATTTAAGTTGATGTTACACTACATAAATGCCTGGTTGCACAGTAGATATAACCCTATTACATCATCATTAGCTTGTATGTCAGTCTTTATTATGTGTATGACAGTATGCATTGATAGATGTCTAAACCAATCAGAAGTCTTTTCTTTAAATGCACTCTGGGTTTACTCTGTGAAATTAAAGGTTCATTATTTACGTGAGTAGCCTAAGGATAATTCTTAACACATAGTTTTCATATCTAAGTGTAATATTTTATTATTCATCTGAAATAGGATATTAGTTTATATTGATGTTAAAATTTCCTATGAAATAAATTTATCTTTGGAAAAGATAGCTAACATCTTCATATTTAAAATAAGGAGTTCAATTTTTCCTGTCGTACTCAGTTGAAATTGGTAACCTTTATGCCACATCTCTATTGAGAGAAAATTTGTTCTAAATCTATAAATTTTAATTTATAGAATTAGTTATGCAATAAGAAGTTATTTAAATTTATAAAATTAGAACAAATTTTCACTCAATATAGCGACATGGCATGTAAATTAACAATTTTAAACAAATTTCAGCCTTTTATAGTATTTTAAAGCTTCTATTTAATTTTGCTAATATAGGAATGCAAGAAGCAGATGATAAAGTTAGAATTATGATTCTATTTACATGTACTTTAATAATAAATGAAAAGTGCAGAGGTAGAATATTCAGTAAATATGCCTTTTCTTTAGTTATGCAGAGAGATGGAAATGTTACCTTTTATTTAATGTTTGAGTTAGTTCATGTTTGAGAGTTAATTAATGCCTATAATTCATACAGAAGAGAAAGGTAATCATAGCAACATCTAGAACACACTAAAGAACGTTTGTTTTTTTTTTCTTGGAAGCACCTTATATGTAGTAAAAATCCGATGGAAGAGAAGCTTTTCTAATATTGCTTCCAAAAATTAATTTACATTTTAAAATTCCATGTTTATCCTTTTATTCATCATGTATTAGCCACAATAACCAGTAATGGAGCAAGTATAATATTTTTCTTCTGTTTATAAGAGGTAGCCAGTCTGATTCAGAAGGTAGATTCATGAATGCTGGGCACAGGGCAGTTCTAAATAGAATATTCTGTGATTGCTGTGTAGAAGAGACTCTTTATTTGAGTATTTAATGATACTTATAAGTTTTTCAGGAAGAATTTTGGAAAGGTAATTAAAGGAATCAACTGCAGGCAGAGTAAAGTGCATAGGCAAATTTAGAAAGGCAAGAATATTCATGGTGTTTTGGAAAATGAGAAGAGGTTTGTGTAATTGCAGTATGTCATGCCAAGGGAACATAGTGTGGGCTAAAAAGTGTAGCTGAACAGAAAGGTGACTCAGTATAAAATAGTTTGTGCGCACTTTCAATGAAGAAAACGTCTTCTCAAGCTTCAAACACACATATGTATTTAATAAAATGAAATACTTAAAACCTCCACAGCCAATTGTGAAACCAAGAAACAGTAATAATCACATACCAGGGAGAAAGAGGTCTGGGAAAATGGAAAGTGATATGGCTTGGCTGTGTCCCCACCTAAATCTCGTCTCAAATTGTAGCCATAATTCCCTTGTGTTGTGGGAGGGACCCACTGGAAGATAATTGAATTATGGGGGCGGTTTCCCGCATACTGTTTTCATGGTAGTAAGTCGCACAAGATCTGATGATTTTATAAGGGGAAACCCCTTTCGCTTGGCTCACTCTCTTCGCTTGTCTGCCTCCATGTGAGAGATGTCTTTCACCTTCCGCCATGATTGTGAGGCTTGCCCAGCCACATGGAACTGTGAGTCCAGTGAACCTATTTTTCTTTCCAGTCGCAGGTATGTCTTTGTCAGCAGCATGAAAATGGTGTAATACAGAAAGAAGAGAATTAGCAGAGACTGAACCTTTAAGGTTACAGTGTCGGTGAAACTTGACAACGCCTCGGGTGCAAAGAGCTAGTATTTTAAAGGCAAAAGGGAATCTAAGGTCATGCAAGGTACAATTGAAACACTCATGCTTGCTTAAAGCTTTGGGGTGTGTTGCAGTTATTACAAACAAAAATTAACTTAAAATAAGTTGAGAAATGGGAGAAACACACAGAGTCCTGGCAGTAGCACATAAACACAATCATATAGGAGTGATAAAAATGCCCTAGAACACAGAAACCATCGTTCTTCCATAGAAAACAATCCCTCTGAAGATGAGCTCACAGTCAAAAATTGCAAACCACATAACAAAGCAAAGCACAGATAAGGAACACTTCAGAAGAGAGAGAGAATAGTTCTCACATCAAGAACGAATATGATAAAAGTTTGAAAGATGAATTAAAATAATTACATTTTACATGAACAAGAAGAAATAACAAGAAATAGAAACCAAAAGTCAAGAACAAAAAGTAAAACATGAAGAAACAGAAAGTAAATATTGCAAAGAAAAGTCATTAATATTTTTAAAATCTTAACTAAGCCAGAGAGGTCCCCAACTCCCAGTACTGGTCCAATCCAAGTCCTGTTAGAAACGATGCCACACAGCAGGAGGTGAGCAGCAGGTGAGCAGGCGAAATGTCATCGGTATTTACAGTCGTTCCCCATCACATTACTGCCTAAGCTCCATCTCCTGTCAGATCAGTAGTGGCATTAGATTCTCACAGGCGCTGGAACCCTGTTATCAACTGTGCATGCAGGGGATCTAGGTTGCATGCTCCTTATGAGAATCTAATGCCTGATGGTCTGTCACTGCCTCTCATCATCCCCAGGTGGGACCATCTAGTTGCAGGAAAACAAGGTCAGGGTTTCCACTGATTCTACGCTGTGGTGAGTCGTATAATTATTTTGCTATATATCATAGTGTAATAATAATAGAAATAAAGTGTGCAATAAATGTAATGTGCTTGAATCACCCCAAAACCCCAGTCCATGGAAAAATTGTCTTCCATAAAACTGGTCCCTGGTGCCAAAAATTTTGGGGACTGCTGATCTAAGTAGTGGATCAGATCCAGGGGAAGAGAGAATTAGTCTATCGGTATACAGTTTTGGGAATCACCCAGAATGCAACACAGGTAGATATGATAACTACAAAAATACAGTAGAGGCATAGTGGATAGACTTTTGAGGTCATTCACTCAAAAATTATTGTCTATTGCATGCCATCCATTTTTCAAAGCACTTGGAATATATTTGTGGGAAACAAAAATCTAGACTTTAAGAAGTTTGGATCCTAGCCAGGTGTGAGAGTGGAACAGGTCACAGTACAGAGGGTGCTCTGGAAAGGTCTCATCGAGAAGAGGACATTTGAAAATAAAATATTTGACAGACTAAGAAATTTGATCAAATGGATAGTTACTAGATTTGTACTCTGGGCAGAAGGAAGAAACAGAGCAAATGCCCTATGCTGGGAACATGCATGTTCACCACGAACAGCATGTTTGTCCAACAAATAACAAAGAGGTAAGATTAGAAAAAATGTGAGAAATAAAAGTACCAGATGTGTTAGATACCATGATACATGAGAAATTGTAAGAATAATACATAAATTCAATAATTTATGGAAGCATTTGTGAGTCTTAGCAAAGTAATAAGAGCTGGGACATGATTTATATTACAGGATCATTCTAGCTGATGTGTTGGGAAATGGACTGTTGGGGTGGGGGAAAGTGCAAGCTTGGAGATCTGTTATTAGGCTAGTGCAGTATTTCAATTCCAAAAATAAGTAACAGAAAAAAAAACTAGACATAATTGTATTCAAAGGAATAACTACAAACACTGCAGAATTAAAAAAGACGTGAGTCTTGAGACTGAAGCACTATACTGAGTCAAGATATCACACTATGTATAAACATGTTCACACATATACCTCAAAACTAGACACATTATAGGGAAATTGAAGAAAGCCAGTGAAAATGAGTGGAATTAAAAAGCAATCAGAACGTATCTATAAAAATGATCATTAGACTGAAGTGTATTGCTCATTAACGAAAATAGAATTCAGATGCCAATTTTATAAAATTTCAAAGTTATAAATCATTCCATGTTCTGGTAATAGAAGAATAGATTATATCAGGCTAAACCTCCCTTTGATAACAATTGTAAACTGTGGGCAAAATATTTTAAAGCACAGTGATTTGAAGTCACTGGAAAGGGACTAAACACTGGCAGAAAGTAGAGCTATTTGATCTTTGAGAGGAGGAAATAATCCTGAGTTAGAGCTATATTTATAAAGTTCAAAGAGTGTTCCTCAGTCTACATGGAGTGGGAAGTTAAACTTAAACAGAAAACTCCAGTGTTTCTGACTTGAGGTATCAAAGAATTTGAGACTGCAGAAGGGGGAAATGATCAGAAAGGAAGATAGTTCAGGGAACAGAGGCCAAAACTGGCATATAAACTCTCCTCAATTTCTTGACTGATTCTTAAAATATGAATGCATAGGGCCTCTCAGGAAGCACAGTGAAAAGCCACTGAAAATATGAAAGACTGAAAAGCTAAGCAGACATTTCAGCTCCAGCTTTATTGAACTTTGTTTCCTAAAAACAGAAAACTAGTTATCAAACAGTTTCTATTGATCAGGAGAGAACTCCTCGAGGGGGAAGAAAGAGAATTATGAAAGCATAAAATGCATATATCATTTCAGTCAAATACTGCAGATTAAGTAAATACATAAACTCACAGTAGTCTAGCATGTAATTACAAGCCCTAGCCCCAGTTTTTATCTAGCTGACGAATTGTATGTTTCCCACCCAGAAGCCCTAAAATCAACCACTTTTGTTTCCTTCTTATGCAATTTTTTTGCTCCTAGCTTCTCTTCAAATTTTTGCGGAAATTTGAAGAGAAGCTAGAGGATATTTGAAGATTTCTGTATGGAAATCTTAAAAAATCTTAAAAACCACCTAGTGAAATCTTTTCATTTCCTCTGGAAACTGTACAGCTGTATAATTTTGGGTGCTACACATATAACTATCTATTTTTTCTGTGTTTCTTTTGCAATATTTATGTCTCCATACCTCTGTGCTAACATATATTATTAGTGGGACTATGAAAATATAGAAACCCAGTTAATTGCATTAGGCTCTCCAATGTTGTTTGAGTCTTATTATTACTGTATGAATCAGAAAAGTTAGAATAATAATAGTTACCATTTATTTATTATGATGATGATGGTTTAAGTACTATATTACTTGATGTTAAAAGGAAAGATTTAACTCACCAGTCTTTTAAGTTATGTACTATTTTGATCTCTTTTTATAGACAATAAAACTGAAGCAAAGAGAAGATATATAACTTACCTAAGTACACAAAAAATTCAGAACCTATCCATCTAGTTGTGTGGCCTGCCGTTTTCATCACTTTTTTATGTTCTTTTTAGAAATTTGGAATTTATATCACTCAAACCCCAGATTTTACATACGTTGAACTGGAAGTCCAAGAAATGTATATAAGTTTCCTGAGATCTTCTTTGGAAATCCTTTCAGCCTTCTTGAATTTCTGATCTTTCTTTGCATAAGAGTAAATAATGAAATAGATTTTGTTAAGTTTAGTAAGAACACTGAAAATTATTTTTATGTATATGTAACAGCAAGTAAATTTCTCCAAACATAGTTGAGATGAGAAACTTGTTGAGTAACGCATATTGCAATTGTGGTAAAAACTCCTTATAGCACACATTAATTAAGTGATCCACTACAAAATCTTTGATTTGTCAAACTAATAACCTGCAGATGTTTTGGTGGCAGAAGTGAAAGCCAAAGCAAGATAAACAAAATTTATATGAATTTAAATTTGAAATAAAAGTTGTATAAAAAATACAAAAGAGAAATTAAATGGAGTTATAGCTTATTCTATAATTTCAATTATTTCCAAAATCATTAAAAATGTTTGATAAATACTAGTGTATTTTAGCATATTAACAAAATCTACTAAAATTTAGTAAATATTTTTTGTCAGAAATTCATCAATTGCTATATTTGCATATATTACTTTTATTTTATATTTTAATTTTTTTTCAGAGACAGAATCTTGCTCTGTGATGCAGTAGTGAGAGCACTCACTTGAACTCCTAGGCTTGAGTGATATTCACACCTCAGCCTCCTAAGTAGCCAAGACTACAGGCATGTGCCGTTAGACCCAGCTAAATTTTTTTTTTTTTTTTAGTTTTTTTAGAGACAGAGTCTTGCTATGTTGTTCAGCTAGTCTCATACTCCTAGCATCAAGGAATAGTCCCTCTTTCACCTCCAAAAGCACTGGGATTACAGGCATGAACCCACTGTGTCCATCCCTCATATACTACCTTTAAACAATTATTCCTATACTGATTTTTCTCTATCCTCAATAAAGACTTAAAATCTAAATATTTATATATGTGCTTACAATATCCCATATGTAAAAAAAAAAAGGACTACAGATAAGAGAAAATGAAAATAAATAAAAATTACTTCCTTAGTTATGAAGGTACTTACATATGGAGGATTTATTTTTAATTAATCAAAAGAAAGTTGTGAAACAGAAACTATAAAATAAAAATGAAAGTAATTAAACAAGACACAAACAAATGGAAAGACATCCCATGATCACGAATTCAGAGAATTAATATTGTCAAAATGGCCTATCTATTTGAAGTGATCTACAGATTTAATGTGATTTTTATCAAAATACCAATGATATTCTTCACGGAAATAGAAAAAAAAATCCTAAAATTTATCCTGAACTCTACAATACCTGAAATAGCCAAAGTGGTCCTGAGCTAAAAAGAACAAAGTTGGAGGCATCACACTGTCTGACATTATAATATACTGTGACACTATAGTAACAAAAATAGTATGATACGGGTTTAAAAACAGACAGACCACAGGAAAAGAATAGAGAATGAAGAAATAAATCCACATATTAGCAGTCAGTTAGTTTTCAGTAAAAATACCAAGAGCATATAATAGAGGAAAAAAAAAAAACCCCTTCAATAAATTATACTGGAAAACTAGATGTCCATTTGCAGAAGAAGGAGACTAAACTCCTAAATATTACCATATAAAAAACAATGCAAAATAGATTAAAAATTTAAATTTAACATCTGAAACTATAAAATTACTATGAGAAAACGTAGGGGAAACACTTCAGGGAGTTGGTCTAGGTGATGATTTTATGGCTAAGTGTTCAAAAGCAGAGGCAATAAAAACAAAAATAGATTAGTGGAACTACATTAAACTGAAAACCTTCCACACAGCAAAGGAAGCAATCAACAGAGTGAAGAGACAACCTATACAATGGGAGAAAGTACTTGAAAAAAATTCATTGTACAAGGGACTAATATCTGGCATATACAAGGAACTCAAAAAACTCAATAGCAATGAAACAGATAATTCAATTTAAAAGTGGGCAAGAAAACTGAACATGTACTTCTCAAAAGAAGACATAAATATGGCCAACAAATATATATAAAATTTCTCAGCATCATTAATCATCAGATAAGTGCAAGTCAAAATGCCAATGAGATATCATCTTATCTCAATTAGAATAGCTATTAAAAGACACACACACAAAAAAATGCTAGCAAGGATGTGGAGAAAAGGAAACTCTTATACAATATTATTGGTAATGGAAATTAATACAGCCATTGTGGAAAACAGTATGGAGGTGTCTCAAATAATTAAAAATAGAACTGCCATACAATCCAACAAACCCACTACTGGGTTTTTATCGAAAGGAAAGGAAATCAGTAAACCTGCACCCCTTTGTTTATTGCAGCATTATTCCCAATAGCTAAGATATGGAATCAATGTACATGTCCATCAAAAGATGAATGGAAAAGAAAATGTGATATACATACACAAAGAAATACTATTCATCCATCAAAAAGAAAAAAAATCTGTTATTTGTGGAAACATGGATAAGCTTGCTTAACATTATGTTAAGCAAAACAAGTCAGGCAGAGAAAGATAAATTCTGCATGTTCTCATTTATGGGGAACTAGAAATAAAATGAGCTTATGGAAGCAGAGAGTAGAATTTGGGTATTAGAGGCTGGGAAGAATAGAGGGGAGGGGAGGATAGGGAGAGGTTGGTTAACAGATACAAAATTACAGGTACATAGGAGGAATGAGTTCTAGTGCTCTGAACCACTGAAGGGTAAATATGGTTAACTAATTTATTGTATACTTTCAAAAAGCGAGGAGAAGAGATTTTATTGTTCACAACATAAGTAAATGGTAAATGTTTGAGGTGATGGATATGTTAATTACTCTAATTTGATCAGTTGTACATCATATATAAGTATTAAAATAACACTGTATGTGATAAATATGTAAAATTATTATGTGTCAACTAAAAATAAAAGGGGAAATGCATAAAAATGTATTTTTAAAAAGAAAGTTGTAAAAAAACCTTGGTAGGTAGATAGATTTTTATTTATACTACATTGAACATAATATATATAGATATTTATAAGTATCTATACAAAGACAACACAATTGGCTGTGCTATTTGTGACAATGATGAAAGTTGTGATTTTATGTGTTATTATACATTTTAAATTTCTTATATAGTCTATTAAAATTAAAGATTAAGCACAGATGAAGTTCTTGTGCTATATAGGTTGATACCTTACTTAAATCTGAGGTGGTGACATTTTGCAGACATTTTATTCAAGGTAATTAATTGCATGATTCATTAGGAACTGCTTTTCCAGAACAGAAGTTAACTGCATGGACTGAACTAATAGAAGACTAAAATACTGCTTTTATGACATTTTTCTCAAAACGTTGTTGATCTTTTGTTTTATTTTTCAGAGTCAAGAAAACTTTTGAGCTATTGACAGCTTGTAACAATTGAGTCAAGTATACTACTGTGAACAAAATTTGGAGCATATTTGTTTCTCTACCTGATTTCTCCAGAATTTGGAAACTATTTGTGAGTATTCTTAACTTATGGCAATACAGTTATTTGCATAAGTGTAATAAGAATGTTTTCTTGTGCAATGGGACACATTGGAGAAACTGGTTATTTTACCAAGGCTTTGACTGGAATGGCATGCTTTCCTTTTAAGAAGTCAAACTTGACTTATAGAGCCAATAAAAGCCCCTTGGGGGAAACTGTCCTCATATCTTGTCTACACAGTCCCTGCACAGGTTCCTGACTTATGATAAGTAAAGAATGTCATGTTCTGACAGGCTCAGGAGCTCCAAGTTATCTTGGGATCTCAAGAGGAGAGGAATTTAATCAACTCATATAGGTATTTGGTGGTTCAAACTCATGACTGGGCTCAAGGCTTTATAAAAAAAAGTCTTATCTAAAATCTCTTTTTTGGAAAAAATAGGGAAATTATTCTTGCTGCATTTTATACAAATAATCAGGCCAAATAAAAGACTAAAGCTTATTTTGCAAACAAATCATTCCTACTGTGATTTGTCTTTACTAAACATTGGAGACTGAAGAGGTTAAAGTTATGTTTCAGGAACTGCGGTACACTTGTCTAGTCTTGTAAGTTGTTTTTGAGTTTTTTCTGCAATTTAGACTGACTCTGCTTATTCCTGTGAACCAACTGGTGATCTCTGGCTGCTACTCAGAGGGATACATAATGTAAAAACCTGGATCAACATTCTAATTCTGGGCACATATTGGAATCAGCTAGTGATCCTATATCAGCTTGGTTCCAACAGTTGCCCAGTTCATGGAAAGCCTGCTTACTTAGTTTACTCGAGATAATTTCACTTATTTTGCCTTACTGTTGTGGAATGTATTGCTGTTGTACTCTTTGTATAGGAATGCAGGATAAGCTTACTGAATTTTTCTTAAATTGAACACTTATTAATCTTTCGGATATCACCTTTTATGAGAGCTCAAGAGTCATGAATGTCCTTACTATACTGATGCTTTCTAATTGAGCTCCTCTCTACTCTGAACACAAGAGTTCCTAATAGTCAGGTAGGAATATCATTGCCCTTATTCAACATGAAGAAGTTATAAAAGATGAATCTTTGTCCCTCCACAACCCTTAGGATTAAGGGTTCCCATGCAAAAGGGAGGGGGGAATATGTCAGGGGTGCTTGAAGCAGTGCAATTTCATCTTGAATAGGGGCTGGGTAAAGTAAGGCTGAGATCTACTGGACTGCATTCCCAGGAGGTTAGGCATTCTTAGTCACAGGATGAAACAGCAGGCTGGCGCAAGATACAAGTCACAAAGACCTTGCTGATAAAACAGGTTGAGGCAAAACAACTGGCCAAATCCCACCAAAACCAAGATCCTGACAAACTGACCTCTGGTCATCTTCAGTGCTCATTATACATTAATTATAATGTATTTGCATGGTAAAAGACACTCTCATCAGTGCTATGACAGTTTATAAATGCCATGTCAATCTCAGGAAGTTACCTTATATGACCTCAAAAGGGGAGGAACCCTCAGATCTGGGAATTACCAGCCCCTTTCCCAGAAAACTGATGAATAATCCACCCCTTGTTTAGCATATAATCAAGAAATAAGCAGAAAAACAGCTAACCAGCAGCTCTCAGGGCTTCTCTGCCTATGGAGTAGCCATTCTTTTATTCCTTCACTTTCTTAAGAAACTTACTCTCACTTTAAAAAAGGAACTGCTTTACACTAAAATTACTACATCTTGGGTATAGTAAATAACTACCACAGACAGTTAAATTTTGTGCTTGATGAATTAAATGCACAAACTGCAGTCTACTTTCTTACATATAGATTTTTTAAATGTTTAGTCATGTGTGATGCACAAGAAATGTTTGAAAATATTGACTAAAAGTTTTTTAAACTTTTTGAGTGACATTGCATAAACACTTAATTATTTTTGTGCAAAAATGTTCACACATATGTATAATTCAATTTGGTAGTTATTAACAGTGAAGCTGAGCTTTAAAAATCTCATTAGCCCAAATAACAGTTGGCTCACATTCCAATTTTAACACTGTTTTCCAGAAATGAAAATAATATTCCAAAATACACAGTTATAGTCATGCAGTTGAGACTATTTTTAATGCATTTTTTGAGGTTCTCTATTAATAAAAAAGTCTGAGTACATGATTACTTTACATTTTACTTGTGGAAATCATACTTTACCAAAGGGATTATTCTATTTGCATTTTCCACTTAAATGCATATTATGGATAATATTCTAGGGTCGGGGGGGCGTGAGAAACAATACTGACAAAGTCTAAATAAGTCAGTGTCTGAGTGTCTTTAACTCACAATAGTTAGATATGGTCTAGGATATATGTGTGTAGAAAAGTATATGCAGATACATACTAATTCGCACAGACACAGTAGCATACAGAGGCTAAGAAGTTCAGTCAGAGATACCTCAGTTTTGCTCCCACGGAGTACTGTTGTCCTCTGTGTCTGCCTTAGATGTTGACTCACTGCCAACTTTTCTGAGTGACCATGCTCTTCCCTGTATTTTTGGGGGACTCTTAATGTTGTTAGTTTGTTTATTGATTTGAGATCCTAGAAAAGCTAAAGGTTAGAAGAAAAGTTAGACAAGAAATAGACAAGCCCTCGCAGAAAAAAAAAAAAAACCTTTCGTTGAATCAAGTAAGTCTCTGATTATATTAAGTAATCCATCATAACTAGTTTCCCAAGATAATGCAATACAGAAATTAAAACTAACATAATCAAGAGATTTTAATTTGTTTACCATTTTTGTTTACAGTGTCAGTCATTGAATCAAAAATTTCATAACTTTTGGCAGATGAGAAGGAAAGAATGTATGACCTACTAAAAACAAAGAGAACTAACAAAAATTAGAAATAGATTCACAAAAAGTCTAGCTATATTAAAAACTGACTTTATTACAAATTGAATATTAGGAATTATATATATATATATGGAATTGATATATCTATAAGAGATATTTAAATATTACATTGGATATTCTAGATATCCTTTGGATATATTAAAAATTGGCTTGCAAATAACTATGCTTAATATACTTGACGACTTAGAAGGCAAGATTGTGAATATTGGCAGAGCACAGGATCTAGAAAAAAGGAGGACAGGAGGTGGAGACAGAATGAATAGTAAACAGATAATATTTGAAGAGACAGTGATGAAATTTTTCTCAAAATTGAAGAAAAAATATAGCCAGTGATTAAAGACATATCATGAGCTTCCATATAGGATGAAGTTAAAAAATCACATGTAGAAGCATCGTAGTTAACCTAGGGAAAACAAAACGGAAGAAAACATTCTTAAAATAATTAAGAGAAAAGGAGATATTGTATCATCTAAAGGGCAAAAATAAAAACTTGTTAAAAGAAAATTAATCAGATATGGATAGCTAGAAATTATCATAAATTATAAACAATGACAAAATATTGATATGTTTGGGAATTAGGCAAGAATGCTAGAGGTCACCACATCTGTTTTGGAATTAACGAAGGATGCAAGAGGTCACCACATCTGTTCAATATTGCCTTTGAGGTCACAGTCAGTGCAAGAAGGGAAAACAAACAAATCTTAAAGACATAAAGATTTGAAATAAACAATAAGCCTACCAGTATTTGTAAACTAACATACTCATTTTGTAGAAATGTGAATGAATCTACAAATAATTCAACAAGAGCACTGAATTCAAAGTTCCTATGGAAAATAATAATATTAATATATTTCAGTCAAAAATATAAAAAATAAAATTTGAAAATGCGAAAATAGTTTCAGAATGAACAAATATATAGGAATACATGCAAAACACATCATACAAACTGTAAAAAATTAAAATATTAATTGAAGAAATATATTATATTACTAAATTAAAAGAATAACATAAAAATATGAATGCTCTTAAATTCATCTAAAAATCCATTGTAGTTTCATTTAAAATCTTATCAGGAATATGGAATAATATTCTGAAAATAAATTGAAATCCAAAAGACATAATATAGGCAAAACAATCTTGTCAAAAAAGGACAAAATGGATAACATATTCTACCATTTATCAAGATTGTTGTAAAGCTGCAGTGATTAAGGTAGTGTTATTTTGCCACACCGATACACAATAGACCAAAGCAGAGTGTTCAGAGGGAGATTATACATATATGGACATGTATTTAAGACAAGGTGGCATTTTAGAGTACTGGGGAAAGAGACAATTTTTAAATAAATGGTTCTGGATTAATTCCCATAAATGAAAACAGAATAATTAGCTTACATTGAAATACATCAACAGAGTTTTGTTGGCATACCTTTCAACTTCTGTAAAGAGGTTATTTGCAGCACGTATAATAAAGAAGGGAGTGACCTGGAAAATATGAGTAAATTCTACATCTTAATAAGAAAATGAGAGACAACTAAATAAAAAATGGGCAAAAAGATTTGGATAGGAATTTTAAAAAACAGGAAAGATATAAAAGTAGTTACCCCGTGAAAATGTGGTTATTTTAAAATGTAATACCATTACTACAATGAGATACTCTTCATCAAAATGGCTGAGTTTTTTATTTATTTATTTTAAGACAATGCAAGGATGTGGAGCAGCTTACCTCTCAAGTGCTGTTGATGAGAGGATAAATCAGTGCAAAAATACTTTGAAAAACTTTTTGGCATTACCTAAAATATATGAACATATGTAGTGCAGCGTATATATACTCCTAACTGTGAACGTAACAGAAATACATACATATGTACACTAACTGTAATGCTCTGAAGTGTTCATCACAATATTATAATAGCCAAAATTTAGAGAACATCTGAATTTCCATCGAATGTAGAGTGAATAAATACATTGCTATGTTCAATAAAATATTATATAGTAATGTAAACCAAATAATGCTATAGACATGTATAAATATCACATATATTCTTAAATAGCACAACTGTAATATTAACTGAAAAATACATGAAAAATTTATTGAGCAAAATTTAATTTTTGTAGAGGTAAAAAAAAATCTGTGGTTAGTAGTTACAATGATGGCTCTTTTCAGAAAGGCAAATGTAGAAACTGGAGTCTTCCTGAAGTAATGGGGAGTCTTCAGTGGTGCTGGAAATCATGTTTTTTTTTGATGTGATGGTGGTTACCATGGTATGTTCAGTTTATGATAATTCATTAATGTGTGCACTCAGGACTTGATAACTTAATAGTCCCACCAATCATTCCATCCTTTAGCTCATTATGACCTATATAGAAGTAGGAGAAAAAAGAAAAAAAATCGTGGGGTATTGCCTATTTCATTTCTGACCATTTAGCCCTTATCCCTCCATATTAGGAGTTGTTATAAGATCTATTAACTTTATTAACCAAGTTTTGGGCACTGTGCTGAGTTAGCAATTAGATGACAATTGTGATAAAGCCCAGTGTTTTTTTTGTTTGTTTGTTTTGTTTTGTTTTTTACACAGAGTCTTGCTGTTACCCAGGCTGGAGTGCAGTAGCACAACCTCGGCTCACTGCAACCTCTGCCTCCCAGGTTCAAACGATTCTACTGTCTCAACCTCTTGAGAAGCTGGTATTACAGGTGTGTATCATCAAGCCTGGTTAATTTTGTTTGTTTGTTTGTTTGTTTGTTTTGTACTTTTAGTAGAGATGGGATTTTGCCATGTTGGCCAGGTTGGTCTTGAGTTCCTGACCTCATGTGATCTGCCAGCCTCAGCCTTTCAAAGTGTTCAGATTACAGGCATGAGCCACAGCGCCCAGCCTTGTTCTTATTCCATTAAGTCTAGTTTAGATATAGTTTTACATGATTTCAGAGACACTGGCTTGGGACAGTTCTTCTTTTGTTTCAGTATATGTGAAGTTGTATTTATTTGTTTTGTCTAGTTTCCTAGAAACCTGCACTTACTCTGCCCTCTTTTTTACTACTAGGAAGACTTTGCATAGATCAAGTCATATGATTGAAATTGCACCTCCATTTTCTAAGGTTAGAAAAATATATTTAAAATGAATGCAACAAGCCCACAACTCTTTGTAAATAATTGTATTTATTATGTTTTTAATTGATTTAAGTATTTATTTGATAAAGTTAAAGTCTCTTACAAATGATATTTATTTAGAATTCCTTATTTTTTAGGCTTCAAGCACTGGAAACAGCCACCAAAACAAGTCAAGTCTTTGAGCTCACCTAAACTAGTATCACAAGCAGAAATATTATTTTTAATTTAGTAATTTGCTTTCATAACTCATAATATACTCAAATTGGAAATAGAGGAGTATGCCTGAAGTAAAGATAATGAAAAAGCAAGAGGTCAAAGAGATATAAAGAATACAATCACACATCAGACTTCAATATGTCTTGCAAATTGATTTTTAAAATTTGATAAAAATCACTCCCCTAGAAATACAGCTGCTTGGATACTGGTAAGCAAATTCCTACCTTTTTTCTTGAAGTTTGATTAAATGTACATATAGAAATTTAGTACTTCAAATATTAGACCAAGAGAAAAAAATAGTCTTTCAACTAAAAAAAAAAAAAAAGTTTTACAAATGCAGTTGACTCTTGAATAACATGGGTTTTAACTGCACAATATGTGAATTTGTTTAAATATATACTTAGGCCCTCCTACATCCTCAACCAAACATGGGTCAAAAGTACAATATTGGCGGGATAGAGGACCAACTTTTCCTGTGGGTGGATTTGAAGGGCCAACTGAGGGGCTTAAGTATGCGTGGATTGTAGTATCCATGGGAAGTCCTGAAAATAATCCCTCATAGACACTTAGGGATGACTGTAATGGAAACAAATGATTCATTTTAATGAAGATTCCTAAAATCATGAATAAGAAAATAAATGTAATAGAACTGACTATTAAATGTAGAATGTTTATTAAAATTATTAACTATAATTATGTAACTAAATCAATAAAATAATTAAATATAGAAATATAACATTTCAGAGAATATTATGGAAGACTGTAGTAATAAAGATTTCATTGAAGTTGGTTAGTAAAATAAGTATATACAACCAATTTTTTCCAAAAAAGGTAAAATATCATTAAAATCAATAATCATGAAAAAATGGAAAAAGGTTTCTTTAAAAATTATTTTCCAATAAACTAGGAATCTATAAAATTTCAGAGGTGAATATTTTCACATAGTTAGGGAATAGAAACATATGCAGACATATATGCTGTGGGAAATCCCCAATTAACTTTACAAAGAATCAAACTCTGATAGCAAAAGTTGATAAATATAAGAAAACATGAAAGTTTAATGTTAATAAGAGATTCTTTTTTGTTGTAATGCAAGCTTCCAAGAAACATTGTTTTACTCTCCCTACTTTATGGAAATCGCTAATCAAAAAATTTTAAAAAGAAATAAATCTAAATAAATAATGATTAATTCATAAAATGAAATCACATGCAGACATTACACATTTTAAAAAAGCTAAAAAGGGGCTTATGTTAAATTAAGTATTATTTAGTCTGAAGTTATCATACACTAAGTAACAAAATAGTAGTTCTACATGTATTATATTTGATCTTAATAATAATACTACTATTTAAGATTTATTTTTCCTATTTGAGAACTCAAGGAAAGATATATTAGATAACTCGACCAAATTCTTTAAATGAATGGATGAGACAGGTATTGGATCTAGGTCTGATGGTCTCTAAAAGGCATGATCAGCCTCATTGCTTCCATACTTTGATTTATCTTATTAAGTGGAATGATATAAAATAAATTATATTTATGAATAATGTCAACTGTGTTCATATTTCCCCAAAAACACCCCAACAATTAAAATTATGCACATTTATCACTGAGTGGTAGAATTACAAAGTATTTTTTAAATTTATATATGCTTCCATATTTGATGAATAAAATTACTTTTTAAAAAATATATGCTTTTATAATTACAAAAATAATTGCCTTTACTTCCATAGAGCATCTTCAAGATATCTCTCTCTCTCTCTCTCTCCCTCTCTCTCTCTCTCTCTGTCTCTTTCTTTCTCTCTCTGACATGTATTAAACTTGAGTTGTCATTTTTGGGTTTTGAAAGTTTTGGATTAATTGTGAGTTAGGAGAGGAGACCTTTTTTTAAATTGTTTAATTCTATATCCCTACAACTCTAAAGAAAAAGAAAAAAAAATCAAAGCTAACAAGAAATCATTTCATTGATTAATAAATAGCAGAGTTTTAAAGTCGTTTAAAATTGAACCACGAAGCATTTGAGCTACCAGAGACCTTGGAAGGTCATGAAGTTCACCTTCTACAATGCTACAGAGACCAGTATAGCAATATCTCAGGCATATTGTCATCCATTCTCCATTTGAATGCTTCCAGTGACAGGTTGCTCAAGAATATCTGAGAACATAGCCCATACTTATGATGAACAGTTATAATTATGAAGAAATTTCTCCTTATTTGAGAAAATCTCCTCCTTTCTTATATCAATCTGAATATAATTGCTTTTTCAGAATCACAGTCTATCAAATTTTATTTAGATACTTAATATTCCTTTCCAAAAATCTTTTCATGTTTAATGTCTCCAAAATATTCTCATTTGAAAGAACTTCCAGACCCTCAATATTCTGATCACTCATCTGGGAACATTTTTACGCACTTGTCAATGTCCTTCTCAATGCCAAGAACTGAAAATGACACTCAAGATGATGTATGATTAATGCACAAAACAGTAGAACTAGTTCCTTTTTTAATTCTGAACACCACATTTCTATTTATAAAATCTAATAATGCATTAGCTGTCTTTTGACAGCCATGTCACACTGTTGATTCTCAGTGAAATCACAGTTATTATAACTTCTAGCTAGTTTACATATGAACAGTGGTTAAATCAGACTTCATGAAGGCAGACATTTTAAGCTTAAGAAAAAAAAAGTAAGAATAATGTGACAACTTCTCAGAAGCAAACCAATCAACTGTGAGTAACCTCAGTGGTGTTATTTTAAAAAAAGAAAAGAGAAGAACGTAACTTCAAAGATAATGCTAGATATATCAGTAGCTTTTTCCTCACTTTACAGGGAGAACAAGTATATGTAGACTTCTGTACAAGGTAACAATAGATGTATTTTCTCATCTTTTGAATAGCGTTAACATGATATATCATTATCACTCTTTATGTTTACTTTTAACCTACCTGAGTTTTATGTTTAATTCTTTTGTAGATAACTCACTTATCTACTCCGAGAATTTTTGTCTTTTAACTGCTATTTTTAGATCACTCACATTTACGGTCCTCATTAATAGAGTCAGATTAGTATCTACCATGTTATAATTGTTTTCTCTTTCCTGCATTTCTCATTTCTATTTTAAATATTTTTCTTACCTAGTTTTAAATGAGAGTTTAATCTGACTTAATGGTATCTCTTCTCTTAACAAGCCATTTATGGTTCTTTTAATTTTGTTTTCTCTTTAGTGTATGATATCCCTATTAAAATAATTTGTCTGCCTTCAAATACACTATATGACTTTACATATAGTACAAGTACCTCATAACAATGTAGCTCCAATTTCTCCCTCCTATCCATTTCTTCATTGCCATCATTTATCCATCTATATGTCATAATTACCCAATATATTGTTCTTATTATTGCTTTAAGCAGTTATATTGTAGATAAATTTAAAGTGAGAAAAAGTATAAAGAGTATATTTTACCTTCAAATTTTTCCTCCTCTAAAACTCTTCCTTTGTTGATGTGCATCCTAATTTCTGATCTATTCAATTTTTCTTATCCCTGACATACTTCTTTTAACATTACTTGCAGAGCAAGTCTGCTAGTGACTAATTCCCCAAGTTTTGTTTGAATGAGGAAAGTCTTTCTCATTCACTTCAGCAGGATAATTTTACAGGATATAGAATTTTAGATTTTTGTTGTTTTTATTTTGTTTACTTTCAACACTTTAATATTTCACTGTATTTGTCTTTTTTTTTTTCATGGTTTCTTAAGGGAAGTCTGATGGTATTATTGTCCTTGTTACTCTATAGATAAGATATTCTCTTCTTCCCTGATCACCTTCAAGTTTTCTCTTTGTCTTTGGTTTTCTACAGCTTGAATATAACTTGCCTAGGTGCCGTGTGTATGTGTGTGTGTGTGTGTGTGTGTGTGGTGTGTGTGTGTGTATTTTGTATTTCTTCTATGTTGGAGCTTGTGAAACACATGAAGTCTGCATGTTCTGTTAACTCTAACTTCAGTGAAAGTGATCAAAGTAGCAAACCCATAACATTTATTATGTGCTACTACATGTTAGGCACTAATAGACATAAATAGGTAGAGACACAGATAAAAAAATAGACATGGATATTGATTTATAAATTGATATGTATTTGTACATATATATATATACACACACACACACCTATTTATGTGTATAGCCTCTTTTAATCCTTACATAACTCTTTTAAGTAGTTACTTATCTCTATTTCATAAATGTAGAAATGGAAGCCTAAAATAGTATAACTTGTGCAAGTTCACAGAGCACAGCCCAAATTCAAACCCAAGCAATCAAATTTTAGATTTTATGCTGCATAGCCACCATATTTTATTGCTTATGTAACTGAGTAAGGTTTTAGTTTTACACCAGAACTGGAAGCTGTGGCTGAGTACCATCCACAGATCAGCACCACAGAGGAATTTTTGCCGATATTGATGCAACTGAGATTAAATTTAAAGACAGATTAATGTAGAATGACCCTTCTATGGAAAAGCAGTATAGCTACAAATTCAAGGAAAGAGACTCTGATAGCAATTATCTGACACTGCCTAACTCAGAGGTTGAAGTTTAAGCTTTAGAGATCTTTGGAGACACCCATTTCTTCTTGTCACAGGAAATTGATGAGATTTAGGTCCCCATCCCTCAAGACGTTTTGATTCCTAATTGTTATTCTTCCACTGAGAATCATCTTGAACAGAGAACATTCCTAAGCCTTGCTCCTTTAGGGAGCACTCACATCAAACCAAGAAAACAGAGACTAAGACATTTCTGCAATTCTAACTTCTTTCTCACTTCTCTCAGGCTCCTGAATATCAGTAATAATAAAACAAGATTACAGTAAATATTATTTTTCCATTTATTCTCCTATAAATTTAAAACATTCAATGTACACAAGGCAAGTACAATCTACCTTATGCAAGGGATTAAACGTGAAAAATCATTACTTTCATGAAGAAATATGACAGTTCACAGAAACTGAAATTTTTAAAACAAAAATTCATTTCTGAAATATAATTATTGCTAAAAAGTTTTTAGAAAATGACCCCTGCGTATTATTGAAGTGTTTTCTGTTGAAAATAAAAATTTGAGCTCATATACTTAAAATCCATACAAATGACCAAATAAATTCAATAGGAAAAATTATCTATTTCAGCGGAAGCCAGAGAATATCATCTAAATATTGACATTTCAAGAAACTAGATATAAATGAAACCAAAGTGAGATATGAAACAAGCCAGTGAGAAGAATAAGAAATCTGCCTAAAAATGAATTTTGAAACTAAGGGTAAAATGCAAGAGCACAACTAATGATCGTTCATAGTGTATCTTAGATAAAATGCCAACTCAAGCTAGGGGTATGGGTGTGACAGCGGGGAGGCGGATATGCTGCTAAAATTTAGGTTTTGAAATCCAAGTTTTACTCCAGAACACTAGTTCCTTAGAAGGAAGGCGTTTCAAACTCAGAGTAATGTCACCCAGAGTATCTTTTCTTAACACTGATCAAGTTGTTTTTCTGCTATTTGTTAAGTTAATGACAGAAGTTCATGTCCTTCAGAACAGGGCTCGAGAAGTTGGATGTTAAGGTATATGTGTTTGAATCTGTTGCATCTGAATATATAACAATTGTTCCAAGCACCCATTTGGATAGACTGAATTCGAGTATAAGTAGTATACTTACAGTTTGCACTTACTATGAACAACATTCTGAATAAATCTTCAGCCTTACCAAGGATGCTTCCTTTAAAGACAATTAGAGATGGATTTTTGCATTATTTGGTTTGGCTTGCTATAGTACTTGAAAGACAAAATATTTTGCAAGTATTCTCCGTGCCTATGTATATCCTCTCTTACTCAGTGCAAATTATAAAAGCCATAGACAGATGAAAAATCATTCAATATTTTCTGTTGCTTGTCCAAGATGAAGATTGACAAAAACCACATCACTTCCAAATTCTTTGCAATTATAGACCCTTTTCTAACAGAGAAAGTGGGGTGATTTGGGAGTATAAAGAGAGAGCCTAATACGTGAAATCTTAACAAATATCTTTCTTTGAGAAGAACTTACCCAAAGCTGTGAAAAATCTTTCCTAATATTCACATTTTTAAAATGTGATTTCAAAGATAATTGCACTTATATAAATTATATAAAATTAATTTAGAAATTATAGAAAAATACTGAGAAAAGTGAGAAAAAATCATAGCTATTTAAACACATAATTGCTGAGAAGAAAAATTCAATGGAATTATGCAAACAAAACTTTACAGAGGGGGTGAAGAGCTACATGGTAAATTATTTCAGAATATAAAGAAGAATGATAAGATGATAGAAACTATAAGTATGAAAATTCTATGTAATTTCTATTCTCCAAAGAGAAATGTATTCTAAAAAAGAATTATATACTCTAAAAAAAGCAATTATAAAATTTTAAAGATTTCTATTAATTTTTTATTAATTTAATTAAATAAAATAATTGAATTTAATATTTTGTGTTACTTTCATTTTAAAATGTTAGTTGAACTCCACTGTCAACATTAGACAGATCAACGAGACAGAAAGTTAACAAGGATATCCAGGAATTGAACTCATCTCTGCACCAAGCGGACCTAATAGACATCTATAGAACTCTCCACCCCAAATCAACAGAATATACATTCTTCTCAGCACCACATCGCACTTATTCCAAAATTGACCACATAATTGGAAGTAAAGCACTCCTCAGCAAATGTACAAGAACAGAAATTATAACAAACTGTCTCTCAGACCACAGTGCAATCAAACTAGAACTCAGGACTAAGAAACTCAATCAAAACCGCTCATCTACATGGAAACTGAATAACCTGCTCCTGAATGACTACTGGGTACATAACGAAATGAAAGCAGAAATAAAGATGTTCTTTGAAACCAATGAGAACAAAGATACAACATACCAGAATCTCTGGGACACATTTAAAGCAGTGTGTAGAGGGAAATTTATAGCACTAAATGCCCACAAGAGAAAGCAGGAAAGATCTAAAATTGACACTTTAACATCACAATTAAAAGAACTAGAGAGGCAAGAGCAAACACATTCAAAAGCTAGCAGAAGGCAAGAAATAACTAAGATCAGAGCAGAACTGAAGGAGATAGAGTCACAAAAAACCCTCCAAAAAATCAATGAATCCAGGAGTTGGTTTTTTGAAAAGATCAACAAAATTGACAGACCGCTAGCAAGACTAATAAAGAAGAAAAGAGAGAGGAATCAAATAGACGCAATAAAAAATGATAAAGGGGATATCACCACCGACCCCACAGAAATACAAACAACCATCAGAGAATACTATAAATGCCTCTACGCAAATCGACTAGAAAATCTAGAAGAAATGGATAATTTCCTGGACACTTACACTCTCCCAAGACTGAACCAGGAAGAAGTTGAATCCCTGAATAGACCAATAACAGGCTCTGAAATTGAGGCAACAATTAATAGCCTACCCACGAAAAAAAGTCCAGGACCAGATGGATTCACAGCTGAATTCTACCAGAGGTACAAGGAGGAGCTGGTACCATTCCTTCTGAAACTATTCCAATCAATAGAAAAAGAGGGAATCCTCCCTAACTCATTTTATGAGGCCAACATCATCCTGATACCAAAGCCTGGCAGAGACACAACAAAAAACGAGAATTTTAGACCAATATCCCTGATGAACATCGATGCAAAAATTCTCAATAAAATACTGGCAAACCGGATTCAGCAGCACATCAAAAAGCTTATCCACCATGATCAAGTGGGCTTCATCCCTGGGATGCAAGGCTGGTTCAACATTCGCAAATCAATAAACGTAATCCAGCATATAAACAGAACCAAAGACAAGAACCACATGATTATCTCAATAGATGCAGAAAAGGCTTTGGACAAAATTCAACAGCCCTTTATGCTAAAAACGCTCAATAAATTCGGTATTGATGGAACGTACCTCAAAATAATAAGAGCTATTTACGACAAACCCACAGCTAATATCATACTGAATGGGCAAAAACTGGAAAAATTCCCTTTGAAAACTGGCACAAGACAGGGATGCCCTCTCTCACCACTCCTATTCAACATAGTGTTGGAAGTTCTGGCTAGGGCAATCAGGCAAGAGAAAGAAATCAAGGGTATCCAGTTAGGAAAAGAAGAAGTCAAATTGTCCCTGTTTGCAGATGACATGATTGTATATTTAGAAAAACCCATCGTCTCAGCCCAAAATCTCCTTAAGCTGATAAGCAACTTCAGCAAAGTCTCAGGATACAAAATTAATGTGCAAAAATCACAAGCATTCTTATACACCAGTAACAGACAAGCAGAGAGCCAAGTCAGGAATGAACTTCCATTCACAATTGCTTCAAAGAGAATAAAATACCTAGGAATCCAGCTTACAAGGGATGTAAAGGACCTCTTCAAGGAGAACTACAAACCACTGCTCAGTGAAATCAAAGAGGACACAAACAAATGGAAGAACATACCATGCTCATGGATAGGAAGAATCAATATCGTGAAAATGGCCATACTGCCCAAGGTTATTTATAGATTCAATGCCATCCCCATCAAGCTACCAATGAGTTTCTTCACAGAATTGGAAAAAACTGCTTTAAAGTTCATATGGAACCAAAAAAGAGCCCGCATTGCCAAGACAATCCTAAGTCAAAAGGACAAAGCTGGAGGCGTCACGCTACCTGACTTCAAACTATACTACAAGGCTACAGTAACCAAAACAGCATGGTACTGGTACCACAACAGAGAAATAGACCAGTGGAACAGAACAGAGTCCTCAGAAATAATACCACACATCTACAGCCATCTGATCTTTGACAAACCTGACAAAAACAAGAAATGGGGAAAGGATTCCCTATTTAATAAATGGTGCTGGGAAAATTGGCTAGCCACAAGTAGAAAGCTGAAACTGGATCCTTTCCTTACCCCTTATACGAAAATTAATTCAAGATGGATTAGAGACTTAAATGTTAGACCTAATACCATAAAAACCCTAGAAGAAAATCTAGGTAGTACCATTCAGGACATAGGCATGGGCAAGGACTTCATGTCTAAAACACCAAAAGCAACGGCAGCAAAAGCCAAAATTGACAAATGGGATCTCATTAAACTAAAGAGCTTTTGCACAGCAAAAGAAACTACCATCAGAGTGAACAGGCAACCTACAGAATGGGAGAAAATTTTTGCAACCTACTCATCTGACAAAGGGCTAATATCCAGAATCTACAAAGAACTCAAACAAATATACAAGAAAAAAACAAACAACCCCATCAAAAGTGGGGAAAGGATATGAACAGACATTTCTCAAAAGAAGACATCCATACAGCCAACAGACACATGAAAAAATGCTCATCATCACTCGCCATCAGAGAAATGCAAATCAAAACCACAATGAGATACCATCTCACACCAGTTAGAATGACAATCATTAAGAAGTCAGGAAACAATAGATGTTGGAGAGGATGTGGAGAAATAGGAACACTTTTACACTGTTGGTGGGATTGTAAACTAGTTCAACCATTATGGAAAACAGTATGGCGATTCCTCAAGGATCTAGAACTAGATGTACCATATGACCCAGCCATCCCACTACTGGGTATATACCCAAAGGATTATAAATTACTCTACTACAAAGACACATGCACACGTATGTTTATTGCGGCACTATTCACAATAGCAAAGACTTGGAATCAACCCAAATGTCCATCTGTGACAGACTGGATTAAGAAAATGTGGCACATATACACCATGGAATACTATGCAGCCATCAAAAAGGATGAGTTTGCGTCCTTTGTAGGGACATGGATGCAGCTGGAAACCATCATTCTTAGCAAACTATCACAAGAAGAGAAAACCAAACACCGCATGTTCTCACTCATAGGTGGGAACTGAACAATGAGATCACTTGGACTCGGGAAGGGGAACATCACACACTGGGGCCTATCATGGGGAGGGGGGAGGAGGGAGGGATTGCATTGGGGAGTTATACATGATATAAACGTTATGCACATGTACCCTAGAACTTAAAGTATAATAAAAAATAAAAAATAAAAAAATAAAAAATAAATAAATAAATAAATAAAAAATAAAATGTTAGTTGAAAAGTTGTTTTGGAAAAATAGAAGTGATAAGTAAAATAATATAAAACTAGATTTGTTGAGTCATTTCTTTAATATGTTTATTAGTCTTAACAATAATATAAAAATGAATTAATAATGAAAAAATAGTATTCTCAAGTAAATTCTCAGAATTTCTCTGAGGTTGTCAAGGTTATATGACATGGTGTGTCTAATGCACTGATTCAAATACGTACTACATAATACTTTCTCAACAAGTGATAAATTATAGTAATTATTATAATCATTATTATTGCTACAGGATTGTCAACCTTTATCTCAAGCCACAGACAAGGAGAAAATATTCACAATGCATATATCTGGAAAGGATTTATGCTCAGAATATATGAAGAACACCCACAAGTCAATAATAATAAGCAAGTAATCCACTAATAGTAAGCAAAAATACTTGTACAGACAATTCACATGTAAAGATGTATCAATGGCCAATAATTACATTAAAAGATGTTGAATATCATGAGCCATCAGAGACATGCAAATTAGGACCACAAACACATGAAACTGCAAGCAGCCAAAAATGGATAAGTCAAGAGTGACAACAACAAATGTAAGTGAGGTTATGGAATGACCTCTTATATTGATGATAAAAGGGTAAAATGATATAATGAAATTTGAAAGAAAGTTTGCATTTTCTTATCAAATTAAACACGCATTTATTCTGCAACCACGTGATTCTATTCCTAGTTACTTTTCCAAGGGAAATGAGGATGTAGGCCTACAAAAGACTTATAAAAATATGTTCATAGCAGCTTCATTTACAATAGAAAAAACTGACAATAACCCAGAGTTCCATCAGCGATACATGCACACATTTTAGCATATTTGTTTAACAGAATACTACGTAATGATAAAAAGAAAGAAACACAACATGAATGAATTTTTAAAACATTCTAAAGAGAAGAAAAAGCTGGACACAAAAGAAAAACACATACTAAATAATCCCATATATATGAAGTTCTAGAACAGATCAGTGGTTGTTCTGTGCAAGAAGAGGCAGTAAGAAACTTTTGAGTGTAATAAACATGTTTTTATTTTGAAAAGCATGGGGCTTATATTTGTGTATGCATTTGAAAAATGTATTAAGTTGTAAAATTAATATTAGTCCGTTGCACTGTATGTAAATGTAAATTTTACAAAAAGCAAATCAGTGATAAGTTTGATGTTTGGAAACAAACATTAAACAACATTGACTAGATTTCCTTTTATAGTGATGTATTAGTCCATTCTCATGCTGCTATGGAGAAATATCCAAGACGGGGTAATTTATGAAAAGAAGAGCTTAATTGACTCACAGTTCTGAGTAAATTGGGAGGCCTCAGGAAACTTACAATCATGGTGGTGGAAGGCACCTCTTCACGGGGTGGCAGGAGAGAGAAGTGCTGAGCAAAGGTGGAGAAAGCCCCTTAGAAAACCATCAGATCTCATGAGAACTCATTCACTAACATGAGAACAGCTAGGGATAATCATCCCCATAATTCAGTTATCTCCCACAACACGTGGAGATTATGGAAACTACAATTCAAGATGAGATTTGGGCATGGAAACAGCCAAAACATATCTAGTGGTATCTTTTAAAATTCTGAAACTATTTTTTATCAACTTAAGGAAATAAATAAGCTCTTGGAAATCATAGGAACCAGATTTCTCACAGTTCCAAAACAATGTTACCAATGGAAAGGCAGAAGACTAGAATGTACCCTGTGGTGTTTGTTTGATATCAGAGATAATGTATCAATATGCAATCATGGTTTCAATATATGTAAACTATGTGTCTATATTGTAGCTCTCTGCAAAAAGCGTCTAGAAATAATAACGAGTACCATTAAACTTATCTACTAGTTGCTTATTATATGCCATATTTCACTAATAAGAACAAGGATTCCTTGGAGAAAATGTTGATTTCAGATTTGGAAGTGAGAGCAAGTAAAAGATGGGCCTGAAATAACTTTTTGTATCAGAAAATAGGAAAGTGCTAGATCTTAGTCTGTTCAGGCTGCTATAACAAAATATCATGGACTGAGTATAACAACAGACACTTATTTCTTCTTCTTCTGGAGGCGGAGAAGTCCAAGTTCAAGGTGCCATCCAATTTGAATCCTGGTGAGAGTCCTCTTCCTTCTCTTTCCTCTCCGTGTCTTCAATGGTCTTCACTGGTGGAGACAGAGAGTTCTAGTTTGTCTTCCACTTTTAGTAAGGACACTAATCCCATCGTGGGACCCCACCTCATGACCCAAACCAAATTACCTTGCAAAGACCACTGACTCCAAATGCCATGCAATTGGGAGTTAAAACTTTAAAATATACATTTAGGGATGGGAATATAAACTTTCAGTTCATAACATGCTTCCAAAATATTATAGAAATATTAAAAGGATGTAAATATTATCACAAAGGGGGTTCCACTGGCTAAATCTGTGACAATTTGATCATCAAAATAAATAATTACACTAATGAATTATAACCCAGTTTAAGAAATGATATAAATAAATGCACCAATAAGCAAGTAAATGAGGAAACTGTACTGTAGAATTTTAACATATATAGATATAGAATTAGATGAAGTTAGAAAACCATCAAAAGATGTTAAAACTGGTATGTGAAAGTTTAAAAAAATGAAGGCCAGAACACTTTTACATAGTCTCAAAACATCTCCTTACAAATTATTTAATACAGGAAGAAAAAAAACATAAGATTACATGAGCAACTTGATAATATCCACCTTAGGCAATTGAGCAAAGATAAAGCACCACTGCTGGGACAGATTGATATCATGTTTCTCCAGATAGAATATAATTTCTGTGGTATTCTTGTCAAAATGCGTGTTCTAAATCAAATAATAAAGAAATATAAAATAGCCCAGCATGGTGGCTCATGCCTGTAATCCCAGCACATTGGGAGACCCAGGTGGGTGGATCATGAGGTCAGGAGTTCAAGACCAGACTGGCCAATATGGTGAAACTCTGTCTCTACGAAAAATACAAAAATTAGCTAGGCATGGTGACACGTGCCTATAATCTCAGCTACTCGGGAGACTCAGGCAAATGAATCACTTGAACTTGGGATGCAGAGATTGCAGTGGGCCAACACGGTGCTGCACTCCAGTCTGGGTGACAGAATAAGATTCCATCTCAAAAAAAGAAAAAAAAAAAAAGACATATAAAATAAATCAAATCGAGTCTTAATGTGCAAAGTAATTAGCCTGTACTCTTCAACATGACAGGTTAAAGAAAGACAGAACAGCTGAGAGATATTCTAGATTAAAAGAAGCTGAAGAGTCATGAGGGTTAAAACAAATTTTGAAATCATGGATTGCATCTCTGACTAAACAAAAAAAAGGCTGTAAAGGAAATTATTGATACAATTGATGCAATCTGAATACTGGTTAGAGTTGTGGATAATATTTATCAATATCAAATCTCCTTATTTTGATAATTGTACTGCTGTCATGTAAGAGAATATTCCTGTTGTTCAGAAACTTCCTGATATATTTAGGGGTAATAAGAAACAATGTCTCCAAATTATTTTTATAAGATTCAGAAAAATAAAGATTCCATACATATTTTAGAAGGTAACCTCCAGAAAGGACTCCCATGATCCCTGCCTCGAGGTATTTCATGGGCTGGATTTTGGAGACTTGCTTTTCAGGACTAGAAGACAGAGGGATGGTATATGTTTTCAAGAGGAGTTTGTAAGAGTCAGTGTAGCCTTACCATCTCTCAGACTTTCAGGATCTTCAGGCTACACTCTGCAGACATATTGAGCACAATCTTAAGAGAGATTCTAAGCGAGACATCCAGCTGAGTTGCTCCCTGATTCCAATCCTTGCAAATGGTGTGGTATGTTGAAAGGTGTTTGTTTTATGTTGCCAGGTTTTGGAGTGAGTTACTACCCAATAATGAATATATACTATATGTTTCTTTTCATATAAAATCCTAAGCTAGATAAAGCTAAATGATACTGAAATGTACAACACTGCTAAGTTTTGAAGGTAATCTGTTAAACTACAATTGATAACTACTACCAATAGACATAAAGTGAAAGGGAGAGAATACAAGAGAAGGAGAGAGAGAGAGAGGAGACAATGATAAAGCAAACTGAAGAAAATGTAAAAATTAGTGAATCTTGGTAAAATATGTATGGGTGTTCTCTTACTATTATTGCATAGTTTTTGTAAGTTTGTATTTATATGGAAACAAAAACAGTAACAAATAAGAACAAGCAAATAATGTCATGGTCAATTCACACAAATGATATCTGGCATATAATTGTTCACCAAATGGTAGCAGTTATCGTCATCATTATTACCATTACTAAACTGATGTGAGTCTTATGTAGCAATAGATATAATAAAGGAAAAGTTGATAAAACAACTCTATGATTTTCAGAAAACCTACTGTCAAAATAAAAGGTAGGACACTCTCTATTTCCAAAAGCTGACGAAAGATGTAAAACATTAAACTTTTAAAATTTTTAATTGTGACTACATAGTAGGTGTAGGTATTTATGGGGCACATGAGAGTTTTGATATAGGCATACAATGCATACTAATCACATCATGGAAAATGGGGTATCTGTCTCCTCAAGCATTTATCCTTTGTGTTACAAAAAATCCAAGTATACTCTTTCAGTTATTTTAAAATGTACAACAAAATTATTTTGACTATAATCACTGATATAGTTTGGCTGTGTCCCCACCTAAATCTCATCTTGTAGCTCCCATCATTCCCGCGTGTTGTGGGAGGGACTTGGAGGGAGGTTACTGAATCATGGTGGTGGGCCTTTCCCATGCCATTCTCATGATAGTGAATGGGTCTCATGAGATCTGATGATTTTAAAAATGGGAGTTTCTCCACACAAGCTCTCTTTTTGCCTGCTGCCATCCACATGTAAGATGTGACTTGCTCCACCTTGCCTTCCACCATGATTGTGAGGCGTCCTCAGCCATGTGGAACTGTAAGTCCAATAAACCTCTTTCTTTTCTAAATTGCCCGGTTTTGAGGATGTCTTTATCAGCAGTGTGAAAAAGGACAAATACAGTAAATTGGTACCAATACAGTGCGGTGTTGCTGAAAAGATACCAAATGATGTGAGAGAGACTTTTTAACTGGGTAACAGGCAGAGGGTGGAACAGTTTGGAGGGCTCAGAAGAAGACAGGAAAATGTGAACGGTGTGGAACTTCTTTGAGACTTGTTGAATGACTTTGCCTAAAATGCTGATAGAGATATGGACAATAAAGTCCAGGATGAAGTGTCCTCAGGTGGAAATGAGAAACCTGTTGGGAACTGGAGCAAAAATGACTCTTGTTATGTTTTAGCAGAGATTAGTGGCATTTTGCTCCTGCTCTAGAGATTTGTGTAACTTGGAACTTGAGAGAGATGATTTAGGGTATCTGACAGAAAAAATGTCCAAGCAGCAAAGCATTCAAGAGATGACTTGGGTGCTGTTAAAGGCATTCAGTTTTATAAGGGAAGCAGAGCATAAAAGTTCACAAAATTTGCTGCCTGATAATGTGATAGAAACGAAAATCCCATTTTCTGAGGATAAATGCAAGGTGGTTGCAGAAATTTGCATAAGTAAAGAGGAGTCAAATGTTAATCACCAAGACAATGGAGAAAATGTCTCCAGGGCATGCCAGAGGTCTTCACGGCAGCTGCTCCCATCACAGGCCCAGAGGCCTAGGAAAAAAAAGTGGTTTTCTGAGTCAGACCCAGGGTTCCCGTGCTATGTGCAACTTAGGGACTTGGTGCCCTGTGTCTGAGCCACTCCCACAATGACTGCAAGGGGCCAACATAGAACTCGGGCCATGGGGCTTCAAAGGGTGCAAGCCCCAAGCCTTGGTGGCCTCCATGTGGTGTTGAGCCTGTAGGTACACAAAAGTCAATAACTGAGGTTTGGGAACCTCCACTTAGATTTTAGACGATGTATAGAAATTCCTGGACTTCCAGGCAGAAGTTTGCTATAGGGTCAGTGTCCTCATGGAGAACCTCTGCTAGGGTAGTGTGAACAGGAAATGTGGGTTGGGAGCTCCCACACAGAGTCCCTACTGGGGCACTGCCTAGTGGAGCTGTGAGAAGAGTGCCACCATCCTTTAGACACCAGAGTGGTAGATCCACCTACAGCTTGCACCATGCACACAGAAAAGCCACAGAAACTCAACACCAGCCCATGAAGGCAGCCAGCAGGGAGCCTGTACCCTGCAAAGGCACAAGGGTGGAGCTGCTCAAGGCCATGGCAACCCACCTCTTGCATCAACATGACCTGGATGTGAGACATGGAGTCAAAGGAGATTATTTTGGAGCTTTAAAATTTGACTGCCCCACTGGACTTCAGATTTGCATAGGGCCTGTAGTCCCTTTATGGGGGCCAATTTCTCCCATTTGGAATGGCTGTATTACCCAATGCCTATACCCCCATTGTATCTAGGCAGTAACTAAATTGCTTTTGGTTTTACAGGTTTATAGGCAGAAGGGACTTGCCTTGTCCCAGATGAGACTTTGGACTATGGAATTTTGACTTAATGCTGAAATGAGTTAAGACTTTAGGGGACTGTTGGGAAGGCATGATTGGTTTTGAAATGTGAAGATATGAGATTTGGGAGGGACCAGGGGTGGAATGATATGGTGTGGCTCTGTGTCCTCACCCAAATTTCATCTTGTAGTTCCCACAATTCTCATGTGTTGTGAGAGGGACTGCGTTGGAAATTATTGAATCGTAGGGGCAGTTCTTTTCCGTGCTGTTCTCCTGATACTGAATGGGTCTCATGAGACCTGATGGTTTTAAAAATGGGATTTTCTTTGCACAAGCTCTCTGTGCCTGCCGCTATCCATGTAAGATGTGACTTGCTCCTCCTCGCCTTCTGCTATGATTGTGAGGCCTTCCCAGTCACGTGAAACTGTAATTTCAATAAATCTCTTTCTTTTGTAAATTGTCCTGTCTTTGGTATGTCTTTATTAGCAGTGTGGAAATCGATAAATGCAGTCACCCTGTTTTGACTGTAGTCAGCCTGTTGTATGGTAAAATAGGTCTTATTCATCAATTCTATTTTCTGTACCCATTGGGCATCCCTACCTGCCCCCCACTGCCACTACACTTTCCATCCTTCTATCATCCTTCTACCATCTATCTCCATGAATTCAATAATTTTGAATTTTAGACCACACTAATAAGTGAGAATATGCAAATTTTGTCTTCTGTGCCTGACTCATTTCACCTAACATAATAACCTCCAGTTCTGTTCATGTTGTTTCAAGTTACAGGCTCTCATTCTTTTTATGGCTGAATAGTACTACATTGTATAAATGTACCATGTTTTATTTATCCATCCATCTGTTAGTGGACACTTGAGTTGCTTCCAAATCTTGGCTGTTGTGAACAGTGCTGTAACACACATGGCAATGCAGATATCTCTTTGATAAACTTATTTCCTTTCTTTTGGATATATATCCAGCAGTAGAATTGCTGGACCATATGGTAGCTCTATTTTTAGATTTTTATTGAAACCTCCAACCTGTTCTCCATTGTAATTGTACTAATTTACATTTCCACCAACAGTGTACCAAGGTTCCCTTTTCTCCATGTCTTCACCAATCGTTATTGCTTGTCATTTGGATGAAAGCAATTTTAACAGGAGTAAGATGATATCCTTTTGTAGTTTTGATTTGCCTTTCTTCGATGATTCAATGATTTTGACACTTTATTATATGCCTGTTTGTAATTTATATGTCTTCTTTTATAAATGTCTATTCAAATCTTTTGTACATTGTTAAATTGGATTATTACTTTTTTTTTTCTATTTCTATAGAGTTGTTTGAGCTCCGTATATATTCTGGGTATTAATCCCTCGTCAGATGGGTAATTTGAAAATATTTTCTCCCATTCTGGAGGTTTTCTCTTTACTTTGTTTGTTATTTCCTTTGCTGTGTTGAAGCTTTTTAAAGTGATATGATCCCATTTGTCTCTTTTTGCTGTGGTTGCCTGTGCTTGTGGGGTATTATTCAAGAAATTTTTGCTCAGTCTAATATCCTACAGTTTCCCTAATGTCTTCTCTTAGTTGTTTTATATCATGAGGTCTTAAATTTAAGTCTTTAGTTTTAGTTTTGTATATGGCATGAGAAAAGGATCTAGTTTTATTCTTCTGCATATGAATATTCAGTTTTCCAAACACTATTATTGAAGAGACTGTGTTTTCCGTAGTGTATGTTTTTGGTGACTTTGCTGAAAATTAGTTCACTGTAGGTGTGTAGATTTTCTGGGTTCTCTATTCTGTTCCATTAGTGTATGTGTCTATTTTCGTGCCAGTAGCATTCTTTTTTGGTTACTATAGCCCTGTAGTATAAATTGAAATCAGGTAATGTGATTCCTCCAATTTTGTTCTTTTTATTTAGGCTAGCTTTGGTTGTTCTGGGATTTTTTTGTGTGTAGTTCCATATAAAGTTTGGAATATTTTTTCTATTTTTGTGAGGCATGTCATTGGCATTTTGATAGTGATGATGTGAAATCTGTAGATTACTTTGGGTAGTGTGGACATTTTGATTATATTGATTCTTCCAATTATGAACATAAAATATATTTCTTTTTTTATGTCCTCAATTTTTTTCACAGTTTTTATTGTAGAGAGCTTTCACTCCTTTAGTTAAGTTAATTCCTAGGTATTTAATTTTATGTGTGGCTATTTTAAATGGGACTACTTTTTAAATTTATTTTTAGATTTTTCACTGTTGGTATAGAAATGCCACTGATCTGTGTATGTTGTTTTTGTGTCAGCAACTTAACTAAATTTTTTTATTAGTTCTGATAGTTTTCTCATGCAGTATTTAGGTTTTTGAAAATATAATATCATATCATGTGCAAACAAGGGTAATTTTACTTTTTTTCTTTCCAATTTAGATGTCAGTATTTCTTTCTTTGTCTAATTTCTCTAGCTGGGACCTCCAATACTGTGACATTTCACAGTGGTAATAGTGGGCATAATTGTCGTGTTCCAGATCTTAGAGGAAAGGCTCTCAGCTTTTTCCTATTTATTATGAGGCCAGAGGTGGGTCTGTCACATATGGCTTTTATTACATTGGGTTATAATCCTTCTATAGCCAGATTTTTGCATTTTATCATAAAGGAATTTTATGTTTTATCAAATGCTTTTCAGCATCAATTGAAAAGATCAACGTTCATTCTGTTGATATGATGTATCACACTGATTGATTTGCATATGATGAACCACCCTTGCATCCCAGGGATAAATCTCACTTGGTCATGATAAATAATCTTTCTAACGTACTGTTGAATTTGATTTGCTAGTATTTTGTTGAGAATTTGTGTATCAATATTTATCAGAGATATATTTGTTTGACGTGTCTTTGTCTGGTTTGGGTATCAGGGTAATATTGGCCTTGTAGAAGAAATTTGGAAAGAATCTCTCCTCAATTCTTCAGTATAGTTGAGTAGGATTGGTGTTAGCTCTTCTTTAAATATTTAGTAAATTTTGGCATTGAAGCCATTGGGTCTTGAACTTTTCTTTACTGGGAAACTGTTTATTACTGCTTTCTTCTTGTTACTTGTTATTGGTCTGTTCAGGTTTTGAACTTCTTCCTCGCTCAATCTTGTATGTGTCTAGGAATTTGTCCATTTCTTCTAGGTTTTTTTTTTTAATTTATTGGCATAAGTTTCTCATAGGAGCCATAATGATCCTTTGAATTTCCGCGGTATCAGTTGTAATATCTTCTTTTTTTCTGTGATTTTCTTTATTTGGGTATATGACATTTTCTTTATTTTTCCATTTTTCTTCATTAGTCTAGCTAAATAAAACTGTCAATTTTATCTTTTCTAAAATAAAACTTTTTATTTCGTTCATTTTGTATAGTTTTCTTCATTTAAAATTTATGCTCTCATCTTTATTATTTATTTTATTCTATTAATTTAGAGTTTTATTTGCTCTTGCTTTTTAGTTCTTAAAAATGCATTACTAAGTTATATATTTGAAGTGTTTGTTCTTTTTGATGTAGGCACTTATAGCTATAAATTTTCCTCTCAGTACTACTTTCACTGTATCCCATAGATTTTCATGTGTTTTGTTTCCATTATCATTTGCTTCAAGAAACTTTTCAATTTTTTTTTTCCTAATTTCTTTATTGACCCACTGGTCATCTAAAAGCATATTATATAATTTTCATGTGTTTATATAGTTTTCAGCATTCTTCTTATTATTAATTTCTGGTTTTATTCCATTGTGGTCAGAGAATATACTTGATATTACTTTAATTTTTGAATATTTGTTTTGTAATCTAAATATGGCCTACCTTTGAGAATGATCCATGCACCGGAGACATGAATGTGTACTTCAGCTTTTGGATAAAAGGTTCTGTAAACATCTACTAGGTCCATTTGTTGTACAGTGCAGATTACGTCTAATCTTTCTTTTTTGAGTTTCTGTGTGGGAGGTCTGTGCAATACTGAAAGTGGAATGTTGAGGGCTTCAACTATTATTGTATTGTGCTCTATCTCTCTCTTTAGCTCTAGTAATATTTGCTTTATATATCTGTGTGCTCCAGTGTTGGGTGCATACCATTATACAATGACCTTCTTGTCTCTTCTTACAGTTTTTTGTCTTGAAATCTATTTTGTCTGGCATAAGTTTAGCAACTTTGGCTTTTTTTTTTTTTTTGGTTTCTATTGGCATGAAATATTTTCATGCTATTTTCAGTCTGTTTGTGTCTTTATATGTAAGTGTATTTCTTGTAAGCCACAGATCAATGGGTCTTGTTTTTTTAATTCATTCATCCTCTTTACATCTTTTAATTATTAGTATAGTCTATTTACACTTGATATTATTATTGATAAGTAGAAATTTACTCCTGCCATCTTGTTATTTGTTCTCTAATAGTTTTGTGGTCTTCTCCATCTTATTTTTATTCTTTCTGTCCCCCTTTCAGTGAAGGTGATTTTCTCTGGTGGTGCAATTTAATTTCTTACTCTTTATTTTTTGTGTATTTGTTACATATTTTTTGATTGGAGGTTGCTGTGAGGCTTGCTAAGACTATCTTAAAACCCATTACTTTAAACTGATGGTAACTTAATCATGATTGCATAAAAAGCAAACAAACATGGAAATAAAAACCTAATGAAAACTTCACATGTTAACTTTATGCCCCCACTCTTCAACATTCTGTTGTTTTTCTATATGTCTTATTGTACTAGGTCTTCAAAAGCTGTAGTTACTATTTTGCTTGGTTCATTACATAGTCTTTCTACTTAACATAAAATTAGTGTTATAATATTATATTTTTCTGTGTGCATACTATTACCAGTGAGTTTGGTACATTCTGAAGATTTCTTCTTGCTCACTAGCATCTTTTCTTTCAACTTCAAAAACTCCTTTCAGTATTTCTCATAGGAGAGGTGTGGCGTTGATGAAATCCTTCAGCTTTTGTCTGGAAATGTCTTTATTCCTCCTTCATGCTTGAAGGATATTTTCAACAGATACACTATTCTAAAATAAAAGTTATGTTCCTTCAGTACTTTAACTGTTTCATGCTGCTGTACTGGCTTGTAAGATTTCCACTGAAAAGTCCGCTGTCAGATGTATTGGAGTTCCATTGTATGTTATTTGCTTCTTTTCTCTTGCTGCTTTTAAGATAGTTTCTTTATCCTTGATCTTTGGGAGAGTAATTATTAAATTCCATGAGATAGTTTTCTCTGTGTTCAATATGCTTGGTGTTCTATAATCTTCTTGTACATGAAAGCAGATACCTTTCTCTAATTTTGGAAGCTCTGTGATATTACCTCTTTGAATAAACTTTCTACCTCTATCTCTTTCACTTTCCCTTCCTCCTTTTTAAGGCTAATGATGCTTAGGTTTTTCCCTTTTGTGGCTATTTTCTAGCTCTTTCTTATTCTGTTTTCATTTGTTTCCCCTGGCTGTGGATTTTAAGATAGACTGTTGTCAAGTTCACTAATTCTTTCTGCTGCTTGATCAGTTCTGTCATTAAGAAACTCTGATGCATTATTCAGTATGTCAACTGCATTTTTCAACTCTGGAATTTTTTTCTCTATTCTTCTTAATTATTTCAATCTCTTTGTTAATTTTTTCTGATATAATTCTGAATTCTTTCTTTGTGTTTTCTTGAATATTTTTGTGTTTTCTCAAAGCAGCTCTTTTGAATTCTCTGTCTAAAAGCTCACTTATCTCTGTTTATACAGGACTGATTACTGGTGCCTCATTTAGTTCACTAAGTGAAGTCATGTTTTCCTGGGTGATCTTGATGCTTGTAGAAGTTTATTGGTGTCTGGGCATGAAAGACTTAGGTATTTGTTGTAGTCCTGACAGTCTGGGCTTATTTGTGTCTGTCCTTCTTGGGAATTCTTTCCAGGTATCCAAGGGAAATTGAGTCCAAAGCCCACGAATGCTGTGGTTTTTGCAGACTTCAGAGGTACCAACTTGGTGGTCTTGGATAAGTTCCAAAGGAATTTTCTGGATTATGAGGTAGAGACTCTTGTTCTTTTCCTTATTTTCTCCCAAATAAATGGAGTGTCTCTGTGCTGAGCTGCCTGGAACTGGGAGTGTCCTGATAAAGCATCTCTGTGGCCACCACTACTGGAAATGTGCTGGGTCAGACCTGAAGCCAGCACAGCATTGTGTCTCACCCAAGATCTGCTGTATATACTACCCGGCTACCACATATGTTCACTCAAGACCTTATAGCTCTATGATCACCAGGTGGTGAGGCCAGTCAGGTTTTTGTCCTTCCCTTTAGGGTAGTAAGTTTTACTAAGCCCTGGGCAGGTCCATAGATACTGACTGGGAGCCAGAGACTAGAGTAAAAAAAAAAAACCTTAGTAATTTGCACTCCCTTAGCCATCCCAGCTGGTGATACACTATGTTGTTTGCTTCCCTAGTCCTCTGCCTCTGGGCCAAGTTCAGCCCCAGAAGTTACCCAGGAATTACAAGCCTTGTGTCCTATACTGTCTTTCAAGTTTACCTAGCACCTCAGAGCACTCTGACCTGTAGTGGTGAGGCTTGCAAAAACACTCACGTTCTGACCACTGGACTGGGTGATTTCCCTCTGGTTAGGTCTGATCCAAATACCTCCTCCCTGTGTGGGCACTGGCTGAGCCCAGCACAGCTTTGTTCTCCACTGTGACAGGGCAGTACTGAGTTCAATGTAAAGTCCTGCAGTTGCTGCACTCTCCCTCCCACAAAGGCACAAATTCTCTTCATTGCAAGGCTGCTGCTAGGGATGGAGGATGGGTGGTTTTGGCAATTCAAGACTGTCTCTCCCACTCTCTTCAAGGTCTCTTTTAGTAAGATGAAGTTAAACTCAGGTTTTAACTGATTTTATCTGTGATTGCTCACCTGAGCTTTGGTTCTTATGATGGTGCTTTTCTGTGTGCAGATGGTTGTTAAAATTTGGTATACCTGCAGAGGGGACAAAGAGTGTAGGCTTCTATTCTCCAATCTTGTGCTGCCTCATCTCTACAAAATTAATCATAAAAATTAGAAACACTGATTAAATTTTTTAAAGATATTATTCGGATCACATTCTCTGATCAAGGTGTTATAAACTTTAAATTTATTAATAAAGTATTCATTTTTGTAATCTAAAAAAACTGAAATTAAAATAACACCAAAGCATGATATGTATCAAAACAATTATTGTGTCAGAAAGTACAAAATATAATTAAATATTAATTTAATTAAACTAAAATTTAGAAGATGAACCAAATTTCCAAAGGAAAATCAGTAACTCTAAAAGCAATTTTACACAATAATCTTAGAATTAAAAAATATATTCAAGGAAAAATTAGTTTAGCATTCAATTAGTATATCTAGGAAAGAAGAAACATTAAAATAACAGAAAATAAAATTAAGAAAATAACATATATTAAAACAGAAAGAACTGTCTACAATTTATAAATATATTCATAAAATATAGAGCATTTTCTGAATTTTATACAGAAAATAAAAAATTCCTTAAATGTAGTCAAGAGTGAAAAAAGGTAGCAAAACTACAGATACCACAACATAATTAATGGAAGCAACCACAGTCTTGGGATGAATTAAAAATTATAAATAAAATATTATTTATAAAGTCAATTTTTTAAAAAAATTTACAAATGAGCAGTCAAACTGGAAAAAATTTATTCTTGACACCTCACTGCATTATAACTTCTGAGGAGTCAGGCATTGTCTCAACTTTGATCACCATTATGTACTCTTTGCCTAATACAAAATAACTAGTCAGTAAAAATCTATTGAAAATAAACACAAATAAATAAATGAGTATTCTCTCACATTAATCAATTACAAAGAAAACACAACATATTCAACCTGATAGGAAATATAAATAAAAGCAATGATTATACATGTCTTCATATATCTTAGCAAAAATTAAAACATTTGTTAAGATTATCTGTTTTTGACTTGTAGAAAGATAATTTCATATAACTTCTAGAAATTTAAGTTGGTAGAGCCACTTGAGAGGGAGTTATGGAAATATTAAATATTCACCTACTCTATCGTAACAAAATCCCACTTTAATATATTCTCTTTAGAAAATACTGAGGTATGGACACAAGAAGCATATACAAGAATATGTCTGCAACATTGTCAACAATAATCAAAGGAAGTGGAAATGTTACTGAGGACAACAAACATTTAATTCACAGGACTTGACCAAATAAATTACATTACACCAATTCCATAGAAGCTAGATTTGCTTTAAGTGTAACCTCCTAGGAAACAATTAATTTGATTGGTGAAAGGCACTCTCTAACTTTATGCTTTCTTTTTAATTCTAGAAGTTATTATTATCTGTAATGTTTACTTTTTTCATGTTGACTTTGACTTTTAAATATCTTATGCTTAATAAAATGCTTTAAAATAATTCTGTAGTTTACATAGCTTAGATATTCATACTTTTGATGAGTAGCATTTTCAGGCTATCAAATATGAAATTCTATGTGGGTGAGCAAAACTTTCTGCTTTGCAAGTTGCAAAAATCAATTCATAATAATTATCTTGTCTAATCACACACACATTTATATTCTATAAAATGATTTTAATACATTTTTCTCAAACAATTGGAATTGATGTCTTCATTAAAATGTACATGGATATTACAAGTTGATTTATTTGAGTTTTTTAGCCAGTTTCCTTATAGAAGTTTCTTGTCTATTCAATTTTATTCAATTAAAGATATTTCTAAACTTCTAATTGGCTGCTAAGTTATAATCCAGTTGTACTCCCCATTGTATAGGTATATTTTTAAAGCTACATAACTGAGCACAAACTGTTTCCTGTTGCTGAACCTTGTTTTCATCCTGTGATATTGGGGATGGAAAAGTAAAGAACTAGACAAACCTAAATAGTCAGGGACTGTTGACTGTTTCAATTCACCTGCAGCTAACCCACCAAGTGGGACACCCTGTTTGTTAAGAAACGCTGTGCCAAGGATATAGCATTTAATGGCTTTGGCAAGAAGAATGATTTTCATCAGCTGTAACAAACAAGTTCCTCATCTCCAACCCTACCATCTGTTCTCCTGGTTCCCACCCAGAACACTATGGTCTCAATTGAACAGGTTTCAGACTGCCTAAGGTCACTACACAATCAACCTTAACAGATGGCATCACAGCGAACATCTAAACTGTAGCAGTGGCCAAATGCAGAGGATGATCCTCATCACTGAGGAAGAGTGTCCTCTGTGCACACTGCCCTGATGTTCTGGTTCTACTCAACATTGCATGTGAAAATAAGGCTCCATCGTCTTTGTATTAATAGATTAGGTAGACTTGATTTTGCACTAATTTTTCAGTGAATTTTGTATCTTAAACTTTGTTTTCTAGTATTTTCTTTGCTTTGATATAATTAGATAAAGACAATACTTTGAGAAAATATCTACTATTAATGACAACAGAAAATTATGCATGTATTTAAGAGGAGAAGTCGCCCAGGTATGGTTTGTTTTATTGCTTTTGTTTTGTTTTGTTTTCCTAGGAAATCTTTGTGTACTGACAAGTAATATTATCTGCTGTAAAAATCATTGCATACAGCATAAGATACTGATAAGTATTTAATAATGAACACAGCATATTTTAACTTTAAATTAAGCCCTGTTTAGCACCCATACAGCCATGCTTATCTACAGTTGACTGATATTCTCACTTAGATTTCTCAACATCATCTCACAATCAAGAGTAAAAGGCATCATTCTTGCTCTTAAAAAAAAACTTGAATCCATAATTTCCACATTTCTGTTATGTGTAGCTTCGTTTCATCATTAACCTAGTTTTAATATTTGGATGCAAAGAATGCTAGAATTTAAAGATCATCTAGTCTTTCATGCTTCCCCAAAATTTGCACCTTTATTTATGTATTCCATCTTTATTTCAATAATTCTGGCAGCCAGATTTATAACCTCCATTTGGAAGTTGGGAAAATCCTTTCTTAGGAAGGAAAGCAGCCCAAGAGAAAAACTTGCAGATACTAAAAGTTTACAAACCCCAGTGAAAATTATCAGAGAGATTTTTCTGTAATAAAATCCTCCATTCACAAGTCTCATTAAACACACTGAAAAATGCAAGACACAGTTCAGGAAAAATATTAAAATTAGCATAAAAATAAAATAAATGCAAAATAGAAGATGAAAATTAAATACATTATCAGTTTAAGAATATCAGTAGCCAGATAACAGAAAATTCAAACAACAACAAAAAAAGGAAAAATATTAGAGGTCAAGTAATTTTTTAAAAAATTTAAAGATGCTAGTTTTCTACTAAAAGGATTGGTCAAGTGTATCTGAAGTACTACACTACTACACCATGGTATTTTTTCAAAAAAATTTCAAGATTCTACAGGCATAAAGAAAACCTTAACTGCTAGAGAGAATAGGGCAGTTCACATATAGGGATCAAAAATCAGAACAGTGGCATTGGAAGCTAGAAGACAATATAGATGAATGCCTTACTATTTTGGAGGGAAAATATTTTTTTAACTCAGATATCTAAACACATGTAAATAATCAAAATGTTGCTCAAATAAACATATTTTCTAAATATATTATCAAAAAATCTATGTAATGTAAATTATCCAAACACATATCTTCATAAGTTATTTAGGTTGTTATCCACAAAAGTAGGATGCAAACCAAGAAAAAAAAAAAAAAGACACAGTATTAAATCAACTAGTCCAGATCAAAGGATTGGAGAAAGGGCTCAAGAAGGTCTTCAAGAATATTAAAAAATAAAAAATTCTTATAGAGCCCCTAATGTGTTTACTATGTGTAATACTACAGTCACCAAGGGTTACAATTTTCTTAGAAGAAATGATAGAAAATTAAGAGAGAACAGGAGATTGTGAACGTCAGGAATAAGAAAGAAAAAAGAAACAAATATTTCTGTATCACCATAGTTAATCATAGTCAGTATAAGGTAAATCTTACAAATTTGTTTAATCAATAGTAGAAAATCAATAAAAACAAAATGCCTGAAATTGATAACCACTAAAGGATATTTGAAGAATAGTATTTGCAAATATGGAAGTAAATACCAGAATAAACAGATAAAGGCTGGATAAGGGAGCAGACTTGGGAAGATGTATGTCACAATGATGGTATTTCTGATTATTAACCTTAGAGTACCATTTTTCTTAAAATCATATTGACCTATTTCAGCTGAAGTTAGGAATGGAAACCTCAATCATTCTGTCTCTCCCCTCAACTCTACCCTGCCCCCACATCTCACACACACACCAAGGCCATTGTTATATTAATTTAGCACCACTGACTTCTGGGAATTTTGAGAACCACAACTGTAAAACAAACAATTATTGCAACTCAGATTTTATATTTGCAGTAACTGATCATGGAGATCATACATGATTTATCCAGGATTAACATAATTCAGTCAAATGTCGTACTACTGAGTTCTATAGCTTTTCTCAAAATGCCTCATTTATTCCTCCTTTTCATTCAACTCAATTTTAATTCAGATACTCTTAGTCGGTTTCTTCATTTAACTTCTCCCACGAAAAATTCATTTTGTGCCTTTCAACCAAATCCATTTTCCTAAAACACTATTTCCAATATGACATTTACCATGTTATGTTTTCTGTGTTTGCTGACTTTGTCAGGCTGGAAAAGTAGGTTTTAATAAGGTTTATATAACTGTTTGCATAGTGATGGTCTTTTTCTATACTACTGAAAAAAATGTAATTCTTCTTTTTAAATTTTTTAAAAGATAGTTCCCTATAAATGTAATACAGTGCTTTTATATGTAACTTTATATTTTTATTCGTGTTTACACAGTTATTGCTCAGGTTTTTATATCATATTGAATCAACTTAAGGAAATACAGTGTGTATGTATTTTTCATTCTATTATCATAAAAAGTATTTTCTGTTGCATTTTTGTAACTTCTGTCATATGTTATCATATTTTTTCTCCTACTTTTAATTATTTTAAATTGCTCTTATTCATATTTATTTAGATTTGTTGATATTGTTTGTTAGTTGCTTTACAGAACAAGGTGAATCAATGGTTAATTTACTCAATTATCTACTCAACAATTCCTTAGTAAAATTTTATTAAAATTAAAATATTTTTTCAAATTAATAAAGAAATATATATTAAATGAATAAAAGTTCAAACAACAGTGAAAATCAAAAAGTGAAGAAAATGGTCCAAACAGACAGAAATAACCAGCACTAACTTTTTGATATACAGTCTTTCAGTCTCTGCTTTGACCAAACAGGCAGAGAGAGCCACACAGACAAAAAAAGGCAGAGAAAAATGTTACTTGTTTTACACTGATAGAAGCTACTTTACAACCTTGTGTTATAACTTAACACTATTTCAAGAATATATTTAAATATAAATATAGACATATACACACATAGGTATGTCTCCATAATAAAAAGTTAACAAAATATTATAAGAATGCACCTTGGTTTATTTTACCAGTCCAGTTTTTTGGACATTTAGCTTGTTTTAAATTTTTACTCTAATTAATATTCCACTAAAATGAACATCTTGATAGAAACATTTTTGCATGCATTGGCAAATATGTACTTAGGATAAATTTTTAAAACCTCTTTTTCAAAATTCTCTTTCAAAGCAAATATTCACCTTTAAATTATTCCATATAATTACAGAATTGATTTCTGCCAATACTAATACCCACCAGATGATATATGCGTTTCAATAAAATTAGGAAAGAAAATTATCCCTATATATTTGAAACTTGTGTAGGTGTCATCATTGAAATTTGAATTGTTTTATGTAAGGTATTTGTACATTTCTTCTTCTGTATTATGTCTTTTTTCTCTTTTTAGAGTAATATTCTCTTTTTAATTAATATGAAATGTGATTTATATAAAAATGTAGTTTGCCTTTTCCATATGTATTTCCAAGATTCATTTATAATTTGTTGATGTCCTTTTAATACAATCAAAAGTTGATTCACTTTCAGTATGAAAGTAATGTTTACAATGCAGTCAACTAAAATGTTTTCCTCTATGATTTTTGGTTTTGAAGAGATACTTTAAAAGGTCTATTTCTACAAGATTATATATTTACTTATATTTTATTTTAATACAATAGCATTTATTTTTCTCTTTCTGGAATTAATTTTTATTTGTGATTGAAGTATTGTTTTGAATTAACTTGCCCTAAAATATTTTATTTTTCCTCAAATGCCAATAAATAACCCATTTATTTTCTGCTAATTTACAATAACATTTTACTCACATACTGTCGATTTTTCTAGGATAAATTAATTAGGTAATCAATGATTAGCAAAAAGGAGACTATTGTCAATCTAATACAGAAGCCAATTGGTTCATATATGAAATTTCTTAACCCATTAAGGATTTATTAAATCAGGTAATAGCAACTAAAAACACTAATGTAGTTTAACACATTATGACACAGAGCAAACACCCATCAATCCTAGCTCTTATTGAACCTAAGCTTTCTCATTTTGACCCAATTTGGTCATTGCTCTGCCTTGTAGTGAAGCTCTTTCCAATCTTTGCACATTTTGCCTCTATCTTCACAAATTAGCAGGCTTAATCCTTATTTAGAAATTAAGTTTTACCCATCATAAGAACCCGTGTGAAATTTGGAAGAAGGAAATGAAAGGGGGGGCATCTGCTTATTGTTGCTGATGACATCAAGGTTGTAGAAATGTAAGAATAGAGAAGCAATTGCAGCAATCACACCTTACTAACACTCTTGTCCAGGTTCTGCATTGAGATTCATGAGAGATAAATTAGGTGGAAATGTGGGTACTATGAGACTTTTTGAGTTCTGAATTGCAGCTATGGGGTGGTTTTCTCCAAAGACGTTCTATGACTTCTCTTCCTTTCCAAAATTTGGGAAGTAAAAAATGCCTTATTTATTAGGCATTGCCTCAGATATCTAGAATGATTTCTGTTTGCTGAACTGTCCTTGAATTATGTGCTATTCAGTTTGGCTCATTTTATTCATTAAAACATTTTGGGGGGAAAAAAGAGACAAAACCAACCTTAGGTAAGTGATTATATTAATCAGGGTACTCCACAGAGACAGAACAAATGTGATTAGATAGATAGGTGGGTGGGTGGGTGGGTGGATGGATGGATGGATAGATAGTGAAGAGGGGACTTACTAGGGAAATTGATTGTTAAAATTATGGTGGCAGAGAACTCCAACACTATGCTGCCTGCAAGCTGGAGAACCAGTGAGGCTGGTAGTGTGACTCAGTCCATATTCTAAGGCCTCAGAATCAGTGAAGTCAGTGCTATAACTCTCAGACTGAGGCTAAAGGCCTGAGGGACTGGGGTGGAGAGGTGGGGGCAGTGGAGAAGACTGGTATAAGTCCTGGAGTGCAAAGGCCAGAGAACCCAGAGTTCTGATGTGGTTTTCTCCAAAGATGAAAGAGGAGAAGAAGGTTTTCCAGCTCCAGGAGAAATAGAGATCAAAGTTGCCTTTCCTCTGCCTTTTTGTTCTATCCTCTCTCCCCAACAATTGGTGGTGTCCACCCACACTAATGGCAGATCTTCCCCACTCATCCATTGAATCGCCTGCCAGTCTCCTCTGGGAGCACACCCACAGACACACCCCACAGATAATGCTTTATGAGCTTTCTAGGTATCCCTTAATCCAGTCGAGTTGACACTTAAAATTAGTCATCACAATGAGCAATGCCCACAAGACAGGAAAAGAAATGGTACATCGGTCACTTCAGAATAGAGAAGGCTGATTGGCAATACCAATATCATACATGGAAGATGGTATATTATGATAATTATCATGGTAGTCACTGAGTAAGATGAAATGAGCAGCTAAAAGTGAGAAAAAGTCATTTGATATTCAGAAAACCATCTTAAATCACTAAGAAACAAATAACTGAGTGACTAAGGAGACTAATGATGTAGGTTATAAAATGTGGATCCCTAAAGAGATTAGAAAATTCCCAACTATCTGCCTTTATTTGAATGACCTGAAGTGAAGGCATGGGACTAGGATTCCTTCACATTCTTTTCATTTCTGTTATCCAAGCATAAAGATAATAGAACTCATACTTGAAATAGAAAATATATACACTTCTTTCTTACATATTTATTATCTTTACATGAAAAACATTAGTTACATTATTTGGTTTGTGTTATGGTGTAGACATTTTGGTCCATCAATCTTCTAAAGGGAAGGGATTAGGGAACAAATTTAAATTCCCTAGGGAAAACACTTAAAAAATTTATTCAGTTAGTATTTTGAAGATGCTTATTATCTTATTTCAGTAATGATTGTTGATTATGGTAATTGATCATTTCAATAATTTCTTATATAGATAATTGGTAAGAGTAATTTAAGTGCACTCTTATTTTAAATTTTCTTAATTAGTAAAGCATATTTAAATAAATTACCATATTATTGAAGGTCACAAATAACTGTGGTTCACCAAAATTGTACAAAGTTATAGCAAACTTATTCTGTGAAATTTATCTTTGAGAATAGCTTCACAAAATTTTAAGCATGTATTTTAGGGGTAAATAATTCTTATAATAGAGCACAACTCTCAATGATACAAACAAAACAAAGCACATTTGGTCACCAAACTCTTTTTACTCCTTTACTTATGACAAAAGAATGGTCAATGTACACACAAAAATAAGTTTTTTTGTTTGTTTGTTTTTGTTTTTGTTTTTTTGAGACAGAGTCTTGCTTTGTCACCCAGGCTGCAGTGTAGTAGCGTGATCTTGGTTCACTGCAACCTCCACTTTTTGGGTTTAAGTGATTCTACTAGATCAGCCTCCCCAGTAGGTGGGTTTATAGGATGCACCACCACGCCAGGCTGTGTTTTGTAGAAAAGGGTTTTATCATGTTTGCAAGGCTGGTCTTGAACCCTTGACATCAAGTGACCCACTGTCTAGGCCTCCAAACAGTAGCATTACAGGCATGAACCACAACACACGACCAGTAATCTTTTGAAGTGTTTAATAAAAGAAACAGAAGTTGATAGAGGGAAAACATTTAACTCCCAAAAAAGGATTATTTATGTAAATATCTAATAATAACTTTATAACGATATCTTCATATTCTTTTATTTATATTTCCAACCAACATTTTGACAAAAATTCTTAAAATTTTGGTATGAATTTGTTACACAGGATATAGGAACTAATAACATGATTTTCAAACTTCTAATTCATATTGTTTGTAGTACATAATAAGAGACATATCTTAGTTATAAGATTAAGAGCTCCAAACATGGCTGAAATGGCTTGACTCTGTGTCCCCACCCAAATCTCATCTCAAATTATAATCTCCATGTGTTGAGGGAGGGACCTGTAATCCCCACACGTTGGAGGAGGGAAGTAATTGAATTATGCGGGTCATTTCCCCCATGCTGTTGTCATGATAGTGAGTGAATTCTCATGAGATCTGATGGTTTTATAAACGGTATTTTTTCTTGCATTGACACATGCTCTCTCTCAACTGCCACCATGTAAGATGTACTTACTTCCTTTTCCACCGTGATTGTAGGTTTTCTGAGGTCTCCTCAGTCATGCGGAACTGTGAGTCAATTAAACCTGTTTCCTTTATAAATTACCCAATTTTGGGTATTTCTTTAGAGCAGTGTGAAAATGGACTAATACAATGACATTATAGTATTATAAAATAATATCTCAATTTTTAATCATGAAAGTTATTTTTGAACATTTTAGAAAAGTCAGAGATTAAATTTGCAATTAAATTATTTATTGCAATATTACAGAAAATATAGTTTATTTTAAATATAATGTTTATTGATACCAAAAGATATTTATTGCTTTGAACATAAGTTTCTTTTTACAATTGGAGTTTGGTATTTTTTTGGTGAAAGAATAAATGAATATATTTATGTATTAGAAGAAAGAATTTGCTCTGAAAGTCATAGCTTGAATTATTCACTTTAATCAATATAATCTTGACTAGTACTCTTAGTTAAAAACCATTTATATTATTTTGGAAAGGTAATAACAAAAATATTGCTTGCAAATCAAAGTAATTTTTTCTTTATGGAGACTTTCCACAAAAAAAAAAAAATCAGTGTTCAGTCTTTCTTTATATTAAAATGTTAACATAGGTTATAGATTATTCTAAGATTCATACAGCATTATGCTTCTAACTAAAATATTGAGGTTATCTTAAAACAATAATCATTAAACTCTAAACAAAACTTCCCAATCTTTTGAAAGAACAAATAAAGTGCTAGATGTTAAAAATACAATTTGGAGTTTAGAAAAACTATAATGGTATTTAATCAAAAAACAAAGAAAGAAAATAGTTAGCTTGGTTGCCCCCAAGGAAATCAGCAGGGCTGATAACTAAATAATTAGAACTGGGATTTTGTGAACATCTTTATTAACCTTATATTAATTTGCAAAGTGAGGATAGAAAATAAAGAAAGCTTGATTCCCAGAAGTTACTTTGAACTATGCACAAAATAAATAGGAATAATAATAAAGGTGATACTCATCTAATGTATAACCAAATCAAATCTTGACTCAAACTTCTAAAATCTGATTATCATTTTTTTATTGAGAATAGTGAATCTCATAATTTGCTCCTGTTAAGCTGAAAAGATTCTGTTATTTAGTGTACATAAAAATAGTAGATACAGTGGTAAGTAATAGATATACTTATGCAAATGTATATGTATAAGCTTATGTATAAACATGTCAGAATACATACATTATGTCCATTGAACCATGGTAAATCTCTAAAGTTACATTGTCGTTGATGTTTCTCAGGTCTGTAAATGACAAATGAGAGTAGTTTACATGTCTTAAGCAAAGCAAGAGGGTCAACATGTAGCTATAGGCATGAAATAATAATCAATGTAGTTAAAATGAAAAAGCATATTAAATTTTTAGAGAACTTTGAATGAAATTATTATACATTTTCAGAAATATGTTTTATTCCTGAATTTCTTGTGGACAATTTCATTATTGTACATAGAAAGATGAACACAGCAATATACATTCAACAGAATATTTACACACAGTATTGTAATTACCCAATATATTCTACCATATAGGTAACTTGTCAACTTCATCTGCATCTTGACTATCTGAAAGAATGAATGTATTAGTCCATTTTCACACTGCTGATAAAGACTGGGAACAAAAAGTGGTTTAACTGGGCTTACAGTATCACATGGCTGGGAAGGCCTCAGAATCATGGAGGTGAACTTCTTAACATGGCAGCCGCAAGAGAAAATGAGGAAGATGCAAAAGCAGCAACCTGTGATTAAACCATCAGATCTCATCTTATTCACTACCACAGGAGCAGAAGCGGGGAAATTGCCCCCATGATTCAAACTATCTCCCGCTGAGTCCCTCCCACAACATGAGGTTTGGGTGGGGACATAGCCAAACCATGTCATTCTGCCCCCGACCCCTCCAAATCTCATATCCTTACATTTCAAAACCAGTCATGCCTTACCAACAGTCCCCAAAGTCTTAACTCATTTCAGTATTTACCCAAAAGTCCACAGTTCAAAGTGTCATCTGAGGCAAGACAAGTTCCTTCCATCTATGAGCCTGTAAAATCAAAAGCAAGCTAATTACTTCCTATATACAATGAGGGTACAGGCATTGGGTAAATATAGCTGTTCCAAATGGGAGAAATGGGCTAAAACAAAGCGGTTACAGGACCCATACAAATCCAAAATCTAGCGGGGCAGTCAAATTTTAAAGCTCCAAAGTGATCTCCTTTGTTTGGCTCCAGATCTCACATCCAGGTCACACTGATGCAAGAGTTGAGGTACTATGATATTGGGCAGCTCCGCCCCTGTGGCTTTGCAGGGTACAGTCTCCCTCCTCGCTACTTTCATGGGCTGCCATTGTGTGTCTGTGGGTTTTCCAGGTGCACAGTGCAAGCTGTAGGTGGATCTACAATTCTGGGATCTGGAGGATGGTGGCCCTCTTCTCATAGCTCCACTAGGTGGTGGCCCTGTAGGGACTCTGTGTAGGTGCTCTGCTCCCACATTTCCCTTCTGCACTGGCCTAGCAGAATTTCTCCATGACAGCCCTGCCCCTGCAGCAAACTTCTACTTGGGCATCCAGGCATTTCCATACATCTTCTGAAATTTAGAAGGAGGTTTCCAAACCCCAGTTTTTGAATTCTGTGCACCTGCAATCTCAATACCACGTGGAAGCTGCCAAGGCTTAGGGCTTACACCCTCTGAAGCCATGGCCCCAGCTCTATGTTGGCCCCTTTCAGCCATGGCTGAAGCAGCTGGGACACAGGGCACTAAGTCCCCAGGCTGCATACAGCACAAGACCCTGGGCCCAGCCCATGAAGCTATTTTTTTTCTAGGCCTACAGGCCTGTGACTAATGGGAGGGACTTCCGTGAAGTCCTCTGACATACGCTGGAGACACTTTCGCCATTGTCTTGAAGATTAACATTCATTTCCTCTTACTAATGCAAATTACTATAGCTGGCTTGAATTTCTCCTCAGAAAATGGGATTTTCTTTTCTATCACATTGTCAGGCCTCAAATTGTCTGATTATCCTCTGTTTTCCTTTTAAAACTGAATAACTTCAACAACACCCAAGTCACCTTTTTGAATGCTTTGCTGCTTAGAAATTTCCTCTGCCAGATACCCTAAATCATCTCTCTCCAGTTCAAAGATCCACAAATCTCTAGGGCAGGGGCAAAATGCTGCCAGACTCTTTGCTAAAATGTATCAAGAGTCACCTTTGCTCCATTTCACAAGTTCCTCATCTTCATCTGAGATCTCCTCAGCCTGGATTTCATTGTCCATATCATTATCAGTATTTTTGTCAAAGCCATTCAGCAAGTCTTTAGGAAGTTCTGAACTGTCCCACATTTTCCTGTCTTCCTCTGAGCCTTCCAAACTGTTCCAACCTGTCGGTTTCCCAGTTCCAAAGTTGCTTCCACATTTTTGTTTATCTTTTCAGCAAAACCCCACTCTGCTGGTACCAATTTACTGTATTAGTTTTCATGCTGCTAATAAAGACATATCCATGACTGGTAAGAAAAAGAGGTTTAATTGAACTTACAGTTCCACATGGCTGGGGAGGCCTTTGAATCATGGCAAGAGGTGAAAGGCACTTCTTACATGGCAGCAGGAAGAGAAAATAGGGAGATGCAAAAGCAGAAACCCGTGATAAAACCATCAGGTATAGAGAGACGTATTCACTACCACAAGAGCAGTATGGGGAAACTGCCCCCATGATTAAAATTACCTCCCACCACGTCCCACCCTCAACATGTGGAAATTATGGGAATATAATTCAAGATGAGATTTGATTGGGAACACAGCCAAACCATATCAACTAGTGTTTTTGGTTTTATTGATCTAATATGCTTGACAGAAAGAATTTAGGTAAAGTTCACTGATGATAAAATCAGTGTATAGTCATCATCTTAATGAATACTTTTAAACATTGCTTCAGTTACACAAACTATTTTAAATGCTTCACATATATTATCCCTTTTAATCCTGTAACCCTATGAAATAGATACCATTATTAATTACATTTCACAAATAAAGGCTTAGAGAAATATGTTAAGTCAATTGCCCAAAGTCACTTAAATTAGTAATGTGTCCAGAACACAAAGTCTCTTAATCCAAAACCCATACTTCTAATGACTATTCATGTTAGATGTGACAGTCCTTAGAAATTACTCTATTTTGCAGATAAGAAAGCTGAATCCCAGGATATGTTATAACTTGTCTAAAGTTGCACAAATAAGAGAATAACTAAAATAAGAGTCTAAGTCAAGTGGTTTCTTAGTCTATGGCTATTTAAATAATACTATATTGTTTTTATAATTTCTTCAAAAATCCAATTTTGTTTTTGATAGTTTAATGCAAAAAAACTAAACTTCAAAGAAAGTCTTTAGAAATATTATGTATCAGCCAAACAAAATCTACATATTTTGCCCTTATTTCAATTTAAAAAATTGCATGTATTACTTCCACATTAAATATTCACTCATATTTCCAAATTAAATTTATGTTACCAGAAAAATAATATTGACAGTCATTTAAATTTAATTCTATTGAAATTTTGGAAGAAAGAAAATTTTAAATATAAATATCAACATATTTGTGATTAGACTATGTAGTCCAAAATTTGTGGAGTCTATAATATTTACTGTCCTGCTTTTCCTACGTAATAAAGACAAAATTAAAAACAGGCAGTATTTTAAGAACTTTAAATGTATTCTATACTTTAATCTTCCACATAAGTAATAGAGTCTTCTTATCCTTGTTTTACAAAGAAACTGAGATTTAGAGAAAGTTAAGTCACATACCAGAATCACACAGCTGAAAAGGAGAAGGAACAATAATCAACCTCACAACCATCTCCTTTAAGTATATCTATTTTATGATCAACATCATTTCTTACCTCAGGAAGAGTAGGGCAAAGAAAATAACATATTTGTATAATAGGAATATAACATTTCACCTTTTAAAAGTGTTGTTTGTTAAACCACCAGGAAAACATATACTTAATTATTAAAACACAACTTAATTATGTTATCTCATTAATGAGTTACAAAAGGTTGATAAGATGCTCCTACTTGTTACCACCAAGAGACACTTTAAATCACAATGCTGGTCAAAATTTACTGAACATGGAAGCTGGAAATTTACATTAACATAAATATACTTTAATTATTTAGGGTTCTCTGCCATGACAATGGATAATAAATTAAAACTTGAATTATTTTTGGGAGATGCCATATTTTCTCATGTGTTTTGACTATATGTATGATTTAATTATGAATAGAACGAACTTTTATTTACATGGGACTTGGAAAATCAGTCTCGTTATTATAATTTTTCTGATTTTTGCAAGAAATCTCCTAAAATGATCACCCACTTTATTAGTGAGCTTTGTTTATAATGACTTTGAGTATTTACACAATATGTGACTTATCCTGACAATGGTTTAAAACATTCAAATCTAGAGAACAGATTTCTTTAATGCAAAGAAATACAGTTCAAAAAATTGTGAAAAAAATTGTTGGATTCTGTGCATATTTTTGGAAAGCAACTACTTTTTAAACATTGATATTCAGATGTGAAATTTCTGGAAAAACCATCTTAAAAATCTGGTACATTTACTTTAAAATAGTTACAAATCACAAGTTCACTACTGTAAGAATCATTGTTTTGATGTCATAGTTGACTAATAAGCCCAATACTAATCTTCTGGAAATATATAATGATAGTCTGGTTATTCTTGGTTTTTCCTCCAAGAATTTATTTATTTACTTACTTATTTGTTTATTTATTTATTGTTGGGAACAGGCCCCCAAAAATCTGGCCATAAACTGGTCCCAAAACTGGACATAAACAAAATCTCTGCAGCCCTGTGACATGTTCATGATGGCCATAATGCCCATGCTGGAAGGTTGTGGGTTTACTGGAATGAGGGCCAGGACCACCTAGCCCTCCCAGGGCAGAAAAGCACTTAAAGGTGTTCTTAAACCACAAACAATAGCATGAGCAATCTGTGCCTTAAGGGCATGTTCCTGCTGCAGATAACTAGCCAGACCCACCCTTTTATTTTGGTCCATCCCTTCATTTCCCATAAGCGATACATTTAGTTAATCAAATACCTATAGAAACAATGCTAATGACTGGCTTGCTGTTAATAAATATGTGTGTAAATCTCCGTTTGTGGCTCTCAGCTCTGAACGCTGTGAGACCCCCAATTTCCCACTTTACACCTCTATGTTTTTGTGTGTGTGTGTCTTTAATTCCCCTAGCACTGCTGGGTTAGGGTCTCCCTGACTGAGCTGGTCTCGACAAGTGGCGTCCATCGTGGGGACTCAAACCCAGGTCAAAGGATCACTGGAGTGATGGTTGGAGAATGTGGAACTAGCTGGAGGATACCAGAGTACTCTTAAAGCAATCTTCATGGTGAGTAAGAAGGGGAGCTTGGAAACGTCAGGGTAACAATGGGACAAGCGTGGGTTGTGGTTCATTCCACCGTGAAACCTTTTCACACTGATGAGGAGGAGGAAGGAGAGTATAACAAAGTAACAGAAGAAGTTACAGAGCAAGTTTATTTGCCAGCTAAAGCTAAAGTGGCAAAGGAGGGAGAGGTTCATCCCTACCCTTCCACACTCCCTCATTATTATTTTAAAGAAAAAGACCCTCCAGATCTTTCTTTTCCGGAGGACACTGGGAGAAAATAGTTGCCCCAGTGACTGTTCAAGCATCGCCTCAAGCAATCACTCTCAGTTCTATTCAGGTAGGAATTCAGCAAGCTAGAAGAGAGGGTGATTTACAGACTTGGCAGTTCCCTGTTAGAATACAACCCCCAGATCAACAGGGAAATGTAGCTACTTTTGAGCCTTTTCCTTTTAAATTACTCAAAGAATTTAAACAAGCTATTCATATTAAGAAAGAATGTAGAAATAATCAGTGCATCAGGCCACCAGACAGGGGAAAAAAGAAAACTGTTGAACCTGATATATGTCCAAAATGTAAAAAAGGAAAGCATTAGGCTAATCAGTGTCACTCTAAGTTTGATAAAGAAGGGAACCTAATTTCAGGAAATGCCGTGAGGGGCCCATCCTGGGCCCCGTTCTAAATCAGGGCATTTCCAGCTCAGGCCATTCCCTCACCCCTGTACAATGTCTGTCCCCTGCTATAGCTGGTAGTGTCACAGTAGATTTATGCTGCACAAAAGCTGTGAGCCTTCTGCCTGGGGAACCCCCACAAAAGGTCACAACAGGAGTCAATAGGATTACTTTTAGGAAAGTCTAGTTTAAGTTTAAAAGGGGTACAAATACATACAGGAGTCAATGATTCAGATTACAATGGGGAAATTCAAATTGTTATATCTACTTCTGTTCCCTGGAAAGCAGAGCCAGGAGAGTGTATAGCACAGCTCCTGATTGTGCCCTATGTAGAAATGGGAAAAAATAAAATTAAACGAACAGGAGGATTTGGAAGCACAAATAAACAAGGCAAAGCCACTTACTGGGTAAATCAAATTACTGATAAACGTCCTACCTGTGAAATAACTATTCAGGGAAAGAAATTTAAAGGTTTGGTAGATACAGGAGCAGACATTTCAATCATTTCTCTACAGCACTGGCCATCCACATGGCCAATTCAACCCACTCGATTTAACATAGTTGGAGTTGGTAAAGCCCCTGAAGTATATCAAAGTAGTTATATTTTGCACTGTGAAGGGCCTGATGGACAACCTGGGACTATTCAACCAATTATAATTTCTGTACTTATAAATTTATGGGGGAGATATTTATTACAACAATGGGGGGCACAAGTTCTAATTCCAGAAAAATTATATAGCCCTCAAAGTCAACATACAATGCATGAAATGTGATATGTCTCTGGTAGGGGACTAGAAAAAAAATTGCAAGGTTTGAAACAACCTCTTCAAATGGAAAGACAAAGTTCCTGCCAAGGTTTAGGATATAATTTTTGATGGTGGCCATTGTTAAGCCTCCAGAACCTATAGCTTTAAAATGATTAACAGATAAGCCAATTTGGATAGAACAATGGCCTCTAAGTTAAGAGAAACTGGAGGCTTTAGAGAAATTAGTTACTGAACAATTAGAAAATGGGCACATAGCTCCAACATTTTCCCCTTGGAATTCTCCAGTTTTTGGAATTAGGAAAAAATCAGGTAAATGGAGAATGTTAACTGACTTAAGAGCCATCAGTTCAGTTATACAACCTATGGGAGCATTACAGCCAGGATTGCCTTCTCATGCTATAATTCAAAAAAATTAGCCTTTAATAGTCATAGATTTAAAAGACTGTTTCTTTACTATCCTCTTAGCTGAGCAAGACTGTGAACGGTTTGCATTTTCAATTCCTGTGGTAAACAACCTGCAGTCTGATAAGCATTTTCATTGTTTTACAGATGGGTATAGTAATGGTAAAGCTTCTTATTCTGGATCAAAAGATTAAGTCTTTCAGGTGCCCTTTACTTCAGCTCAAAAAGTGGACCTTGTAGCTGTAATTGAGGTACTGACTGCTTTTGATGTGCCTATTAATGTGATTTCTGATTCTTCATATGTGGTTCATTCCACAAAGTTAATTAAAGATGCTCAGTTATCATTTCATACAGATGAACAACTGATAACAAAAACAAAAAAGGGGGAGAAACAGATTATGGGACAGCACATACACAATTGAATCTAGCATTATTAACTTTAAATATTTTGAGCCTACCCAAAGGCCAGATGTTATCAGCAGCTGAGCAGCATCTACAGAAACCAGCTGCAAAGACAGAAGCAGAACAACTGATTTGGTGGAGAGATCTGATAACAAAAAGTTAGGAAATAGGTAAATAATAACCTGAGATAGAGGTTATGCTTGTGTTTCTCCAGGCCAAAATCAACAGCCAATTTGGTTCCATCAAGAAACCTGAAATCTTATCATGAGCCAGATGCTGAGGAAGAGATTCCAGCATGTCCAGTCTTCCCTACACATGCATACAGAAGCCAACCATGTATATGTAGAGGCCTATCATTGTCTGTGAAGATGCTGTATTTCCAAGATTTTTCTATTAAATGTTTCTAGTCTGATGAGCCATTGCCTAATGCAAATGGTAATGTAGCTTTAACTAGCATAGACTCTGGTCTTCTTTCTTTTTACAAATGAAATTGCTACTTTTACTGAAAATGCCACCAGAAATGCACTTTTTGTAGTTTTTTTCTTTTTCCTACAAATTGACTGTGCTCTTTCTTGTGTTAAAGCTGCTGGTTCTTTCAGCATGTCTCTAGTAGAACTACAATCCTGCCAAACTAGGGATGATGGGTGCAGCACCAGGTAATAAAGCCACAGACATTTATTATTATTACCTATAGATCAGAAGTATTTAATGGATAAATATTTCTCAATATTTTCTTTGATCTATTCCAAAAGGCCTAAAATTGTTACTTTTCACCATTATTATTTGGCTCAGTTTTATAGTCACATAGGAAAAATATTTGCCAAGCATTTCACTACATTAGACCAAATCCCTGCCTGTCACCAAAGGGTTTTGAGTAGAAAAGTGACTGATAAAACTTGTGTTTAAAAATAATCACTATGAATACTTTCATCTTAATGGTAAAAGTGGGAATAAAGGATACCAGTTAATAGACTATTGCAATAATTCAAGCAAATATGTATTGCCTGTTGACACAAAGGTGATGACAGTGAGCTTCTAGAGAAATGATTATATTCTGATATCTTTAGAGGTTTTGATGGTGAATGAATGTTCAGTATAAGAGAAAGACAAATGATAATCCCAGATTTGTGTATAAAACTCAACAAGAATAGAGTTTTCATACAAAGTCAGCTTTCTGTACCCATGAGTCTCTTCTACATTCATGGATCCAACCAAATGTGTTTCAAAAGTATTTGGGAAAAAATAATTCTACAAAGTTCCAAAATCAAATTTTGAATTTTCTGTACACTCAGTACTATATTGAATCCACTCAAATAAAATGATGTATAGGACTTGTATTACATAATATAAATGAGTTAGAGATGATTCAAAGTATACAAGAGGATGTGCACAGCTTATATGCAAATACTGTGCTGTTTTACTTAAGGGACTTGAGCATCTGTGGATTTTTTACGTCCACAGGGAGTCTCAGAACCAGTCTTCCAGGGATAACAAAGGATGACTGTATTGTAATTGGGAAATTTTAAGAAGAAAAAATTGGGGGGTGCTTCTGTATATCAATATTTTAGTAGTTTAGTTTAGCATATAAAGTTTTAATATTTATTTTATTTCCAGAGATGTCAAGTTAGTGGTTGAAAATGAAGGTTTAGAGCGTAGGGGCAAAGTCAAGGTTAAAAATAAAGATGTAACATCCATTAGAATGTAGGTGGTATTTACATCATAATATAGATGAGAATACAAACAGAGTAGTTTGAAAGAAGAGATTCAAATACTGATTGCATGGGTCACACCAATATTTAGATATTGTTAAGTTCAGTAAGAACCACTGACATGGTATGGCTGTGTCCTCACTTAAATCTTACCTTGAAACACAGCGTCCACAATTCCCACGTGTTGTGGAAGGGACCTGAAAGGAGGTAATTGAATCATCGGGACAGGTCTTTCTTGTGCTGTTCTCATGATAGAGACTAAGTCTCATGAGATCTGATGGTTTTATAAAGGGGAGTTTCCCTGCACAAGTTCTCTTCTCTTATCTGTCGACATGTGAGATGTGCCTTTCACCATCTTCCATGATTGTGAGGCCTCCCCAGTAATGTGGAACTGTGAGTACCTTAAATCTCTTTCTTTTGTAAATTGTCCATGCTTGGGTAGGTCTTTTTAAGCAGCATGAGAATGGACTAATATAGTAAGTTGGTACCAGTCGAGTGGGGCACTGTTAAACAGATACCCAAAAATGTGGAAGTTCAACTTTGTAACTGGGTAATAGGCAGAGGTTAGAACAGTTTGGAGAGCTCAGAAGAAGACAGGAAAATATGGGAAAGTTTGGAACAACCTGGAGACTTGTTGAGTGACTTTCACCAAAATGCTGATAATAGTATGGACAATGAAATCCAGTCTGAGGTGGTCTCAGAGGAAGATGAGGAACTTATTAGCAACTAGAGTAAAGGTGACACTTGCTATGTTTTAGCAAACAGATTGGCAGCATTTTCCAACTTTGAACTTGAGGGAGATAATTTAGGCTATCTGGTGAAATAAATTTCTAAGCAGCAAATCATTCAAGGGGTGACTTGGGTGCTGTTAAAAACATTCAGTTTTAAAAGGAAAACATAGCACAAAAGTTTAGAAAATTTTCAGCCTGAGGATGTAATAGGAAAAAAAAAAAGCAAAAACCTTTTCTGAGGAGAAATTCAAACCCGCTGCAAAAATTTGCATAAGAATTGAGAAGCCAAATGTTAATCCCCAAGAAAATAGGGAGAATGTCTCTGAGGCATGTCAAAGGTCTTCACAGCAGCCCTTGCCATCACAGCCCAGAGGTCTAGGAGGAAATAATGGTTTAGTGGGCTGGGCCCAGGGCCCCCCTGCTCTGTGCAGACTAGGGACTTGCTGCCCTGAATCCCAGCCACTCCAGCCATAGTTAAAAGGAGCTAAGTAACAGCTTGGGTTGTTGCTTCAGAGGTGCAAAGCCTTAGCAGTTTCCATGTAGTGTTGAGCCTGAAGGTGCACACAAGTCAAGAATTTAGGTTTGGGAATCTCAGCCTAAATTTCAGATGATGTATGGAAATGGCTGGATGCCCAGGCAAAAGTTTGCTGCAAGGGTGGGGGTCTCATGGAGAACCTCTACTAGGGTTGTGTGGAAGGGATATGTGGGGTCAGAGCCCTAATACAGAGTCCCTATGGAGGAACTACCTAGTGGAGCTGTGAGAAGAGGGCTACCATCCTCCAGACACCAGAATGGTAAGTCCACCTACAGTTTGCACTGTGGGCCTGGAAAAGCTGCAGACACTCAATGCCAGCCCATGAAAATAGCCAGGAGGTGGGTCATACCCTGCAAAGCCAAAGAGGTGGAGCCACACAAGCCCATGGGATCCCACCTCTTTCATCAGTGTGACTCAGATGAGAAGCATATAGTCAAAGGAGATTATTTTGGAACTTGAAGATTTGACTGCCCTGCTGGATTTCAGACTCTCATGGGGCCTTTAGCCCCTTCGTTTTGGCCAGTTTCTCCCATTTAGAATGGGTGTATTTATCCAATGCCTGTACCCACATTGTATCTAGGAAGTAACTAACTTGCTTTTGATTTTATAAGCTGATAGGTGGAAGGTACTTGCCTTGTCTTGGATAAGATTTTGGACTATGGAATTTTGAGGTAATTCTGAAATAAGTTAAGACTTTGGGGGATTGTTTGGAAGGCATGATTGGTTTTGAAATGTGAGAACATGAGATTTGAGAGGGGCCAGGGTCAGAATGATCTGGCTTTGCTCTGTGTTCCCACACAAATCTTATCTTGAATTGTAGCTCCCACAATTCCCACATGTTGGGGGAGGGACCTGGTGAGAGGTAATTGAATTATGGGGGCAGGTCTTTCCCATCCTGTTCTCATGATAGTGAATAAGTGTCATGATATCTGATGGTTTTCAAAGGGGAGTTTCCCTGCACAAGTTCTCTTCTTTTGTCTGCCACCATGTGAGATGTGCCTTTTACCTTCTGCCATGATTGTGAGGACTTCTCAGCCATGTGGAACTGACAGTCCATTGAACCTCATGTGGAACTGACAGTCCATTGAACCTCTTTCTTTTGTAACTTTTCAAGTCTTGCGTGTGTCTTTATCAGCAGTGTGAGAACAGACTAGTAACAACCACTAAGGGAAACTGAAAAGGAGCATTCATAAAGGGAATTCTTAATCCTGACAATTCTCCTGGGATCTAGGTGAATATTTGTTTCTGGAATGAGATTAGGATAAACTTTGTCAAATGTTACCACTAAGTTAAGAAAGATAAAGACCGAAAGTTGGCCATGAATTTAGCAATGTAAAAGTCATTGGTTATCTTGATAAGAACAGTTGTGAAACATAAGCCTGATTAGAGTTAAGAGTATAAGAGAGGTGAATTGGAAGTGTGGTTTATGAGCAATTTTTTTCAAATTTGTTTTGCTATAAGGGAAGAAAAAACAACTGAGTGCAATAGGATTATTGCTGGAGGACTATTAAATTACTGGAGAAATTTCTGTTGTTTTTAAATATGAAAGAAACATTTTTGTTTTTCAAAATGGAATCATTCGTTAGCGTGGGGGGAAATAACAATTGAATACTGAGAAGTGGAACAATTAACAGGAATACATAAGACAGGAGAAGTTTTATTGCATAAGTAAAGATACTCGTCTAGGCTAGGAGCAAAGACAATTGATTCAAAACACCAGATAGGATATATGAGTAGAGATACATATAAAAGGTGAATATAGCAGTGGGAACTGTTTTATTTGATATATTGTTATATAATAAGAATTAGAGTCATCAAGTGTGAATGGGAATTGGAAATATTGGAGGTTTGAGGAAAGAGGGGCTGTCATTTAGAAAAATTAAAGAATCAATAAACAAAGAAAAAAATGGTTTGATAGGTAGCTTTAATGGTCCACTAGACCCAAATTTAGAAGTTTAAAGTCCTTTTAGTAAGCATGATTGGATTTCCAGTGTACTCAATGATGTTTCCTAGGACAATTATATAATTACAAAGTAGGCTAAATATACGCTGTCTAAACAGGTTCACACATATTATATTACTGATTCCCAGTTGAAGACAGTTAGTTTCAGTTATAGTCTCTTATACTACTATTTAAAATTACTTCACAAAGATTTTTATAAATTAGAACTATACAACAGAGCTTAAATTGTTCATCTTACAAGTGAACTAGAAAATTAATACAATTAAAATTATGTCATTAATTAATTTAAAAAAATACAACAGAGCTAAAAACTGAGTTTTCTGAACTTTGTTCTAAATTACAGTTTCAACAGCAACCCTGTATTTTTAATACACAGCTAACTGAATTCATAGCTCACAGAAATCATGACTACAAGAAGCAACTAAGAATTCTAAATGCATTTATGCTAACAACTCTTCATTTGCATTCTTTGAGGCTAATAAACAAAAAGAAGGGATAGTTTTATCATAGAAAGCATCTAATTAGCTGAAGTAAAATTTTCTTAGCCCAGGGGTAAAATATATGTATGTCTTTGTTAATCATGGTTTGTGTTAACTAAACAATTAGCATTTTTATTGTATTAAAATAGCCTGAATTACATTAGTTAATATTTCAAGGTATAGGAAAGAGTATAAACAGAAGAACAATAGGTTTGTGCACTTGAGAATATTTGTATGAAGCTCAAAGAAACCAGGAAACAAGATAAATTAAAGATGGACATTTTAGCACTATGAGATTTAAAAGAATATAAAATGTATTTGTGTATAATTTTAAAAATGAAACATATGAATATCACTTCTGCCATATTCATGTACATTCATATCTCTCTTTTAATATAGACATGTATACGGAACACAACTGATATTTAATATATCATATATCTCATACATGCAACAGAAAACTTCAATATGTTTTCATATGCTTTATTTGTGACAGTGAACCCTCACTTGTGTCACATGTCATGGGTCAAACTAATACTCCTTGTGGATAAAATGCATCCATTTTAGTGTGTTTCATCTAAAACAACTGATGTGCTCCCTCCATTAGAAATCGTATTAACTACTTTACTTCATTTATTGTTCTCTTCTGAAATTTCTAGGTATATATGCTTTTGAGTATTTAATATACCTTCTAAACTATTGTTTCCCAAGCAACATTAAAATTGTTCTGCACACTTCATTTATATGACATCATTTATATTACTTGACAAGTGAGTACAGTTAGCTTAGGTAAGATTGCATTTAATTGATGCTATTTTCACTATATTTGTAAAAAATCAACTTCATTTAACCAACCCTTCATTTGTATGCCTGACACATTCTTAAGACATGAGTATCATAGAGAGAACTACCCTATTAGTAATTTATATATCATCATGAGAAAATGCAATAATAGTTACATATTTTAATGTTTGTAGTTCCTACCTTTAAGGCATAAGGGAGCTTAAATATGCTATGTGGTAATATTTATTGAAAACATAATGTGAATTATAATTTTATTTATTATAAAATTATTTGTACTAAGACTGCTTTTAACCCAAATTTAACTCATGAAACAACCACAGATACTATATTTCCAAAATCATTTAAAAACGGTTTAATATTCTGAAAATCCTTTATATTTCAAGGAGACTGCAGTCAGTTAATGGTACATTTAGACTCAACAGTAACTTGAAAAACACATTCCCCTCTGTTGTTATAATGCGAATACATTTCAGGACCATGGCAGAATTTAAAACTCTGTAAATTCTTTTCCAAGATTGTTTATGCCTATTTATAAACATAATATTGACTCTTCTTATAACATGCTTGCCATCACTTAGTTAGAGTTTAACTTGTTTACATTTTGCTTAATACATTGTAAATAAAATAAACTGATAAAGTAATAAAATATTTTAGAAATAAATCTTCATGTTATTTTAGATACATTATTATAATGCTAAGGTGTAATTTTAGTTTCTGATCAATAATATATAGCTTCAAAATGAACTTCTCTTCCTCCTGTTAGTATGTGCTCAGTATGAAGTTTAAGAAAACACATAAGAAAAAGCAAATGGTATAAAATCTCAAACATAAAAACTTTTTGAGGATTTCCCAAAGTATTATGTTATTTACTTGCTCCACTCTTTCTGGAATAATCTGAACAAATTAAATCAGGTAGCTCAAAGGTTCCTCTGCTCTAATGTTTGACTTCCATTCTGGCACAATGACATCAGACTCTCCACTGATTTCTAAATTGCTTTATTGTGTAATTTGGGAGGACTAGAGGAATAGAATCTACAATCAGAGGCAGCTGGTCGAAACAGGTGTTGCAGAAAATTATAATCCTACTTTGATTAATCCTGTTTTTTACAGCCGCCCTCTAGTTATGCATGACAGGTATCCAAATAATCAAACATACAGTCTTCATTGCAACAATCTGAGTTATTGTCAGGAGAAACATCAGGAATTACTGAAGCATTGATGCCAGCATAATGTGTATTTCATGAAATAGGCTTTTGTTATTTCATTATTTCTCCAATGTTCTGGGGAAAAATATATATGAATGTATGTGTGCATGTGTGTGTGTTCTTTGTCACAAAGCTGTGCATTTTTCTGCTCATAATGGTGATTTTAAATAACCCGTAAATTTAGAATTTGCCTTTTCAAAATAATTTTAAAACACAGCTATGTGTTAACAAGTCCATGGTAATTGTTTTAGGCAGCATCTGGAATTATAAATGCATCAGTAACAAGGCATATACAAGATTAAGAATCACTATGCAGCTATTAAAGCACTGTAGTATTTTCATTTGCGTATCAATATGCTGTTAAAACATTCTCTTGCTTCTTCTTTTTCAGCTTAACAACAATCACCATCCTAAGTCACACACAGCTTAGTGGAGCTGTCCAACATTCAGTCTTTTTGAGAAGAGTCTCTTGGTATACTTGGTATAAGGAGTAATGAAAAATCATAAGTGATTTTGTGGAGTCTGAAACTAGTCCTCTTAAAACAGTCAGGGCAGGAAAAAATTTTGCTGTCTCATTTTGTAGATCAACTCTAGTTAAGTAAGTCTATAATTAGAATAGAAACAGAAGAGTTAAAATAGACACAAATAGCTGGGCACAGTGGCTCACGCCTGCAATCCTAGCACTCTGGGAGGTTGAGGCGGGCAGATCACCTGAGGTCAGGAGTTCGAGACCAGCCTTGCCAATATGGTGAAGCCTCATCTCTTTTTTTTTTTTTTTGTAGGTAAAGAAAGGCAGATTTATTAGAGAAAGTAGGAAAATACATTGCAAGAGAGCAATGGGTAGAATCAGCAAAAGAGGAACTGACTTCGAGGAAATGAAGGCTTGCTGGAGATTTTATAGGATGGTTCTTGATCTGTTTGATAATGCCAAGGTAGCAGGGAGCTAACTTGCATTCTTCTCTCAGACGAGGTGTTTGATGATGAATTGAAGTGTTTGATGATAAGCAGGAAGTTTGTGAGTTATGTACATTATTTGCTCAAGCGGACTATATGTTCCGGGCCATAAAGAAAGACAGAACTATAACTTAAACTTACCTGCATCTTCTTTTTGTTTATATGTCCTGGACCAATTCCTTTTCCCTAATTAGGACTGCACATTTCCCTGAGTTTTTTGTTTGTTTGTTTGTTTTTGTTTTTTTTTATACTTTACGATCTAGGGTACATGTGCACAATATGCAGGTTTGTTACATATGTATACATGTGCCATGTTGGTGTGCTGCACCCATTAACTAGTCATTTACATTAGGTATATCTCCTAATGCTATCCCTCCCCCCTACCCCTTCCCCACAATAGGACCTGGTGTGTGATGATCCCCTTCCTGTGTCCAAGTGATCTCATTGTTCAATTCCCACCTATGAGAACACGTGGTATTTGGTTTTCTGTTCTTGTGATAGTTTGTTGAGAATGATGGTTTCCAGCTGCATCCATGTCCCTACAAAGGACACGAACTCATCCTTTTTTATGGCTGCATAGTATTCCATGGTGTATATGTGCCATATTTCCTATTAAAAATACAAAAATTAGCCAAGCGTCGGCAGATGCCTGTAATCCTAGCTACTCGGGAGGCTGAGGCAGGAGAATCGCTTGAACCTGGGAGGCAGAAGTTGCAGTGAGCGGAGATGATACCACTGCACTCCAGCCTGGGCAGCAGAGCAAGACTCTGTCTCAAAAAATAAATAAATAAAATAAAATAGACACAAACAATTGTGTATTTACTAGACATAGGTAGTAGTGTAACTTAGTCATTTATAAATCTATGATCAAGCTTTCTTTGCTCTGGTCATATTATTCCTCTGCTTAAAGTCCTCCAATGCTTTCCATTCTTCCCAGATAAAAGCCAAAGAAATGACTATGGCCTACAATGCTTAATATCTGCTCCCCAATACTGCACCCCACTATTATTCATGAATACAATATAATATTCCCCTCCTCCTTCTCACGACATTCCAGATGCACAAATTTCCTTGATATTTTTCTGATATTTATCTTCTCCTAATACACACGATTTACTCCCTTATCTCAAACAGGTCTTTGTGCAAATGTCACCTTCACAGTTCAGTACTTCCCTAACTTCCCTACTTACTATTACAGACTCCAGCATCACTTTTCTACCCTGCTTTTACTATGTTCCTACTCGTTATTTTGTAACAAGATTTTACAAAAGAGATTTAGAGAAATGTAACAAGATTTAGAGAAATGCTGTAACAAGAGATTTAGAGAAATGTAAAGATAGTACAGAATCTTCATGAACACTCTTTACCCAGCTTTTTCTAACCTTCATATGTAACCATAGCATATTTTCCAACACTGAAGCATTAGTGCTTCTACTATACTACATTGATACAATACTATTTAACAATCTACAGTCTTTATTCCTTTTTCAGTTTCCCTGCTAATGTCTTTTTCTGACTTTGATCCAGTCATTGTGTTTAGTCACATCTCCTTATTGTCTTCTTCTACGTGACAATCACTGAGTTTTTCATGACCTCAAAGAATACTGAACAAGTATTTTGCAAACTATCCCTGGAGTCATTAATTTTTGTGTGTGTAAGAAAAGGCAAAAGATATCTACATGAAATATTTAGATTTATTCTAAATTAGATTTATTCTGTAAAGATTTATCTCTTCTTCCTCATTTATGTACTCAATCATTTATTTCAGTATACATTCATTGATATTATTTTATTATTTGGGTTTTAATATAATACTTCCATTACTTATTTGTCAATCAAATTATTCTGGATTTGGCCATTAGAAGGTCTTCTATGTTGTCATCTGTCTTCTTTTAAAATGACCCTTGGCCCTTTCTTCAGCACTTTTTACTTTGTGACAGTGCAAGCTACCTCAGACTAGTTCTGAATTTTCCCTACCACAATATAAGACTCAACTATTTTTCCAAGAATGTACTAATTCTAGGATTTTTAGTGGACAGTTCTAGGAAATATACAATGTCTACTAACCCATGTATATTCACCCACACACATCTTTATTCCTCTATGTCTCTGTGTATATACTGAAGTAAACACAAGATCATACTGATATCTCTGACTTTACTCCAGACAGCACACAGATTTCATTTTAGTCTTTAACCCTTTGTCTGAAGGTAAGAAGCCTGGTTCCATTAATTTCAATTTATTTACTTATTTGTTTGATGCTAGTTTACATGTAAAGTGACTTTAGAACAGTTTTGAGTAAAATATGTACCAACTAGAGTATAATGTTTATGTACAATTCCTTTGCATTTAGCCTTACAATATCCAGTCAAAACACCATTTTCCAAAGTTACATATGTTAGTACTTTATTTCTATATCCTCTTCATTAAGGTTATTTTATATATTTGTAATGTTTATTTGTCACAGTCTGCACTCCATCTTGTATATGCTAAAATCATGTTGTTGTTGTTGTTGTTTGCTGTTATCGTTGGTGTTGTTCTGTCATTGTTGTGTTTTCCATTCAGTCAATGTCACTCCTTGTGGTATATAGTTGTATGAGTTTTAACAAATTGATTAAAAAAAAAAAAAAACCCTAATACTGCGAGAAAACTTTCACTGCTCCAAAAATTTCTTTTTGAGCCTTTTTGTAATCAATCCCTGACATATCATCTAACATCTGCAGCAGTGGAGGAATGTTAGGCATTTGGGGGCTTGGGATAAGGCATGGGATGAAGAAATTAACTCCTTTTAGAGCCTTTATCCAGTCATCTCATTTTCAGCCTAAATCCCTGCTTTCAGATGTACATAGTAGTCTAATTCCTCATTCTTGCTAGGATTTTGCCTTTTAAAATGAACGTCTTTTAAAATCCGCCCTCTTCCACCACCCTACAGACTTAAGTTTGAGGTTTTTCCAACTTTGATAAGTCACCGCTTATTCATCTATTTTAAACCTACACTTTATTAGCTCTTTCTCTTTCACTATCACCATAAAGCATATTCTCTTTGCCCTTTGAGTTTATTATTTTACTAAAATTTACTGCAGATTAAGACAGAAGCAGACATTAATAAGTGTACTTAATATGTGATACCTAAGGAAACAGAATATGGATAGAATTGGAAGTGAAATTATTGAGTAAAAAAATCAAGTTCCAAAAAATGCACAGATGACATTACCAATTATGTAAATACATAGATTTTTTTTAAAGGACTGGACAAGTATACATAGGTATCTCAGTATTTTCTTATGAAGATGGTGTAGGATGTGCCTAAAATGGAAACAAGAGGAATGCCAATGTTCACTGTAATGTTCTACTTTGTTTAAGAAATATTCTAAACTAAAAAGGTAAATTACTATAATTTTTAAATTAAATATAGAGGGGTATGTATGCCTATCATAATATTATTTTTAAATTTTTATATATTTTAAGTATTTCATAATTTAAAAAGTAAAGTTTATCATGGTAAAGTTTTCTTAATGGTCAATAACATATTTAGGTCCCTGATGATTATATATTTATCATGAGACAGACTTCTGGGAATTAGTATCAAGTAAGATGACACATTAGATGTCTGTATTTTGTCCACTAGCTTTCAATTTCCAACATGGAAAATGTCACACATTTATACATGCAGCAGATAAAATTATAAATAACATTTTCTTAAAGACTAACCTGAGACTTTCTTTATAGCAATATGGTAAGTGACAGCAATGAAACCAAATATGCCACCTAATAGCAGAAAGGAAAAAAAAAAACCACATGCTTCCTGGACAGATATTCAATATTCATGTACTTTTGGATCTCTTTTCTTTACTAAGAATCCTATAATAATCCAGAATAATTTGGCTATTATTTCATAATCTATAGACAGAATGCTAATACAGACATTTACAACTGCTTAATTTTCTTCATGTAGAATACCAAATTTTTCACAAGTTTTAAAATTTATCAATATCCTTAGGAAATTTAGCTGTTAAGAAATGGGATGGAAAAAATCACACAAAGGCATGACACATTGTGTTTAACTCCAGTAATTATATATTATAGATGTAAAACACATATGCCCACCATTTTCATCACTGTAGCTAGTAAGTTTTCATTGTCACTGGCCAGGTGGCAGATCTGTTCACATTCCAAAAATTTACTTTTGAAGATCCCTACAAAGGGCTCCCCTTGGCATTAGTCAACAGCAGAGATATGTCTGCTTTAATGTGAACACTTGGTCTCAACATCTGTCATTTTTTTTTGCAGCTCATGCCCGGCATCCTTGCTTTTTCTCTTTGTTTCCAGGCATTTGCTGTCTGTATTATGTTACTTTGCCTTTATCTTCTCCTTTGTTTTGAAAGATACTTATTTCAATGGAAAAAATCTCTAATTTGCCTACTGTAAATGTAATTAATGCTAATTAAAACATTCAAATAATGCATTTATACAACTGAATATAAAATGCCCCTGAGTAACATGCATTGGCTGCAACCATTGTATTAATATACTATATGCTAAATGTGAAAGATTCACTTTATTTTCAATGGTACAAATAGATTGAGAGTAAAAGTAGGGAAAAATATCGTCTATGCAAACAATAACTAAAATAGATCTGCTGTGGCTATATGAACATCAGGCAAAACAGAGTTTAAGACAAATTATAATGCAAATAAAGATATTTTATAAAGAATACAGGATGAATCAATGAAGAATATATAAGAACTATAAACACTATAAGCACTTAACAAGAAAGCCTTAAAATACACTAAACAACACTAACAGATTTAGATTTAAGGAAAGAAATAGCAAGTTCAACAATAATTGTTGAAGAAGTAATACTCTGTTTTCAATAGTAGATAGAACAACTAGGCAGAATATTACCAAGGAGATAGAAGACTTAACCCCATAAACCAGTTAGAACTGACATATGTCTACAGAAAATTTCACCCAATATATCTAGCAAAATACACATTTTAATTTTAAAAAATTTAATTGTTATGGGTGCATAGTACGGGTATATGTTTGTGGAGTACATGACATGTTTTGATACAGGCGTGCCATATGAAATAAGAACATCATGAGGAATGGTGTATCTATCCCCTGAAGCATCTATCCATTGAGTTGCAAACATCTAATTATACTATTTAACTTGCTCCAAAATGTATAGTTATTATTGACTAGAGTCACCCCTGTTGTGCTATCAAATTATAGGTCTTATTAATTCTTACTATTTTTGAACCCATTAACCATCCTTACTTCCTCCCCAGCCACCCACTAACTTCCTCAACCTTTACCATCCCTCTGCTCTCTATGTCCATGAATTCAGTTGTTTTGCTTTTTAGATCCCACAAATAAATAAGAATATGCAATATTTGTCTTTCTGTGCCTGGCTTATTTCACTTAAAATAATGATCTCCAGTTCCATCCATGTTGTTGAAAATGACTGGATCTCATTCTTTTTTATGGTTGAATATTACTCCATTGTGTATATGTACCACATTTTATTTATCTATTCATCTGTTGATGGACACTTAGGTTGCTTCCAAACCTTAGCTATTAAAAACAGTGCTGCAACAAACATGGGAGTGCAGATTTCTTTTTGATATTCTGATTTTCTTTCTTTTGGCTATGCTCAAGAGTGGGATTGCTGGATCATATGATAGCTCAAACTTTAGTTTTTTGAGGAAGATCCAAACTGTTCCCCATAGTGGTTTCACTAATTGTCATTCCCACCAACAATGGATGAGAGTTCCCTTTTCTCCACATCTTCCCCAGCATAGGTTATTGCCTTTCTTTTGAATATAAGCCATTTTAACTTGAGTGAGATAATATATCATTGTAGTTTTGATTTGCATTTCTCTGATGATAAATGATGTTGAGTACCTTTACATATGCCTGTTTGCCATTTGTATATCTCCTTTTAAAAAATGTCTATTCAAATATTTTGCCCATCTTTTGATCAGATTATTAGATGCTTTTCCTATAGAGTTATTGCAAGTACTTATATTACTATATTCTGGCTATTAATCTTTTGTCAGATGGATAGTTTGAAAATACTTTCTTCCATTGTGAGGATTGTGTCTTCACTTTGTTGATTTTATTCTTTACTATCCAGAAGCTTTTTAAACTTGATGTGACCCCTTTTGTCCACTTTTGCTTTAGTTACCTGTGCTTGTAGGATATTGTTCATGAAATGTTTGCCCAGAGTAATGTCCTGGAGATTTTCTCCAATGTTTTCTTGTAGACATTCATGGTTTGAGGTTCTTAGATTTAAATATGTAAACCATTTTGATTTGATTTTTCTCTATGGTGAGAGATAGGCATCGCTTTTCATTCTTCTGCCTACGAATATCCAGCTTTGCTAGCACCATGTATTGAAGAGATTGTCCATTCCTCACTGTATGTTCTTGCAACCTTTGTCAAAAATGAGTTCACTGTGGGTACATGCATTTGTTTCTGGGTTCTCTATTCTGTTTTATTTATATGTCTGTTCTTATGCCAGTACCATGCCATTTTCATTACTATAGCTCTGTAGTATGATTTAAAGTTAGGTAATGTGATTCCTCCAGATTTGTCCTTTTTGCTTAGGAGAGCTTTGGCTATTCTGGTTCTTTCCTGGTTCCACATAAATTTTATGACTTTTTTCTATTTTTGTGAAAAATGTCATTAGTATTTTGATAGAGATTGCTTTGAATCTGTGGACAGACTTGGTTAGTATGAACATTTTAAACATAATGAGTCTTCCAATCTGTAAACATGAAAATATTTTTTCCATATTTTTGGTGTCCTTTTTGTTTTCTTTCATAAGTATTGTATAGTTTTTATTATAGATCTCTTTCTCTTCTTTGGTTAATTCCTAGGTATTTAATTTTATGTGTGGCTATTGTAAATGGGATTACTTCTTTTTTTCTTTTTTAGATTTTTCACTGTATATAAAAATGCTACTGATTTCTGTATGTTGATTTTGTATCCTGCAACTTTACTGAATTTATCAGTTAAAATGGTTTTCTTGTGGAGTCTTTGGGTTTTTTCAAATATAGGCTCATATCATCTGCAAATAAGGATATTTGATGTCTTCCTTTCCAACACGGATGCCCTTTATGATTTTTTCTTGCCTGATTGCTCTAGTTAGGATTTCCAGTGCTATGTTGAATAACGCTGATGACAGTGGGCACCCTTGTGGTACTCCTGATCTTAGAGGAAAGGCTTGCAGTTTCTCCTCATTCAGTATGACACTAGATGTGGGTCTGTCATGTATGGCCTCTATTATGTTGAGGTACGTTCCTTCTATCCCCAGTATTTTTTAGGGTTTTTTTTTATCATGAAGAAATGTTGAATTTTATCAAATGCTTTTTCAACATCAATTGAAATATTCATATCATTTTTATCCTTTATTCTGTTGATATGATATATCACATTGATTGATATGCATATGTTGAATCATCCTTGCATCCCAGAGATAAATCTCACTTAGTCAAGATAAATGATCTTTCAAAAGTATTATTGAATTAAATTTGCTAATATTTTATTGAGGATTTTTGCATTTTTTAATGTGTCTTTAGCTGGCTTTGGTATGAGTGTAATACTGGCCTTTTGGGTGAATTTAGAAGTATTCCTTCCTGCTCTATTTTTCAGAAGAGTTTGATTAGGAGTGGTATTAATTCTTCTCTAAATGTTTGGTGAAATTCAGCAGTGAAGCCATTGGGTCTTGGGATTTTCTTTACTGGCAGGTTTCTTATTACTGCTTTGATCTTGTTACTTGATATCGATCTGTTCAGATTTTGAATTTCTTCCTGATTCAATCTTGGTGGATTGTATGTGTCTTAGAATTGGTCCATTTCCCCTAGACTTTTGAATTTATTGGAATATAGTTGCTCATAGTAGCCACTAATGAAACTTTGAATTTCTGTGGTATCAGTTATAATGCCTTCTTTTTCACTTCTGATTTTATTTGAGTCTTTTTCCTTTTTTCTTCATTAGTCTGGCTAAAGCTTTGTCCATTTAGTGTATCTTTTCTAAAACAGATTTTTTGTTTCACTGATTTTTGTATTGTTTTCTTTAATTAATATTTATTTATTTCTTGTCTCATCTTTGTTATTTCCTTTCTTCTACTAATTTTGGGTTCAGTTTGAATTTTTTTTTTTTTAGTTCTTAAAGATGTATGACTAGGTTATTTGAAGTGATTAATTTTTTTTATTATACTTTAAGTTCAGGGATATGTGTGCAGAATGTGCAGATTTGTTACATATGTATACACATGCCATGGTGGTTTGCTGCACCCATCAAGCCATCATCTACATTAGGTATTTCTTCTAATGTTTTCCCTCCCCTAACCCTACACCCTCAGAGAGGACGGGCGTGTGATGTTTCCCTCTCTGTGTCCATGTGTTCTCATCGTTCAACTCTCACTTAGGAGTGAGAACATGCAATGTTTGGTTTTCTGTTCTTGTGTTAGATTGCTGAAAATGATGGTTTCCAGCTTCATCCATGTCCCTGCAAATGACAAGAACTCATCCTTTTTATGGCTTCATAGTATTCCACGGTGTATATGTACCATATTTTCTTTATTCACTCTACCATTGATGGGCATTTGGGTTGGTTCCAAGTCTTTGCTATTAAGAACAGTGCCACAATAAACATAGTGCACATGTGTCTTTATAGTAGAATGATTTATAATCCTTTGGGTATATACCCAGTAATGGGATAGCTAGGTCAAATGGTATTTCTGTTTCTAGATTCTTGAGGAATCACCACACTGTCTTCCACAATGGTTGAACTAATTTACACTCCCACCAACAGTGTAAAAATGTTCCTATTTCTCCACGCCCACTCCAGCATCTGTTGTTTCCTGACTTTTTAATGATCACCACTCTAACTGGTGTGAGATGGTATCTCACTGTGGTTTTGATTTGCATTTCTCTAATGACCAGTGATGATGAGCTTTTTTTATATGTTTTTTGGCCACATAAATGTCTTCTTTTGAGAAATGTCCGTTCATATCCTTCACCCACTTTTCAATGGGGTTGTTTTTTCTTGTAAATTTGTTTAAGTTCTTTGCAGATTCTGGATATTTGCCCTTTGTCAGATGGATAGATTGCAAAAGTTTCCTGCCATTCTGTGGGTTGCCTATTCACCCTCCTAATAGTTTCTTTTGCTGTGCAGAAGCTCGTTAGTTTAGTTAGATACCCTTGGTCTATTTTGGCTTTTGTTACCATTGCTTTTGGTGTTTTAGTCATGAAGTCTTTGCGCATGCCAATGTCCTGAATAGTATTGTCTATGTTTTCTTCTAGGGTTTTTGTGTTTTTAGGTCTTATGATTAAGTCTTTAATCCATCTTGAGTTAATTTTTGTACAAGGTGTATGGAGGTGGTCCAATTTCAGTTTTCTGCATATGGCTAGCAAGTTTTTCCAATACCATTTATTAAATAGGGAATCTTTTCCCCATTGCTTGTTTTTGTCAGGTTTGTCAAAGATCAGGTGGTTGTAAATGTGTGGTGTTATTTCTGAGGCATCTGTTCTGTTCCAATGGTCCGTATATCTGTTTTGGTACCAGTATCATGCTGTTTTGGTTACTATAGCCTTGTAGTATTGTTTGAAGTCAGGTAGCGTGATGCCTCCAGCTTTGTTCTTTTCGCTTAGGATTGTCTTGGTTATGTGGGCTCTTTATTGGTTCCATATGAAATATAAAGTAGTTTTTTCTACTTCTGTGAAGAAAATCTCTGGTAGCTTGATGGGGATGGCATTAAATCTATAAATTGCTTTGGGCAGTATGGCCATTTTCACAATATTGATTCTTCCTATCCTTGAGCATGGAATGTTTTTCCATTTGTTTGTGTCCTCTCTTATTTTCTTGAGCAGTAGTTTGTAGTTCTCCTTGAAGAGGTCCTTCACATCCCTTGTAAGGTGGATTCCTAGGTATTTTATTCTCTTTGTAGTAACTGTGAATGGGATTTCACTCATGATTTGGCTCTCTGCATCTGTTATTGGTGTATAGGAGTGCTTGTGATTTTTTGCACAGTGATTTTGTATCCTGAGCACTTTGCTGAAGTTGCTTATCAGCTTAAGGAGATTTTGGGCTGAGACGATGGGGTTTTCTAAATATGCAATCGAGTCATCTGCAAACAGACAATTTGATCTCCTATCTTCCTATTTGAATACCCTTTATTTCTTTCTCTTGCCTGATTGCCTTAGCTAGAATTTCCAATACTATGTTGAATAGGAGTGGTGCGAGAAGGCATCCTTGTCTTGTGTCAGTTTTCAAAGAGAATGCTTGCAGTTTTTGGCCATTCAGTATGATATTGACTTTAGGTTTGTCATAAATGGCTCTTATTATTTTGAGATGCTTTCCATCAATACCTAGTTTATTGAGAGTTTTTAGCATGAAGGGGTGTTGAAATTTGCCGAAGGCCTTTTTTGTGTCTATTGAGATAATCGTGGTTTTTGTCATTGGTTCTGTTTATGTGATGGATTACATTTATTGATTTGCATATGTTGAACCAGCCTTGCATCCCAGGGATGAAGCTGACTTGATCGTGGAGGATAAGTTTTTTGATGTGCTGCTGGATTTGGTTTGCCAGTATTTTATTGAGGATTTTTGCATCAATGTTCATCAGGGATATCAGCCTGAAATTTTTCTTTTTTGTTATGTCTCTGCCAAGTTTTGGTATCAAGATGATGTTGACTTCATAAAATGAGTTAGCGAGGGTTATTTTTCTATTGTTTGGAATGCTTTCAGAAGGAATAGGACCAGCTCTTCTTTGTACCTCTGGTAGAATGCGGCAGTGAGTCCCTCTGGTTCTGGACTTTTTTTGGTTGGTACGTTATCAATTACTGCCTCAATTTCAGAACTTGTTATTGGTCTATTCAGTGATTCAACTTCTTCCTGCTTTAGACTTGGGAGGGTATATATGTGTCCAGGAATTTATCTATTTCTTCTAGATTTTCTAGTTTATTTATGTAGAGGTGTTTATAGTATTCTCTGGTGGTAGTTTGTATTTCTGTGATCTCAGTGGTGATATGCTTTTTATCACTTTTTATTGTGTTAATTTGATTCTTCTCTCTTTTCTTCTTTATTAGTCTGGCTAGAAGTCTATTTTGTTGATCTTTTCAAAAAACCAGCTCCTGGATTCATTGGTTTTTTGGAGGTTTTTTTTGTGTCTCTATCTCCTTTAGTTCTACTCTCATCTATTTTTAGTTATTTCTTGTCTTCTGCTAGCTTTTGAATTTGTTTGCTTTTGCTTCTCTAGTTTATTTTAATTGTGATGTTAGGGTGTTGATTTTAGATATTTCCTGTTTTCTCTTGTGGGCATTTGGTGCTATAAATCTCCCTCTAAACATTGCTTTAGTTGTGTCCCATAGATTCTGGTATTTTGTGTCTTTGTTCTCATTGGTTTCAAGGATCTCATTTATTTCTGCCTTAATTTCATTATTTATTCCAAAGTCATTCAGGAGCAGGTTGTTCAGTTTCCATGTAGTTGTGCAGTTTTGAGTGAGTTTCTTAATTCTAAGTTCTAATTTGATTGCATTGTGGTCTGAGAGACTGTTACAATTTCTATTCATTTGCATTTGCTGAGCAGTGTTTTACTTCCAATTATGTGGTCAATTTTAGATTAAGTGTGATGTGGTGCTGAGAAGAATGTATATTCTGACGTGCCAGTCTGTGTCTTTTAATTGGGTAATTTAGCCCATTTACATTTAAGGTTAATATTTTTATGTGTGAATTCGACCCTGTCTTTATGATGCTAGTTGGTTATTTTGACCATTAGTTCATGCAGTTTCTTCATAATGTCAATAGTCTTTTCAATTTGGTATGTTTTTGCAGTGGCTGGTACTGGTTGCTCCTTTTCGTATCTAGTGCTTCCTTCAGGAGCTCTTGTAAGGTAGGCCTGGTGGTGACAAAATCTGTCAGCAATCTGTAAAGGATTTTATTTCTCCTTTGCTTATGAAGCTTAGCTTGGCTGGATATGAAATTCCAGGTTGAAAATTCTTCTCTTTAAGAATGTTGAATACTGGCCCCCACTCTCTTCTGACTTGTAGGGTTTCTGCAGAGAGGTCTGCTGTTAGTCTGATGGGCTTCTATTTGTGGGTAACCTGACCTTTAACATTTTTTCCTTCACTTCAACCTAGGTGAGTCTGATGATTATGTGTCTTGGGGTTGTTCTTCTCAAGGAGTATCTTTGTGGTGTTCTCTGTATTTCCTGAATTTGAATATTGGCCTGTCTTGCTAGGTTGGGGAAGTTCTCCTGGATAATATCCTGATGAGCATTTTCCAACTTGGTTCCATTCTTCCCATGACTTTCAGTTGCACCAGTCAAACCTAGGTTTGTTCTTTTCACATAGTTCCATATTTCTTGGAGGTTTTGTTCATGTCTTTTCCCTGTTTTTTCTCTAATCTTGTCTTCACACTTTATTTCATTAAGTTGATCTTCAGTATCTGATATCCTTTCTTCCACTTGATTGATTTGGTTATTGATACTTGTGTATGCTTCACGAAGTTCTCATGCTGTGTGTTTCAGCTTCATCAGGTCATTTATATTCTTCTCTAAACTGGATATTCTAGCTAGCAATTCATCTAACCTTTTTTCAAGGTCCTTAGCTTTCTTGCATTGGGTTAGAACATGCTCCTTTAGCTTGGAGGAGTTTGTTGTTACCCACCATCTGAAGCCTACTTCTGTCAATTCATCAAACTCATTCTCTGTCCAGTTTTGTTCCCTTGCTGGTGAGGAGTTGTAATCCTGTGGAGGAGAAAGGATGCTCTTGTTTTTGCAATTTTCAACCTTTTTGAGCTGGTTTCTTCCCATCTTCATGGATTTATCTATCTTTGATATTTGATGCTGGTGACCTTCGGATGGAGTTTTGTTGTGAACATACTTTTTGTTGACGTTGATATTATTCCTTTCTGTTTGTTAGTTTTTCTTCTAAGTCAGGCCTCTCTGGTTCAGGCCTGCTGGAGTTTGCTGGAGGTCCACTCCAGAGCCTCTTTGCCTGGGTATCACCAGTGGAGGCTGCAGAACAGCAAAGATTGCTGCCTGTTCCTTCCTCTGGAAGCTTCTTCCCAGAGGGATACCCACCAGATGCCAGCTGGAGCTCTCCTGTATGAGGTGTCTGTCGACCCCAGCTGGGAGATGTCTCCCAGTCAGGAGGCACAGGGGTCAGGGACCAACTTGAAGAGGTAGTTTGTCCCTTATCAGAGCTCGAACACTGTTCTGAGAGATTCACTGCTCTCTTCAGAGCTGGCAGGCAGGAAAGTTTAAGTCTGCTGAAGCTGTGCCCATAGCTGCCCTTTCCCCCAGGTGCTCTGTCCAGGGAGATAGCAGTTCATTTATAAGTCCCTGAGTGGGGCTGTTGCCTTTCTTTCAGAGATGCCCTGCCCAGAGAGAAGGAATCTAGAGAGGCACTCTGGCTACAGCAGTTTTGCCAAGCTGCAGTGGGCTCCACCCAGTTCAAACTTCCCAGTGACTTTGTTTATTCTGTGAGGGGAAAACTGCCTTCTCAAGCTTCAGTAATGGCAGACACTTCTCCCCACACCAAGCTGGAGTGATCCAGATTGATGTCAGACTGCTGTGCTTGCAGCAAGAATTTCAAGCCAGTGGATCTTAGCTTTCTGAGCTTTGTGGGCATGGGATCCACTGAACTGGGCCACTTGGTTCCCTGGCTTCATCTCCCTTTCCAGGGGAATGAATGGTTCTGTCTCATTTGTTACAGGCACCACTGGGGTATGAAAAGAAAGTCCTGCAGCTAGCTCGGTGTCTGCCCAAATGGCCGTCCATTTTTGTACTTGAAACTCAGGGCCCTGGTGGCGTAGGCACTGGAGGGAATCTCCTGGTCTGCGAGTTGTGGAGACCATGGGAAAAGCACAGTATCTGGGCCAGAATGGACCATTCTTCACGGCACAGTCCCTCATGGCTTCCCTTGGCTAGGGGAGGGATTCCCCCACCCCTTGCACTTCCCAGGTGAGGCAACGCCCCACCCTGCTCTGTTAAACTCCGTGGGCTGCACCCACTGTCTGACCAGTCCCAATGAGATGAGCTGGGTTCCTCAGTTGGAAATGCAATAATCACTTGCCTTCTTGCTGGGAGCTGCAGTCCGGAGCTGCTCCGATTCAGCCATCTTGCCAGCTGCCTTCTTTTTTTTTTTGATGTAGGCAATTACAGCTATAACTTTTTCTCTTAGAATTTCTTTCACTGTATCTGATAGGTTTGAATCTGTTGTGTTTCTGTTATCATTTATTTCTAGAAGTTTTTCAATTTTTTCTTAATTTCTTTATTGACCCACTAGTCATTCAGAAGCATATTGTTTAATTTTCATGTACTTATATTATTTCAAAAATTCCTATTGTTATTTATTAAGTTCCAGTTTTATCCCACTGTGTCAGAGAAGGTGCTTGATATTATTACCTTTTTTCTTTTAGTGTTTTAAGACTTGTTTTGTGATGTAATATATGGTCTATCCTCGAGAGTTATCTATGTGCTGAGGAAAATAATATGTATTCTCCAACTCTTGGATAAAATGTTCTGTAACTATTAACTCTATTTAGTATGTAGTGCAGATTGAGTATAACGTTTCTTTGCTGATTTTCTCTCTGGAAGATCTGCCCAAAGCTGAAAGTGGGTATTGACGTCTTCAACTATTATTGCATCAGGGCCTATCTCTCTCTCTTTAGCTCATAATGTTTGCTTTATGTATCTGGGTACTCCTATGAGAGTGTATATATATTTAAAATTGTTATGTCCTCTGCTGAGTTGACCTCTTTGTTCTTATATAGTGGCCTTCTCTGTCTATTCTTAGAGGTTTTATCTTGAAATCTATTTTCTCTAATAAGGATTGTAACTCTTACTCTTTTGGCTTCCACTGGCATAGAATATACTTTTCTGTTTCATTATTTTCAGTCTATATGCGTCTTTATAGGTGACGTGTATTTCCAGGCAACAGATCAATGGGTCCTGTTTTTTCATCCATTCAGCCAATCTATGTGTTTTGATTGGAGGGTTTGGTCTATTGTCATTCAATGTTATTATTTCTAATTAAGGATTTACTCCTGCAATTTTGTTATTTCTTTTCTTGTTGTTTTGTGATCTTCTTTTTCTTCTTTCTTTCATTCCTGTCTTCCTCTAGTGAAGATGACTTTCTTTGATGGTATGATTTAATTTTTTGCTTTTTACTTTTTGTGTATTCTTTGCATGTTTTTTGGTTTGAGGTTACCATGAGGCTTGCAAATACTATCTTATAATCCATCATATTATCCTGATAAAAACTTAACACTAAAGAAACAAACAAGTAAGTAAAAACAACAAGCAAACAAGCAAGCAAAAAGAAAGACTTAAAAAACTTGTCTTAATTTTATCCCCTTGCTTTTTAACTTTTTGTTGCTTCTATCTATATTTTATTATACTGGCTATTTCTTGAAAGCTTATAGCTAATTTTGATTGGTTCATCATGTACCCTTTCTACTTAGGATAAGCAGAGTTTACACACCATAATTACACTGTTACAATATTCTGTGCTTTTCTGTGTATTTACTATTACCAGTAAGTTTTGTACCTTCAAGTGATTACCTATTGGTCATTAATGTTCTTTTCTTTTTGATTGAAGTACTATTTATAGCTTCCTTGTAGGACAGGCCTGACATCGATGCAATCCCTCAGCTTTTGCTCATCTGCAAAAGTTTTTATTTCTCCTTCATGTTTGATAAATATTTTGCTGTATATACTATTCTAGGGTAAAAGGTTTCTTTCCTTCAGCACTTTAACTATGTGATACCACTCTTTCCTGATTTGTAAGATTTCCAATGACAAGTCTGCTCCCAGATATTGGAGCTCCATTGTATGTTACTTATTTCTTTATCTTACTGCTTTTAAAATCCTTTCTTTATCTTTGACCTTTAGATATTTGCTTACTAAATGCCTTTAGGAAGTCTTGTTTGGGTTAAATTGGCTTGGTGTTCTATAACTGCCCAAATTAATTTACAGATTCAAAGCTATTCCTATCAAACCAGCAATGACGTTCATCACAGAACTAGGAAAAAAAAAAAAAACTATTTTAAAATTCATGCGGAACCAAAAAGAGCCCAAATACCCAAGGCAATCCTAAGCGAAGAGAAGAAAACAGGAGACATTACACTCAACTTCATACTATCCTACAGGGCTACAATAAACAAAACGGCATGGTACTGGTACAACAACAGACACATAGGCCAATGGAACATAATACAGAGTCCTGAAATAAGGCCACACACTTATGACCATGTGATATTAAACAAAGCTGACAAAAACAAACAATGTAGAAAGGACTCCCTTTTCAATAACCAGTGCTAACTGGCTAGCCATATGCAAAAGATTGAAAGTGGACCACTTTGTTACATTGTATACAAAAATCAACTCATGATGGATTGAAGACTTAAATGTAAATGCAATGGTATAAGACCTCTGGAAGACAAACTAGATAATACCATTCTGGACATAGGAACAAGCAGTTTTCATGATGAAGATGCCACAAGCAATTTCAAAAAAGTAAAAATGGACAAATGGGATGTAATTAAACTAAAGAGCTCTGCACAGGAAAGGTAACTATCAACAGAGTAATCAGACAACTTATAAAATGGGAGAAAAAAATGTGCAAACTATCCATCTGACAAGGTCTAATATCCAGCATCCATAAGGAACTTATAAACAAAGTTAATAAACAAATTTACTAAGTTGGTGCAAAAATAGTTGTGGTTATGGCCATTACTTTCAATTTACTCTTAATGACCCAAACCATTATTACTTTTGCACCAATCTAAACTAAACAAAAACTAAAGAAGCACATTAAAAAGTGGGCAAAGGTCATGAATAGACATTTTCCAAAGAAGACATACATGCAGCCAACAAGCATATTTTAAAAAGCTCAATATCACTGATTATTAAGGGATGCAAATGGAAATTATAATGAGATACCATCTCACACCAGTCAGAATGGCTATTTTAAAAAGTCAATAAATAACAGATGCTGCCAAGGTTGTGGAGAAAAAGAGACACTTATACGCTGTTTGTGGGAGTGTAAATTATTTCATCGAATGTGAAAAACAGTGTGGTGATGTCTCAAAGAGCTAAAAACTGAACTACCAGTGAACCCAGCAATCCCATTACTGTGTATCTAATAAAACATAGCAAGACTCACCTTTGCTCCAGTTCCCAAGAAGTGTCTCATCTCCATCTGAGACCAACCCAGCCTGGATTTCATTGTCCATATCCTTATCAGCATTTTGGTCAAAGCCATTCAGCAAGTCTCTAGGGAGTTCCAAACTGTCCCACATTTTTCTATCTTCTTCTGAACCCTCCAAACTGTTCCAACCTCTGCCTGTTACTCAGTTCCAAAGTTGCTTCCACATTTTTGGGTGTCTTTTTAGTAGTGCCCCACTCTACTGGTACCAATTTACTTTATTGGTCCATTTTCACACTGCTGATGAAGACATACCCAAAACTGGACAATTTACAAAAGAAATAGGTTTGATGGACTTACAGTTCCATGTGGCTGGAGAAGCCTCACAATCATGGCAGAAGGCAAGGAGGAGCAAGTCACATCTTACATTGATGACAGCAGAAAAAGAGAGCTTATGAAGGGGAACACCTCTTTATATTCACTTATTGCTGTCACGAAAACAGCAAGGAAAAGACATGTCCCTGTGGCCTCCCCAGGTCCTTCTCACAACACGTGAGAATTCAAGATTAGAACTGAGATAGGAACAGCTCCAGTCTCCAACTCCCAGTGCGAGTGACACAGAAGACCGGTGATTTCTGCATTTTCAACTGAGGTACTGGGGTCATCTCACTGGGGAGTGCCGGACAATCGGTGCTGGTCAGCTGCTGCAGCCCGACCAGCGAGAGCTGAAGCAGGGCGAGGCATTGCCTCACCTGGGAAGCGCAAGGGGGAAGGGAATCCCTTTTCCTAACCAGGGGAACTGAGACACACAACACCTGGAAAATCAGGTAATTCCCACCCCAATACTGTGCTTTAAGCAAATGGGCACACCAGGAGAATATACCCACACCTGGCCGGGAGAGTCCCAGGGCCACGGAGCCTCCCTCATTGCTAGCACAGCAGTCTGCGATCTAACCGCAAGGCAGCAGCGAGGCTGGGGGAGGGGTGCCCGCCATTGCTGAGGCTTAAGTAGGTAAACAAAGCCGCTGGGAAGCTCGCACTGGGTGGAGCTCACAGCAGCTCAAGGAAACCTGCCTGTCTCTGTAGACTCCACCTCTGGGGACAGGGCACAGCTAAACAACAAAAGGGGAAGCAGCAGAGGCCTGTGCAGACGCGAACGACTCTGTCTGACAGCTTTGAAGAGAGCAGTGGATCTCCCAACATGGAGGTTGAGATCTGAGAACAGACAGACTGCCTGCTCAAGTGGGTCCCTGACCCCTGAGTAGCCTAACTGGGAGACATCCCCCACTAGGGGCAGTCTGACACTCCACACCTCACAGGGTGGAGTACACCCCTGAGAGGAAGCTTCCAAAGGAAGAATCAGACAGGTACACTCGCTGTTCAGCAATATTCTATCTTCTACAAACTCTGCTGCTGATACCCAGGCAAACAGGGTCTGGAGTGGACCTCAAGCAATCTCCAACAGACCTACAGCTGAGGGTCCTGACTGTTAGAAGGAAAACTATCAAACAGGAAGAACACCTATACCAAAACCCTATCAGTACGTCACCATCATCAAAGACCAGAGGCAGATAAAACCACAAAGATGGGGAAGAAGCAGGGCAGAAAAGCTGGAAATTCAAGAAATAAGAGCGCATCTCCCCCTGCAAAGGAGTGCAGCTCATCGCCAGCAACGGATCAAAGCTGGTCAGAGAATGACTTTGATGAAATGAGGGAAGAAGGCTTCAGTCCATCAAAGTTCTCAGAGCTAAAGGAGGAATTACGTACCCAGCGCAAAGAAACTAAAAATCTTGAAAAAAGAGTGGAAGAATTGATAACTAGAATAATTAATGCCGAGAAGGTCATAAATGAAATGACAGAGATGAAAACCATGACACGAGAAATACGTGACAAATCCACAAGCTTCAGTAACCAACTCGATCAACTGGAAGAAAGAGTATCAGTGATTGAGGATCAAATGAATGAAATGAAGTGAGAAGAGAAACCAAAAGAAAAAAGAAGAAAAAGAAATGAACAAAGCCTGCAAGAAGTATGGGATTATGTAAAAAGACCAAATCTATGTCTGATTGGGGTGCCTGAAAGTGAGGGGGGAAATGGAACCAAGTTGGAAAACACTCTTCAGGATATCATCCAGGAGAACTTCCCCAACCTAGTAGGGCAGGCCAACATTCAAATTCAGGAAATACAGAGAACACCACAAAGATACTCCTTCAGAAGAGCAACTCCAAGACACATAATTGCCAGATTCACCAAAGTTGAAATGAAGGAAAAAATCTTAAGGGCAGCCAGAGAGAAAGGTCGGGTTACCCACAAAGGGAAGCCCATCAGACTAACAGCAGACCTCTCGGCAGAAACTCTACAAGCCAGAAGAGAGTGGGGGCCTATATTCAACGTTCTTAAAGAAAAGAATTTTCAACCCAGAATTTCATATCCAGCCAAACTAAGTTTCATAAGTGAAGGAGAAATAAAATCCTTTACAGATAAGCAAATGCTTAGAGATTTTGTCACCACCAGGCCTGCCTTACAAGAGATCCTGAAGGAAGCCCTAAACATGGAAAGGAACAACCGGTACCAGCCATTGCAAAAACATGCCAAAATGTAAAGACTATCGAGACTAGGAAGAAACTGCATCAACTAACGAGCAAAATAACCAGTTAATATCATAATGGCAGGATCAAGTTCACACATAACAATATTAACCTTAAATGTTAATGGACTAAATGCTCCAATTAAAAGACACAGACCGGCAAACTGGATAAAGAGTCAAGACCCATCAGTCTGCTGTATTCCAGAGACCCATCTCACATGCAGAGACATACATAGGCTCAAAATAAAGGGATGGAGGAAGATCTACCAAGCAAATGGAGAACAAAAAAAAGCAGGGGTTGCAATCCTATTCTCTGATAAAATAGACTTTAAACCATCAAAGATCAAAAGAGACAAAGAAGGCCATTACATAATGGTAAAGGGATCAATTCAACAGGAAGAGCTAACTATCCTAAATATATATGCACCCAATACAGGAGCACCCAAATTCATAAAGCAAGTCCTTAGAGACTTACAAAGAGACTTAGACTCCCATACAACAATAATGGGAGACTTCAACACTCCACTGTCAACATTAGAGAGATCAACGAGACAGAAAGTTAACAAGGATATCCAGGAACTGAACTCATCTCTGCACCAAGCGGACCTAATAGACATCTATAGAACTCTCCACCCCAAATCAACAGCGTATACATTCTTCTCAGCACCACATCACACTTATTCCAAAATTGACCACATAATTGGAAGTAAAGCACTCCTTAGCAAATGTACAAGAACAGAAATTATAACAAACTGTCTCTCAGACCACAGTGCAATCAAACAAGAACTCAGGACTAAGAAACTCAATCAAAACTGCTCAACTACATGGAAACTGAACAACCTGCTCCTGAATGACTACTGGGTACATGACGAAATGAAGGCAGAAATAAAGATGTTCTTTGAACCCAATGAGAACAAAGATACAACATACCAGAATCTCTGGGACACATTTAAAGCAGTGTGTAGAGGGAAATTTATAGCACTAAATGCCCACAAGAGATAGCTGGAAAGATCTAAAATTGACACTCTAACATCACAATTAAAAGAACTGGAGAAGCAAGAGCACACACATTCAAAAGCTAGCAGAAGGCAAGAAATAACTAAGATCAGAGCAGAACTCAAGGAGATAGAGACACAAAAAACCCTCCAAAAATTCAATGAATCCAGGAGTTGGTTTTTTGAAAAAATCAACAAAATTGACAGAACGCTAGCAAGACTAATAAAGAAGAAAAGAGAGAAGAATCAAATAGACGCAATACAAAATGATAAAGGGGATATCACTACAGACACCACAGAAATACAAACTATCATCAGAGAATACTATAAACACCTCTACGCAAATAAACTAGAAAATCTAGAAGAAATGGATAATTTCTGGACACTTACACTCTTCCAAGACTAAACCAGGAAGAAGTTGAATCCCTAAATAGACCAATAGCAGGCTCTGAAATTGAGGCAATAATTAATAGCCTACCAACCAAAAAAAGTCCAGGACCAGATGGATTCACAGCTGAATTCTACAGAGGTACAAGGAGGAGCTGGTACCATTCCTTCTGAAACTATTCCAATCAATGAAAAAGAGGGAATCCTCCCTAACTCATTTTATGAGGCCAACATCATCCTGATACCAAAGCCTGGCAGACACAACAAAAAAAGAAAATTTTAGACCAATATCCCTGATGAACATCGATGCAAAAATCCTCAATAAAATACTGGCAAACCGGATTCAGCAGCACATCAAAAAGCTTATCCACCATGATCAAGTGGGCTTCATCCCTGGGATGCAAGACTGGTTCAACATTCACAAATCAATAAACATAATCCAGCATATAAACAGAACCAAAGACAAGAACCACATGATTATCTCAATAGATGCAGAAAAGGCTTTTGACAAAATTCAACAGCCCTTCATGCTAAAAATGCTCAATAAATTCAGTATTGATGGAACATACCTCAAAATAATAAGAGCTATTTATGACAAACCCACAGCCAATATCATACTGAATGGGCAAAAACTGGAAAAATTCCCTTTGAAAACTGGCACAAGACAGGGATGCCCTCTCTCACCACTCCTATTCAACATAGTGTTGGAAGTTCTGGCTAGGGCAATCAGGCAAGAGAAAGAAATCAAGGGTATCCAGTTAGGAAAAGAAGAAGTCAAATTGTCCCTGTTTGCAGATGACATGATTGTATATCATTGTCTCATCCCAAAATCTCTTTAAGCTGATAAGCAACTTCAGTAAAGTCTCAGGATACAAAATCAATGTGCAAAAATCACAAGCATTCTTTTTTTTTTTTTTTTTGAGACGGAGTCAGCTCACTGCAAGCTCCGCCTCCTGGGTTCACACCATTCTCCTGCCTCAGCTTCCCGAGTAGCTGGGACTACAGGCGCCCGCCACGTCGCCCGGCTAGTTTTTTGTATTTTTTAGTAGAGACGGGGTTTCACAGTGTTAGCCAGGATGGTCTCGATCTCCTGACCTCATGATCCGCCCGTCTCGGCCTCCCAAAGTGCTGGGATTACAGGCTTGAGCCACCGCACCCGGCCCACAAGCATTCTTATACACCAGTAACAGACAAACAGAGAGGCAAATCATGAATGAACTTCCATTCACAATTGCTTCAAAGAGAATAAAATACCTTGGAATCCAACTTACAAGGGATGTAAAGGACCTCTTCAAGGAGAACTACAAACCACTGCTCAGTGAAATAAAAGAGGACACTAACAAATGGAAGAACATTCCATGCTCATGGATAGGAAGAATCAATATCGTCAAAATGGCCATACTGCCCAAGGTTATTTATAGATTCAATGCCATCCCCATCAAGCTACCAATGAGTTTCTTCACAGAATTGGAAAAAACGGCTTTAAAGTTCATATGGAACCAAAACAGAGCCCGCATTGCCAAGACAATCCTAAGTCAAAAGAACAAAGCTGGAGGCATCACGCTACCTGACTTCAAGCTATACTACAAGGCTACAGTAACCAAAACAGCGTGGTACTGGTACCAAAACAGAGATATAGACCAATGGAACAGAACAGAGTCCTCAGAAATAATACCACACATCTACAGCCATCTGATCTTTGACAAACCTGAGAGAAACAAGAAATGGGGAAAGGACTCCCTATTTAATAAATGGTGCTGGGAAAATTGGCTAGCCATAAGTAGAAAGCTGAAACTGGATCCTTTCCTTACTCCTTATACGAAAATTAATTCAAGATGGATTAGAGACTTAAATGTTAGACCTAAACCATAAAAACCCTAGAAGAAAACCTAGGTAGTACCATTCAGGACATAGGCATGGGCAAGGACTTCATGTCTAAAACACCAAAAGCAACGGCAGCAAAAGCCAAAATTGACAAATGGGATCTAATTAAACTGAAGAGCTTCTACACAGCAAAAGAAACTACCATCAGAGTGAACAGGCAACCTACAGAATGGGAGAAAATTTTTGCAATCTACTCATCTGACAAAGGACTAATATCCAGAATCTATAAAGAACTCAAACAAATTTACGAGAAAAAAACAACCCCATCAAAAAGTGGGGAAAGGATATGAACAGACATTTCTCAAAAGAAGACATTCATACAGCCAACAGACATATGAAAAAATGCTCATCATCACTGGCCATGAGAGAGATGCAAATCAAAACCACAATGAGATACCATCTCACACCAGTTAGAATGGCAATCATTAAGAAGTCAGGAAACAACAGGTGCTGGAGAGGATGTGGAGAAATAGGAACACTTTTACACTGTTGGTGGGATTGTAAACTAGTTCAACCATTATGGAAAACAGTATGGCGATTCCTCAAGGATCTAGAACTAGATGTACCATATGACCCAGCCATCCCACTACTGGATATATACCCAAAGGATTATAAATCATGTTGCTATAAAGACACATGCACACGTATGTTTACTGCAGCACTATTCACAATAGCAAAGATTTGGAATCAACCCAAATGTCCATATGTGACAGACTGGATTAAGAAATTGTGGCACATATACACCATGGAATACTATGCAGCCATAAAAAAGGATGAGTTTGTGTCCTTTGTAGGGACATGGATGCAGCTGGAAACCATCATTCCTAGCAAACTATCACAAGAACAGAAAACCAAACACCGCATGTTCTCACTCATAGGTGGGAACTGAACAATGAGATCACTTGGTCTCGGGAAGGGGAACATCACACATCAGGGCCTATCATGGGGAGGGGGGAGGGGGGAGGGATTGCATTGGGAGTTATACCTGATATAAATGACGAATTGATGGGTGCTGACGAGTTGATGGGTGCAGTACACCAACATGGCACTAGTATACATATGTAACAAACCTACACGTTATGCACATGTACCCTAGAACTTAAAGTATAATTTAAAAAAAAAAAAGAAAATCAGTATAGAAAAAAAAAAAGAAGATTAGAAGTGAGTGGTGACACAGCCAAACCATATCACAATATCACCTAAAAATTTCACTCCAGCCCATGAGACATTAACGAGAATAAGAGCCAAAAATCAAAAACTACCCAAATGTTTATGTCTATCAATAGTAGAATGGATAAATTGTGACATATAATATTTATACAATAAATTATTAAAAAGCAATAAGAAGATATAAGATATATGACACTTCAAGAAATGTCATAGCAGAATCTCAAAAGCCTATATATTTAACAAAATAAACTAAAATGTTATTGCATTTACATAAAATTATAAAAGAGTCAAAAAGAATTTCTGGTGTTAGAAGCAATATTAGTAGTGACCCTGTTGGGGTGATAGTGACTGAAAAGGAAGTGACAGAGATTTCCCCAGTGCTGATATTCTTTCTCAATCCAGGTGCTTATTGCATGGGTGAGTTCTTTTTGTGAAAATTTATAATTTTTTAATAGTTTGATATCTGCCCATTTCAGTCTGACATATATTTAATAAAAGGTTTTGCTGGGACTCAGAAACTGATATCTAAAAATGTGGAGTTTTGAATATGCTGAACTGAAGAAGAAACCTCAAGCTCTGTTTTACCTTCCTTCTCCTCCTATCTCTCAGTCTCTGTCTCTCCCTAAGCTCAGGATGGAGTTGTTCTCTGAAGTTACATTACTTCCCTAACGTTCAGACCCGCCGAAGAAAATATTTACTTCCGGTCCCTTCCCTGAGTTTTCATTAACTAAACCCATATCATAGGAAGAAAGGCTGAATTCTGTCCACACACCTGTACAAACTTTTGTCACAAACTATTGTCTGCTTTGTGGGTCCAATAGACTTTTTCCAGGCCATTGTAAGTGTACTTCCTGCCCGTTGAATTCCTGTAACAAGCACTTACTACCTCCCTAAAATCATCCGCACTTCGCCGTCTCCCTTTCCGCAAGAAGAGCATATCAGCATCTGTACCACACTGGAGAGGTGGAAGTAATCACTCTGTGGTTTTCCTCCTATCTATGGTAATAAAAATTGGTATCCCCTTTCTCCTATTAATCTGTCTGTTGTCACTTGATTTTCAATGAACCTTTAAAGGATTTCACCCCTGCAGCTTCTTTAAAAATTGTTTACATCTAATTGTCTTTTGCGATGAGAGAATAAAATTTATGACAGACAAGAAAGTTCTAAAATAGTGCAATAAGATAAATTCCATTGTGGCATATTGTCTTCAGTTTCAATGCTTCATAGTCACAAGATGAATAATGCTATAGGCACAACATTAATTTCTTACATTTATTAATAATAAATGTGAGTATTTCCATGTTTTCAATACTTACTTTTTTCAAAAGAAACAATGCTCATTTTCAAAATACCCTGCATATATTTAGAGTAAATTTGCTATAGCAATCAATACCAGTGGTAGAAGTTCTTTAATGCAAAACTCAAACTGTCTTCCATTAACAAAGATTTTATTTTATTATTTTCCTAATTTATTTATTCCTTTGTTTCTGTGCAATTCTGTCCAATAGAAGTTTGGAAAATAATGAAAATACTCTAACAAAATTGCTTCTAGACACATGTGGCATTGAATAATGGAAATGCAACTAGTGCTACTGAGGAATGGAATTTTTAATTTATTTAATGTTAACAAATTTAATTTGAAATAATCATGTGTGGTCAGTGCTGCTGTAGTGGGCAACATAGATCTAACCCTTCTGTTTTTAAAAATACATTTACTATTCTAAATCTGGATTTTATTATCTTCTTTTCTGTCTTGGTATTTTGCCAAGAAAAAGTGATGCATATGTTAAAAAATAAAAAATAAAAAAAATATACCATGCATTACATGCATTGGTTCTCAGAGATCCTGTTTCCGTTTTTGAAAGCACTTTCACTGTCAGTCACTAACATTACTTTTCTGTTGTGTTGTCATCATTGGTGCTCATCTTTGTTAATACATTTTTATTTGAGTGTTTCTGAAACTGGTTTATGAAGTTCTTAAATCAGTATAATCTGTAGAATTTTTATTACAGATTCTAAAATGTCCCTTCTAGACCTAATAAATGAGAATTTGGAAAATGAAATCTTGAAATCTGTATTTTTGAAGAGTCTTCCCAGTGATTCTTATACAAGGCACATTTTAAAATCTCTAAGATACAACACTATTTAAAATGGGTGTATCTATTTTAGCATCTGTGATGTTCATTTTACTATAGCACTCACATAATAGACGGGAGTAGCATCTTTTATGAAATGTCCACGATTAACACCTAGCAAAAACATCTTTTCCTGAGCAGATGATTAAATATACTCAAAGAAATGGTCCACACAAACATGAGCTATTTTTTAAAAAACCCAAAGCTACCCAAATGTGTGTAGTGAGATTTTTCTAGACTTCAGAATATTCCCTTTGGTGTAAGCATTGTGGGTTAAATAATATGGGCAGAAATTTTAATAAGCAGGAGTTGAGGCTACATTCCTTTAAGCCTTTCAAATGATTTTTTAAAAAACTATGTTCCTTTAGTTCAGTGACTCTTAAACTTCAGTGAGTGTTGGGACCACCAAACTTGGTGAAAATACAATGGTCCAGGCTCTATCCTATTTAAATAAGCCTGATTCTCTGTGTTCCTTATTAGCCTTAAGGTAAATCCAATACACATTAATATTTGGAATCTCTGCTCTAGCTGTCAGAGTCAAAATGGATCCTTTTGAAACTGTTTATTTTAGATACAGTTTTTCCTTCCTCTCACCACCACCACCACAATCATTTGTATAGTTTTCCTCAGGGATATTTATTATCTTATTACAATTTTCTACATTGTCATCTGAAAGCAAACAAAAAAACCAGGCACAGTGTCCTGCACCCATAATTCTAGCTACTTGGGAGGCTAGGCAGGAGGATCACTTGAGGCCAGGAATTGGAACCAGCCTGAGCAACACAGCAAGACTCCATCTCTGGGTGGGAGGCGAGGAGGGGAAAGACTCAAACAATGCTATGTCTTCCCCCGACCCCTACCCATGTATGGCATTAATTATATCATGAAATAGCCAGTGGTGGTTCCTAACACATTAGTTGCATTAACTCAATTTCAAGTATAAAACTTCAAGTACTTTTTAGTATTCCTGTTGACATGGGTTTTTATTCTCTACCCATACACATTTTCTCTATTTACCAACCTAAAAAGAAGAAGGATTGCCTTTGCCTTACCTCATCAGCTTGTGAAAGCTGACATTTTCACTCAAATTCATGGCTGGAGGAAAAATATATATAACTTCTCATCCAATTCTCATGTACATCCAATTCTCCTGTGCTAATAGCTTTTATCCAGTGTATCTTCTCCTTCACTCCTGTTTGATTTTCTCATACATTGAATAAAACAAGCTCATAAAACATTTCAGTTCGCAGCTCCAATTTGTACTGTGGTTTTTCTGAAACCCCACCTGTGACAGTTTATTTGTGGAGCTAAAATTCCCAGAAAATAATGTGCCACTGCCATTCTCTACCCTCATTCCTATATCTTGTTAAGTTGTTTTCTGGGAACTACTGTTTCCTATTGGACATATAGGATAACTAATGGAATATAAAATAAATCCTCATAAAGCAGGAGAAAATACAAATAAACCAATAAAAGAATGGACAGAGGATATCAACAAGTAATCATAAAAAGGGAAATGCAAAATACAAGATGCTTAATTACATTAGAAATCAATAAAAATGAAATTAAGGCATAGCAATACTGTCTGCCTTTCACATTGGCCAAAGTTGAAAAAATATTCATAAAATTCATTTTTGGTAAGAATATAAATAATTGGTTATCCTCATCCATTTCTGGTGAGATGATAGATTGATAAAGCCATTTACAGGCATTTATTCTAAATATATACCTACTTTATTTACATTAAATTAAATGTTGGATAAAATGTTTATATTCTGCACTTGAATATGATGAAATTTCCCCCTTGGGAATTCATCCTGAGATCATCCTTTGATACTGGACAAGTACAAAATATTAAACAAGATTCAAATCATCATACACCAGGAATCAATACAAAGCCTGTTATAAATAAAAAGAGGCAGTAAGAGTGAGAAGGGAGTGAGGGCTGTGTGGGCAAGTGTGGTAACAGATGCCACACACCATTGCAAATCAAGACTGAGAGTGTCTGAAACCCAGGACATGTCAGTAGGTAAGTGGGTTGCTACTTCAAAAAAAAAGTTATTGAAAAAGATTTACAGAATTGAGCTGCTAAATCAGGGATAATTTGATAAAGTTTTGTAAAATATATTTTTCAGATTTTAAATTAGTTGTCCTTTGTATTTCAAAAAAGGTTAGACTTTGCATAATCTTATTTTCCATTCTATATGTGATACATTAAGAAGAGAGCTACCAAATGTGGAAACTTGTTACTGCCTTTTAAATTTTATTGAGAATTATATTTGCCCTATATAAATTTTAATCTCCCTCATAGTCCCTGATGAACTAACTTGAAAACTAACCTCCAGATGTGCTGTGACTATGAAATCTCCTCTCGGATCAACATAATGACCAGCAAAGCTCTGTTATTTTCTTTGTTCCTTTACTCTACACTGTTATTATCTTTTCTTTTTCTAGTAAATGTTGAAACAACTCCCTTAGCAATGGACTCAGTTCCTTGAAGAGCTACAACTCATCATAAACTGGAAAACCTCTAGTTTGCGTTATATATTAGTAGTATCCAGTCGATACTACTGTGTGCATTTAAGACAGGGCAAAAAAAAAAAAATGCTTAATGTGAAGTGATTTTATTATAACAAGCTGCTGAATTATTTAGACCAATAAAAATTTATCTGCTGGAGTCTCCTGAAAAAAAATTATTCTCTTGGTATGTACAATTTGTCTGCAGTGAAATAAGGATGCACAGCATTGTCATTCAACATGTACCACAGGAGCATTCAAATTGTTCTCCTATGTCTCATTGTCTTTTGTGTTTGGTAAAGGGAATTTAAGGAAGCTAATGCTTAGTTGTACTAAAAGTAATGACCACAGTGCAGCATCCTTATATCTGAAAGATTTTGCATGTTACATGGTTTAAAGAAATAGTTAAAACTCCCAAGTTTCATAGAACAGTAATACCTATGTATAGTTTGAAACGACTGCGATAACATACTGGGCTCCTAACCATGAGAAAATTGGCCATTTTATTTACATATCCACACAGTATAATAGAAAGAGAATAATTTACATATCCACACAGTGTAATAGAAAGAGAATAATTTAGATCACTAAATCAAGAAAAATTCTTATAGGTTTGAGTTTTAGGCTACATTTTTATTTTATTTTAGTTGCATTGATGCATTCCTTTACATTCAAGGAAAAATTCCTTTACATTCAAGGAAAAATGTCTATAGAATTATTAGTTAGAAAACAAGCCTAATAAATAAAGGGTATTTTTCACTTTAAGAAACAAGCATTCACCACCAAAACTGTCAAAATTTAGAAATGCCTTTAGTCTCCTGACTTAAAACACTGATTTTAAAACAATGATGAGAAATTGTTTTTTAAATTAATGTATTCCTAGAAATCGAAAGCTCCTATTTAAGATCTGAAAGAGCTCACAGAAATTGTTTACTTATGCTCTTGTGAGTATATGCTATGAAAACGGCATCTTTAGAATAGTGATTTTCAACTGGGATGATTCTTCCCTTTAGAGGGCATTTGACAAGGTCTGGAGATATTTTCCATTGTCGCAACTGGAGGTGGGGAGCTTTTAGCGACTGGGAGCCAGGAACGTAGCTAAATATCCTACAACACATCAGCATACTCCCCACAAAGAAGAATTATCCAGTTGAAAATGTCAGTAGTGCTGAGATGAAGATATCCTGCTTTAGAATATTATCTTCTTTAACATTTTAATCTAAACCTAAAATTTAGTCTATTTACTTTAAAAATCTCAGACTCAAACCTTTGAGCATTAAATTCATGAAAACCAAGGCATCGTAAGTGAATACTAAAATTCACAAAAAGTTAATGCTTTTTTGTGTAAAATGATATAAATTTTCAAAGCTAAGAATAACATTTTGTTCATTAATTTTCTCCTTTTCCCCAGCCAGTTTCATCTGCTGCCCACCATCCACTAACCACACCCAGGAAAGAAATAGAAAACCTTGGTTTTATAGTTTTAAATTTAGAAATAGTATTCAGTTTTACCGGAGTAGACTCTATTACCTGGTATTTGTTATTAGATTCACACCTCTTGGGGCATAAGGTCTTTAATTTGAGTTTATGACGCCATATTTCCTATATCTTTTGACATTTAAAATAATTTTTATTTTTGTTTGCTTCTATAGCCTTTTGTTTCTTACCATCCAAACTTTAGTTTCTAGGCTTTTCTTGGTAATGCCTTGGGACTTCAATTCAGAATTGGGAAAATATTCCGGATTTGACAAAAAGAAGCCAAAGATAGAAGTCTGGCGCTGTCAATTACTACATACTGTTCATTAATAAGTTACTTTCTTAAGAATAACTTTGATTACTTCATCTGTTAAATTTTAGCTTTGATTACTTCATCTGCTAAATATTTTATCTTACAGATTTATGTGAGAGTCAAAATAAATTAAATAAAATTAAATATATATTATAAACACTAAAGGTCAATCATGTTAATTTAAAATGTTCTCAATGGAGTCTAAATGGCTCTTGCTCTCCATTTTGATTTCTTTCTCTGTGATTAACTTCTGCTCTAACAAATGAATGAAAAATGCCAGTCACTATCTTAACTGAGCTATATCCAATTGCATAGCAGACCACTGAATATCTTAGTCTACACTATAGATCATGTATTTCTTAGGTGAAGTAACAGTGACTTAAAGACCTTAACCCAGAAAAGGAATTGAACTAAAACCAAATATGTTAAAGTATTTTAACTTGATCTTGTTTTGCTATCATGGGTAACAAAGACCTACCCTAAGCTTTATGTTTTTTTAGACCACTAATGTTCCACCATTCATAATGTGTATAGTGTGCAATTCTCTTTAGCCTGCCATTTCTGTAATTAATTATATGATTGTGCTTAAATAAATTAATTTCCCATGAAATACAAAGTTTCTCTAAAAATGGTACATGCACTAATATCCATGTTAAATATTAAACAAACTATTTTTTCAGACTTTTCATTTGTTTATTCATACCCCTCCATATTTACCAACATCTTACTTAAATCCAAATATGCAGAGAGAGCTTCAAAATCACAAACTAAATTTAGTTCTAAACCTGAAAGTAATTATTTCAAATGATTTTCTTCAACAACAACAACATTGAAGGAATCTATTTTAAGTAATTTTAACTCGTGAGTTTATTACACAAAAACCATAATCTTTTTTGTTTTGAAATGTATTACTATATTAAAAGCATAAAACACCAGGTATATAGTACTAAATAAGTACTTAATAAATGTATTAAAATTTATGCAAACATTTTTATTTATTATGAATCTTGTTATACGATTGTTTAGAATACATATGGCATATATAACAGCTTAGCATTTTAATTACTGACATTATTATCAATTGAATCTATTTACTCCTTCACACATTCATTCAATAGAATGTAGTGAGAATAAATATGCATCACGACAGTGTTACATTCTACAGATAAAAGTATGACATAGTCCAGTCATGGAAAAGAAATAGAAAACATATTTAAAATGCAATTATTAGGTTAATCCAAAAGTAATTGCAGTTTCCATCATTACTTGTAATGTCATAGAATAGAATAGAATATATAATATTTTTAATAGAATACGTCAAGTGATATTATTAAGATACGAATACATGGAAAAGATCCCTTATGTATACAAGAGAGAGTCACAGGTAGATTCAGAGGGAATGCAACATTGGGGTTGGGGTTGGACTTCCCAGCTGAAAGACATTCATCACCAAGAAAATGAAGTGTAGGCACTACAGGCCATATCCTCAAAGGGTGAATCTAATCTTTTATGTTCTTCTCACTATATATATTCTGGCCAACTTGCTTGCCTAGAGAAGTTAGTGAAATTAAGATTCAGTAATTGGTAGGAGCAGGTAAGAAATCTTTTATTAAAAAAATTAGTTACTTATTTGACATATAATGTAATTTATCAATTGGAAGTCTAGTATTTTTAAAATAATTTTTCTCTTTCACCACTTTTTTTCAACATCATATAGGAAGTCCTAGCTAATACTTTGCAGCAATAAAAGGAAATAAAATGTATACGGATGGGAAAGGAAGAAACAAAACTGTGAATTAGCACAGATAACATGAATGATTGTCTATGTAGAAAGTTTAAAAGAATGAACAACAGCAACAAAAACTTCTGGAACTAGTAACTGATTACAAGAATGTTACAGAATATAAGCTAATATATAAAAGTCAGTTGCTTCCCTTTATATCAGCAATAAATAAGCAGAATTTAAAATTAACAACAATATCATTTACATTTGCACCCCCCAAAATAAAATGCTTAAGTATAAATCTAATAAAATATGTATAATATACATATGAGGAAAACTATAAATCTCTGATATAAGACACAAAAGAAAATCTAAGTAGATGAAGAGAGGTTAAATGCTCAGAGACAGGAAGTCCTAATATTTTCAAGATGTCAGCTCTTCCCAGCTTTATCCATATATTCAATGCAATCCTCATCAAAATCCTGGGAAGTTATTGTGTAGATATTAATGAACCCAATCTAAAGTTTTTATGAAGAGGCAAAAGGCCCACAATAACCAGCACAACTTTGAAGGAAAAGAACAAAGTCAGAAAACTAATACTAACTGACTTCAAGGCTGTCTTTAAAGTGTCAGTAAACAAGACACTTAGATATTGGTCAAAGAATAGACAAACAGGTCAATGGAAGAGAATAGAAAGCACAGAAAAAGAACCACATGGATAGAGTAAGCTGATCTTTGACAAGAATGTAAAGAAAATGGAATAGAGAAAGGATAGTCTTTTCAACAAAGACTATCTGGTGCTGGAACTTGATATCTGCATGCTAAATAGTAATAATAATAATATTATTATTATTATTATTTATATTATTATTATTATTTAGATCCTGATATTACACCCTTTATAAAAAATAACTCAAAATGTCTCACAGACCTAAATGTAAAACACAGAACTATAAAACTCCTGGAAGATAATATGAAGAGAAAATCTAGATAACCTTGCTTTTGGTAATTACTTTTTAGTTAAAATAATGGAAACATGATAAATAAAAACAAGAATCAATACATTAGACTTCATTAAAATTAAAAATACCTGCTCTGTGACACTGTCACGCCAATGAGAAGTCCATTACAGACTGCGAGAAAATATTTGCAAAGATAGTATCTGAAAAAGGACTGCTATCTAAAGTATACAAAGAACTCTTAAAACTTAACAATAAAAAATGAAAAAAATCTAATTTAATAAAAGGCAAAAATACTTGAACAGATGCCTCATCAGAAAAGATATACATATGGAAAATAAGCATATAAAAAGATGTTCAACATCATATGCCATCAGGGAAATGCAAATTAAAACAGCAATGAGACACTACTACTACGCTACTAGGGTGGCCAAAATACTGGCAAAGATGTGGCAGAACAGGAGTTAAATATAGGAAAGAATGTAAAACAGCAGGAGCTCTCTTTCTTTGCTGGTGGGAATGCAAACCGGTACAACCACTTGGAAGAGAGTTTTCAAGTTTCTGAAAAACTAAACACATTTTTCACCATGTGTCTTAGTCTGTTTTGTACTGCTATAACAGACTACTTAAGACTGAGTAATTCATACAAAGTTTATTTGGCTCACAATTATGGATCCTGGGAAGTCCAAACTTAGGCAGTTCATCTGGTGACGGTCTTGTGCTGCTTCAACACATAGCAGAAAGTGGAAGGAAAAGTGCAAATTTGCAAAGACACCAAACGCTAGAAGGAACAACACATTTTCAAGGTAACTAATCCAGTTCTGTGAGCATGAGAACTCACTCCCTCAAGTTGACATTAACCTGCTCATGAGCGATCCACCCCATGACCCAAACACCTCTTGTTAGGCACTACTTCCCAACACGGCCACCCTGGGGATCACATTTCAGTAAGAATTTTGGTTGGAGCAAACCACCTCCAAACCGTAGCACCATGCAATTCGAGTCTTGACTAAGCAGTTGCTCTTCTAGGCATTTACCCTAATTAGTTGAATACCTAAGTCCAGGCAAAAGCTGCACACAGATATTTATAACAGATTTATTTACAATTGTCAAAACTTTAAAGCAACCAAGATGTCCTTCAGTAAGTAAGTGGATAGAGATACATCCAGACAACGAAGTATTATTCAATGCTAAAAAGAAATGAACTATTAAACCATGAAAATACATAAAAGAAACTTAACTGCATATTACCAATCTGAAAAGGCTATATACTGTATGATTATGGCTATATGCCATTCTGAAAAAGGCATGACTATGGAGAGAGTAAAAAAGATCATTGATTATCAGGAGTTGGAGGCGAAAGAGGGATAAATAGAAGATGTACAGATGACTTTTAGTACAATAGAACAATTTCCTCTGACATTATAATCTTGAATACGTGTAATTATACAAAACCCATAAACTGTGCAACAAGAGTGAACCCTAATGTAAACTATAAACTCTAGGTGATAATGACCTGTAGGTTCAAATTTTAACAAATATACCTCCCTTGTGTAGAATACTGACAGTGGAGGAGCCCTTGCCTGTGTAGTGTATGAGAACTCTTTGCACTTTCTACTCAATTTTGTTACAAAACTAAAAGTGCTCTTAAGAATAAAGTATATTTATAAAGCAATTATTGGTAGTACCATAGTTCAGAATAAATCATTCAAGTGTGTTTTCTTCTCTTTCCTTTTAGGGATCTCTTTGGAAAAGATTAGCTTTACTTTCCATGCATTTGCATAAAAGCATAATTAAGTTTTAACTGAGCTAACTCCTGACCTTGAACCCCAAACAGCCCTCTACAAACAAGTGTCTAGATGGAAAGAGCCAAGACTATCTATATGGCATTAGTTTGCTAGAATTCAGATCTGAATTACACATGACTATCTTTGGAATCTTCCTTTCATTTCTCCCAATTGCCAGTGGTTGTGTTATTAAACTGGTCCTTGGAGAAAAGAGAATTCCTGCTTTGTGGCATTTGCAAATTTTCATGCCATCAATACTTTCATTAAGGTTGATTTCAAAGTACCAAAAGACTTACAATATTCTTCCCATCTCATATTCTTTCACCCAGTTCCATTTCATCTGTCTTCTTCTTATGTGTTTATACTAAATCTTACAGAAACTTCATGGTTGTCTCTGAAGATGACTTTCAAAACTATAAAGAGATTCAGATAGTCAGATGTATTAATAATTGAAACAGCTTATGGGATCTCCTTCTCTAGTCAAAATATTTTAACTTAAAATATGAAACTTAAGAGTCAAAAAAGACGTTTGTCTAAACATTAGTTTCTAGTTACATGCCAAATATAACCTTCTTCGCTCTCACAAACACTTCTGAAACCTTAATAATATTTTAAAATATTTTGTTTCTAATCACACTTTTCAGAAAAGTGAAATAATACTATAAAGGAGAGGAAAATGACATTTTTTATGAAATACAATCGTAAGACAGATAAGCAGTTATTTTTCCCGTCATTATGAATGTGATGGATTAAGTTTCTATTTGGCTCCTTCCAGTGTGCATTTCAGGATATCTAGCATTTAATCACATTGCCTTCCAAATAATTACATGTGAATAAACAAGGCTGATATCAAATGATTATCTAGAATCAACTTCAATATACAGTAAATATTACCTGCAAATTATAGAACATTATTAGAAAATAATGGCATAATACAACTCACAGTGAATTGTCATCATCTAATTTGTTTTAAAGTAGCTCTTTAAAGCAAATAGTATTATTATTTCTACATGACTGATAAGAAATAAAACATTGAGAAAGATAACATAACACTGAGTGATTTGGGTCCTTTTTTACCCAAGGTCACATAGCCAATGAATGGTAGAACAAAAATTCATTCATTCAACAAAATGTATTGAGTGCTAAACATACTGCTACAGATAGAAAGGTCTTTGTTCCGTTCAGTTTACAGTCTATTGAAGGGCAAATAATATTAATTCACAATGACAACATAGTAATAAATGCTGTGGTACAAGTATGAACAGAATACTTTTGGAGCACGTAAGTGGACACAAATCATATTGAAAACAAGAGAACAAAGTAAAATATAAGCTGAGATTTAAAGAACTATTAGGAGCTAGGTTGATAAATAATATTGGGAAAGACGTGTCCAGAGGTAACAATACATTATAAGGCAGGGGAAAAATATGGGCAATTTGGATAACTTAGTAAGTTCAGTGTGACTGGAAAAAAATGCATAAATCTGAATTGTGAAAAATAAAGCTAAAGAGGTATGCAGAGATCAGTATTATGAGTAATATCATCTTTTATGTTTTGCCCACTATACCTCATCTGAAAAATATATACTCCAATTAATATCTGCATCTTGTGATAGCACTGATTCTAAACTGATTCTAAAAGAGAAAGTCTCTAACACTATGTAGTTTTTGATTCTTAAAATTCTCTCAGAAAGTTACATGAGGCCTATTGGTGAATTTTTTTTTTTCAGGAAAATAACACAGGTATGAAATTTAGAAAGGATATTTTAACAGCAGCATAAAGGATAGATGAGAGAGTAAGAATGAAAAATTGGTCAGTAGACATTGCAATTATTCAGATAAGAGGTACTGATAATCTCAAGTAAGGCTGCAGCAATGGAAATATAGCACATGATTAATATACTAGTCTGCACATGTTGATAACTCATGGAGTATAGGGATTTAAGTAATATGAAATAGAATAGCTTCACATTTCTGGTTTATTTCCATAATACAGTTTTTCTTAACATTTTTGAGGTCACAGACTTCTTTAAGTATCTGATTAACCCCTGTCCTATGACTAAAAGTGATTTATACTATTTTATGGGTTTCACGAATCTCTCCAAAGACCCCAGGCTAACCACCACTGTACTGGATTAATCTATGATAAAAGAAATACAAAAGGAAAGAATATTCTGGGGAAGAAGTATGATAGCTCATTCATTTCAGACATACTAATGTGCTTATGAAACTTTCTAAAAGATATTTTAAGAACTTGGGTTATATTTTTCTGAAGGTCAGCAAGGATGTGATTGGTGAAGATCATTGTAATTAACTTTTAAGTATTTGTTGAGGCTATATGTTTGGATAATCTCATATAAAAAACTGTGTAGAGTGACTGGAACAGAAAAAGAAGGTCTGAGTCTGAAAAGCATACTCATTCACAGAATGATTAAAGGATATATGCACACATAAGAAAGAAAAAACAAAAAAAATCTAGACTTCAAAGCCAAGATCTCAGCTATCATTGTCAGACTCTGAAGGTTAAATTCAATGTTGTATGTGAATTGATACAATCCCAATGTTACTTATAGGTGTCTCTAAAATTTTGATCCAGTAAAAATTTTGGCATCGTTTAATGCTCAGAGTGCTCTTTTATATGGTGGCTATGTTTACATATTTGCATTTCCTAAAATTTTAAATAATTAATTGTTAACATTTTTGATATGTGTGTATGTGGGTGTATGTATATAACCATTTAATCTCCCATGTGCTCTATTTTATATTTGAAGATAATGAGGTTCATGTTCAAACCTAAATATGACTCCAGCATGAGACTCTTCACACTGTATCACAAAAGAGAAAGATACATGTAATCAGTATCAATGTCTATTTAACATTGCTAGTTATTACTGTGTAATGATGGGGGGGCACTTTTGTTTGTTTCTATATAATACACAGTATAAAGTTAAAAAAACTGTTAATAGAAGTACAGTCTAATAAAAGTTCCTCTAAACCCATCTGTTTTACAGAACTAAATCATGGTCTTCCTTTATCAGTGGATAGAGAGCTAATATTATGGAAGAAAATAAAATGGCTGATAGTATTCAGAATGTAGTTAATTAATCTGTGATATAAAGTATTCACACATTTTAAATTTTAATAGCTTCTCTTGACAAGCAGATTCAAGATTCATTAAAAATTTTTCTCAAGATCTATGCAATAGACATTTTATGTAAAAATATAGATGGCAGCAATGTATACTTGATATACTTAACAGTTTTGAAGTCAACACACACTATGCCACGTTGTAGTCAAAATTCCTTGAACTATGTGGATATTACTCTTGATGAAAGTAGCAGCCTAACAAAATTGCTGTATAAATATAGTAAGTGATAAAACTCAATACTGATTCTGGTCAACTAAACTTACCTTTGAATCTCACTGACTTTTTTTTTTTTTTTTTTTTGAGACGGAGTTTCGCTGTGTCGACCAGGCTGGAGTGCAGTGGCGCGATCTTGGCTCACTGCAAGCTCCGCCTCCCGGGTTCCCGCCATTCTCCCGCCTCAGCCTCCGAGTAGCTGGGACTACAGGCGCCCGCCACCGCACCCGGCTAGTTTTTTGTATTTTTAGTAGAGACGGGGTTTCACCGTGTTAGCCAGGAGGGTCTCGATCTCCTGACCTCGTGATTCACCCGCCTCGGCCTCCCAAAGTGCTGGGATTACAGGCTTGAGCCACCGCGCTCGGCCTTTTTTTTTTTTTTTTTTAACCTTTATTTAGGTTCAGTGGAACATAAACAGTTTTGTTATATAGGTAAACTCGTGTCATGAGGGTTTGTTGTAAAGATTTTTCATCACCCAGGTACTAAGCCCGGTACTCAATAGTTATGTTACTGCTCCTCTCCCTCCTCTGGTAAACTCCTTGTTCCCCTCTTTGTGTTCTAGAGTTCTCCTCCTTTAGCTCCCACTTGTAAGCAAGAATATTCAGTATTTGGCTTTCTGTTACTGTGTTAGTTTACTAAGGATAATGACCTCCAGCTTTATCCATGTTCCCACAAAAGACGTGGTCTAACTCTTTTTTATGACTTCATAATATTCTATGGTGTACAGGTATCATATTTTTGTTATCCAATCTGTCATTGATGGTCATTTATTTTGATTCCATGTCTTTGGTATTGTGAATAGTGTTGCATGTATGTGTCTTTGTGGTAGAATGATTTATATTCCTCTGAGTATATATCCAGTAATGGGATTACTGAGTCAAATGGTAGTTCTGTTTTTAGATCTTTGAGGAATCATCATACTGCTTTCCACAATGGTTGAACTAATTTACAGTCCTACCAACAGTCTATAACTGTTTCATTTTCTCTACAACCTCTCCAGCATCTGTTATGTTTTGACTTTTTCATCATAGCCATTCCGACTGGTGTGCAATGGCATCTCATTGTGGTTTTGATTTGCATTTCTCTAATGATAGTGATATTGAGCTTTTTTTTATATGCTTTTTGATCAAATGTATGTCTTACTTAGAAAAGTGTATATTCATATTCTTTGTCCACTTGTTAAGCAGTTGTTGTTTGTTGTTCTGTAAATTTGTCTAAGTTCCTTATAGATGCTGGACAGTAGACTTTTGTCAGACGCATAGCTTGCAAATATTTTCTCCCAGTTTGTAGGTGGTCTGTTTATTCTGTTGATAGTTTCTTTTGCTGTGCAGAAGTTCTTTAGTTTAATTAGATCCCATTTATCAAGTTTTGCTTTTGGCATCTTCATCATGAAATCTTTGCTCATTCCTATGTCCAGGATGATATTGCCTAGGTTGTCTTTCAGGATTTTTATACCATCGAATTTTGCATTTAAGTCTTTAATCTACTTTGAGTTGATTTTTGTATATGGTCAAAGGAAGGGGTCTAGTTTTGGTCTTCTGCACATGGCTAGCCAGTTATCCCAGCACCATTTATTGAATAAGGAGTCATTTCCCCATTGTTTGCTTTTGTCAGCTTTATTAAAGATCATATGGTCGTAAATGTGTGGCCTTATTTCTTCGGCTATTTTATCTCATTCATCTCTGTGTCTGTTTTTGTACCAGTACCATGCTGTTTTTTTTTATAGTATCCCTGTAGTATAGTTTAAAGTCAAGTAACATGATGCCTTCAGCTTTGTTCGTTTTGCTTAGGATTGCTTTGGCTATTTGGGCCCCTGTTTGGTTCCATATTCACTTCAAAATAATTTTTTTCTAGTTCTGTGATAAATGTCATTTGTTGCTTTATAGGAATAACTTTGAATCTGTAAATTAATTTGGGCTGTATGTCCATTTTAATTATATTGATTCTTCCTATTCATGATCATGAAATGTTTTTCCATTTGTTTGCATCTTCACTGGTTTCTTTGAACAGTGTTTTGTAATTCTTATTGTAGAGATCTTTTACCTCCCTGGTTAGCTGTATTCTCAAGTATTATACTCTTTTTGTGGCAGTTGTGAAAGGGACTGTATTCCAAATTTGGCTCTCAACTTGGTTGTTGTTCATGTAGAGGAATGCCAGTGATTTTTGTACATTGTTTTTTTATCCCAAAACTTTGCTGAAGTTTATCAGCTCCAGGAGCTTTTGTGCTGAGGCTATGGGATTTACAGAATCATGTCATCTGCAAACAGTGATAGTTTGACTCCCTTACTATTTGGATGTCTTTTCTTTCTTCCTCTTGCCTAATTACTCTGGCCAGGACTTCCTGTATTGAATAGGAGAGGTGATAGAGGACATATTTGTCTTGTGCCAGTTTTCAAGGGGAGTGCTTGCAGCTTTTCCCTATTGAATATGATGTTGGCTGTGGATTTGTCATAGATGGCTCTTATTACTTCGAGGTATGTTCCTTCAACATCCAGTTTATTGAGAGTTTTTGACATGAAGAGTTGTTGAATTTTATTGAAAGCATTTGGTGCATTTATTGAGATAATCATTTTTTTGGCATTAGTTCTGTTTATGTGATGAATCACATTAATTGATTTGCATATGTTGAACCAATCTTGCATCTAAGGGATGAAGTCTACTTTATTGTGGTGGATTAGCTTTTTGATGTGCTGCTGGATTCAGCTTGCAAATATTTTGTTGAGGATTTTCCCATCAATGTTCATAAAGAGTATTGGCCTAAACTTTTTGTTGTTGTCATTGTGTCTCTGCCAGGTTTTAGTATCAGGATGATATTGGCCTCATAGAATAAGTTGGAAAGAAGTCCCTCCTCCTCAATTTTTTGGAATAGTTTAAGTAGGAATGGTACCTGCTATTCTTTGTACATCTAATAGAATTCAGCTGTGAATCCATTTGGTGCTGGGTGTTCTTTGCTTGGCAGGCTATTTATTACTGTTTCAATTTAGGAACTCATTATTGGTCTGTTCAGGAATCAATTTCTTCTTGTCTCAGCCTTGGGAGGGTATATGTGTCCAGGAATTTATCCATCTCTTCTATGTTTCCTAGTGTGTGTGCATAGATGTGTTTATAGTAGTGTCTGATGGTTACTTTTATTTCTTTAAGGTCAGTGGTAACATCCTCTTCATTATTGTTAATTATGTTTATTTGGATCTTCTGTCTTTTCTTCTTCATAAGTTTAGCTAGCAGCCTGTCTCGTTAAAATTTTCATAAAAAACAACTGCTGGATTTGTTAATCTTTTGAATGGTTTGTTGTGTCCTAATTTCCTTCAGACTCTAATTTAGGTTATTTCTTATTTCTTCAGCTCTAAATTAGGTTATTTCTTATTTTCTGCTAGTTTTGAGGTTGATTTGCTCTTCCTTCTCTAATTCTTTCAGCTGTGATGTTAGGTTGTTAGTTTGAGATCTTCCTAACTTTTTGATGTGGGCAGTCAGTACTTTGAATTTTCCTCTTAACACTGTCTTAGCTGTGTCTCAGAGATTCGAATATGTTGTATCTTTGTTCTCATTCATTTCAAAGAACTTCTTGATTTCTACCTGAATTTCATTATTTACCCAAAAGTTATTTAGGATCATTTTGATTAATTTCCATGTAATTGCATAATTTTGAATTATTTTCTTAGTCTTGACTACTATTTATATTGCACTGTGGTCTTAAAGCCTGTTTGGTATGATTTCACTTCTTTTGTGTTTGCTGAGGATTGTTTGATGTCTAATTATGTGGTCATATTTAGAGTATGTGCCTGTGGCAATGAGAAGAATGTATACTCTGTTGTTTTGGGGTAGAGGGTTCTGTAGAGGTCAATCAGATCCTTTTGGTTCAATATAGAATTCCAGTCCTGAATATCTTCAATAATTTTCTGCCTTGATAATATGTCTAATACTGTCAGTGGAGTGTTGAAGCCTCCCATTATTATTGCGTGAAGTTTATGTTTCTTTGAAAGTCTTTTAGAACTTGCCTTATGAATCTGGGTGCTCCTCTTTTGGGTGCATGTATAGTTAGGACGGTTAGGTCTTCTTGTTGAGTTGAACATTATATCATTATGTAATTCTCTTCTGTGTTTTCTTTTTTTGACATGGAGTCTCACTCTGTTGCCTAGACTGGAGTGCAGTAGCTTGTTCTGTGTTAATGAGAAGTATAGCTTGTGGGGACTTTGGACTTTGGACACAGTCACTTTTTTTTTTCTTTTTCTTTTTCTTTTTATTCCCAAGATGGAGTCTTGCTCTGTCGCCCAGGCTTCACTGCAGTAGCACAATCTCAGCTCACCACAACCTCTGCCTCCCGGGATCAAGCGATTCTTCTGCCTCAGTCTCCCTGAGTAACTGGGATTACAGGCACATTACACTACACCTGGCTAATTTTTGTATTTTTAGTAGAGACAGGGTTTCACCATGTTGATCAGGCTCATCTCAAACTCTTGACCTTGTGATCCACCCACCTCGGCCTCCCTAAGTGCTGGGGTTACAGACGTGAGCCACTGCGCGTGGCCCCTTCTGTGTCTTTTAAAGATCTTTTTTGATTTGAAGTCTGTTTTATCTGAAATTAGGATTATAATTCTTGCTTTTTTTTTCTGATTTTTTTAATTGCTTTGTAGATTTTCTTGCATCTCTTTGTTTTTAGCCTATAGGTGTAATTACATGCGAGATGAGTCTCTTGAAGACAGAATACCACTGAGTCTTGCTTTTTAAAACAATCCAGCTTGCAACTCTGTGCCTTTTAAGTGGGACATTTAGACCATCACATTCAAGGTTAGTATTGATATCTGTGGTTTTGATCCTGTTCTCAAGTTATTAGCTGGGTAGTATGTTGGCTCATTTGTGTGGTTACTTTATAGTGTGACTGGCATGTGTTCTTAGGTGTGTTTTTGTGTTAGTTGGTAGTGGTCTTTCCTTTCCATATTTAGCACTCCTTTTAAGATTTCTTCTAAGGGAGGCTGGTGGTATCAAATTCCCTCAACATTTCCTTCTCTGAAAAAGATCTTCTTTCTCCTTTACTTGGACATCTTACTTTGGCTGGATTTGAAATTCTTGATTGAAGATTTTTTTCTTTAAGTATGTTGAATATAGGCCCCCCAATCTCTTTTGGCTTGTAGGGTTTCAGCTGAGCAGTCTGCTGTAAGCCTGATGGGGTTCTCTTTGTAGGTGACCTGCTCTTTCTCTCTAGATGGCTTTAACCTTCTGTCTTTGATTTTGATCTTGGGAACTCTGATGATTATGGGTCTTCGGGCATGATCTCATGTAGAATCTTGCAGGGGTTCTCTGTATTTCCTGAATTTGACTGTTGGCCTTTCCACATAGGTTGGGGGAGGAGTTTTAATGGATGATATCCTGAAATGTGATTTTCAAGTTATTTGCTTTCTTCCCATCTATTTCAGGGATGCCAGTGATTCACAGGTTTGGCCTCTTTACATAATCCCATATTTCTGTGAGATTTTGTTTATTCCTTTTAATTCTTTTATCTTATTTTCTTCTGTCTTCTTTCTGAGAATCAGCCTTTAAGTTCTGAGATTCTTTCCTCAGCTTGATCTATTCTCCTGTTAATACTTATGATTGCATCGTGGAAGTCTTGTATTGTGTTTTTCAGCTCTGTCAACTCTGTTAAATTCTTTTTTAAACTGGCCATTTCATCTTTCAGCTTCTTTATTATTTTACTGTGATGCTTAGTTTCTTTGGATTTAGTTTTGCCCTTTTCCTGAATCTCAGCAATCTTTGTTTATATCTGTTTTCTGAATTATATTTCTGTCATTTCAGTCAGCTCACCCTGGTTAAGAAGTCTTGTTGGAGAACTGGTGCAGTTAGTTGTTTGGAGGACACAGGACACTCTCGCCATTAGAGTTACTGAAGTTCTTGTGTTGATTCTTTCTCATCCCTGCATGTGGATATTCTTTCAACTGAAGGGTAAATTGAGCACTTCTTTTCTAGATGTTTTCACAGGGCTGAGGCATGATGCAGGGTCTTTATTTATAACCACCTCTATGACTTTGGTTTCAAGAAGGTATGTTAACGAAGTATTTTTGGTGTTTAATCTTTTGTGTGTGATCTAGTAGGTGGTGCTGAGGCATGTTAGTCAGTTGGTAGGCTCTTGCCTGGTTGTGTGGTTCTCCTATATTGCCTCACAGTTGCACACTTGCTCCCTCTCAATGCTCTGAAAGGGTGGGCTCCTTTCTCCCCTATGTGCTGGCTTTAGATTGTGGCTGGGCACTCCCAGGCTTCCTACCCCAGCTCTTCGGCAATCTCAGGGTTTGTGTTCCTTCCCAACTTGGAGGCAGCAGAGCAAAAAACCTTAGTAGTATTTGTGGCCAGGGGTTTTTTGCTTCTCTCCTGGGAGTTCCACCCCAGCAAGATGCAGGTCAGCAATTGGTCAGTGCTATTAGCCCAGGATGGAAGGTCTGTGCTGTGGACCTAAGCTAGTGGTTCCCTATTTGATGATGAGCAAGGGGTGTGGGTGGAAGTTGGGGGAGAAAGACCGTCCTTCTCTCCTGAGTCAATTGCCATTTGTTAGTGATCCTTGCTCCTTCATTAGTCAGAGGGTAGCAAGGAGAATTCCACTGCAGAGGCATTGGTAGAAAGGCTACCAAGTTGCCCCCTGGGGCTTCGCCTTCAAGAAACATGGAGCCACTGTTATTGGGGGAGTTCTGTCAGTGGGGTGGGGTGGCTGCATTGCTTATGTCAGATTGGGGTTCTGCTTTTTAGGGAACAGGGGATTCAAAGGCTCACAGGGAGAAGAGATTGGTCTCCTCTCTATGTGACGGCTGTGGCGTATTGTAAGTTTGGGTACAGCCCTCAGGCTCCTTATTTATTCCCCAGCCAGGGCCCCTGTCTGGTAAAGAGTGGGGGTTGTTTGTTTCCAGGGTAGAGGGGCTGGACTCTCTCTGTATTGTGTCTGCAGTGTGCTGGAGGTGCCAGCATAATGACAAGGCCCTTTATTCCTTCCCCAACCTGGGGGCTGTTAGGGCTGTACACTGCTATTGTAGTGGTAGAGGAGCTGTGCATTGACTCTGGGACTTCCTCGTTGAAGAAATACTGGGCTTCTTCTGATTGTGGCGATCAGGAAAAGCAAGGTGGTTGTACTGGAGTCCCAGGTAATGTGGCCCTGTCCAGTGAGAAGTGAGGACTAGAATCTGCATGTAGAACAGTTTGGCCACTTTTCTGTGAGGTAGGTGCTTTGTGCTGGGAGTTTGGACTAGCTCCTGGTCCCCACAGACTCTCTAGAGCCTGGAGACAGCAAAGGCAAGGGCTACAAAACAGATGGCAACCCACCCTGCTCACTGGGAGATCTGTCCTGGGAGTTTCAGAGCTGTTACTGGCTCAAGAGCCCCAGTAGAAAGTAGCTGGAAGCCCAGACTGGTTGGACCTGCCCTTTGAGGAAATATGGGAATGAGAACTCATTTAACAGTTTGGCAACCCTTCTGTAAGGCTGTTACGATATGCTGGGGGTCCACTCCAGTCCCAAGTCGCCTCGAATTTTTCAGTACCTGAACCTATCAACAGTGAAGGCTACAAAACATCAAAGGTGTGTCCTTCCCCTCCCTCTGGGAATTTCATCCCAAGTAAGTACAAATCTGTTGTCTGCAGGAATGCGCACATAGGATGTTCCTGGAGACCCTGGCTGGGAGGTTCTGCTCAGTGGAGAGGAACAGGAATGGGGTCCTGCTTTAAAAAGTAGTCTGGACACACTTTATAGAGCAGCTCTGTTGTGCTGGGGTGCACTCCAAACCCCGATTGCCTCTGACTTTCCAATGCCTGAAGACTGGAATGGGTAAGTCACCCAAACAGCAAAGATGGCAGCCCGCTCCTTAGTCTGAATGTTCCATCCCAGGAGTTTGAAACCTCTGTCGGCCAGAAAACATCAGTGGGGTTATATGGTCTGGCTCTGTATCTCCACCCAAATCTCATCTTCAGTTGTAATCTGAATTGTAATCCCTATGTGTTGCAGGAAGGATTTCCTGGGAGGTGATTGCATTGTGGGGGTGATTTCCCCATGCTGCTCTCATAGTAGTGAGTGAGGTCTCATGAGATCTAATGGATTTGTGAGCAGCTTTTTCCCTTTCATCCTGCGCTTCTCTCATTCTCCTTCCCACCACCATGTGAAGAAGGATGTGTTTACTTCCTTTTCTGCATGATTGTAAGTTTCCTGAGGCCTTCCCAGCCATGCTGAACTGTGAGTCAATTAAACCTCTTTCCTTTATAAGTGATCCAGTCTCAGGTATTAGCAGCGTAAGAAGACACTAATACAGTAAATTGGTACCAGTAGAGTGGGGAGCTTCCACAAAGATACTCAAAAATGTGGAAGCGACTTGGGAACTGGGTAACAGGCAGAGGTTGGAATAGTTCAGAGGACTCAGAAGACAGGAACATGTGGGAGAGTTTGGAACTTCCTGGAGACTTGTTGAATGGCTTTGACCAAAATGCTTATAATGATATGAGGTAGTCTCAGATGAAGATGAGGAACTTGTTGGGAACTGGAGCAAAGGTGACTCTTGCTGTGCTTTAGCAAAGAGATTGGTAGCTTTTTGCCTCAGCATTAGAGATCTGTGAAACTTTGAACTTGAGAGAGATGATGTGGTATATCTGGCAGAAGAAATTTCTAAGCAGCAAAATGTTCAAGAGGAAGCAGAGCATAAAAGATTGGAAAATTTTCAGCCTGATGATACAATAGAAAAGAAAAACCCATTTTCTGAGGAGAAATTCAAGCCAGCTGCATAAATTTGCATAAGTAATGGCGAGTCAAATGTTAATCACTTAGACAATTGGGAAAATGTTTCCAGGGCATGTCAGAGACCTTCACAGTAGTCCCTCCAATCACAGCATTACAGGCTCAGAGTCCTAAGAGTGGAAAATCGTTTCCTGGTCTGATTCCAGAGCCCATCTGCTCTGTGCAGCCGCAGGACTTTTTCCCAGCCATTCCAGCCATGGCTAAAAGAGCCAAAGTACAGTTCAGGTAGTGGCTTCAGAGGGTACAAGTCCCCAGCCTTTGCAGCTTCCACGTGGTGTTGGTCCTGCAGGTGTGCATAAGATAAAAATTGAGGTTTGACAACCTCCACCTAAATTTCAGAGGATATATGCAAATACCTTGATATCCAGGCAGAAGTCTGCTACAGGGACAGGGCCTTCATGGAGAACCTCTGCTAGGGTAATGCAGAAGGTGAAATGTGAGGTGGGAGCCCCCACACAGAGTCTCCACTAGGCCACTGCCGAGTGGAGTTGTGATAAAAGGACCACCATCCTTCAGACCCCAGAATAGTAGATCCACCAACAGCTTGCCGCACATGCCTGGAAAAGTTGCAGACAATGTCAGCCATGAAAGAAGCTGAGGTGGGCAATGCATCCTGCAAAGCTTTAGAGGCAGAGCTGGCCAAGGCCATGGGAGATCATCTCTTGCATAAGCATGACCTGGATGTGAGACATGGAGTCAAAGAAGATCATTTTGGAACTTTAAGGTTTGATGACTATTGGATTTTGGACTTGCATGGAGCCTGTAGCCCCTTTGTTTTGGCCAATTTATCACATGTGGAGTGGCTGTATTTACCCAATGCCTGTACCACCATTGTATCTGGGAAGTAACCAAGTTGCTTTTGATTTTACAGCCTCAAAGGCTAAAGGGACTTGCCTTGTTTCAGACCAGACTTTGAGCTTGAATTTTGGGTTAATGCTGGAATGACTTAAGACTTTGGAGGACTGCTGGAAGGGCTTGATTGTGTTCTGAAATGTGAGGACATGATATTTTGGAGGGGACAGGGATGTAATAATATGGTCTGGTTCTGTGGCCCCATCCAAATATCATCTTGAATTGTAATCCAAGTTGTAATCCCCACATGTTGGGGAGGGACCTCATGGGAGGCAATTGCATTATAGGGGGTTGGTGGTTCCCCCATGCTGTTCTCATTCATGAGAGTGAGTGAGGTCTCATGAGATCTCATGGTTTCACGAGAGACTTTTCCCCGCATTCACTCTGCACTTCTCTCATTCTTTTCTTTCCTGCCACCATGTGAAGAAGGATGTGTTTACTTCCCCTTCTGCCATGATTTTAAGTTTTCTGAGCACACCCTCCCCAGTCCTGCAGAACTGTGAGTTAATTAAACCTCTTGCCTTTATAAATTACCCAGTCTCAGGTATGTCTTTATTAGCAGCATGAAGATGAACTAACACAGTGGGGGGTTGCTGGAAACCCTGGTCAGAATGTCCCACCCAGTGAGGAGGAACAGGATTTGGAACCCACTTAAAACAGCACACTGGTCACATTTTTATAGAACAGCTGTGTTTTGCTGTGGGACCACTCCAGCCCCGGTCACCTGGACTCTCTAAAGCTTGAAGGCCAGAATGGCTAACTTGCCCCAACAGCAAAGATGGCAGCCCACCCCTCCCCCGGTAGTTCCATCTCAGGGAGGTGTAATGCTGCTACTGGTGACTGGCTGGAGCTCCAAGCCAGTGGTTCTTATCCTGAAAGGTGCTGGAGAAGCAGGGCCTGCAGACTGTCCCTGCTCAGCCTGCTGGGTTCAATCCCTTTTCCAGGAGTATGTACAAGGGGTCAGGTCTAACCTCCTTCTTTGCCAGAGTTTCAGCTGCTCTTGCTGGGTAGCCTGGGAAGTCTTGATATCTAGGGCTTCCAGGGTCTCCATTTGTGCTTGAGTGGCTGCTCTGCCAAAACTCTGCATTGCTCTGTGAGTTAGACTGAAGGCCCTATGGAGTGCATTTATAAGGAGATCTCTTGACCTGAGTGTTGCAAAGATCTGTGAGAGAAATGTGGGTTCCCAGGGTCGCCCATTCATTAACAGCTTCCCTGGGTGGGGGAGGTTCCCCAGCTCTGTTTCACTCCCAGATGACTTTCATAAACCCAAAGTCAGACTATCAGTGAAAGGCTCATACACTGTTGATAGGAATTTGACCACTTCACCTATATATTCTGAATAGCGGCAGGAGGCAGACAAATCCTAGGTACATAGGGACAGGTCCCTGGTGAAACTTGACTTTCAACTCAAAAACAGCCTGAAATCTGAAAACTGGGCTGCTGGTTCCAGATGAGTGGGAACTTTTATTCCTGTTTGCCCAGTCTTTCCCAATTTGTTCCTTTGGAATAATGCTTTTTAATCAATGAAATGTTGCCTTTTCCAAGGCTACCTATAGCCCTCACCTCCACCATTCTGAGTTCTTAAAAGCCCCAGACTCAGACACCTTTGGGGGGACTATCTGTCTTCAGTTTGGGGGGACTATCCAACTTCAGATATGGTACTGCCCACTTTGGGTCCCCTGTCTGCTGAGAACTGTTCTGTTGCTCAATAAAACTCTCCACCTTGCTTACCCTCCAGTTGTCAGTGTAACCTCACTCGTTTTGGACATGGAAAAAGAACCTGGGACCTGCTGAATGCAGGTACAAAAAAGGCTGCAACACTATAGCCCTCCACCCTCTGCTGTTGCTGGGCAGGCACCCCATGTGACAGAAAACAGTGGTAGGGCCAGGCCAGTCCAACCTTGTGGGCTGGAGCAGAGCAGTGGGGCTGAATGAGCTGTAACACAAGTGGGCTGAACCACACCGTCCCTGGTGCCCCCATTTGCTGTGCTGTAGGAGGCAGGAAGGAGAGAAGAGCTATGAGCCTTCTGGAGGCCCAGACCTCAGTGCTCCCCAAGCCAGGGCGGTGACATGTTGTAATACCTTCTTTGGGACTCTGCAGTTTCTGGGCTCTCCACGTTTCTTGGGTACCACTATGTTACCTTCATACAGACGCGGCACTCAAGGCAGAAGCAGCTGTGGCATGCCCAGCCTACCCATGGACTGAATGTGGATCCCAGGGCAAGCATGGGATCTGCACCAGGGTGCAAGCCAAATGCAGCCCACTGGGCTACGTGGCGGGATACCTTCAGCAGCGAGCCTGAGGCTGAGCAAGGGCCTGGGAAGGGACGTCACCAGCTGTGGAGGTCTCCAGCTGGCAAGGTGGCAACAAAAATATCCTGCAACATTCTCAATGCTTTTGCTGTGCCTAGGATGTTGTCCTGTGACAATATCTGTAGCAGAACTTTTTCTACAGAAATCACTCATCTCATCAAGTCATGTTGAAAAAAGACTGGTAGAAAAATCAGTCTAAAATTTTTAGGCCTAGCAGGAAGTTAGAAAGCCTACATAAGGCTAAATATTATCATTAATATGAAAATGTTTTTGTTTCTTTGTTGTTTGTTTTGTTTCTTTGTTGTTTGTTTATGTGTCTGTTTCAAGGAACCTGAAAAAGACCTTTGACTCTTTGACACTTAGGTGTCCACCTTTTGACTATTGCAGATAATTCTACAATGAACACGAGAGTGCGAATATCTCCTTGAGATCCTGACTTCAATTTATTTGAACACCCAAAAGTGGAATTTCTGGATCATGTGGTAGTTCTTTTTTAAATTTTTGTATTGAGGAATCACCACACTGTTTTTCACAGAGGCAATGTACATTTTAAAATTTTAATGTATTTTTGACCACCTTTTTCTTTTTGGAGATGGAGTCACACTCGGTCGCCCAGGCTGGAGTGCAGTGGTGCAATCTCAGCTCACTGCAACTTCCGCCTCCTGGGTTCAAGTGATTCTCCTGCCTCAGCCTCCTGAGTAGCAGGGACTACAGGTGCCCACTGCCACGCCCTGCTTATTTTTTTTGGTATTTTAGTAGAGATGGGATTTCACCATATTGCCCAGACTGGTCTTGCACTCCTGACCTCAGGCAATCTGCCTACCTTGGTCTCTCAAAGTGTTAGGATTATAGGCATGAGCCACCGTGCCTGGCCGACCACATTTTTAAAAAGAGCTTTGAGTTAGTCATCTATAAGATTAAAGTGCATCAGATGATTTTTTAAATTCCTTTCCATCATCTGTCTCATAAATGCACGTGGTACATACTTAGTAAATGCTTCTGAATGATAGTTTTCAAAATTTTTCCATGCATTGACCTCCTGTTTTTCTCTCACCATAATTATTGGAGCTCAATACAAGTAAATTACTTCGTATTTATTCTTCATTATCTGTATTTTTAAGTGATATCACAAATTTTTGTAGAATGATATAAATTCATAGAATGACATTTTAATTTATCTCTCTTAAACCTCCTAAAATATCTAACTACAGATATGGTGTGTGTGCCAGGAGCCAGGATGGGGAAAGGATGGTCAGGATGGGAGGTAATGTGAAAATTCACTGTATTTTCTGCTCAATTATTCAGTAAACCCAAAATAGATCAAATATAAAGTTTAGTTAACATTAATATCAAAATTGTCAAAAAGAAATGTCAATATTTCTTTTTGATATAATTTCAACTTTCATTTTAGATTCAGGAAACACATGTGCAGGTTAGTAGCATGGGTGTATTTTATGATACAGAGGTTAAGGGTATGATGGCACCCATCACTCAGGTAGTGAGCATAGTACTCAACAGGTAGTTATTCAGCCTTTGCCCCCCACAGTGCCCTTTTGGATTTCCCAGTGTCTGTTGTTCACATCTTTGTGTCCATGTGTACCCAATATTTAGCTCCCACTTATAAGTGAGAACATGTAGTATATGGCTTTCTGTTCCTGTGTTAATTTCCTTAAGATAATGGCCTCCATCTGCATCCACGTTGCTGCAAATGACGTAATTTTATTCTTTATTATGGCTGTGTAGTATTCTGTGGTGAATATGTACCACATTTTCTTTATCTAGTCTACTGTTGATAGGCATTTAGTATGATTCCAATTGCTATTGTGGATAGTGCTGCAAGGAACATATACATGTCTGTGTCTTTTTGATATAATGATATCTATTCCTTTGGGTACGTACCCAGTAATGGGATTGCTGGGTCAAATGGTAGTTCTGTTTTTAGGTCTTTGAGGAACTGCCACACTGTTTTCCAAAACGGTTGAACTAATTTACACTCCCACCAACAGTGTATAGGAGTTTCTTTTTCTCTGCAACCTCACCAGCACCTGTTATTTTTGGACTTTTTAATAATAGCCTTTATGACTGGTGTGAGATGATATCTCCCTGCGGCTTTGATTTGCGTTTCTCTAATGATCAGTGATGTTGAGCTTTCTTCCATATGCTTGCTGGCCAAATGTATGTTTCCTTTTGAAAAGTGTGTATTCGTGTCCTTTACCCACTTTTTAATGGGCTTTTTTTTTTTTCTCATGAATTTGTTTAAGTTTCTTACAGATTCTGGTTATTAGACCTTTGTCAGATGTATAGTTTGCAAACATTTTCTCTCATTCTGTTGGGTTCCTGTTTACTCTGTTGATAGCTTACTTTGCAGTGAAGAGTTTATTTTGCAGTGAAGATTTGTTTGACTTCAAACTACTCTAAAGGCTACAGTAACCAAAATAACATGGTGCTGGTATAAAAACAGACACAGACCAATAGAACAGAATAAAAAACCCAGAAATAAAACTACACACTTACAGCCATCTGATCTTTGACAAAGTTGACAAAAATAAGCAGTGGGGAAAGGACATTTTATTCAATAAATTCTGCTGGGGTAACTGGCTAGCCAGAAGCAGAAGAATAAAACTGGAGCCCTACCTTCCACCATATACAAAAAGTAGCTCAGGATATACCAAAGATTTAAATGTGAGACTTCAAACTATAAGTCTAGCATAGACTTATAGTATACTTATAGTATTTTAAAATACTAGAAGAAAAACTAAGAAATACCATTCTGGACGTCAGCCTTGTACAAATAATTTGCGGCTAAGACCTTAGCAATTGCAACAAAAACAAAAATCTACAGTTTCTTAAACTAATAGTCTAATATCTCAAAATACATGAAGTAATTTTGTTATGATTAGCATTACTTTCTTTACTTCATGAAATATTCTCAGTGAAAGGTAAAATGCTGCACATGTTTTTACCTGGGAGATATACATTATATATATATCCTCTTCCCACTAAGTCTTTTCCTTCAACTTTCTAATTACTTTCATTGTCACATCTGGTCTTTTTTTATGTTTTGATTTATTTTTCAAGCTCTAGAGATCCTTATGGTTACATTGAACATGAGTTTTGTGGATTTAAGATTATATTCTATTTATTTTAGTTTCCTTGCAATGTTTCTCACTGTGCTTTAAATATTAGAGAAGCCTATAACATCTTGCACATGAGTGAATCATGTACAAGTTAATTTTTGTACAAAATGAATCACCCCTTCATAAAGTTTATGCTAATGACTAATATTGATTGTAAATAGCATGAGGAGTGAATTTGCTGCATCTCAATATTGTGAGGACAGTGGTTGCAAACAATAGAAGGGTCGATATTAACAGACATTCATATTTACATAAGACAGAGACCTAGTCAATCTTCTATTTTTTCTAGTTTCATATGGATACATTGCCATCTAAAACGTTAAAAAAAACTAATACTGAATTAATAACTTCAACCAACTCACAATGGGCTTCCAATGTGGTCATTCACTTCATGTTTTAAAACTCTACATTTTGAAGATAAAAAGGGAAAGGGAAGAGAGAGAGGAATAAGGAAGATAAATCAAGTGAAATCCAAATGAATGTAATAGGACTGAACCATCTCAATTAAAATGTATGCTATTGGTCAAGTAACCAATTTAATTTATATATGTACTACACAGTGCTCCAAACAATTTAAGCTCTTTTAACTTAACTAAATAATCCTGAAAAATAGAAGTGTCATATTGTGCACCAAAATCTAGTTTTCCACAATTCTGTGCATAGTAAAGAATAATTTATTTCAAAGTGAGTTATAAACATCTGAACCTTGGGGATAAACTAAACTCATTTTGACATTTAACTAAATTACAATAATACATTGTTGATTGTATATGTGCAGTTCATTCATTTACGTGTCTAGCACTCACAACTGATTAAGTCAGGTTATGCATTCGGAATATTAAATACATTAGATATCATTTCTAGGTTTTACTTCTGTAAATTAGAAAACTCAATTTCATTTAAAAGCAGATAACAATTAAAATGAAGTTTTATAATATATCACAGACCACTCAAGATTGGTTTTCACCGGTAGTCTTCTGATAATTTCTTTAGATCCAAATTCTACTGTATGTTATAAAATACATTAGACAAAAATTCAAGAGGAGAGTAAAAATGCAGTGGAGATGGTAAAATGTAATAATCCTGGCCCAGTAAGAATTAAATTTGGTGAGACTGCATACCCTTTCTTTTCATTTCTAAATGTGTTGCAACTAAGCTGCTTTGAAATTGACAGCTGAAAATAATAAAAGTCCAATTATTTTGATGAGTGCTGCATACTATATTTGGTGTCTGGAAACTAAATTCAGGAAAGGCAATATCGCTCCATTCTCCATACTGCCTAATATCCTAACATTCAAATAATTCATATCTATGGAACTATGATACTGTGAGATTATGAAGAGGAATTCAGCCATTATAATGTAACATCAAGGACAAAGTCAATGGTGTCAGAAGATCTGAGTTAAAATCAAGGCCTTAAGACATACTAGTTTTATGAATAAAAGTCCATTCTTCTGGTTCTCTGTACTTCCAATTTATTCAACAGAAAATATTAATAAAAGTACTCTTCTTCTCTGCTCTTTCCAGAGCTGTTGAATAGTTCAATTAAGCAATGTTTATGAAAATGATTTTCAAGATATTTTCAGTAATATTAGATTTTAAGAGTCATAGAAACTGTAATTTAAAAAGACAGCAATGACAAAGAAGAACAAGAAATAGAAGGAGAAATTGAGTTTTCTGTAATTTAGTCAAGCAAATGCTTCAACCTTGGCAATTTAAGAAAGCAACTTTCTCTAAAACAATTAAGTAACCAAATATCCTTGCATATAAACATACGGTAGTTTCTTCTACAGCAGAAGTCTCATTCTTTTTTATTTCCATGGATAGTTGAATTGTTTGTGAGGCCCATGAACCTGTTTTAATTTATATTTAATTTGTCCTGTTACTTTTATTAATTACCTACACCAAAAAAAAAAAAAACGAAAAAAAACTATTGTCTACACTTCTCTACCTAAGGTGCCTCCGATGTGCTCTAATAACATAAAATGCTTAAGACTTCAAAGAGTTTATTACAAGTATTATTAGAGTCAGGAAATTCTACTGTCTGAATCTGTGGATGTATCTGGCACAGAGTAAGAACTTATTAAGTAATCCAAAGGATGTTGTTCAAATAAATCAGTCAAATGAGAATAAAGTTTCCTGATTTATCATATAAAATACAGATGCCTACTAAATTTGAACTTCAGATACAGAACACAATTTCCAGAACATACTTTTACTAGAAATTTATTCATTATTTTTCTGAAATTCAAAATTTACTGTGTCCTGTATTTTATCTGGCAATGCTAAATGAGAGGGAAAAATATGTTAGATGCCTTCAAGGCAATTGAATTCAGACAACCACATCAAGAAGTCATTTAAATTCAGTGAGAAGTTAGAAATAATACATGAAAGAAGTAACAAAATCCTGTAAGTTAAAAAATGAATTTACTGGTCAAAGAAGCACATAACTTTGTAAAATACTAATCCACCAGGAAAGAAACAAATATGTGTCTCTCCAAATTAGGATATCCATTTTGCCAGTGCTGTAGATTAGGTTAGTTGAGCAAATATTCACATATCCTTTTTTTTTTTTTTTAAGTTAGACTGTAACAAATAACTTTTTTTGGCCAAAGCTATGTATGTGCAAGTAACAGTGTTTGCTGATATCAAGCCTAGGCGTTAGGAAGTTGAACTTGTTTTTGCATATTTTTCTGAGAGAGTCCAACTTCTAAAATAAAAAGAACATCCCCCAGGTACCTGTTGCCTCTTCACCCTGCACTCTAGATTGAAATAGGAAGGGCAAAATCCAGCAACCTACTGCTTGAGACAGAGTTAATCCAGCAGACCTGCATACTCATGATTAAGGAACAAGTGAGTATTGTTGAATGCCACTAAAATTTTGTCAGTATTTGTTATGCAGAATCACTGCAACAATAGCCAGCTGATCCAGCAACAGTTCTCACAAAAAGATTCTTCTCCTGAAATTTCTATTTTATCTTCTCCTGAAATTTTGTAATTTTACACATAGTATATATTCCTGTAGTATTTGTGTAGATTTGTATGTATGTGTGTGTGTGAAGGATTTTATTTTTGTGTAAATTTAAGGGATACAAGTGCATTTTCTTACATAAATATATTGTGCAGCAATAAAGTCTCGACTTTTAGGGTAACCATCACCCAAATAATATACATTGTTTCCATAAGGGAATTTCTCAGCCCTCACTCCCTTCCCACACTTCCGAGTCTCCAATATATATTATTCCACATACTATGTTCATATATACATATTAGCCCCCACTTATAAGTGAAAATATGTGGTATTTGACTTTCTGTTCCTGAGTTGTTTCACTTAAGATAATGGCCTCCAGTTCTTTCCACGTTGCTACATAAGACATTATTTCATTTTTTGTGTGTCTGAATAAACACACACACAAGCACATACTTAATGGAGTTCTATAAAATTATATATGTAGATATATAGTACATATAGTATGTATATATATGTATAATTTGATATAGATAGATATAGATATAGCTACAGATACAGGTATATATTTTCTTTATCCAATCTTCTATTAGTGGACACTTAGGTTGATTCCATGACTTAACATGAAAACCTCTGTCGAAAACAGTATGGAGATGTTTCAAATAACTAAAAATAATACTACTTTCTTTAAATTTTGCATAATATAATTCCCCTAATGGATGACAGGCATGAAGAAAGAAAAATAAATAAATGAATAATGATCTAGGGTGACAAACCTTCCTGATTTGTTCAGTAGTATCCCAGTTTTGTCACTGAAAGTTTCACTAGGACAGCTGGTCACCCTAAAAACAGTTAAAAGACAAGTGTAAAGCAACTTTTTTTCCCTTCTTTCTGAGTCACAGGAAAAAATCTCATTTCTTTTATTGCCCATTTGTTACACTGTATATCAAATAAGCTTGCCTCTCAGTGTATCCTAGGACATATTTGTAAAACTACAAATATTCTTTAGATTCTGTGCCTAATGTGAATTAACTTTTTAAAAAAAAAAAAAACTCAAGCAGTTTTTGTAGTTTTGTTTATTTATTTGTGAGATACCGCCATACTGTTTTCCATATTGGCTATACTACTTTACATTCCCACCAACAGTGTGCAAGGATTCCCTTTTCTCCACATTCTCTCCAACACTTATCTTTTTTTTTTTTTATCACAGCCATTCTAGCAAGTATGAGATTATATTGCATGGTTTTAATTTTCATTTCTCTGATGACTAGGGATATTGAGCATTTTTTCATTTACTTGTTGCCCATTTGTATGTCTGTTTGCTCACAAAACTGTCTCTTCAGATTCTTTATTTGTTCTTTAACTGGGTCATTTGTTTTTTTTACCATCGAGTTGTTTGTGTTCCTTATATATTGTGGATATTAACCCCTTATCAGATGTGTGGCTTACAAATATTTTCTCCCATTTTGTAAATTGTCTCTTCAGTATGTTGATTGTATCCTTGGCTCTGTAGGAGTTTCTTATTTTGATGTAATCCCATTTGTCTGTTTTTGCTTTTCTTGCCTGTGTTTTTTAATTCATTGAAAGCATTCTTTGTAAATTGAAGAATTGGATAAGTCAGAAATGTAATAGCGTTACTTGTACTCTGTATCACTGGTGTAAACAAAGAAATCATTAATCTCATTTTTATTTTTCCCCACACAAAATCATAAGCCAGTATTGCCTAAGATTGAAAATGCATTTAGATTTCCAAGAGAAATAATACTTTTCTTTAGATGAGCTTCTCATAGAAAATATTTCCTTTGATTGTCTTCCTAATATTTGAAGTTGTATAAATGCTATAAAATTACCCAGGAACCATTATCCATACAGATGCATATTTGCTAGGAAATCAAATAATTTAAAAGCTACATTTATTCAGGCATTCTACAGAGCTCTGAGTAAGGAGCAACATATTAGGTACTTGTCAAGTTACCTAAGATGTAGGAATCATCTCCCCACCAATGCAAAACCAACAAATTAAAGCCAGAGAGCTCCTGCTTTTTAAACACCTTATAGTGAGGAGTAATAAAAGGATTTTTTTCTTCCATCTATACATAGAGTTAATTGTTTCATACTGCTTTTTTGTGATATGAAAGATAGCTTCACAAAGTTAGTGGAAAAATAGAATTTTAAGATGAAAATTTAAAAAAACAAAAAAATTTATTTCTCAGCATAAGCTCCATCAGTTTCAGGATACCCTTGTAAGCAATAGCAGCCATTAAGTTCATCCCTAGAGAACTAAGAATCCTGGGAATTTAACCTTTTCAATGCTATCTCTCTCTCTCTCTTTTTTTTTTTTTTTTTTTTTGCATTATTAACTGAAAGAAAATGAGCACACTTTACAGATTTTTTTTAAATTAGGAAACAAAAAAGAAGTTAAAAGGAACCACCAAGTTAGGACTGTAAGGTGCATGCCTGTTGATTTCCCATTAAAACTCACAAAGTTGCCCGTATTTGATGAGAGGAATGAGCAGAAGTACTGTCATAGCAGAGAAGGACTCTCTGGTAAAGCTTTCCTGAGTGATTCTCTGCTAAAGCTGTGGATAACTTGCTCAAAACAGTCTAGTAATAAGCAGATGTTACTATTCTTTGGCCCTCCAGAAAGTTGGCAAGCAAAATGCGTTGAGCAATTCAAAAAAATATTGTCATGTCCTGTCATACCCTTTGCTCTTGACTGGTCTGCATTTGTTGAGACTGAACCACTTCCACCTCTTGATAACCATTGTTTTGATTGTGCTTTGTCTTCAAGATCCTACTGGTAAAGCCATGTTTCATCTCCTGTTACAACTCTTCGAAGAAGTGCTTCAAAAATCTTGATCCCACTTGTTTAAAATTTCCACTGAAAGTGCCACTCTTGTCTGCAGTTGATATGGGCATAATAGTTTTGGTACCCATGGAGAGGAGAGTTTACTCAACTTTAATTTTTCATTCAGAATTCTGTAAGCTGAACCAATTGAGATGTCCGTGGTGTTGCATATTATTTTTGTTATTGTCAGTCTTCTTCAATTAGGGCCCAAAAATGATTATTCTTTCTTTGCAAATCAATGTGGTTGGTCTGCTGCTGCAGGCTTCATTTCCAACATTGTCTCATTCCTTCTTAAAACAAACTATCCATTTGTAAAGTCTGATTTGGATGGGGGCATTGTCCCATAAACTTTTCATAAAGGATTAATGATTTTGTAATTCTTCCACACAAATTTTTCCATAAATTTGAAGCTTGTTCGTGTTTTAATTTTAGCAGAATTTGTGTTGCTCTAGTAGAAGCTCTTTTCAAACAGATGTCATATTCTTAGTACCTCAAATTAGATCCTGTTCAGACATGTTATAACTTAGAGTGGGTTCATTTGGGGGGAAAAAGAAAAGAGGACCATGCATAGTTTTTTCCATGAACTCTTTGAAGGCCCCTCATATAACACTTGGCTCACCACAGGGATTTCTACTAATAACCAGAAAAAACAAGCAGAAAGTATTGCTGTACAACATATATACTTATTAATGTTTCATTATGTATTGATTGTTAGTCTGCAAAGAGTAGAGACCAAGTTATTTTATCTCTGCATCCTTAGTACGAAGTATATAGCAAAGTTGACAGAAGTTACTGGGTGAGAATATGTGAGTTGAATACTCTAACACAACTTCCTGGGATGGATCCTGAAATGAAAGTACGAGTATTTAAGATGTTTTAGTGACACATTCCAAGAATTAATGTTAAATGTTAACCTAATTCCAAACATGAATTCAAATCTCAGTAATTTGCTATTTTTGGCTCACTTTAGTAACTTTTTTTTGGTGTTTTAAGACATCTACTACTTTCAGTGTTTACCATAGCATGTAGTTCAATTCTGCTAGTAGTTCCTTTTGCTATGGTTCAGACTCTATACCTGGACACCTGTTCCTGAGAACCAAATGTTGAAAACAGAAGGCCCTGAGATTTTCTTGCCAGTTTCTTGGTAAGGAATGGGGATCTCGTCTCTGAAACTTGATCTGTTATTTGCAGCCCCAGTACGTATAGTCAGGCTCCTTGATGAGGAGAGCCTATTTAGCCTGATTTTTAATTTAGTTGATCCATATAATAATTGTTCCATTCTTGTCTCCTCTTGAGATCTCCCACAGTCTCATTATGCACTTGTATTATTAAATACATGGCTGACTGATCCTGCTGCCATTTCAATTTGGATAACAAACTGCCTGTCACAGAAAATCTTTTTGTAACTCCTAAATATGGTGATTTCCACATGCAAACCCCTTCCAGTTTTCCTACCCAACTTAAATTACTTTTCCTTCTCAGTTTTTACTAGTATGTTCACATTTAAAAAATTTAAACTAATTCATTGGCCAGGCTACTGAGAATTGTTTATAAGAAGATATTTATGGAAACTTTATTATAATAGATTTATTATATATAAGCTAATTTATGTTACTGTTATCTCAATTTTCATATAAGGTATTATAGACATTGAATTCTTCAAATATTTATATCTGCTATTTGAAGGAGTACTCTTTGAGAAAGAGAATCACAACTCATCCAGTCACTTCTGAAACAGAAAGAAAAATTATGTTTTCATGTTACCGAAGGAAGATTGTACACTGATAATGGATATCTTCATATTTCCCACCATTTTTTTGATTTGCTAGTACTTCAATCATGATTGTATTTTATTTTTCTCTAACTATTGAAACTAATCAATATTCTCTCTGAAAACAATTTTCAAACTCCCTAGTCTTACCTGACTCTATCAAATTACTTTTCCCACTATCTACTTTATTTCCAGATCATTACACTGAGCATTTGAGTCAAAATATATCTTCCTAATTAGGCATTCTAATTAAATTAAAACTGTATATTATTTCATTTTCTAAAAGCAAGCAACCTTTTCAAACTTCTTATAGATAGTTGCACATAGACCACATAGACATTATTAACATATATGTCATTCATCTTACAACATTTCTTGAGAGAACCCTTTCATGACAATGAAGGGTTAGGACCTCCAACCTCATTATTTCCCAGCTTAAGGCCTTGTTTGTCTACAGTCAATGCCAGTCTTATCTATGATAAGTTTTATAAGAGCAAGTGACACTATCTGTTTTGCTCTCATTTTATTCTTGGCATCTGGTTAATTTACTGGTATGTAGTGGGTGATTATTAAATACATACTGTACAGATCAATGAATGTGAGCAGCAGTGAACTAACACTATACTTTGCAATTCATCATATTCTGAGGGTGCCTCATAGATTTCACATGATAAATTTTGAAAGAACAAATTATAAGTAATTTGTTTTTGTGTGAAATTCATGAAGAAATAGAATTTGATCACACAATTTTTATTACAGGATACATTCTTCTAAAAGCAAAAATCCAGTCTTTGACCTTATGTTACTAAAACAGAAGTGCTTTTCACATAGTAGGCACTTAACAGACATTTTCATGATGGATGATAAGTAAATATGACGATACAAGTAATATATTATTTATGAAATATTATGTAAGAATCAAGAACTCTTACATTTGACACAAATCATGTTTGAAGGAAACTAGAATAGTCTGATATAAATTCAATTCAACTTCAATTAAAAAAGAATCAAGAAACTTTCTCTTTTGCCTTAATAATAAGCATAGCGCAATAATTTCAAACAAAAAATAAACACTAATATGCAGAAAATTTTCAACTTTTTATTTATATGAGAGTAAAATCTATAAAGGCCTGACATTTAAGCAAATGGACCTAGTTTAAACAGCTCATGCAAAGAATACTACAGGTCACGATAAGCAGTAGAGTAACTGATTTTTCCAGAAAAAGAACGCATGCGTACATATTACTTGTGCATGTTTGATAGACTATTTTCACACTTCATGTATAATCGCAGCAATAGACAGCTGGTTGGAGGTTTCCCAGATGCTGGTACAATTTATTTAAAAAGTATGATTGAATTATTATTTTTGGACTTAATTGAGATGCTTTACTGTAACAGTGACAATTTACACATTGTTTGTGCCTTCAACAAACCGTTAGATGTGAATGAGTCCCCATACTATAATTTTTACTGCAGAAAGATTTATCATTTGATTGCATGAGATTGTTTGCCAACTTATCAGCAAAATAAAACAAAAAAAGCTTAAATTCAGTTATTTTATGCCCAATTTCAAGTAGGCTAAATTAGATGCAATTAGCAGTACAGTAGGTATTCCCAAGTTAATTTATTAAATACTTTGGGAAGAATCTACCAGTATTTCCAAAGCTCTGAGTGATGTCTACTAGTTGGTTTTTTTTTTTTTCCTTCACATGCTTCAGATGACATTCATGTGAAAATATATTCCAGGAATTCTATCACTCCTAATGATTAGAGTAAAATTGTGCAATTTCTTTTTTGTCTACACAGAATTTATGAAGTAGTCAATTATAAAAAATTCCTTTACAATAATATTGTTGATATAACAACATTATATATTTTTCAAAATCACCCCATTCTCTTTAGGAGGCCATGGCGGGTGGATCACCTGAAGTTAGGAGTTCAAGACCAGCCTGGCCAACATGGTGAAACCCCATCTCTACTGATAATACAAAAAAATTAGCCAGCAGTGGTGGCACACGCTTTTAATCCCAGTTACTCAGAGACTGAGGCAGGAGAATCGCTTCAACTCAGGAGGCAGAGATCACAGTGAGTGGAGATCGTGCCATTGTACTCCAGCCTGGACAACAAGAGTGAAACTCTGTTTAAAAAAACAATGATAGGGAATTATGAATTTGATATATCTGGTGATTAATGAAAATCAGCAATGTCATTAAAAATATTTCTAATAGATATCCTTAAGAGATTTCTAGACATTAACAAGAAAGTTTTACTATATTTTTTAAAACTAGATCCAGGATTGGAGGGGATTGTACTTGTCTCCTTTAGTGTGAAACTCTCGGCAGAGAATCCTGTAGTTTTTGTACTTATTTAACCCAGTCATATTCCTCCTATGGGTTTCTTTGCTTTTCAGACCCTTTCTCATGCACTTCAGATTCTATGCTGCAGCTGATAACCTCTCTAATTTGTTTCTCAGCATTTACACTGATATAGTACATTTAAGTAAATAGAAAATGACAGAAGAAAGGGAGGAGAAAAGGATGGAGGTGGAAAAGAGGGAACAAGGAAGGAAGAGAGGAAGGAAATAAGGAAAGGAAGGAAGGAAGGAAGGAAGGAAGGAAGGAAGGAAGGAAGGAGGAGAGAAAAGTTGTCATTGGTTCTCTCACACATTATCCCCTCACAAGACACTGAATAAAGTATTTCTGAGGTTACATATACTCCTTCAAACAATGGTGTGTTCTCATTGAAGCTAAGTTTCCTGTTCAGGAATAACCTGGGATAAAATAACCGTATGATAGAATAGGACAACATATTTAATAATCTGTTGTAAATTTGCTACCATGCACAATTGGTTAAATAATTTCCATAGGAACTGCAATGTTTTATCAATATAATACAGGACTAATGTTTCTATAAAATCTATTTAACATGTTTGAAATAAGCCAGTTTTAGAGAACAGCTGCATCAGAAGAATCTTTGTAACGTGAAACAAAGTTCTCGTTTTTTAAAGATTTTCCTCATATTAAGTTCTAAAATTTAAGTTTAGCGTTATAGTAAATTAAGTCTTCAATCATCACAATAAATAAAGCCATCACAACAGGTAAAATAAAATTATGTAAAGAAATTATTATCTGTAGAGTATTACTGGTTGAAGAGTTTTAATCTACTAACTACCTCTCATAACAAATTCAGTAGGATAGAAGTATATGAAATTATTTCCCAGGCAATCAAAATATGGTGAGTTATTCTATTCTCTAGAATCCACTTGTATAAATTTTATTTTTTGCAGTTGAAACTTTCAACCCAACCATCTGTCAGGATAAGTAGGATAAGGTTTTAATTACTTACAGCAATGCAATTATACCATTAATGTTCAGCTAAAATTGAGCCCATTCAATTTAATTAGCAATGCAGCTGTGAGAGAAAAACGATGGGTTCTTTCAGATAGCCAACACAAAGGGTTATAATGGCTCTCTCTCTCGCTCTCTTTTTTATTTTTGTAGTTCCCTGGCCTGCATAATTCCTATTCTACCTTACTATTCTTTGAATGTATGTGAGTGTATGCATACTTAATGTATGGTAGATATGTGTATATATATGTACCATTTCCATATATGTACATATGTACACACACATCACACACACACACACACTTTTTTTGGGAAAGCAAATCTCTTATTTGTGGCTATTCCTTTATATCTGTTCCACATATGGCATGAAAATGTAAGTAATGCGACTCACTGTTAAGTCATCTTATTAAAATTAATGCTTATTTTAATAAATGCATTCTCAATACAGCAACTATGCTAGTCATGGGGTAAGCGGAAGATAAAAAATAACCATAAAATATATCTAATCATCTGTAGATGCCTATAATCTATTTAGTGAAATGGGGCACTCATGTATAAAGCACTTAAATGAAAAGGCAAGAATAATATTTTTAAAACACAGAGTAATTGGAAAAAATAAATATCGTGTGCCGTATTTTGAAGGGTTAAAAATAATGTAAACTTGAGAAGAGCAAGTATTACCTGAGACACTGGGCTTTTTCTAAGCTTCAAAAAAGGCTTCAGATATCGATAAGCATATAAATAAGGGAAAAGACTCTTTAGTTGAAGGAGGTGATTTAGGGAGTGGCTAGTGGATGCCCTGAAGACATAGAAAGATGAATTCAAAGGGAAATAATTGTGCTAAGTAAAATAAAGCCAGACACAGAAAAAATATTGTATAATCTCACTTGTATATAAAATATGTAACAACACAAAGAGCTCAGATACACAGAGAAAGAGAATGATCAGTGGTTACCACTGGTGGAGTTGGGGAAGGAAATGGGGAGATGTAGGTCAAAGGACACAAAATTCCAGATATGTAGAATGAACAAGTTTAGAGTTCTAATATACAATATGAAGTATAAAATTAATACGATTGTATTGTATTAGGTATTTTTGTTAAATGGATTTTAGTTAGTCTTATACAAAGCGTACCTATGTGAAATGACAGATATATTAATCTGCTTTCCTGTTGTAACCATTTTACTATCTTTACGTATCTATGAGATCATGTTGTAAACCTCAAATATAAGTGAGAAAATCTATTTTGCCAAAGAACAATCACCCGAAAAGAATCAACAAATAATTTAATGAGACATACAATGTAGTCCAGTCATCATGAGCTAAGGCTTATTGGGGGAGGAAAGTCAGTCTAACTTGCTGAGTAACCAAACTCCTTCACAGTTTTAAGTAAATACATGTTTAAATTAAAAAAACAAAACCAGGAGCCAGGTCTTCCCAGATGAAAGACCAGTGATGGGAAGTAATGAAGAGTATACTGGATTAGAGAATCTAAAAGCATTCTCAGAACCATGAGAAAATGTTATGCTTCCCAGAAGCTTTTGTAAAATAAACTCCTGAAACGTGCAGTTTATAATTCCCTTTCTTTGATCCTGCTAACGCTTTTGTTTTCTAAATAGAAATTTTTTTAAAGGTTAACACTCTGAACATAAGGAAGGGATTAACAGTGTCGTATCTGTGAGGTTCCTCCTATCAAATACCTCACAGTTGCTATAGCAATGTTTTTACAAGCAGAGCCATAAAGAGAAAACTGACATGTTTGGAGAATCGACCAGGATTGTTAGAACTTGAGGATATAAAATAAAATGAAGAGGCAGCATAGCGATGTGCTAAGAGCATGGAGTCTGGACAGGAACTGCCTGGGTTCAAATCCCAATAATAAGTAGCTGTGTCAACTGGAAACTAGTAACTTAAGCTCTCTATAGATTATTCTTCTTATCTGTAAAATAAGAAATATAATAGTACCTCATAGAGTTGTTGAAATAATTATGTGAATATTTTATGTAAAACTCTGAGAATACTGGCTTTCACTGTAGAATTATTATGCAAGTGCCAGCTGTTATTATTACCAAAAAAAAATTTCACAACTATTATTCAACTCATAAGTGAATCCTCAGCAGTTTTTCTAATAAATAGCAAATTGTTTAACTTTGCATGTATCCGACTTAATGAGTATCACTACCAGTATCTAATTCCCATGATAGCACCATGCCAATTATAACTCAAATTTTACTAGTAAGTCCCATATAAGTTGAATTGTGTATTTAATTATTATCTATATGTCGTAATTTCTTGAAACTTTCTGAACAAAATTCCTAATTATTTTAGGCATAGGTCATAAAGTCAAATGGCCTTATGCACCAGATTCTTACCATAAATATGCAAGGCAGCAGGAATTTAAGCAATAGAGAAGGGCAGGGGCTATGGCCAAGAAAAGAGGATGTCCGTACCAACAGGCAATGAGATTTGGCAACGTTAATTGCATTTGTAGTTGAATTTGGCTATTGGAATACCAATTTACAGCCCCATTAGTGCAAATCTTATATCAAGAAATAAGAACTTCTCTAGTATCTTGTTATCCATTACTGCTAAAGTTCCTTCAAGAAAAGAAGAATTGATTTTTATATTATCCTTTTACTTTTCCATCAGGAAATAGGAACATATATAGGAAACTTGAAAGAAAATATCTAGTAACCTGTTTAACTCTCAACATAATACTTAGAGGAAAGGAGCATACAGATAAACTGCTAAGAAAAATTTGAGAATATGCAAATGCTTTTTACATTTCACTGTTCATAAAAAGAGAGGTTTGAAGAGTGAAAGGAGTAGCTGTGCAGATGATTCTTAACTTAGAATAAATTCAGTTCTCTGATGTTGAGTATATTTCAAGCAGTAGGCTTGAAATTCGGAACCGACATGTATTGGGAAATGGAAATGGAGGGTAAAGTACGTGAAAGCCCCATTTTGGCTTGATACTGTGCCAGCCTCTCTTTTGATGCCTTTTGATATTTTATTTGTACATCTGGTGTCACTGACATTTATAAAGTGACCTCTTTCGCTTCCTTCCACACACACACACACACACCACACACACACACACACACACTGCAGAGAGCTGAACAATCATACATGCAATGAACACGGTATTTTATGGTTAATGTACCATTCTTTATGAGAATATGCTAGCATAATGATAGAGGGCTGAAGCATGTAATCTATAATTAATACAAAGTGAACTGTCATGGGGGACAGGGAGGGAAATAGGCCTTTCTGCAGAAATATAAGTGCAGTCATGGAAACGGCTATAGCTCCTTGATTGTAATTATTCAACCTCACTAGGGGTCTGCAACTAGCTATTAAAGTGCTAGTGGTCCCTTGTGGAGTGGTCTCCTATCCAATTAAACTTTCGCAAGTCTATTCAAAGACGTGTGGGACACCACTGTGTTCCATTAAATAGTGTCAAGCACCTGCATTTCTAATAGAACATAACGCTTTTGGTTACCTTTTGCATATAGAATTGGACCAGAGAATTTTCTTTGTCTGGTTGGAACAATTCGAATCTCTAGACATAAAACATTTGTAATTAGAATAGACAAACGTCTTCAGTTTCTGATAGTTTGCAGGACACTGCCATTCTAGTGTTTTCTCTTATGTACAAAAATAAAGCATATGCAGAAGTCAGTGAGAAACAAAGAAATGTTAAATGTTAGGAATGATTGGCAAAATAAATGCAGGGGAAGTGAAAATCAATAAGCAGAGTATTTCACTGTATATTTAAGGGTTTGTACAAATTTCAACATCTAGGAAAGACACACAGTGAAATTACCAAAACATTCTGTGATTTCCTGAGTTAAGGACTTCCACTTAAAAATTTTCAATTTGTGTTGCAAATGTTAAAATGAAAATGGCTAAGTTGTCAATGTGTGAGATGAAATGGTTGCGAGGTACCTAGTGTGCAGCATGATATACTAGAAAAGAGTTTTGACTGATACATGTATATGTATACACGCTTGTATACATCACCTGTGATGATGATAATCAGATACTTCTTGCACACCACTTAAAGTCTTCTGAACCTTACATCTTTTTCAAAACCTTGGTTTGTAGTCAGCAATTCTGCCCAGGTTTTACCCAGCTTCTGATAGGTAAAATAAGTCTGTGCTTCACCTCTACCTGAGTCTCCTACTCTTCACTTTCCTCTCTGAAATCTCTGACTCACTGGGATGAGACGTGAGTAGGAAAGTACTTGGTTCTAATGGAATAGATCACAGAAACATGAAGGAGTTAAATGCTTGGGGCAGCACTGGACCATTCGTATTCAAAAACCAGTAAGAGTAACCAAAATGCAATTCCATTGTATCTCAATCCCTGAACAAAAGCAAAGACGAATTTTAAATTACACCTAACTTCTGAGTTGACTGGGGCTTTTTAAAGTTATATCTTTATTTCAATGAAAGTTGTGTATAAAATTCATCTTATGCTTTTATTATTTATAGTTTGTTCTTGTGAGTCACTTTTTACTCACATCATCCTCTTCTTCCTTTGATCTAGTTTTAGAGAAGGTAATATGTATATATTTCACAGGTATAGGTCGTTTTATACCGTGAACTCACTGCCAATATATGGCAAAAGCCAGTATTAGTAAATTTTTACTTTCTGTGGTAGTTGAATTTCTTTTTAGTAGCACATTCAAGAGATTATTTGAATTTTTAAAATGTGCCTATCAAGGGAGAATTAGCTTTTTAATACATGACTTCCTATTCAAAAACGAAATTTTCAAAAACAGATATATCTTGTTATGACCTTAAGCAGAGCAACTATTCAAATTCCATTCCTAATTGCTTGGCTGCACATTTCTTCCTAGTATTTTGCATTCAGACTAGTAATTTTTAGTTTTTTTCTTTGCTTATGTCAGGGAGGAACTAAAGTAAAGCTTTCTTAAATTTGCACTGGCTAGTAAGGAAAACTTGGCTTTTAATAGTGTAGACATTTCATAATATAGTGTAGACAGGAAGATATGACAGAATTTTGTCCTTTCAAGAAAACACCGAGTTTTCTGTAAACTCATGTCATTATGTTAAACAAAAAGGATGTTAAAGAGCACCACTTAAATCTTCAATGTTATTTCCAACAATAGTTTTAATATTTATTTTTTCCTGAAAATAAAGGATTTTAATAATATATTCAATATCCCAGAGTTGAAAGTTATAGATTAAACCTATGTTAAGTAAAATTTTCATTAATAATTATTCTTTTTAAACCTATTACTTAGTTGGAAATAAAGATTAACAAGGTAATTCATGTGAAATTGTGCTTTGTTTACATATTTAAGAATTAATTCATACAATGAAATGTGATTGATTTCTTGCTGAGATAGTACGAAAAAGTGAAATTTTTGAAATGCTGAATATTGTACATATTATTTTACTTTTTGCTAAAATAATCTCATTTCCATTTCAAGCTTTCCTGGGAACATTGGGAGACATCGACTTGTACTAAATACTGTTCTAGTCTATTTATACTGAATCTTAGATACCATTTCATGTAGGTTGTAAATATTGATTGCTTTGTCTTTTTCACAGTGAGTGTTTTCTACACATTTAGCTATCAAGCATTTACTACTACTACCTACTGCTAGTCCACCTCATTTTTGAAGAGTTATCTGAGTTAGTTCCCAGAGGCTTTCAACTAGTTGGATAGTACTTGTGTAATTTTTTCATTAGCCATGCAAAATTAAAAATGTAGATAAAACCAGGATCAGATTAGTCCTCTTTTGTCTTTTTTCACCCAATGCATGTTTTCATTTTATACAAATGTTTAAATTTCAAAATATTTCTCCAGACTTAGGCTTCCTCTGAAAGAGACCAAATGAAATCTACAGGCAGGCAGCCCGGGCGGCGCCTTGAGCCTAGTTAGAAGTTGACCCTACAGGCAGACAGCCCGGCGGCGCCTTGAGCCTAGTTAAAAGTTGATGCCGGACCTAACCGATAATGTTATCTATAGATTTCAGATGTTGTATAGACAAGCAATGTGAAAGTCCCTGTCTTGTTCTTTTTCTGTTCTAATTACTAGTGCTTGCCATATATCTCTCAACTTCCTGAGCCCAGTATAAACATATCCCACCATATGTCTCCCCTCCATATATCCCTCAACTTCCTGGGCTCATCCCACCATATGTCTCCCTACCATATATCTTTCAATTCAAAGACTACCATATATCTCAACTTTAGAAGGACACCACCTGGAAAATCCCCGATAAGAACACAGCCGTTTGTGAGAGCACGGGAACCAATAAAAAAACTGCTAAATGTATAAACTTAAAATGTTAACCAATTGTAATGCTGTAACCTAGAGAATTCCCTCGTTCCTCTGCAACTTTACAAGTCCTGTTTACATTAGGCTATAAAAGGCAAGCGCACGCATTGTTCTGGGCCCTCCTGTATGTTGTGGAACGGAGGGACCAAGTTCGAACTTGCATTAAAGATCCTTGCCGCTTGGCTTTGACTCTGGACTCTGGTGGTCTTTTTCGGGGAACAAACGGTCTGGGCATAACACCTCGATCCACATTTAGAAGTCTGAAAGGGGAATGAACTTCCAATACTTTTGTATCAATAGGTAGATAGCAAATTTTAGAAAAATTACTAAAGATGATAACCATAGGCTGAAGAAATGATTACAGTGTTAATAATAAGCCATCTTAGATTTAACAATACATTTATATGGCTCAAGATTGATACAAGAAATAGATAATTATTTAAACGGAAGTGCCAAGAAGCTTTTAAAACTAGACCCAGGAGATCCATAATTAAAACCCTGATTTGTTGGTCTGGGATGGGATAAAGATTACAGCCTAAAACTTTTCCTCAGGTAATCTTGCTGACCTAATAGGTTCCTGAACCACTGCTATCCATTAGATTCTTAACTATGTGACAAGTACCACAGGACAACCACTGGGAGGGAATGCTGCTTCCTCACTTTGATGCTTCATTCTGTGGGGAGTGATTTCCCAAAACAATCATACTCCCTGTATATTCCCCCAAGGAATGGAAAGATTCTCCTAATTGCTAGGCAAGTAGTGATTAATTAGTTCATGGTTCTCTAGCGGATAGAATTCATCTAAAACAGGCCCAGGACTTGAGAAGATTTTGTCTTTTTCCTCCATCCTTCACCACAGACATCGGTAGAGTATAGCAATCAAGCTGAGAGTGTCTGTTTTATAGACATACACTTTGCATTGTTGTTGCAAGGTCTATGCTCAGAAGGTTGTTGTAAGGTCTCTACTGAAGAAGAAAAATATAAGCAAGTCAATTTTATATTGTTTTACATTCTCCAAACATGCCTTCTTAAATTAGAAAAAAATTTCTAGCTTTAGTGAAATATAACTGATAAAAATCAAATATAGTCAACGTGTACATGATATGCTATACATATGAAATGATTACCACAATCAAATTAATTAATACATCTAACACCACATTTAGTTATTTTGCAAGTGTGTGAGTGTGTGCTGAGAATACTTAAGATCTATTCTCTTAGCAAACTTCAAGTGAACAATATATTATTATTGACTATAGTCACCATGCTGTACATTTATTGGATACAATAGTCTATGAAAGAAGTTTTTATCCTTCAGCATTTTGCATATCATCCCACTCTCTCCTGGCCTATAAGGTTTCCTCTGTGAAGTCTGCTGCCAGATGTATGGAATCTCATTCATGTGTTATTTGTTTCTTTTCTCTTGCTTCTTCAAGAAGCCCTTTTTAAATCCCTGACCATTGAGAGTTTGATTAGCAAATGCTTTGAGGTAGTTGTATTTGGATTGAATCTTCTTGGTGTTCTATGACCTTTTTCACCTGAATTTTGGTATCTTTCTCTAGGATTGGAAAGCTCTCTTTTATTATGTCTTTGAATACATGTTTTACTCTGACCTCTCTTCTCTTTAAGGCCAATAACACTTAGATTTGCCCTCTTGAGGCTATTTTCTAGATCTTGTAGGCCCACTTCATTCCTTTTTATTCTTTTTATTTCATTTTTTCCCTCTGACTGTGATTTTCTTCTGCTTAATCAGTTCTGCCATTGAGGGTTTCAGTTTGTCAATTGAACTTTTCAGCTCCAGAACTTCTGCTTGATTTTTAAATTATTTCATTCTCTCTGTTAAATTTCTCAGCTAGAATTCTGAATTGCTTCTCTGTAAATCCTGAAGTTCACTGAACTTCTTCAAGACAGGTATTTTGAATTCTCTGTCTGAATTATCACATCTCTTCATCACTCTGGAGTTGCTCACTGGTGCCTTATTTAGTTCATTTAGTGAAAAACTATTTTTCTGGATATTGTTGGTGCTTACAGATGTTTATCAATTGGGCCTGAAAAGTTAGGCATTTATTCCAATCTTAGCAGTCTAGATTTGCTTGTACCTATCCTTCTTGAGAAGACTTTCCACACGTTCAAAGGAAATTGAATGATGTGATCTAAGCCTGCAGTCGCTGCAGCCCTTTGTGACTCTTGCAGACTCAGAAGTACCATATTGGTGGGCTTGGGTACGAAAAGGAAGAATTCCCTGTGTTACTGGATGGTTTCTACCTCTCTTGCCTCTCTATTCTTTAATTCAAAGGAGTGTCTCTCTGTGCTGGACTGCCTGGAGTTGGCAGAGGGGTGAGACAGGCACTTCCCAGACTTAAACAGCTGGTGTCTTGCTGAGTCAAATGCACCCCAAATCTACTGCTTCCCCTTGCTCGGACTAAAAATTCCCCTCTGATCAGGGTTGATCAAAATGTTCCCTCTGCAGGCACTGGCAGAATCCTGCCATGTGTCATGTTCTGCTGTGATAGTGCAGCATTGAGTTCCAATGTCAAGTCCCAGGATCACTTCACTCTCTCTTCCTCAAGCACACAGATTATCTTCCCATGTGGCATAGCTGGGAAGAGGTGGTTTAGGAAATGCAAGACTGTCGTTTCTACCCTCTTCAATGTCTCTTTCCTTGATGTTATGCTAAAATCAGGTAATGTAATTGTTCACTTGATTTTTTGCTGGTTATAAAGTGCTTTCTTGCATGATTTTTTTTCTTAATTTGGCATTTTTAAATGGAGGGACAATAGCTACAGGGTTCTATTCAGCCATCTTGCTTCACCTCCTCGTTTTTCTCTAAGATTAGAAACAAGTCAAGAATGCCTACTCTCACCACCTAGATTCAATATGGTATTGGAAGTCTTAGAGCAATTAGTTGAGAAAAAGAAGTAAAAGTCTTCCAAATCAGAAATAAAGAAGTAATTTTGTACTTCTGTTTGCAGTTGCATTATCTTATAAGTAGAAAAGTTCCAAAGACTCCACCAAAAATTATTCAAACTAATAAATTCAGTAAAGTTGCAGGATACGAAATCAATATCTGAAACTCAGTTGTCTTTCTACACACTACGACTATCTAAAAATAAAAAAATTCCATACTTCCTTTATATGTGATGAAGGTGTATTTTATTCCTCAAGCCTGTGTCTTACTTTCCCATTGAGTCAGAAATCAAGGAAGAAGGACACTATATATAGGTTTCACTCAAAACTCTAAAAGCAAAAATAAATTATTATGACTGTTGGAACACAAAAGAGTAAAATAGTTGAATAAATTATTTGTTAATGTAAAATTCTAGTAGTGTTCACATCAGGATTTTTTTATTATAATGAATTACAGTGGAATTAAGGTATATATTTGGATATCTAAATTAATAAAAAATCATGAAATACGCACAATAAAATTTTTTGTGTATGGGAGAAAGAGCAAGAGCTAGTCAAAATAACCAGAGTTATATATTCTTGTTCCATTTAATCATATATTATTCTTCATATTGTTCAAAGCACATTATAATATAGATTATACAAATTTATTTTAAAAGTCCATAGGGTCATTGTATAAAAAGTACTAAAAATACCTGTGACATCACAATACATATGAAATATTTTATTCTTCCATATGAACTATTGTCCTTTGTTTTGATGCATTTTTAATTTAAAAAACTTTCAATTTATATTATGAGCAATCTAAGTTATATTTAAAGAGGAATTAACTGGTCACACAATCTAGACACTATTTCTACCTGTGTTGTAGATAACTGGATGTCCCATTTTCTGCCAATGCTATTAAAAATGCTTTTTGTTTTGGATTCCTTCCATCATCTTGGATTCCTCATATTATTCAACCATTAAATTACAAGTCCTATTGACCCAACCTGTGCAAATGTCTCCCTTAACTAATGCAATAACTTTTTAACTGGTGTTTAAATTTCTCATTCCTTTCATTTTCTATTTAATATTTATACCATTACCAGAATAATCTTTTGAAAGTACAAATCTCATTAAATCCCTTTTCCATCCTTCATTTTTAACAACTTTCAATAGCTCCATATTTTTGTAGGGTAAAATATATATATACACATAAATTATATATTATATATAAATTATATATTATACATACATATTATATATAACATTTAAAAATACCATTCCACTTAATTTGTAGTTCTCTGTCACCAGTCTGCCACCATTCTGTCTCGCTAAAGCTAGTGCTTTAATTACACAAGAAAACCAATAGTTCACTGAATATGCCATGCATGTGTATGCCTCTGCTTTTGTAGATAATACCTGTCCTTCTTCTGTCTGGTAAAATCTTAACACAATTTTAAAAACCCAGCTCCAACATCACCTCCATTGAAGCCATTTTTTTTTAATGTCCCCCAAATAGATCATCTCCCTCTGGAATTTCATGGCATTCTCATCTTATCTGAGTTTCCCTCTTTAAACTATGAGGTCATGGTGGAGAGCTAGTATCTCTTTTGTTTCCATTGTGATTAGCACACCAACTATAATAATAGTGTAATGAAATCTGAATTAAATAAGTTTTTCTGAATTTTATTTTCCTAGTATATACAGAAGATAATATTAGCCTCCAGATTATTGCATAGATTAAATGAAACATAGATGCATAAACTTTTATTGTAGAGCCTACCACATAAGTGGTATCCAGTTAGTAGTATTAAAGTTGAAATATGTGATGCGTCAAGGAGTCTTTATACACAAAGTTGCTAGATATGCATTTTATTCTTACAACAAATCTGAACTAGGAAGGATAAATTTGATGGCCCCTCTTTTCATTGTGCATAACAAAATGTTTTTATCAAGTGTGTTATAATAGAAGGCATGATAATAGGTTCTTATTAAATGAATAAATGTTTTCATTGGTTAAGAAATAAATGCACAGGCTGGGCGCTGTGGCTCATGCCTGTAATCCTAGCACTTTGGGAGGCCGAGGTGGACGGATCATGACGTCAAGATATCAAGACAATCCTGGCCAACATGGTGTAATCCAGTCTTTAGTAAAAATACAAAAATTAGCTGGGTACAGAGGCACGTGCGTGTATTCCCAGCTACTCGGGACGCTGAGGCAGGAGAATCGCTTGAACTCCGGAGGCGGAGGTTACAGGGGGCCAAGATTGTGCTACTGCACTCGAGCCTGGTGACAGAGTGAGATTACATCAAAAAAAAAAAAAAGCACAAAGAAGGTAGAATGGGAAAGACAAAGGAGACAGAAGTGATCTCAAACACTATCCTATGACTGTTTGGGTCAAAGATTAAGTCGATCTTGAACATAGATCTTGGGAATCCAATAATACTTTCTGTCTTCATGCTGTGAATTCCCAAAGAGGTTAACATAACAAAACTTTCCATTTTGGGATAATTCCATGAGGAATACTCGTGCCTGTGTGTAATAGAAAACCTGACCAACAGTGCAGAAGTATACCAAGGTTGTTTGAATTGCAGAATGATGACATGAAGAGACCATAATGCTGACACTTGTGCTTGTTACCTAAAAGTCACAGTGTGGCTACTATGTATCCAGGCATTATATCTTAATTACAGGACAAAAAAGTCAAGGGATAAATGAGTCTTTGAAAATTGAGTCTGTCCTTTCACATAAAGAAAGCAAGTTTTTGCAGAAGCTGCAGTAAGAGTACTTACACTTCACCAAAAACTAGATGACATATTCACAGAATCCTAACTTCGAAAGAGGCTGATCAACTGAGAAACTGGTTTCTCAATATCTTTTGCAGAGGAGAGTAATATAAAGGGTTTTAAAAATAGATGTTATATGTGCCAATTTACAATCTCTACAATCTCAACATTTATGTATATCATTTTCTTTGTTACATTAACTCACTCTTTGAGAGAAAGAGTCACACTAGAGAACTAGTCATTAAATCCAAATTGCATGCCCCCCCACAAAACAAAAACTACCCACAGCATCCGCAATATACAGTAGTTGAGAAGAAGCAAGTAACTGCAATAAAAATAGCATATTTGGCAAAAGGGAGAACAAAAAACATATAGCAATGTCCATATTATATATTAAAACCAGCATATAGTATATAAAACTTGCGGATAGGATTAGTGAGACTCCATGCCCTGCAATGAAATAGTTTTCCTAATCAGACGTATTAAAATCTCTCTCATTTTCTCTGTAGGAAAATCTTCTCTATTTCCTCCTTGGTGGGCAAAGAGGAAAGAGATGTCCTTCCTGCATCCTGAATGGCCACAGGAACTCTTTCTGTGTGTAATTTAAGGAATACAGTCCTTTCATTAGGGATTTAAAAACAGAGACTGTAGCTGGCCAGGCCTAGGGTTTTATAACTTTCCACTGTCAAAAATATAGCCAATTTGCAGTCCATTTGCTTTTTATCAATTCATTTTACACTTACGAATACTCCAACAGATCATCTGGGCATATTCTTAAGCTGGTAAATGTTAGCTTGTAAGGACACACTTTTGTAGTCTCCCCTCAATCCCACCCAGCAGCCTTTCTCATAAATCTCATTGGCCAGAATCAGATCATACAACTTCTCCTAGCTGTGAAAGAGGATAGATAATTGAGATTTTCATTTCCTGAATTACTTAAGAGAGGAGAGCCAGGAAGAAAGTGGTTGTGATTGGTGTTTGTGTAGGCAACTTTTGGTGACTGCCTTATCGGACTACAAATAGAGTCATTCTTCTTACATTGTCTGTTTTCAAAAAAGACATCACAATTTTCTGTATCTTTACAGATAGATTTTTCAGATTTAATAAATAACCCACGCCCACCATATCTTTTCCTGATTTTATAGTCTTCAATTGTAATCAATATATTCTTTGAGCAAGACTAATGTTAAGTTTTAAAGGGAAATAATTCTATGAATACACAATATTTTACACAGGAATTTATACTCAAAAATAAGTTATACAAAGAGTTTATGCATTGTAAAAAAAGTCCAAAATTCTTAAGGAAATCAACACATCTTACAACATATAAATAGCCATTATTAGCATCAGTTTAATAGGAGTCCAAGTATTTTTTCTCTATATATTTAAAGATAGAATAATAGAAATATAAGATTACATGCAGATACTAGGTATATAGATAAGTAGACAGATAAACTTTATATATATATATATAAACATACATGTACAGTATATAAACTATATACATTACACTGTGTGCATATACACTATATATGTGTATATACTGGATGTATATCTGTAGATGCATATTTATGTGTGTGTATTTATCACCTGTGTATTCATATATTATATGTACATATATGTATTTATTTATATATGTGCGTGTGTATATATGTGCACACACATACATATACATTTAGTTGGCAGAAATCTGGTTTTGGTAACACAATTGATTAAGAAGTTGAAAAAAATTTAACTTGTATAATGCCAAGTATAACATAAAACATGTTATTTTTCGGGATACTACCAGAGACTAGAAATGAAGACAGAACTAAAAATGAAGGTGTTACACGTATGAAATCACACAGTGATTGCCCTAAGAGGCTTAACATTTCTCAATCAGATATTACTGGCATTTGGGGCATGAAAGACACATTTAGACAATCAAAGGCAGAAAGAATTTGCCACTGAAAAATCCTCACTAGAAAAATTACTGAAGTACAAACTTCAGTAGGAAAGAATTTCAACTCAGAAGGAAGATACGAGACCAAAAATAATGTTAAGCAAAGTGATCAGTAATTGTATGGGTTACTTTACCTAAAATTCAGTTATATACATGTGTATATAACACACACACACACACACACACACACACACTCTTAGGGTCTCGTTCAGCCACCCAGGCTAGAGTGCAGTGGCACAATCATAAATTACTGCAGCCTTGCACTCCTGGGTTCTAGCAATTCTCTTGCCTCAGCCTCCAAACTGGCTGAGACTACAAACACAAGCCATCATGTCCAGTTATTTTTTATTAAGTTTTTGATAGAGATGGGATTTCCCTATGTTGTACGGCCTGGTCTCTAACTCCTGGCTTCAAACACTCTTCCTACCTCAGTCTCCCAAAGTTCTGGGATTACAGGCTTGAGCCACTGTCCCTGGTAGGATAGTAAGAAATGTTTTGAACACCTTAAGGACAAATTGGAACAAAATACTAAAATACAATAACAGATATGATTAGCATGAGGGCATGAGAGGAGACTGGGATGTAAAAATCTTTATATTAAGAAGTCACTATATCAAAAAGACACCTGCACATATATGTTTATTGCAGTAAAATTCACAATTGCAAAGATATGGAACCAATCTAAGTGTCATCAACCAATAAGTGGATAAAGAAAATGTGGTAAGCCGGGCGCGGTGGCTCAAGCCTGTAATCCCAGCACTTTGGGAGGCCGAGACAGGTGGATCACGAGGTCAGGAGATCGAGACCATCCTGGCTAACACGGTGAAACCCCGTCTCCACTAAAAAATACAAAAAACTAGCCGGGCGAGGAGGCGGGCGCCTATAGTCCCAGCTACTCGGAGGCTGAGGCGGGAGAATGGCATAAACCCGGGAGGCGGAGCTTGCGGTGAGCTGAGATCGAGCCACTGCACTCCAGCCCGGGTGACAGAGCAAGACTCCGTCTCAAAAAAAAAAAAAGAAAAAAGAAAATGTGGTATGTATACATCATGGAATGCTACTCATCCATTAAAAATAAGGATGAAATAGTATCTTTTGCAGCAACTTGGATGGAGCTGAAGGCAATTATTCTAAGCGAAGTAACTCAGGAATGAAAAACCAAATATTGTGTGTTCTCACTTGTAAGTGGGAGCTAACCTATGGGTAAGCAAAGTCATACAGAGGGTTATAATGGACTTTGGAGACTCAGAAGTGGGAGGATGGAAGCAGGGTGAGGGAAAATAAATTACATATTGGGTACAATGTATACTACTTGGGGACAGGTGCATTAAAATCTCAGACTTCATCACTTATACAATTTATCCATGTAACTGAAAACCACTTGTACTGCAAAAGCTATTTAAACATAAAAATTAATTTAAAAAAATCTTTATATTATTTGGGAGACAACAATATTTGTTAGATTTCAGTCAAGTGTGAGTAAACACTATAGATAATCATTTTTTAAAGTACCAACAAAATGCATATATTCCAAACCAGCAAAGGGAAAATGTAGGAAATGAAGAAAACTCAATCATTTCAATGGGGGAGCAAAACAGAGGAAAAAGGACACAAAGGCACAAAATAGAATGATTTCTATTCCTCTGGACATATACCCAGTAATGGGCTTGTTGGGTCAAATCCTATTTCTGTCTTTAGGTCTTCGAGAAATCGCCACGTGGAATAATGTGCAGCCATAAAAATGAACAAGATCATGTCTTTTGCAGGGACATAGATGGAGCAGGAGGTCATTATTCTTAGCAAACTAAGACGGGAACAGAAAACCAAATACTGCATGTCTCACTTATATGTTGGAACTAAGTAATGAGAACACATGGACACAAAGAGGGGAACAACACACACTGGGGCCTTTTGGGGGGTGGAGAGTTGGAGGAGTGAGAGAATCAGAAAAAATAACTAATAAAATAACTAAGTATCTCAGTGATGAAATCATCTGTACAACAAATCCCCATGACACAAGTTTACCTATAGAAAAAATCTGCACTTGTACCCCTGAACTTAAAATAAAAGTTTAAAAATGAAGTTTTATTAGAACAGACACAAAAAAGAAAGCACAGAATAAAAGAAATACATTCAAATATATCGTAATAAATGCACATGGACTGAGGTTCCTAAAGGACCTATCTTTCCAGAATGAATCATTATTTACAAAAGTTAGCCCTAAAACCTACAATCATAGAAAAAGATTACATTCACAGATCACGATGCAGACGTAAGTATCGAGTAGTTTTAATACAAAAAATTAGCCAGGCGTCGTAGCGGGCGCCTGTAGTCCCAGCTACGCTGGAGGCTGAGGCAGGAGAATGGCGTGAACTCGGGAGGCGGAGCTTGCAGTGAGCGGAGATGGCGCCACGGCACTCCAGCCTGGGCGACAGAGCGAGACTCCGTCTCAAAAAAAAAAAAAAAAAAAGTGTGTATAGAGAGATTGTATTATAATTTATGATTTCCCAATTCCAAAAAGGAAAATGTGTAAAAATGAAACTAAATGGTTAGGTTGCACATGTACAAGATTGGCAAATTGTCGGGTTGCCAGGCTAAGTAAATAAAAATAAACCTAATCATATTTTAATTTGAATAAGCAATAACTCTAGTGTAAGAATGTCCTAAATATTGCATGGAACATAATTATACTAAATAAATGGTTGTTTATCTGAAATTGAAATCTAATTAGTCATCCTTATTTTATCTGGCAGCCCTACAAATTGGTACTCTGTATCCCAGTGTTCATCTTGCTATGTTAAATCGTGTTTTAAATATTCTTTTAAACCTTTAATAAATGAATCAAACAGTCCAGGTAATCTTTGTTCATTTAGCTTGCTATAAGGTCTAGAGAAACGCATCCATATACTCATTTACAATCTAACACTACAATCCTGCATGCTTCAAGCATGTTTTGGAAAGTGGGATTTTTCTTTACCGTGTTCTTTGCTAAAAATTATGGCAAACCTTCAATTCAGTTTTACACAATTTGTTTTCCTGATTGTACATTTTCTCCTTTTATTGTCTAGTTTCATAAATTGCAATAGTTTAAAAGCATATTTTATATTATTAGATTTGGTGTCTAATTTAAAATATAACTCAGTTACTTCTACCTATAGGTGCCCCCTCCCTTTGCCTCCATTACTTCTAGGGAGGAATAATAAATGCGTGCATTTTTCTCATTCTAGTTCCACCGAGGTGTTACCTAACAAGCAGTAATAACAGACTTTGCAATAAATTGATGTCAATACTTATTTTTGGTGTTTTAATTGTTGATTTTTAACATAATTTTAAAACAATATTTTGATGTGAATTTGGGAGAAAATGGTAGGTTCTGCTCACCATTACTTTAAGCCAATTTTACCTTAGTAAGGTAGCTTCAGACTTTCTGTGATTAAGGTTAGGAAAAATCTTTTACCCTTTTTTTCTTTAATGTTAATTGTAGTTGTTGCTGAATCAATAGATTATATTTTTAGAGTAGTTTTAGGTTTACAGAAAAATTGAGCGGAAATACATAGGGTGCCCATATGCTGTCTCACCCTCACACATACAAGTTCCTCTATTAATACCTTGCACTAGTGTGGTATGCTGGTTACAACTCACAAACAAATATCAATAATCTACTATTAAGAAAAATCTATAGTTTACATTAGGATTCACACTTTGTATTGAACATTCTATAGAGTTTTGACAAATTTATAAAGACATATATCTGACATTACAGTATAATACAGAATAGTTTAACTATCTAAAAATTCCCTGTGCTGCTTCTGTTCACCGCTTTCTCTCCCGGAACCCTGGCAACTACTGATTTTCTTACTATCTCTATAGATTTTCCTTTTGCCGAAACGTCATATATTTGGAATGATAAAATATGTCATCTTTTCAGATTGGCTTCTTTCACTTAGCGACATACATTTTTGGTTCCTTCATGTCTTTTCATAGCTAGATAACTCATTTCTTTTTTTTATTATTTTTGTATTTTTTTTTTTTTTTTTTTTTTTTTTTGAAACGGAGTCTCGCAGTCGCCCAGGCTGGAGTGCAGTGGCCGGATCTCAGCTCACGGCAAGCTCCGCCTCCCGGGTTTACGCCATTCTCCTGCCTCAGCCTCCCGAGTAGCTGGGACTACAGGCGCCTGCCAACTCGCCCGGCTAGTTTTTTTGTATTTTTTAGTAGAGACGGGGTTTCGCCGTGTTAGCCAGGATGGTCTCGATCTCCTGACCTCGCGATCCACCCGTCTCGGCCTCCCAAAGTGCTGGGATTACAGGCTTGAGCCACCGCGCCCGGCCATATTTTTGTATTTTTTTTAGCTCATTTCTTTCTATCATTTAATAATATTCCATTGTAAAAATGTACCACCATTTCTCTATCCATTAACGTATTGAGAAATATCTTGGTTACTTACCAGTTTGGGTAACTATGCAAAGTTGCTATAAATATTTGTGTGCAGATTTTGTGTGAACATTCTTAAGTTTTTTATAAATAATTTTGGATATATTTGTTTTTCTTCTTATACTAACATATCAAATTTAGATAAGTAATTATTATTTTTACTTGATGGTTGACATACAATTATCTCTTGTTTAATTCTTGTTCGTCTCTCAGGAAAGATACTAATTCAGAGGATTATGGAATCCCTTTAGGTTACTCGACAGTTATGTGGTTGTTTTTTGTTTTCATCTCACTCTGAAATTTAATGCAATACCTCTATGCTGCTGTCTATTATCACAGCAGCATAAAAAGTGTTGCTATCTTTCTTTGGGAGAGGAAAGGTGTAGAGAAGATGGTTTGTGTATAGACTTACTTCAAATGAATTATATCTCCTCTCAATAGCTTTTTAATACCACCCGTACTTCAGATAGTAAAGCATTACTAAACTAAAAGCCACAAATATATGATCAAGTGTGCTTTGAAATATCATATTTAATAGATAGGGATTTATTCATTGAAGTTGTATTATTTTGTATTTCTACGTGTTACATAAAATAGCATATCAAAAAAATTAAGTCTGAATCAGGCAACTCTTCAAATACTAAAATATTTTAATGTTAGAATTATTCCTAATAAAGAGCTTAAAATATGAGATAATCTCTATTTTTCATATTAAAATAATTATATACTTCATTTGTGGCTTTTGCAAACATAGCTGTAATTACCCCTGGCATTGTATTGCTTACTGTCTTTTTTCACACTTATTAAAGCTATTTATTTACAACAAATGCTTGGTATGCAAACATTAGTCTGCTGTTAACAAAAGTGAAGCCCAAATTTGTAATTAGCTACAGCTGTACATGCTGCTTCCTTTATACAAAAGTCTTCTATCATTGTGAAGCTGCTTAGCTCATTTTATTCTTTGTGGGAACTAATCTCAGATAGTAGATAAAGGCCTCATTCTCCATATGCTTAGTTTAAATCAACTATTATCTGTTTCAATTAGGATGAAGAGTGTGGTTTATAGCAATAGTTGGACTGAACGGAGGAGAAGGAGAAGAAGACCCTGGATAAAGTTGTGCACACATTGCACTAAATGAGTATGAATATTATACATTGGTTAATACTTATAGCACCAATTCAGACTTCTGTGTCCAAGCTATTTATCACTAAATGCCAATTAATTAAAATCAAGTGTGTCTCTTACATCATAGAATCAAAATATGACCTGATGTTTTTCAATGTCAGTTAGTCCTATTCATGTGTAACATTGATAGAATAGAGTATAAAATAGCCTGTGCCCTGTGACCATGGATTAGTTACTTAACCTCTCTCTAGTTTTCAGTTTCTTTATGTGTTAAATGGAGATAATAATAGCAAATGCTTTATTGGAATCTACTGAGGATTAAATGAGTCACTATTCATCAAACACTTAGACCACTGCGTGATAGGTAGCAAGTGATATGTTAGTATTAGCTATTACTATATGATCTGGTATATTTTAGAATGTAAAAATTATTACATCAATTGTTGATGCTATTAATCAAAAGGTAAAGAAATAAAGACAGCTCAGTGAAGTCCATTGAGATGATAGTTTATAAGGGGAAGAAAAAGTTGAACAACTGAGCAAAATTTTTTTGAAATATTTGTGTACGTATGGTTGAATCCTCTAATAAAGGAAAATGCCCTACCACTATTTCTTATGATTTTTGTGTTTGTATTACTATATTAAAATAGAAGTATATTTTTACTACCTATTGACTTGCTTCAAAGTTACAGAAAATGAATACAAAATAACTAATATTTTACTTTCCCAATTATCACTCCAGATATGCTCTTGAAAGAAAACTACAAAATCTACTGGTTAGGTTATTGCTAATGGCAGTTATAAATTTCCTGAGATAATTTTATCTGATATTTGATAGATAAAAATGTCAAAGAAAGGAGTCAAAGTTTAGGAGAATGGAAAAATCATATCATATTTTAAAAAGCTAACTCCTAAAGATTAACCTGAAAAGATCAATAGTAGAATTTCAACTTGTAGATGGACTTTGTTTAGATTAAAAGATGTACTCCAGGAAATTAAGAACTCATTAAGAATACTACTTTTTACATTTAGATAGAATGAATAAGACCTAGTATTTGATACTACAATATGGTGACAACTGTCAACAACAGTAATTTATTGTGTATTTTAAAACAGCTAAAAGAGTGGAACTGAGATGTTCCTAACACAGAGTAATGATAAATGCTTGAAGTGGTGCATACCCCTATTAGACTGATGTGATTATTACACATTGTATGTATTTATCAAAGTATCATATCTACCCCATAAATATATACACCTATTATGTACCCATAACAATGTAAGCAAAAGAACACTATTTTTAATCTAAATATTTCTAAAGCTCATGGATATACAAACCTCAATAAATTCCCATGATTTTCAGGAAGAATCTTAGAGGCTAACATCTAAATTAAGGTAAATAATCTAAGATTGTTATATACTTGTTTTCTTTGCTATGGACTTCTAGTTTATAATCAAGTTATCAAACATGAAAAAAATCAGTAAAATTGCACCAATCTTATTAATAACTATTAAAACTAAACACAATATTAATTTATGGAAAGGAAATATTGATGGAAAATAGGAAAGTGGTATAACAAGTGATTAACTGGGACGTGTGATGCTTGGCATTTGTTAATTTCAAGGTAAGATGGCTTCAAGCTGTGAGTGCAGGTTTGCAAGGTGGATGGTCAGGAGGAGAGAAACAATAGACAAGATTAGAGAGAGGTGTGTCTATTTTTCACAGGTCAAAGCCCAACATAGTAGTGAAACTGTCTGTGGTTCTGAACTTTAGGTTATTAATTATGTTTTCAGAAAGCTCCAACTCCAAGCAGCAGTCATGGATGATAGTCAAATACAAAAGTAGATTGCATTAGGCACCTATAATTTAGAATTTTGGCAGGTAGCAAATTTTTTATTCCTATTCAGTGGTGATTTCATTTGAAAAGTTCATTGACTTCTGCAATCTTCTTTAGAAATGTAAATTCAGCTCAACAGTTGGCAGTTGGAATTTGGTTTGCCACCATTTGACACTAAAGCCACTATCACTACTGACAGCAAGAACAAAGAATACTCCTGTAATTATCTCACAATCTCAAGTTTTGTGAGACTAGTTGGAGGGCTTTGATATTCACGTCTGAACTAAAATTCACAGCTTTTAACTGGAAGTGATCAGAACTCAAGGCACTAAAGGAAAACATGAGTCTAGGACTCTGGTAACCTTACAAGCATTTTGTTCTTCAAAGCTCCTGTTACCTCTCCACTGATGAGAGAATGGACAGATAATTGTGACAAAGTTTCCAGAGCTTTCACAGTCTGCTGTTTTTTTGTTTCTCTGACTATAACTCTTTCCTAGTGTATACTTGGATAATCACATTGGATTTCCTGCTTGAATCATGTCTGAACTTGCTTCCAGATTTCTGGATTATTTTCCAAGGGCCAACCAGCTGCTTTGGTTCTACACTGAATGGATAGTTGGACGGCATCTATTTTGGCTTTTCATGTCTTTCTGCATTTTATACTCTTAAGAGTCCAGATGTTTTTTTGTGTCCTTGCCTTTGCAAGTCAGGACAGTCAGAATGGTGTGTAGAGTAGAAACACTGTAACTGCCCAAAGTAGTAATATCATGGCTTTATTATTGCCATCAGCAATTTTTCATCACATTCTTGCACCCTGAGTTTAAAAATATCTCTACAATATCCATCAATAAACTGGTTTTCATTTACTTAGCTGTATATGTGATTATTCATTTTTATTCCTACTGTTTGTGTTAATTTTTTATGTGCTCACCAATTGTTTTAAAAAAGTCTTAAAAGACAGCTTAAATGTGGTTTGTTCTTACCGTAAAATAATTCTTTCTATTTTGCCACAATATAAGTGCTATCATGTTATAAGAGAGCTACAAATAATAACAAAACAAAAAAAAATAGTTAAAAGCTCTAGTGTGATGGCTATACTTATGCTTAAAACTTCATACTTGTTATCAATATCAGATTGTGACCTAGAACTTGAGTAAAATATTTATTTTCTGTTCAAGAAAATAAAATCAGTCTTTGTGTCACAAGATTATTTTTATAAACAGGAAATTAAAGAACTGATTGATATTAGAGTAAGTTGCAGGATAGCTTCTCCAAAATAGTCTACCCATATAATATGTTTACTTACCAAGAAGGATTTTGGTGGTATATACCTAATCATGGTGCACTAACATAAAAAAGTTGAAGAACCAGAATCCAGGTCTGCCACAACTATAAAAGGATAGACAGGGCATGGTGATTCACACCTGTAGTCCAAGCTACTCAGGAGTCTGACACGGGAGGATCTCTTGAGCCCAGGAGGCTCAAGAGTCACTGAGGCTGCAGTGAGTCATGATTATACCACTGCACTCCAGTCCGGGCAACACAGCAAGAGCAAGACTCTATTTCCAAAAAAAAAAAAAAAAAAAAAAAGGCAGAAAAAGGTAAGAAAACTTAGAAGTCAAAAACATAAAATCACAAATCACATAGACAGAAACCCAGGTAAAAGCCTGTAGCATAACTCAGATGTTCTAAATATAGCACGCCTTTAAGGACATCATATGCAAGACAGGATAACATAACATTTACTTATTTCTTCCCACTTTTAATCTACTGAAGATAAAGGTGACTTAAAGCTGCTGAAAATAACATTTGTTGCTCCAAATACAATTCCTATCACAATGCCTAAAAATCTAATCAATCATTCTTGTTAGAAAACACTTAGCAAATGTTCATCAATCTTTTAATACTAGTCATTTTTCTACAATTTTACCCTTCCTATATTCGCTGTTTCCCTTTGAATCCTAGTTCTTGTCATCTAATCTAGCCTTTGGTTTCTGAAGCTCTTATTCTGCATCTACCTGATTAAAACAAATTCAGAGGAAAAGTATCAGTAATTTTGTATTAGCTCAAAATAAGTCCTCCTGTTTCTCTATATGATCTCAATGTTGTGTGGTCATATTATCTTCTAACTCCCCACAACAGCCTTACCAATGTCCTCTACTCTTTACTCCATGTCTCAGCATTCTTCATAGAAAAATATAAGCTACCAGGTCAGAAACCCTTCAGCTTCTTAGTCTCCCCTTGCTGAAAACAGAATAGAGCCTGCTCTTATATTTATGTCCTTATAGTATCTATGACAAATTTATCCTCTTGTTCTAGGAATTTAATTTTCTCCCATCTTCATTTATCGTATGTCTCTACTGAATTCCTAACATGTCACTCTCTCCTACAATGGTTCTCAAACTTGGCTTTACATTGAAGTCACGTGGAGAGCTTAAAGGAGTATTTATTGCTGGGTTTCAAATGTAAAGATTCTTATGTAATTGATGTGAGATGTGGCCTGGGCATTAGGACATTTCAAAGCTCCTCAGGGAATTTTCGTGTGCAACTAGGGTTTAAAGTCACTGCTTTCCTAGTTCTTTTTCTCAAAATACAAAGCATTCAAAATTATTTCGATATTTATAATTGTAAAAGACACTTCAAATCTGTGACAATTTAAGCATCAAAATAAACAATGCTAACAGTTTATAATAAAATGAATAAATAGAAATTTACAAGTTCATATTGATGAAAGAAAAAAGAAGGAAAAACAAAGAGAAAGAAGAAAGAAAGAAGGAAGGAAGGAAGGAAAGAAAGAAAGAAAGAGAAAGAAAGAAAGAAGGAAGGAAGGAAAGAAAGAAAGAAAGAAAGAAAGAAGAAAGAAGGAAGGAAGGAAGGAAGGAAGGAAGGAAGGAAGGAAGGAAGGAAGGAAGGAAGGAAATAAATTAGGTTTTCCTTATAATAGAATGAGAGTTAAAAAAATGAGAAAGTTGTCATTAGAGAAACACTATTCAACAACCATTGCAGTAATTATTAACTCAAGAAATAAACTCCAATGGATGTTAAAACTAGTGGGTGAAAGTGGGATGAGACACAGAATTTTCTGTGTAATATAAAAGTTCCTCCCCACAAAATGATTATTAGTTTAACATGAGACAAAAGTGAGTCAAAATAGTAACAGGAGATTTTGCAGTTCTAAAATCAAATGATCAAAGTTTAAATCACCAGTAACAGAAGAAATTAACATCATATATCATTCAATAGGAGCCAACAAGGAAAAAACAGAATTACTTCTGTGATATTCCAGCCAGAGCAGCATTGCCTCAGCCTTGTCATGAAGAAACATGGGACAAACTAATATGAGGGACATTCTTAAAAAAAAATCCCTGGGCTAGAATCTTCAGAAATATGAAAGTAATAAAATTAAACACTGTGGAACTTTTGTATTGAAGAAGAGATTACAAGACAACAGGGTATAATATTAGATCCAGAAATGGATCTTTTAGCTATCAAGATTATTTGGGATAATTCCTGGAACAGACATAAGACAATTATATTAAAAATTACATGGGAATTCTTTGAAATATTCTTGCAACTTTTTAAGTTTAAAAATGTGTCAAAATAAAAAGACAGCTAAACAAAAACACTGACCCTAAAACTCTTCAGAATATGACTCTAACACTATAATAGTTATTTGCTTGTGTTTACTTTTTAAAAACTAAACTATTCTTAATATTGTTTTATCTCCTTTCATTCTGTACAGCCTAACATCTTCAAAGAATACAATTCATTTGCTTTCTTCATTCATCTTTCTTTCATTCTTCAACTGTATGTATTTGAATTCTGACTTTAATATTGTACTAAAACTGTTTCTATAACTGTCATCCCTGAACCCCTTTTTTGCTACATTCAATAAAACTATTTTTAGTTCTTTTTGATATAATTTGTCTTCCTTCTGAATGTTGTAGTCTAACTTTCTCCTGATTCTGTCTCTACCTAATACACATCCTTCTAACTATATCTTTCTCACTACTCTAGACATCAATTTATTCACTAAATATCTAATGAGTTTATTTCAATCACAAGGTATTTTCTAGGAGCAGGAAATCCAGTGGTGAACAAAATAGAGCAAGTCCTTATTCTCCTAAAGGTTGCATTAAAGTGGGAGAAAACAGACAACAAAGAAGTAACAGATAAACAAGATAGTTTCAGGAAGTGTGAAATAATATGATAATAAGACAACACAGTTTGACAGAGAATGACTAGGAGAAAGGACTGTGAGGTAGGGATTGCATAAGATAGGTAGATCAGAAAAAAACTTTTTGACAAGGTTCTGTTTGAGTATAAAAATGTAACGTGAAGTCTAATAGAAAGCATTCCTGGAAAATCAAGCAATAAATGCAGATGCCCAGAATGTTGAGTGAGCTTTGATGTGTTTGAAGAGGAGAAAGAATGGTGAGACTGAAGCAGAGTGATCAAGAAGTAGCATTGTGATAGCAAGGTTACATAGCGAGTTTGGATTTTATGTCCAGTACAACAAAAAGCTACAAAAGTGTCCCAATCAAAGCTCATGGGGTTTTCTGATTTGTATTTAAAGGTAAAACAAGTGCTTTCTTTTCTCCATATTCCTTTTGAAGGTACATCTAACACTATAATTATTTTGGTAATTTGTTGGTATTTCCTGAGAATTCCATGTTAATCTCTCCACTTTTCTTAAAGTACACATACTCCTTCGATAAATCATTCCCATAATCTTATCTAACAGCTATATATACTGATAACTCTTCAGAATCTCTTTTGAGTTGTAAACCCATTGTCTAGTAGTCACTATACATATGCGTAGACTCTGCTCACCATCTTTTCCTTTAGACCAGCTATCCCTCCTACATTCCCTGATTTACTGAAAGACACGGCCATCCACTCAAAAACCTTGTAGATAGCCTTGGTTACTCTAGGTACCCAATAAATAACCAACTCAAATGAAATTTTCTCATTGGAATCACTTTCATGAATTTTTTTTCTCATACCTCAGTGTAATACTATTGATTTTGGTTCTCTCTTCATGATCACTGAACTGATCTATATGAAAATGCCTGTTTCAAATCTCAGCTATGCCAAACTCATTTTGCTTATGCTGTCAGAATGAATGTTCATGAAAATGCATTTGTTCAGGGGGAATTCATGCTGAAGACAGACACATTGAATTAGGGCAACTCCTTTCAACGTGCCTCCTTTAATAAGATGTTTAATATAATAATAGTAACAATAATTGCAATGATGATGATTGATGATGACTTAATGAGTGTTTGCTACAGGATAGACCCTTATCTAAAAGCTCATATATGTTAACTCATTTGATCCTCATGTTGACCATAAGGAGTAGATTCTATCATTATGTCTATGTTACAAATGAGGTAACTAATGCACAGAAAGACTGAGTAACTCATCCAAAGGTGTATGACCAGAGACTGGCAGAAGTAGGATTTAAAGTCACCTGACTCCAGATTCAGTGCTGACTACATTCAAACCTAGTACAACATGTAAGATTCTGCATAGTTTTCTCTTTCAAAACTTCCCCAGCTCTCATTCCTCACATATCTTTCTCATATTATACTGTTAGGTAATGTTTAATATTTCACAAGTCTCAGGACAACATCATATTCTCATTATCCATGCCTTTTTATGTATGCCCTTTGTACTCTTTATTTTTAACAACTGTCAAAGTCTATTTTGTCTACAATCTGGAAAGCTATGTATCTATTTATATCTACATATATAAGATACATATTTAAGATATATATATACACACACACACACCCCCAATATATATATGGTGTGAGGGTGTGAGTGTGGGTCCTAGAGAGACAGGTTCCAGTTCTGTTGCACAACTGGAACCCAGTGGCCAGATATCCCAGCCCACAGCAATTTCCCCCCCCCGGGCTCAAGTCACCCTCCCACCTCACCCTCTTAAGTAGCTGAGACCATAGGCATGTGCCACCATGTCCAGCCAATCTTTATATTCTTTTGATAGAGATGGGGCTTTGCCATGCTCAAGTGATATCCCACCTCAGCCTCCCAGAGTGCCAAAATCACAGACTCCTGACTTAAAAAAAAAAAAAAAAAAAAAACAGAGACGGAATCTCACTATGTTGCCCAGACTGGCCTCAAACTCCTGGCCCCAAGTCACACTACCACCTTGGCCTCCCAAAGTGCTGGGACCATATGCATGGGCCACCATGCCCAGCCAGAAGCTAGCTATCTAAAATAACTTGGTCTCCTTATAAAATCCTGTAGTGAATTCCTAGAACTTTGTGCTGCCTTACTCTTTTTTTTTTTTTTTTTTTTGACAGAGTTTCACTCTTGTTGCCCAGGCTAGAGTGCAATGATGCGATCTTGGCTCACCACAACTTCTGCCTCCCAGGTTCAAGCGATTCTCCTGCCTCAGTCTCCCAAGTAGCTGGGATTATAGGCATGCGCCACCATGCCAGGCTAATTTTGTATTTTGAGTAGAGACGGGGTTTCTCCATGTTGGTCAGGCTGGTCTCAAACTCTCGACCTCAGGTGATCCACCCACCTCGGCCTCCCAAAGTGCTCGGATTACAGGCGTGTGCTACTGCGCCCAGCCACCTAATTCATTTTTAATCGTCCTCTAGTTAACATACCTAAACTACTTTTAAAAAGCTTAAATTATCTCTCTGTGCTTTGAATTAAATGCAAATTTGCCAATCTGTTTTCTCAAATACTTTGTAAGGGCTTCGCTATAAACTCATTGCATTCACAGTGGCATCATTTAGAATAATACACCAATTTTTAATGAATGAATGAATACGTGCCACTACCAACCACTACTATCTCATTTCAACTCAGTTTTCTAGCAGACAAGGTGGTCTTTCAATATGGGTACATAAAATATTTTCAAAAATAAAATAACAGAGGAGAATGAGGAACTCACTGAGCATAGGGAAACTACCCAGTTGTTGATACATAGATAAAGGTGATAATTACATATCTAGAGGGTAACATTAGAACACTGTGTATTTGGGGATAGGGAGGAAGTTCAGAATGATATGAAAGAAAAAAGGGATACAGGAAAACTTAGGTGTTAGGAAACAATGATGCAAATTTTATAGTTTTGTCTGGCAGGAGTAAATGAACTCAACTTTCCAAGACCTTAAAAACCATCTTTTGGTTTTGTAATAATAACCACCCTTCCTACAAAATGAAACCAACTAGGCACAGCCATCTCACCACAGTAAATTGTTCTTTTGTGTGCAACTACCTTGTCAATATTCAATTATAACTAGAAAAAAAGTCAATTATTTTTGACAAGTTGAAATTTGGTGATTAAGCTAACGATTCTTTTACATTTAAATATATTGACCAGGGAGATAGAGAGCTACATAAAGAGGACTAGTGGCTCTCTTTGAAATAAAGCGTTTAAAGAAGAGTATAGTTGCTGGGAAAGAAGACTCAAGAATCTGCAAATCCAGCTAAAATGACAGTTTAAATATTTAGGGAAGGTTGGTAGTTGGAAAGCTATTCACTAGTCCAAGTATTTTAGCCTAAAAAGGTGGAAAATATAAAGCTGTTTACAAGTTTTTGCTGGTTTGTTATATAAAATGTGTTGTGTCTGTGATATCTAAATTTAAAGTAACATGATTTAAACTGCACTACGTGATGAAGAGTCCTCTGAGGTCACTAAAGCTTTGATTTTCCAGTTAGCTTATTTTATAGCTAGTGCTTTGGAAGCCATCAAGTCCATAACGAGATAGATCAATCAGTTTGTTTTTATTGGTCTACTGCGTACCATAGACTATACACAGCAGTACTCATTGAATCAGACTGCTTGGGAACAGCAGCTTTAACCTTGAGACTTGAACAGAGAAAATAACAGCTTCAAAATTAAATCTCCATGAATTATATATATTCTTATATAAAATTGAATTTTTAAACAGTGTCAATTGAAATCCATTGGTAACGAACCAAGTGCAGTTATTTCAAAGAGGAATCACGGTCTAAACACCACATTGTTACTGATTTAAAATGGCTTACTTTAAAGCCCTATATTCAAACATGAGGCTTTGCAAGTGATTCCAAGAAACCATATTTTTTAAATATCTTAAGCAATATTCTAAAGGTAAAGTGAAAAGGAATAAGTGACCTTCAAAAGTTGCTTGCAGGGCCCATGATAATTTTATTGTTTTATATTTGCTTATCTGCCTTTCACAAAAATTTGAGGTAAATAAAAGAGGTAACACAAGCCAATTATATGGCACAGTAAATGGCATACTCATGGTCATGGCACTCAATAAATGTTTATTATCATACCCAGATATTTTAAATGTCTCAAATATTAGTGTAAAAATACACAAATTACCTGACGTCCTGATTTCCTATGTCCAAGTCAGTTTTATCAGTGTTCAGATTTCTCCAAAAAAATTAAGGGCATGATGTGATTTTACTGGTAATAAGGGAAAACTGGTAGAATTGGTGCTGGAATCACTAACTAGGAATAGTTTACCCTAAAGGATGTGGACAGTTCACATCACATTATCCAAATAAATATATAACCACAGGTAGAATTTGTATCCAAAAGATCTCTGCTGTGGAATGGGGACATGGAAAGAGAATCTCTGCAAAGTGATGATGAAGAGGGATTACTTCAACTTTTAGGAGTTCTTCATAGTTGAAGTAGATACACACCAAAACCTGGCCACATTAAAAAAAATTAATTGTGTAACTGTAAGTCAGACAGTAGGGACTTGGCTGGTGGCCAGTGTCTCCGAGAAGTGACTGAAGTTTATAGTACAATGCTAATCTCAGCAGGCAACTGGACACGAATCCAGAACTAGAAAACAAGTACTTGGCTCCAAGGAGCCCACCTGGAACTTCCAAAATGAATTCAATGCATACAAATGTTGTACGAAATTCCAAATTTTGTATAAATTTGATCTACATTGATCCAGACCCTGGGTAGCCTGAGATTTCAAAATGCAGATCCTCAATACCTGCAACTGAACAAGGTTGAAGTGACCAGAGGGCTACCATAGAGCTGTTGCCCAGTACACTATAAAACATTGGTATTTTCCTGTCCCATCTGATACCATGCAGCAAGCACCACATTCAGAACTAATCATTTCCTATAATCACCTTCAGATTCCACCAAGTCTCACCCCTCAGCATCTATCAGTAGGAGTTTAACTAAGAAATATTCTCAAAATATTTAAGAACCATTAAAATATTGCTTCTAAATTTTTGATGACTAGATTTACAAAGGAGCATAAAGTGGTATTCCTCTTGGAGATGAAATAAAATTTCTCTGGTCTATCTTGCTTTTATTCTTCTCTGCCATAGATTATAAATGCCACAAATGCAGAGCCAAGTCTATTTTATTTACCAGGATATACCAATCTCTTAGTAGGTGCTCATGCAATATTTATGAAATGGTAAATGCATAAAGGGATAGATAAATATTGCTACAGATGAATTTGAAAAAAAATAACTTGCTCTTATCTTCTTAAATTTTCTGGGACAACTTTTGGCAACATTTTTTCTAGCAGTATTTTTAGAGTGGCCCTAATAAATTAACATCAACTTGTCTTCCAGTGTTTTCTTTTATGCTAACGTTTCATTTGTACTTTTTGGTATTCGATGAAAATATTTCATATTCTTATTATGCTCTTCTTACATTAAAGCTAGCCCTAAATGAATACTTGTTGAGGAAATTTCACGCATGCTATTTACGATGCAAAGCAAGATATCAAATTAGCTTTCTCAGCCTCCCCTCCTACTGAGATTTGACTGGAATAGGAATAGGGTATAGAATTAATCTATGCCCATCTCAAAGTCTAACTCAGTATCTTCTGCATGGCAAATGTTCAAAAGATATTTGTGGATTAAGACAAGTGGTCAAAAGCACTAGTGTCACTAGATATTAGCGAAAAATAATCACAGAAATTAATAATTGGATCAAATATAAATCTGTGGCTTTATTCAATACAACTGACCTATTGGCGGAGATGTGGAGGCATCCAGGTATTGAAAAGGAACCCAACAGCTGTAGGCAGAACATATGGTTGAAGTCAAAGAGTCGTGGTTTCCAAGAGCCACTACTTAGGCAGAAATAATATCTTTGGCATTTTTCTTCAAAATTCTCTAAGACCACAACAATACATCAGTGAGGCTGCTAGACATATTAATAGAGCTGCAGCATTTAAGAAAGTAAATGTGACAGCGTCAATTTAAACCTATCTCTAAGCAAAACTTGAGGATAAAAGAGTGGTATACTTAACAAAGTTTCACATTTAAGGAAAAGCACCCCAAAATGCAGAAAATGTACTATTGGATATAACTAAGTTTTGTAAGAGCCACTTTTCCAAAGAAACTTATATAGATTTCATGATGGAAGAAAATGGTCCATAGATTCAGTGTAAATCAGACATCATTCCTCTGTGTCCTCTTTGCCCTCATTCATGAGGTTATACATTTTGTGACAGACAATGGAACTCAAAACGGCTACTGCTCATCAGAGCAAGACACCCTAATGGGAAAAGTGTCCTCCATTATCTTCACAATGTATGGAAAGGTGCTGCAATGGAATGACTCATTCAACTGATGTTCTCAGTGACTCCTGAGTTTAATACCATTCAAGAAACATTTATTGATTGTCTATCATACAGCATACACTGAAGCAGCTGTGTATAACAACATTGTCGGTACACATGATTTTGCAAATATTTACCTTGACTTTCATCCATGTCTCCACATTTACTTACTACATAATCTCTTTTAATGATAATAATGTGGGCCAGGAACGGTGGCTCACTCCTGTAATCCCAGCACTTTGGGAGGCCAAGGCAGGTGGTTCACCTTAGGTCAGGAGTTTGAGACCAGCCTGACTAACATGGTGAAACTCCATCTCTACTAAAGATATAAAAAATTAGCTGGGCGTGGTGGTAGGCACCTATAATCCCAGCTACTCTGGAGGCTGGGGCAGGAGAATAGTTTGAACCCAGGAGGCGGAGCTTGCAGTGAGCTGAAATCGTGCCATTGCACTACAACCTGGGCAACAGGGTGAAACTGTGTCTCAAAATAATATTAATAATATAATAATAATAAAGCAACATTTGTTGAAGGGTTACCAATTGTCAGACACTATGCTATGTCATTTAATCCTCAATAACAAACTAATTAGATAAATACTGTGATTAGTATCCCCTTATACAAATGAGGAAATTGCAGCCTAAAGAGGTAAATTGCTTTTCCCAGTTTCCTCATCTGAAAAACTCCTTCCTTTCAGCATTATTATGAGAATTTAAAGTAATGTAGTTTTAACGTCAGAAATAAGGTATAGAAAGCATTGAGGATAGTAGTCATTCGTGAAATAATCTCCATTATAACTCAGTATTATTATATTTCCCATTGATTTCATCTTCTTTGATATTTTATATATTAATGGTTTAAACTATATAATTTAAAATTTACTCACATACTCTCTTGTCTTCTTTGCTAATCATTTTTACATACTCTAGCCTACTTTCCCTATACAGTTAATCGATATATTTAAAGGTGAAAACTATAATTTATATAGCTCATATTCCACTTATAATGGACACTTTCAACTAAACGTACCTTCATTTTATTTCTCTCTTTCCTCCTGACTGATTGCTGAGTACCCACTCCTTCCACTCTACCAATAATCCATCATGCCTAAATCTTAGGCACAATAACTTTTTATTAACTACTATTTACTGCTGTTTTCCACATGTACCATAGTAAAGCGAAAAAATTTAAGTGTGTCAAGTGTTCAAATATTTCTGAAGACCTGTATTCCTAAGCTAAGCAAAGGCTGGCTGAGTTGGGTGTCATGCAGTCTAGTGGTTTTGAGAAATACATTATTGCTTAATCAAAAATAAGACAATTATGGCTTAATTTATCTTTAGGAATTGACTGAATAAAGTTCTGACTCTCAGAAAGCTGAGATTGAATTTTTAAAAAAGCTTACAATTTAACATTCTAGAACATTTAGAAGACACTTGGAAACTAAGAACAAAGGATAACTGCTTTAAGTAAATTGTACAGTTTTAAGACACCTTTAATATCTTCTTAAATTACTAGCACAATGAATGCAACTCTCTCTGGAATGGGTTATTTCCTTAATGCTTTTAAAAATTTATACTGATTTCAATCATTGAATATACTATACACTACAAATATAGAGTTGTTTCTGAAGGGAAAGCTTATTTCCCATTCCTCTTGTTTCCAGGAGGAGGAATTTTTAATTGGGACTTCCCCAGAGTACATGGCCAGCTTCTTTTGCCTCCAGCTTTAATCAGTCCAGCAGGAGGTTTGAGGTATGCTTGGAGGGTGACAGTATTGGTCCCCATATTCCACTGGTGGGTATAATGTTGTTAGCATTGGAAATTCCATCTATTTTTCCTTCCACCCCAGAAGAGTGTGGGTCATGGTTCAGTATGACTATTCCATAGACTCAATTTTTCCATTCCAATGATTGCCTTTAGGTCTAAATTTGTGGAACTGGAAGAACCAGAAAACTCATTTGGCCTTCAGACCTGAATCATGTTCACTAAAAGCAAATTTGGTAGTGCAAATCCATTTGTTCTCCATCTGCCTAACTCCTATTCCTGTTAAATGGTTCTAAACTCCAGATGAGTAAAAAGTAGAGCTAGATATTCAATCCCTAACCAGCACCCCTCACCCCTAAATCCACATCTAAATAAGATACTTTTTTATTTTCACATTTGCAGATTTAAAAACTTTATTTCAAATGCTTATGTTTTTACTTTAATAGCTGCCATATAATAAAAGTAAATGAGTCTTTCATTTGCTTATTTCAAAACCTTGCATGTGTCTTAGTATACTGCTAAATCACTTCGGCGAATGTACCCGCTAAAGTTCCTGATTCATAGCTGGTGTTTAATAAATCCAACTGACCTAATTGCACTCCATATAAAAAACACGTAGTTTTTAGGCCACGAAAAACTTCCTTTTAAAATAGCTACTTAATCAAGTTTTGTTTGACTATCACATCTTTGTTTTGTTCTCATAATGTTTATATAGCATGGCAAACTTCTGTAATCTATTGACATACTTTATAACCCTTAGTTCTTTTGTATGAATCATGGTTAGTTGTAAGGTATAGTTGTAAACAACATGTGTCAATTATTTTAACAGAAAGACCCTCTGATAGCCTTTCATTTGCTTTCTTCAAACCTCACATACACATTTCTATCCTTTTTCAGTTCTCATCCCAGGTTTCCAGTTTGAATTTCTGTAGTTCTAAAATTAGAAAGCTTAGAATTACAATCTAAGGCCCTCTACATCTAAGCTTCTGGATTCTAATTACTTCTCACCAACTAGACTACTGAACACAAGATCTGGAAGGTAGAAATAAGTTGAGAACTAGCTTCCTGCCACTTTGTCTACTGCTTCTATAAAAGTAGTTCATGATGCTCATATACTGTTGGTGGGAATGCAAATTTGTTCAGCTACTGTCAAAAGCAGTTTGGAGATTTCTCAGTGAATTTAGAACTACCATTTAACCCTGCTGTCCCATTATTGGATATATATCCAAAAGAAAAATTGTTCTATCAAAAAGACACATGCACTGGCATTTTCATCACAGCACTACTCACAATAGCAAAGACATGGAATCAACCTAGGTGTTCATCAATGGTGGATTGGATTTTTTTAAATGTGGTACTTATACACGATGGAATAGTACACAGCCATAAAAAAGAATGAAATCTTGTATTTTGTAGCAACATAGATGCAGCTGGAGGCCATAATCCTAAGCAAACTAATTCAGGAGCAGATAACCAAATACCACATGCTCTCACTTATAAGTGGAAGCTACACATTGGGTGCTCAGAGACATAATGATGGCAGCAATAAACACTGGGTTCTACTAGGAGGAAGAGGGATGGAAGTGGGTAAGGGTAGAAAAATTGCCTATTGGGTAGTATGCTTACGACCTAGTGATGCAATCAGTCATATCCTAAACCTCAGCAGCACTGCACAATATATCCCTGTAACAAATCTGCACATGTACCCTGAATCTAAAAGTTGAAAGTATTAAATAAATAAATAATAAATTTTCAAAAATGCATGGAGATGTTTATTTCTATTGCAGTGTTCCAGTCTTCAGCTTCATAAGTAATGAGAAGCACATTTATGGCAGTGATGATGACAGAATTCAGACTTCTACGGAATAATCAGTGGTTATGTGAGTGTCAAGGGGCAGTTGCAGCAGTGGTGGTGTTAGCTATTAGCTCGATTGTAGTTGCAGCAGCATGTTCTTGAACTTATCAGTCCTGACCTCAGATTTCATCTTCTTCTGGTAGATGTAGCATACATCTCTGAGTGTTCTCGTAGAAGACCAATCTAGAGCTTCATCCCACTCCTTCAGTTACTTTATGATCATTCAGCTCTTTATATTAAATGTTTTTCTGTTTCAAATGGCAGCAATGTTTTTTATTTTTTGAAATGGTCCCTGACAGCAACAGATCTTCTCGTGTTTAATTCTTGAGTCTGTGCTGATTACACAGAATTAAGGATATAGTTTCTAAAGTACTTTCATTTTTATATATTTTAGCATTATTCTGAAAGACCTGGAAAAAACTATTTTTTATTCAGATTTTAAAGTGAAGTGACATAGATGGGTCGCTATAGCAAGAAATTACCCCATAGTTTTCCACCTCTATCATCACAGGTATCTCACAGAATTTGAAGTCGGACATTATTGATGGATATATTAGTCATGAATAATTTAATATACATTAAATATAAAATGGTCAGATATGGGCAGATTTTACATAACTATTTTTAATGTTCTAAATGTGAATAACACCGAATGAATGCCATTAAATATCTAGTCCATCAATGTTTTGCAATGGTTACAGGAACCTAAAGAGTCATTCAATTTTCGTTAATAAAATAAATATTGAAATGGGACTCGTGGAAAGGTTAGCTCTGGAAAGGATAAGAAACTAATGTTTACAAAAGAGAATGCTTCTATTTTTTTTTTTTTTTTTTCTGGCAGCTAGGTTTTCTGGGCCATTTCCAGACATATTGGTAACACCAGATGTCAGCTGCAAAAACAAAACAAAACAAAAAAATCAACCCAAAGTAATATATATATATATTTTTTTGAGACAGAATCTCACTCTGTTGCCCCAGGCTGGAGTGCAGTGGCATGATTTCAGCTCACTGCAACCTCTGACTCCCCAGTTCAAGCGATTCTCCTGCCTCAACCTCCTGAGTAGCTGGTATTACAGGTGCCTGCCACCACACCTGGCTAATTTTTGTATTTTTAGTAGAGACAGGATTTCACCATGTTGGACAGCCTGCTCTCGAACTCCTGACCTCCTGATCCACTGTCCTCGGCCTCCCAGAGTGCTGGGATTACAGGCATGAGCCACAGTGCCTAGCCTGGAATGTTTAAAGTCAGAGCAAAAAGCAAAACAAGGCAAAAGATATTAAAAACTATGTGCTCAACTAGACGATGGTCAGTAAACGTGTGTATGAAGGGGTGATACAATTACTTGACACATAAAATGAGTCTTTCTACTTAAGAAATTTAAGTTAAGATTTTATAATTTTGATTAAATCTAAACTATATCTAGACAGTGGTAAAAATGCAGAATAGGTTGAAAGCTAAGGTTGAATTTTATTGGGAAATCAAGAGACCATAAAGTAAAAGGCAGAAACAGTATAAACGAGACACATTAGTGATTTGCAGCATTAAGGGAAGTTTATTCATCAAGTTTTTACAATTGCTACTGATTTTATTTTTTATAGAATAGCTATAATGTGTTCAACTTGTTATATATTGATTGGCTCCTTTTTATATTTCATTGCAATAATGTTAGGAAATAGATTTCCAACATCTTATATTGCTGGGTAAATTGCAAGCTGCCACAAACAGAAAATCTTGTAATACAAATTTCAAGATTCTACGAATATATTGTATTTGAGTTGATTTTAAAAACAAGGTTGCAGGGGCTAGGCAGGATAAAATGGGGTTCTAATGGCCAAAAATTTAGACCTGAGGTAGCCAATCACCTTGTTATTCTTCCACGATATTTTTTTTTTCCACTTAATGACTTTTAGTGCCCAAAATAGTGTTGTTTCAATTACGGGCTTCAATAAAGAATTAGAGTTGATAGAGAGCCTTATGGGAGAACAAGATGAGATAATGGATGATTTGCATGGAAAAGTTGGATCTTTGAGTTGACTGTTTTCTATCTATGTTATTTTGTTCCTGAAATACTTAAACGTTATCACATAACTTGAATTGAACTTTGTCGCTTTGAAACACTGACATTAAAATAATGGAAGAAAAAAACTAAAGTCTGTTTAAAAAAAGGGAATGAGGTAGATTACATGTTAATATGTTACAATGTAATTCTAGATTTCTCATGTGGGCTTCCTATCGGCTGGATAAACAGCATTTGAATAACAGCCCAGCAGAGTCAGAGTGTGCCACAGCACGGCTTGTCAGAGATTTGCTTCCACCCCAACACAAAATGCCCTTCTCCCTTTTCTGCAAAGGACATAGTCCCTTCATGTACTTATCTTTTCAATCAAATGCAAAGTGTTTTCTTTAATCAGAGACCCTGAAAACTGTAAAAGAACCAGTCGTGTAATAATTTGTACATTTCACAACTATTAAATATATATATATTATATTTTTTTTATTTAAAGTAATGTAGTTTTAATGTCAGGAATAAGGTATAGAAAGCATCGAAGATAGTAGTCATTCATTAAATAATCTCCATTATAACTCAGTATTATTTTGTATATTATATATATAATATACGTTGACTTATTTTGTCAACAAAATCAGCAGGGATATTCTACTAGGGAATAAAAATGTTAAGTACAAACGTGTTAGAATTCCTGAAAACAACTGTCCAGGCCAAGGGATGTCTTATTCCATGTAATTGAGACGTTTAATCAGGGGTGAAGCCTAATTTTTGTTACCCTATTTTAAAGTGTAACTGTATACAAATTTTATTTGCAAGTTACTATATCAAATTTTTGTATGTATCTTGATTAGTTGAGGGAAAGAAACAAGTAGTAACAAACAAGTTTTTTGGCTTTGGTAGGCAACAACACAATATTACAAAAACATCTTGACTATTTGCTTAATGTTCTGTTCATTGCCCTATTCAAAGATTACTTTTCTCCGTTAGGAATTATGACAAGAAATAAGTAGTAATTATTTTTATATAAGTATTGAGCATTACTAAAATATTACTGTATCCTTAAACCATCTTTGCCTTAGACAAGGTTAAATAAACTGTGAGATCTCATAGTTTATTTTAACTGTAATTTGAAGTTATTTTTGATATTTATCTCCATCATACCACCTTAACACAAATTAGCTTTGATTTCACTCCTTATAGTTAGTAAGTAGAACAAGTCAGCAGAATTTCCATGATGTAGGACACTTATTCTACAAATATAAATAAATATTTGAAACATCTTTTCACATTTTGACTTCTCTGACTTAAATATAAACTATATTTTCATTTTGAATATATCATTTGTACTCATTTATCTACTCATTACTGACTTCTTTTATATTTAATTGATTTTTGTGGTATACAGTTTTAATTCCTTTCTCCTTCTCTGTTCATTTTTATTACCTTAGTGGTTACCCTGAAGATTATAATCGGTTTCTTAAACTTGTAGCTATCTACTTCGAGTTAAAACCTTTATAGGTTCAATATTTTACAAAAACTCTCCTCTTACGTAGCTCTGCACCTCCTCCCTTATGTTGTGCCATCACAAATTTTACCTTTCTATGTTGTGTGTTTACTAATACAGATTTATGATCATTGGTTTTTGCCCTTGTCTCTGAAATCACAGGGTTTGAAATGTCAAAAGTAAAAAAAAAAAGAAATACAATACTGGCTTTTATGTTTACCTTGATAGTTAACTTGATCACTATTCTTCATTCCATCACATAGTTTGAGTTAATTTCTAAATTCCTCTCATGCTCACCTGAAGAACTCCTTTAGCATTTATTGTAGAGGAGTTCTATCAGTGATGAACTTTGTTTATGTGGGAATGACAATTTCTTCCTCAATTTTGAAGGGCAGTTGAATAAAGAAAATATGGTACATGTACACTGTGAAATACTGCAAAGTGATAAAAAGAATGCAATCAAGTAGGACATGATTCTAAGTGAATTAACACAGGAACAGAAAATCAAAGGCTGCATGTTCTCACTTATAAGTGGGAGCTAAATGTTGAGCACCCAAGGATGTAAACCTGGGAACAATAGACACTGTGTGAACTGCTAGAGTGGAGAGGAAGGGAAGGGCTGTGGGTTGAAAAACTACCCATTGGACACCATGCTCACTACCAGTGCAATATACCCATGTGTCAAATTTGTGCATGTAGCTTCTGTATCTAAATTAAGTGTTGAGAAGAAAGGAAAAATATCCCCCAAATAAATCACTCCTTTCTACCTCCAAATAAGATTATATTCCCAGAAAAAAAGTAGACAATATGTAAATTTAAAAAGGTTAAAATTATTGATCTGACTTCTCTTTATAAATAAGGCCTAATCAGTTAAATATGTAAATCATAATGAGGTAAAATCAAACTCAATATTAGTATCTTTCTCCCTGAAAATGGAAAGGATTCATCTCAGCAATTTGCTTTAATGAAACTCTTTTAGTTTGCATTTTCAAAAAAAAAAGCAAATTCTTGGATGATAACTTCCCTGCCACCTCCCCGCACCCCCACCCCCCCAGCCCCTTTAGCACTTAAAACATATTATCCCAATATGCCTTCTGGATTCCATGGTATCTGATGAGAAATCAGGTATTAATCTTATTGGGGAGGCATTGCACTTAATGAGTAAACTCTTTTGCTGCATTCAAGATTTTCTCTTTGTGCCTTTAAACAGTTTGATTACAACATGATGTCTAGATTTCTGTCTTTTACCAAATATGGAAATTTGGGGTCATTATGTCTTCCAGTATTATTTCTTTCCTGTTCTATCTCCACTTATCTGGTACTCTATTTATGAATATGTTGTTATGCTTGATGGTGTCCCACAGTCTAAAAGACTTTGTTTATATTTCTTCATTCCTTTTGATTTCTGATCTTCAGACTGGATATTTCAATGGACCTGTAATTAAGTTTTCAGGGATTTTTTCATCTGCCTGCTCCAAGTTGCTGTTGAAACCACAGCATTTCATTTCAGTCTTTGCATGTTTTAACTCTAGAACTTCTGTTTCATTCCTCTTTATAATTTCTCTTTGTTGATACTCTCTATTTCTTCAGACATTTTTCTCTAAGTTTTCCTTACCTATTGTTCATGGGTTTCTTTCTTAGCCCTGTAAGTATTTACAGAGTTGATATAAAGTCTTTGTCTAGTAAGTCTACTATCTGTACTTCCTCAGGAACAATTTATGTTAATCTCTCCTGTGAATTCGGCATACTTTCTTGTTTATTTGTGTGCTTCATAATTTTTTGTTGAAAATTGAACGTTTTGAGTATTACAGTAACTCTGGGTATCAGATTATTTCCAGTTCTCTGGATTTGTTTTTGTTGCTTGCTATCAATTGTAGTTAGTCTGTTTACTTAGTGACTTTTAAAAATTATTTTTGTTAAGTCTATATTTCTCGTAATTTATGGTCACTGAAGTCTCTCTTTTCTCAGATTATGGTCAACTAGTGTTTTGAAAGAGATTTTCTTGACTGCAGGAAGCCAAAAAATATGAAAATTTAAAAAGCAAATGAAATCTTTTCCAGTCTCTATAAATTGCTTTCGTGTTGGGGGACATCCTTCAATGCTCAGCAAGATCATTTACAAATCTGCCTTAGTCTTCACTTTCTGCTTATGCTGAACCTACAGATCAACCAAAGAGGAAGTCTTAAGGTTATATTATTTGTACTTGCATAATTGTTTCTTTGATTCACCCCTGCTTTTGTCATGTTCTTTTTTAATCTTTTTGTCTAGTTGGTATGCTTTATATTTTAATTTTTTGTTTTAAAAAAATTAGCCATCATGTTTAAATGCCCAAGAAATCTGTCTTGTTCTATACATTTTTTTTCCTTTTCCATATTACCTTGTTCTTTATGAATGGAGTAGTTTCTCTTAGATTTCTACTGATTTTATTTACAGTTTCTTTAAGGCACCGTTCTGCTCTTTGCTTTTTTTTCTTTTCCTTTTGTCACTGTTGGCTTGTAGTCTATTTTCTCTCAAATATGTGGTTATTCATATTTACTGTTGTGAGAATTTTATGGCCTCAAGGGTTATTTTGTATTCATAAAAGATTATTAAGGGCAATATTTTGTATTTTAAGAATTAATATTCAATTTATTAACGCTATAATTTTCATTTAACTTTCTAAGTAGAGTTTATAAAACAATTGTAAGTTTAAAGAAGTCTTTGAATAACACACATTCAATTCAAATGTAGTTAATTGTAAACTTTAAATTGCATTTATACATGTAATATTTTCAATTACCTTCTAAATTACTTCAATTGTCTGATTCAAACAAAACCTTCCTTCATATTTAAATGATTCATAAATTTAATAAAGTAAACTTATGAATATGATTAATCTAAAGCTCCCTCAGATCCTAATACTGAGTATAAGCTTAATTAGATTGCATTTTTAAATAAAAAAAAAACTAAGTTACATAATAGTAATTGGAAAGCTGTCACTTTAACATATGTCAAACTCCCTTAAAAATAACAAGTGCATATATGACATAAAATGTAGGTACAGATCCAGACACCCCAGGAGGCTTTTTCTCTTCTCTCTTTCTTCATCTTGGCAAAAATAAAGCCAAGCAGTTTTATGGCAGCAAAACAGAAGAACACGAGACTCCTCTGAGGCTCCACCTTCCAAACAAAAATATTTCCTTCAACTAGAAGTTCCCATTGTTACAGCCAATTATGTGTTCTCTGCTCCCTTCCAGTTCCCTTTTGATTCCATACTGAGGCGAAGGAATGGGGCCCTCCGTTGCCTCTCTTACCATGTTGTCTTTCTCTGACGGCCTTGGCAAGCTTTTCAGTGGGATAATGAGAGCGATTAATAAAAGAATCATGTGAACTTTGCTGCAGAGTTCTCTGCCTGTTAGCTACCCCAATAAATCTTACTGGGTTTAATAATAATGACATTACACAGTTTCTTTATTAACACGAAGGTGTCTTTTCCATGGTTTTTTATACTAAGAAAGACAGTTCCTCTCAGTTAATTGAAATTACTTACTATTTTATAATTGCTTTGTTTGGGACTTCAAAATTTCTAAAGATATTTGTCTTGGAGGTTATTAAATGTGTGCTGCTGGATTTATTAGAAAGTTTTACAATCATATACACCAAATTCTTCTGTCCACCCACAGAAGTCTGAAACTCTCAACCAGATTAATTACTTTGTTACATTTTTGCATGTCTTCAGCTTTTAAATATGTAAAATAATTTTCAAACAATGCAAAAGACATCTGAATGCTATGATTCTAACATTCAGAATGAATTTTACAGGTTCTAAAATATGTAAATTAATTTTCTATTCAACTTGATGGAATTTAGGTTCTTTTATACTCTGTAGCTCATACAAATTTTATAGATATATAAAATGATATCCAATTGAGTTTGAAATATTTCACAATAGCTTTGTCTGTCTATCACAAATTTTGAGGTAATCCCACTCATGTAGTTGGAAACTAAAAAGATAATTGAAAACTTTGGATAAATGGTAGGACTTGACAATTCTTTGGATTCATTGTAAAATAATCAAGTACTTTTCAATTAAAACTTCTTAGATAATGGACTATGTATAACTTTTCTTTGAAGCCATTCCACTTTTTTAAAAGAGAATGATCCAATGTCTTAACTAGAGGTGGGAGAAAAAGAGTTATAATTATGCATCATATAACAACATTTTGAGCAAGAGTGGACCACTTATTTAATGCTGTTGCCATAAGATTACAATGAAGCTCCCCTATACAGGTGTACCATTTTAAAACTTTTATACAATATTTTTCCTATACCTTTTTTATTTTTAGATATACTGATACCATTGTGTTACAATTGCCTACAGTAGTCAGTACAGTAAGTATGTTCCACAAATTTGTAGCCCAGGAGCGATAGGCCATACCAGATAGCTTAGATGTGTAGTAGGCTATAGTATCTAGGTTTAGGTAAGTAGTCTTATGTTTGCAACAACAAAATCACCTAACAACACATTTATCAGAAGGTATCCTCATTGTTAAGCAATGCATAGCTATGATACAGGAGTGGGGCAGGGAAATGCTGGGTAAAGAAGGGTGAGGTCCCCAGCGAGGGCTCCACCCTTGGGCCTGTGCCCATGACCTAAGTGAGGAGAGGCATTTCTGTTTATGTTCCCCAAAAGTTGCCTTTTGGCCCATCATGCCCCCATCCTATGCCCATAAAAACCTGGGACTGTAGTGGGCACACACACAAGCAACTGGATGTCAAGAGGAGCAGAAGAACACACCAACAGACACTAGCAGACACCAACAGCAGGACACTAGCAGGACATCAACAGCAGGACAAGGTGGAATTTGGTCAGGGGCAGTTGGAGGAGAGTCCGGCTGCTGGGCAGCCCAACTCCAGGGGAAGGCCACCTTCCCACTCCATCCCCTTTCTGGCTCCCCATCCACCTCTCTGAGAGCTACCTCCACCACACAATAAAACCTTGCAGCCATCCTCCACGCCCACATGTGACCCTATTTTTCCAGTACACTAGGGCAGGAACCCAGGATACAGAAAGCCCTCTGTCCTTGCAACAAAGCAGAGGGTATAATTGAGCTGAGTAACACAAGCCACCTTTAGACTGCTAAGCTGAAAGAGCACACTGTAACTGGGGCTTCGGGAGCTGTAAACACTCAACCCTAGATGCTGCTGTGGGATTGGAATCCAAAAATACCCCCAACGACCTACCTGTCTGCATGCTCTCCCTAAGGATTTGAGCAGGGGGGGCACTGAAGAAGCAAGCCACACTTCAGTCACAAGTCCTGCAGAGGGGATGAGGGAATTCTTCCCTTTTAAGCTGTACATGCTTGGCAAGGAATGTAACAGGATCAGGGAGGAAAAGTAGAGCTGAGGTTTCAAATAGTTCTATATATAGATTTGTACTTAATGCTCCTGTTCACAGTCCACAAACTCATATTTTTATTACTATGTATCTGGGTGTATCTGAATCTGGTAAACTTCTAATGAATAAGCAATAAGTAATAATCCTCCATTCTCCTGTAAGATTCAAGGTTTAAATATAGGAATTAGGGGTAGTGGTCTATTCTGTGTAGTGAGATACCTATTTTCCTGTTTTCAGCCTTATATATTATCCTGGCCTTCCACACATATTCAGTAGAGTTCCTGGCATATTCAGTAGAGTTTCTAGAACATTTTTCAGAGAGTTGTTCTGGTTTTCCCTTAGAAGTGTTTTGGCAGCCAGTTATCTTTTACCTTTCTCTGCTCTGCTATGACAATTACCACTCAACTACATTCTTTCTCTGTTCTAAAATGTGTTGAATTCATGTATTTATTATTGTCTCCTACTCTAGCTCTTTTTCTTTGTTGGCAACATTTTTATTTCTTTGCTCTCATTTGAGTGAGGTTTCTGAAAGAGGACGACTTCAAATATGTGCAATCTTCCACTTTTAGAAGGTAGTTTATTTAAATGACTTAAATTGAGAAGCTAGTACAACATATACACGCATATAATTTGGTGTATATATAATCTATATATATACACACCATATAATCTAAATATCATTTGGTATATACATATAATCCATACATATATGTATACATTGTGTATATAATTTTGATAATTATATTGTGTTCATTATATTTAATACTTTTAGAGTATAACAACTATAACTTATAATGATTATATTAGAATATATATCACATATTATTTAACAAAATATTCTGGTATATCTTAGCAAATAAAAAGAATTTGTTCTCTTAAAGCATATGATGAAGAGAAGGTCAGAATAATCCAATGAGCAGAGCATGAATTACAATCAATTTTAATGTTCATTCAAGAATGATCCTATTTGATAACATCATTAGAAAATAGATTATCAGGAAAACAGTCCAATTTGTGAAAAAAAATGAAATTTTCCTACAGGTACATGACCAGTGACAACCATTAAATTATTTTAGAAAAAAAGATATGACCTATCTTTTTAAGTTATCATATGCCTGGATCATATTGTTGTGTGATAACAGTTATAACATGCCTGCTATTAGTAGTTGATTAGTCATCACAATGAGAAGCTATTTAAAATGAGACTGACCTGAAAACAAAAGAGTACTTGTTTTCTCCCATATTGAACATGTTCTTTTTCTGACTAATTAACCAATAATTATGTTTATTTATCATTATATTATACACATATAACAATTAGATTTACACTAAACCAGGTCCTTAAATTCAGATAATTCACATCTTTGTTCATATACAAAATAATTTTTAAAAATTAATATTTCCTATATCGTGTTTGGAAGACATGGAAGTTGATCATGTTTTTGCACAGTGATCATGTTTTTGCAGTGTTTTCAAAATGGAAGACAATCCATGCACAGAGACTATGACACACAGGACAATATTATTTTTCTAATACTTAACATAAGATATGACATAAAGTCTGTGCCTACTAAACTTTTGTAGAAATAATGAAAAGCCATTCTTGTCATTAGAAAAACTGTGGTCAATTGTAAAACATTAAGGAGGTCATGCCTTCAAGGGAGAAAGATTTGAAGAGTTATGGGAAATAATAATAGATTATTCAATATTATGGGTAGTCTTGAAAGAGTATGAGAAAGACTTTTTTAATGGTTAAAATATTAGAAGACAAAATTAGTTGGTGGAAACATATTTGTGAATATTTTTAGAACTGACTCATTTCAAAACATTGTGACTATGGCAATAAGGAAGGAAGTATATGAAATTCAAAATAATAGGTTTATTATAGCAAATCTTTCTATATTAATAGTAATTAACCATCTGCAGCTTTCATATCACAAGCAGAAACTCATGATAATTTCCTGCTCACTAAGGCATGAAAAAGCTACTATTTACTCATTAACATGTTAGTTTAATATTGTTCCTTTAATTACCAAATTCCAAGATATAAATTATCAGAAGCTTTCTTTCAAACTATAGATTATATATCAGCTCACAGATTTATTATTTTTAAATTTTATATTCTAGAGAGAAGTAAATTTTTGGAGACCACCAGCTATTCATGTTTTTCTGAGAGGAGAAAATAGATTTACCATTGATGCTTGGGTTACATCATGCACTCCAGAAAATGCAATAAAAATATATTTCTTTCATATCTGAGATGTCTGGCACAAATCTTTCTGAAAGGCAGAAAGCATGTAAAATCTAAAAACTCCTGGAAAAGTGCTAAATGCTGTAATCCAACCTGTCATAACTGCATTGCTGTTTAAAGATATTGCCTGAAAAGAACACTTAGAAAGCTCTTGGGTTGGTAAATCAAAATGCTTCACTTTTCTCCATGGGCAATCAAAGTGATTCAATTTCATTCCTAAGAATAGCGTTGTATATATGGAGGTGAAGATACGAGAGCTGAATTTTTCTGATGTTTATTTATCCTCACATTTTCTCTTAGAGAATTTCCTTGTCCATATGGTAAAGAAGACAAGGAGGATATGTTTAAGGGTCTCACCAAACTCATTTTGTCATAAAACCAGTTATTTTCACACAGAGCCAATTATACAATTAAATACAGAGCCCAGTGGAAAATAAAATTTGAGACTACTTCTTCAAAACCGACTAAGAATTTTAGGATGGCATACATCTAAGCACAGCGCTCTTGTAAGCTTAGGGCTCTGTATGACTGCACGGATCACACGCCCTGTTTGTGTAGAAACATAATTTTACTGATTATGTAGTTTAGTATTCCAAATTACAAATGAGGAAGTACAGAACCAGAGAGGCCCAATGACTTATCCATGATTAGTGTATATATACAAATATGGAACATCCTAGGTTCCTGCCTTCGACATAAATTGGTGTTGCTTTTAAAAAAAAAAAATCTTAAGATATCTAATAAACTAAATAAATTTTATGAATTGAGAAAATAGGAGCAATAACTCCAAGTGTTTTAAAAGACTGTTGACAACAAATAAAATATATAATACAGTTATTAATTTTTCCCTTGGTGTTGCCCAACCTAAGGAATGTATTTAATGCCACTGAATTGTACATTTAAAAATTGTTAAAACGGTAAATTATGTTATATACATTTTGTGACAATAATAAAAAATCTGAGATCTATTTACATAAATAAATAAATGTCCATTTTTAAGACCATGTAACTCTCTTTTTCAATCTTACAGGATTATCTATTATTTCTACCTATCTCTGTTTGATGGTTATAACAAGAACAACATACTTCTCTGGGATTATATTCTTAACTTTCCTATCTTTAACTCTCTTTGATCTGTTTTCATACTGAAATATTCTTTTTTTCTTATGCATGCTTTTTATCCCTGATCCAGTAGCCTAACTCTTTTCCCCTCTTCACAAACACACACATTCTCTCATTTCCAGCTCTTGAAATCCAACTTATCTTTCAAGATCTTAGACCTTGCTCAAAGTCTAAGTAATAGGTCATTTCTAAGAAGTGTTCCTTATGCTCAACAATAATCACCAAATAATACATTTTTGTGTGTGGTTAACAGTTTTATTGTTTTTCTCTTATTGTGTGTACTGTATTATGCAATAAATTACAATTAATTGTGTGCATACCTATTTCAGTGTCTCAAAAAGTGGTTGATGTTAGAAAACTCAGCAAATATTTATAAATATATTTGTCTTTTGATCACCATAAAAAAACAATTTAAGCATTACAGCCTTTCCTTGGATTCTAAGCCTTGAAAAGATAAACTCTTTAGGGCTGTACTTCACATAAACCCATAAATCATTTATTTCTTTAATATTAGAAAACAGAAAAATGTTATATTTGCTTTTGAATGTTACAGAATAAGAGAAAACAAAGTATCAAGTCTTTTCTTAATGCTTATGAGTACCCACAATGAATCTCATAGGGCTCTGTGAGTGTTAAATTTTTCTATAAGTTATATATTGCTCACATGCTGGAGATCGACTTCATTTTTTTCTTTAATCAGTACTAAACTTAGAATTAGTACTTATAACTTTTCTATAAACCTGAGTACAAAATTCAGAGAAACAGAGTTTCAATACATTCTTTTGCAAACAGATGTCACTTTATGTTTACAGTTCTAGTACCCATATAAGCATTGCATTCTTACAACGTATTAGCCTAAACTTTCTCTTAATTCTTTCAGAAAATTGGCCATGTTCTACTAAATCTCAAGGAAAAAGTTTATAACTCCTCCTGAGTCAATTCTTTTATAATAAAACATCCCTTTGACTACTTTCAAACTGAGATCTATTTCATTCAAACAATAAACATTAAGCTTGAAAAACCAGGTTAAAATAGTTCAGCCATAAAAAACAGGTAATTGATGATGTAACAAGAAAACTCAAAACTTAGGCAACTGTATCTTTCTCGGATAATATTTTTAGGGAATATATAAGTACTCTGTTTTCAACAATTTACCTTTTGCTCTAATTTTAGCAAATGATAACTAAGAATGAATTGACTCTTACGCAAGTTCTTTAGGAGAGTTAATTTAATTAAGTTCAATTCCTAGCTAATGTAATGTGGGCAGGATGTATCTTATTTTTAATGTATATTTACTTATCATAATTAAAATATTTCAAGAAATATTTTTCTGGAAATGAAACATTCACTTTTGGCTTACCAAAGTATGGCAGAGATTCTAATCTCATATTAAAATTATGTAATCTCGGCCTGGCGTGGTGGCTCACGCCTGTAATCCCAGCACTTTGGGAGGCCGAGGTGGGCGGATCACGAGGTCAGGAGATCGAGACCATCCTGGCTAACACGGTGAAACCCCCGTCTCTGCCAAAAAATACAAAAAAATAGATGGGCGAGGTGGCGGGCGCCTGTAGTCCCAGCTAGTCGGGAGGCTGAGGCAGGAGAATGGCGTGAACCCGGGAGGCGGAGCTTGCAGTGAGCCGAGATCGCGCCACTGCACTCCAGCCTAGGGGCAGAGCGAGACTCCGTCTCAAAAAAAAAAAAAATAAAATGAAATAAAATAAAATAAAATAATGTAATCTCTTGTTTATTAGAAACTTCTACAAGAAAAAACATTTCATAGTTTTAACTCAAGAGTTCCAGACAATAAAACAATCTAGAATTAAAAGTTATTTGTATCTTTTTGTGTATAATTTTATATTCAAATTATTCAGAGTCTCACTCTGTCATCCAGGCTGCAGTGCAGTGGCGCGATCACGGTTCACTGCAACCTCCGCCTCCCGGGTTCAAGCGATTCTCCTACCTCAGCCTCCGGAGTAGCTGGCACTACAGGCGCCCAGTTAATTTTTTGTATTTTTAGTAGAGACGGTGTTTCACCGTGTTAGCCAGGATGGTCTCGAACTCCTGACCTCGTGATCCGCCCGCCTTGGCCTCCCAAAGTGCTGGGATCACAGGTGTGAGATGCCGCGCCCGGCCATATTTAAATAATTTAATTTTGTGCTATTGCAAATGTAAATGTAATTCTTTTGGTATTAGAATAAAATTATATACCAAAGAATAAAGTAGAGAAAATAATTCACACAAAATATCTCAAATACAAAAATAATCCATTTTTGCTTCTGAAAAAGCTTCTTTTTTTTTTTAGTGCGTATATTGGAATTTCTAAGAACTAAGAGAAGTAGGCAAAAATCTCTTACTATGGCTGAAAATCTATCTATTTGCTTAGTAAATCTGGATTTGAGTTATAATTGGATGACTTTTCATCTCATCAATTAAAATTCATGGCTAGTATATCTTCATTATGATATCATTGAATACCGGTTAAGCTTATGATCAATACCTCTCAAATCTGTGGGCTAAAAATAAATTATTAATAAAGAACTTTGTGAGTACTTGTTAGTCATTTGGAAAAACAAGTTTTAATTCACATATTGTCTACCAAGATAAACTTCACATAAATTTTAAAAAGTAAGACATAAATAAATAAAACCATACAATTAGTAGAAGGAAATCTGGCCAAATTACTTTATCACCTAGAAGTGGCTAATGTAATTCTAACTAGGACTCAAAGTTCAAAAGACATTAAGAGAAAAAAAATTGATTTGACTGGCTAAAATTCAAAATTTCTATATTGACAAAGTCAAAATATATTAATGTATCAAAAGATACATTTGATAATTTATATTTATATAATTGATATAATTTATATTAAATATCTGTTATAATTTATAACATAGACAAAAAGCTAATTAGCTTAATATAAAATAAGCTAGGAATCCAGAGGAAAGTTAGTAGCCTAAGACAAAACTTCATAATCAACATTTAAGGAAATTTGTTGAAAGAAATATGAAGAGCCTTCAACATGTAAAAACACTGTTCAACTTCAGTCATAATATGAGGAATAAAAATTAAAAGCACTAATATATAGTTTCTCACTTATTAAATTGACAAAAATCCAAACATAAATTCCTTAAATAGAAAAGAATTATCTAAAACGAATGAAGCTAACTATGCATTAAATTAGAAACTAAACTACAGAAAGTATATTTTACAAATCAGTCCATAGTTTAATTTTGTATATCTTTAGTAAGACATATTCTAAAAATCAAAAATAGACTTCAAAACATTTTAAGTTATTTTGGATTTTTAATTTGTAACTTACCGGTATGCACAAATCACTGCCTTTGTACATTGCAAGAGGAAGTAAATAATACTGTAAATCAATATTTTCAGCCAAAAAAATTCCAAAATCAAATGAGTTATACTATTTATTCAGCTAAAAGTTTACTGAAAATATTATTAAAACTCATAATTTCTCATATACATATTAATTTCACTTTAAGTTCTTGGATACATGTGCAGAACGTGCAGGTTTCTTTGATACACATATTTTCTTGTTCTGAACATTGAACTGGCCCAGAAACTATATTTTCTTGCAATTATTTTCTTGAAATCCACATTTTAGACTTCAAAGCCATTTACAGCTAAAAATAACTAGGTTTTGGTAAGGAAAACATTTAGTATTTAAAATACTTTACTGTTACTGAAAACAGAGAATATTTTAAAGGTTAACAAAGCTGTGATAAAAAGACCCAGGGTCCAACTTGAAAAAAAATCCAGTGGGGAAAAATAAAGCATGCCAATTTGAGCATCAAACAAGTAATGACTTTAGTTAATTGAAACACATTAAGTGTATGAAAATCCATAAGTCTAAAATGATACTTCAAAAAGAGAAAGCCAGAAAAAGTATCATTCTCACCACCTAAGATGATTTATAACCAAAGTTTTACTTTTGAGTATCATAATTAAAGGAGAAAAATTAACATAGTCTGCCTTTGCAGTAGGAGTTATTTTTCATGATAACCAAACAGTTTAACCTATTAAAAGAATGTTCTCTTTTAATAGCTTGTGAGAGCAAAAACTGAAAGTAATTGAATTTGTGGGGTTAGATAGCAGAATACTGGTTACCAGAGGGTGAGAAGGGTAGTTGAAGGGTGGTGTAGGGAGTAGGGATGATTAGTGGGTGCAAAAATATAATTGGATAGATTGAATAAGATCTCGTATTTGATAACAAATCAGGGTGACTACAGTTAACAATCATTTATTATATATTTTTAAAAAACTGAAAGAGTATAATCGGATTGTTTGTAACACAAAGAAAGTGTAAATGTTTGAAGTGATGGATACCCCATTTATCTTCATATAATTATTTCCCATTGGATGCCTGTATAAAAATATCTCATGTACCCCATAAATACATATACATACTACGTACCCACAAAAGTTTTAAATATAAAACTTTAAAAAGTAGCTAGCTAATACATATTCAAAGGACAATACAATTAAGAAACTATCAACATGCAACCCTAATAAAAATTTAGGCCTGGCACACTGGCTCATACCTGTAATCCTAGCACATTAGGAGGCCAAGGGGGAGGATTGTTTGAGACCAGGAGTTGGAGACCAACCTGAGTGATATAGTTAGACACCATCTATACAAATAATAATAATAATAATAATTAGCAAGGCATGATGCATGCTTGTAGTAGGCATGGTGGTGCATGCCTTTAGTCCCAGCTACTTAGGAGGCTGAGGTGGAGGAATGTTTGAACCCAGAAAAGTGAGGCTGCAGTGAGCTATATGGTTTCACCACTGCCCTCTGGCCTGGACTGCAAAGCAAGACTCTGTCTCAAAACAAATATATATATATTCATGCATGTTCTCCTAATTTGAATGAAAATCACTAGGAAAATGGTTGATGTGGGCCTGGGCATTCATCTGACGGACATAAAAACAAAAGAAGGATCATGTTGACCCACTGTGGAATCATTGGTTAATCCTTAGTCGTATTCCTAGTAGGTCAACCAGATAGGGTAAGTCTCCGTATGTAAACTATACTATGTAAACTATACATCATTCATTATTTAATGTTGCCAAACAATTTTAATTTGAATCTTACCAACACTCAGATATAACTTCCTGTTTCTAAGAAATGGTAAAGGTTTAATGAATTAACTAAATGAGCCCCGGAAGAAACTATCACAGAAATTCAAAACTATGGGGCATTCTACAAGATTGTCCACATTAAAACAGGGCCATTATTACAGGATATTTCTAAATTAAAAGAGACATGAAAGATGTAACAAAAAGATACAATCCATGATGCTCTATTAAACAAACCTACTAGTGTGAAGAACGTATTGGGACTAACTACAGAAATGAACTGGCTTCTAGATGATAGTAAGGAATTATTGTTAATTATGATGATTATGTTATTTTGTCTGAGAAGAAAATGGTTTTATGTTTGGGAAAATAAACACTAAATTATTCAGGGATAAAATGCTACATTTGCAATAACTTTATTTTATTTTATTTTATTTTATTTTATTTTATTTTATTTTTTTTTTTGAGGTGGAGTCTCGCTCTGTCGCCGGGACTGGAGTGCAGTGGCCAGATCTCAGCTCACTGCAAGCTCCGCCTCCCGGGTTTACGCCATTCTCCTGCCTCAGCCTCCCGAGTAGCTGGGACTACAGGCGCCCGCCATCTCGCCCGGCTAGTTTTTGTATTTTTAGTAGAGACGGGGTTTCACCGTGTTAGCCAGGATGGTCTCGATCTCCTGACCTCGTGATCCGCCCGTCTCGGCCTCCCAAAGTGCTGGGATTACAGGCTTGAGCCACCGCGCCCGGCCGCAATAACTTTAAAATACTTAAGCTAACAATAATAATAACAAAGCTCCTAGAGCCAGATTAAGTGCTTTCAAATTGTGAACTTGCCATTTTGTAGCTGTGTGGCTTCAAATATGTTACCGAATCACTCTGATATTCTTTTCCTCACTGTTGAAATGGGGCATCAATAATACTTCCTATTTCAATAAGCTTTTTTAAAAAACAGATTTAGTTTATAAATGTAAAGCACTGAAAAACAGCACCTGACACATAGGAAGCAAAATACAAGTATCCACTATTATAGTGTACTCTGGTGCTCGTCTTTGTGAATAAACCACTTTGTCTTAAGCTTAGTATGTGTCATTTCTTGAAAATAGGTCGAGCAGATTCTTATTTACCCATTTCCTGTCTACTCAGGTCATAATCGAGTTCCTTAATAAAACATAGGATTTGGTTGTTTAAATTATCTTTTAGCCATAATTTGCTGGTAGGTTAGGAAGAAGCATGTGCCTTCTATAAGCAGAGACTGTATCTCTACTCAACTTGTAAATTAACTGAAACTTTTATGGTGGGTCTTTTTCTCCAAAGTAGAGACCTATACTTTCTTGTGAAATTTCAAAGCTTAACATTGTTTTTCTTTTTTAAGGTAAATCAATCACTGCACTAACAAATCAGCTTAAAGAGTGTCCTTTTAAATTATAAGCTTTTTGGATTGCTGTACTATGCATATATTCTTTTGACTCAGTGGCTTTTATTCACCACTGATAGCTCTTGCCTTATGTAGCTACATGATTTTCCATCTTTCCTATAAAAGGAAAGAAACTGTTGTATAATTTTCTTACTGGAAGGTTTTTATACATGTTACACACTCTGAGCACTGACAGAATTAACATTTGAATGCCTAGGAGGTGTTGGGAACACAGAAGATCAAGAGGGCAACTTGCTGTAACAGGCATGAATCAGTGTAATCAGAAAACATACGATTTGAGTTTCTCATTCAGATAAGAGGGACAAGAGTGGAACATGTGTCTGAAATTCTGGCTACTTGGAGTGCTTCCCAAGAGGCTGGTATCTGTCTCTCCTGACTTGGAAAATGACAGGGGGCTGAGATACTTTTGATGTCTGGTTGCCGCTGAGACCAAAAGGGGGAAGGGCAACTTGCTACCATAGAACCAGAGAACTTGAATATCTGGTGCAGGTAGACACCAGAGGGAGCAAGAGAGCAAAAGCTCCTGTCAAGCCTCTCAGAAATTTGCACGCACAGGCTCAAAGAAATTGTATCTCTTCTGCAAAGGTTTCAGATGCTCCCAGAATCTTTAGCCAGGCTGATTCATGAAGGTCTTCCACTGTACAAAGCCTGTTTATAAAAACAAGTAGAGGAGGCTATTTTCTTCAAATGAATAAATCCTAACGGAAAGTTCTAAAATAACACAAAGAAAGGGAGAAACATGGTCCTAGCAGAGGACCAAAATAAGTCTCCAGAAAGCAGTGTTTAAAAAACAGAGGTATATGAATTAGTTGATATGAATTCAAGAAGGCCATCCTAAAGATTTTCAGAGCTAAAGAATGCATGAAGAAGGCCGAGCGCGGTGGCTCATGCCTGTAATCCCAGCACTTGGGGAGGCCGAGGTGGGCGGATCACGAGGTCAAGAGATCCAGACCATCCTGGCCAACATGGCGAAACCCTGTCTCTACTAAAAATACAAAACTAGCTGGGCATGGTGGCAAACGTCTGTAGTCCCAGCTACTCAGGAGGCTGAAGCAGGAGAATCGCTTGAACTGGGAGGCGGAGTTTGCAGTGAGCTGAGATTGCACCACTGCACTCCAGCTTGGCGACAGAGCCACACTCTGTCTCAAAAAAAGAAAAAAAAAATGCATGAAGAAAATGAGAATATCAACAGAGAGAAAAATATAAAAATGAACCAAACAGAATTTTGGAGCTTAAGAATTCTAGACACTACATTAAAGAAATCAAAGACGTGAATACCTGAAATTATAAAACTACTAGAAGAAAACATTAGGGAAACACTCCAGGACATTGGTCTGGGTGAATATTTCCTATGTAAAACCTCACAAGTAGAGGCAGCCAAAGCAGAAATACTAATTGGATTACATCAAACTAAACCACTTCTGTCCAGTAAAGGAAACAATCAGCAGAGTGAATAGACAAACCAGAGAATGGCAGAAAATATTTGCAAACTCCCCATCTGAAAAGGCATTAATAACCAAAATATATAAGAGGCTCAAACAACTCAATAGAAGAAATATAAACAATCTGATTTAAAAATGGGCAAAAGATTTGAACAGATAATTCTCAAAAGAAGACATACCAATGGGCAAGAGGTATGTGAAAAGAATTATCAACATCACTAATCATCAGAAAAATGCAAATCAAAATCACAATGCAATGTCATCTTATCCTACTCAAAATGACTTGCATCAAAAAGACAGACAGTAACAAGTGCCAGTGAGGATGTGGAGAAAGGAGAACCCTCACACACACACTGTTGGTGGAAATGTAAACTAGTATAGCCACTATGGAGAACAGTATGAGGGTTATTCAAAAAATTAAAACTCAAACTTCCATATGATCAGCAATTCCACTACTGTGTATATATCCAAAAGAATGGAAATCAATATATTAAAGATATGTCTGCACTCTCATTTTATTGCAGCAGTATTCACAATAGCCAAAAATATGAAATCAACCTATGTGCCCATCAACAGATGAATGGATAAAGAAAACATGTTATATATACACAATGGAATATTATTCAGCCCTAAAAAGAATGAAATCCTGTCATTTGTAGTAACATGAATGGAAGTGGAGGTCATTATATTAAGTGAAATAAGTCAAGCACGGAAAGACAATATCATATATTCTCAATCATATTCAAGAACTGAAAAAGTGAATCTCATTAAGATAGAGAGTAGACTGGGGGTTACCAGAGGCCAGGAAAGGGTGGGGGTGGGGATAATAAATGGGAAAAATGGAATATAAATGTATTTATTACCACCAAACTATAAACCTAAAAATGGTAAAGATAATACATCATATACATATATTTATCTCAATAAAAAATTTTAAAGAAAATAATACAATAACTGACTAAAAACTTCACTAAGGAAGTTGAACAACCGATTTGATCAAACAGAAGTAAGAATCAGCAGACTTGAAGACATGTCATTTGAAATTATTAGCTCAGAGGAGTAAAAAGAAAAAATGAATGCAAACATTGAAAAAAGCATATGAGACTATGGAACACCATTATTAACAGAATGAAGAATAAAAACACATAATCATCTCAATAAACGCAGAAAAACCATTTTATATAATTTAATACACTATTATGATAAAAATCCTTCAGAAATTAGGAACTTACCTCAACACAATAAACCCAGTTATGACAAGCTCACAGCTAACATCATATTCAACAGTAGAAAACTGAAAACTTTTTCTCTAGTATCGGGAACAAAGCAAGGATGACCAGTCTTTACCAGTTCCTTCAACATAATACTAAGAAGTCCTAGCCAGCACAATTAGACTAGAAAAAGAAATAAAAGACTTCCAAATAGGAAAGGAAGAACTAACAGTACACGATAAATAAAACCCTGAAGACTATACACACACACAATCTGTTAGAACTAATAAACAAATTCAGTAAATTTGCAAAATCAATGTTAAAGTCAGTTGCATTTTTATATACCAAGAATGAGCTCTCAAAAAAGAATCTATTCTATGTACAACAGCACCAAAAAGAATAAAATATTGAGGGATAAACCTAACAATATTAGAGGATTCTATGCTGAAAACTATAAAACACTAATGAAAAAAATTAGATATGTGTAAATGAAAAGACATCCTTTGTTCGTGAATAGGAAGAATTAGTATTGTGAAAATGTTCATTCTACCCAAGGAAAACTGCAAATTCAGTGCAATCTTTATCAAAATCCTAAGACTGTTTTTACAGAAATAGAAAAACCAATCCTAAAATCCATATGCTACCTCAAAAAAACCTTGATTAGCCAAAGCAGTTTTGAACAGGAGGAAAAAGCTAGAGGTATCACACTTTCTGATTTCAAAACATATTATAAAACTTTAGTAATCAAAACAAAACAATGTGGCACTAGCATAAAAGTAGAGCAATGGAATAGAATAGAACTACCAGAAACAAATCTACTTATCTTATAGTCAACTGTTCTTCGAGAAGAGAAAGAAGAATACACAATGAGAAAAAGGTAGTCTATTCAAAAAATAGTGGTGAGATAAGTGAATATCCAGAAGAAAAATAATGAAATTGAGTTCTTATTTTACACAATATACAAAAATTAACTTAATATGGATTAAAGACTTGAGTGTAAGATTGGGAACAGTAAAACTGCCAGAAGAAAGCATAGGAGAAATGTTCTTGACTTTAGTCTCAACAATACTTTCTTTGATATGACATCAAAAGCACAAGCAACAAAAGTAAAAATAGAATATAGAACTCTATCAAACTATGCCTCTGCACAACAAAGAAATCAACAGAGTGAAAAGGCAACCTATGGAATAGGAAAAAATATTTGCAAACCTTATATCTAATAAGGGGTTAATATTACAAATATATAAGGAACTCCTACAACTCAACAGCAAAGAAACAAGTAACCCAACTTAAAATTGGGCAAGGAAACTGAGTAGATGTTTCTGCAAAGAAGACATACAAATGGTCAACAAGTATATGAAAAAATGCATAGCTAATCATCATAGAAATGCGAATCAAAACCACAAAGAGATATCATCTCACATCTTTTAGGATGGCTATTATTTTTAAAAAGATAACAAGAATTGGTGAGGTTGTAGAAAAAATGGAACCCTTGTACACTGTAGGTGGGAATGTAAAATGTTGTCGCCACAATGAAAAACAGTATGAAGGTCCATCAAAAGTTATAAATACAACTAATATATGATTAAGCAATCCTAATTCTAAATATATAGCCAAAGGAGTTGCAATCAGGATCTCGAAGAGATATCTATATTCCTATATTCAATGTAGCATTATATACATAGCTAAGATATGGAAGCATCCCAAATGTTCATTAACAGCTGAATAGATAAAGAAGCATTGTGTACATATGCAATGAAATACTATTCAGCCATTTAGAAGGAAGAAAGTCCTACTATTTGCAGCAGCATGGGTGGACTGGGTAGATATTGTACTGTATAAAATAAGTCAGTCACAAAAAAATACTGCATGATTCCTCTTATATGAGGCATCTAAAATGTTGAAAATATAGAAGTAGACAATATAATACTGGTTACTAGAGGATGGGTAGAGGAGATGGGGAGTTGTTCAACCAGAGTAAAGTTAGAGTTATACAAGATGCGTAAGTTCTAGAGATCCATACAACATAGTGCCTATAGTTAACAATAAGGTATTATGCACTTAAAAATATGTTGAGTATATATTTCATGATAAGTGTTTGAAACACAAAACAACAACAACAACAAAAATAACTAAGGGATACAAAAAATAACTTTTTTAAGTTGGGAGGATATTTTTATTACCTTGATTATGGTGATGGTAGCATGAATATACACGTGTCCAAACTCACCAAATACCAAACTGTATACATTAACTATGTGCAACTTTCATATAGCAATTATGCCACAATACACCTAGAAAGAAAAATAAAAACAAGAAAAAAGAAAACTACTCAAAAAAATTTTAGAGTAGGAATTTCTGAGTAATCTACCACCTCTTCAGTGAACTTTGGTGGTTTTTGTCTTTCAAGGAATTTGTCCATTTTAATTAAATTGTCAAATCTATTGGCAAAATGAAAAGAAAGAAAATGTGGTACAGGTAGATAAATTGATGATAGATAGATGATAGAGACAGATAGATAGATGATAGATAGAATAGAATATATATAATGGAATATACAATATGTGACACAGTATATAAAATGGAATATTATTCATCCATAAAAAGAAGGAAATCCTCTTGTATGCTACAGCATGGAGAAACCTTCAGGACATCATGGTAAGTGAAATAAGTCATTCACTGAAAGACAAATACTACATGATTCCACTTACACTATATATCTAAAGAAAGTAGTCAAACTCATAAAAAGAGAAAATAGAATCATTGTTGCCAGGGCCTGGGACAGGGAGAAAGGGAAGTTACTATTCAATGAATACAGAGTTTCAGTCATGCAGGATAGAAAAAAAGTTCTAGATATCTGCTTTAAAAAATTTTGCTTATAGTTACCAATACCGTACAGCACTAAAAGATTTCTTAAGTGGCAAGATCTCATGGTATATGTTTTTTACCAAGATTAAAACAAAAAGTGCCAAGCAAAATAATTTGGGTTATATATTATTTTTTAGTTTTGTTCTATTCACTTGCAGTCAAGCGCTGCAGGGCTATTCCCTTTGTAACTTTTTAATTTGCTAAATTATTCAGATGTGGAAATGGTGGTGCAAAAACAAGCTAGTTTCCAAGAAATAATAAAGAGTAGATCTACACTATCACATTATAAGAATTGGGGGTCCTTCATCTATTCCCGTGGAAATACTGAAAATCTCGTTTATTTGATCAGATAATAAAAGGCCTCCCAAAAAATGGAGTGTACTTTTCCTCTAATGCTTTGACATAACATCAAGGAAAGTAAAATAAAAAATGAAATGAAATGAAAATACATTAAAACTTGTGTATATTTGGGGCACTAGATTGTCATCATTCTTTGCATAATACTTTAAAATTCCTAAATACTTTATTTACTTAAATATTTATCATTGAAAATATGAACAGAGATTTGAACTCTTCTGTAGGTTTTATATAGGATTTAAGTAAAGTACTATTGAAAATGCCTGCCCATCTTCTACATGTTACTTTTACTGAAAATTAGCATCTTCCTTATGAAGTTCCCCCAGGTAAGGGAAATGCTATGTATTTGCACATTGTTTTTCAGCATTTAGAACTATGCCTGCTAATGAATAGGCATTCGACATATGCTTTAAAATAAAATATTAAATGTTGCACAAAAGAGAGAATCTAAAAAGAATAGTAAACATAAAGACAGAGTAAATTCTGATCAACATTTCAATCCCGTGTTTCCTCTGACACATGAAGAATCTCTTTGTTTACTATGGCTTGTTTAGAATTCACTGGAGTATCTGAAAGCAAACATTCACTTTTTAAGAATTCTTAAGTAGAGACATTTTTGCTTATTGAGTGGGCCCTGAACAGAACAATTCCAGAATAACTATTAGACCCAAGCATATGCTGTGATAATCTCTGTTATTAACCTTGTGTGATTAATGGAATCAAAATTTAAACATTTTATAGATCTTTTCAAAATGTCTTAAAATTTAAATAAATATTTCAATCTAAATGCCAAACATTTTTAATGACTCATACCCAAGTCAATGATGATGAAATGACAGATACATGTATGTGTACTTACATACACACACACACAAATAAAAACATAATTTTGTAAATATAGTGGCAATAATGCAGTTTCAGAGGTAATAGATAGTATGTAGTGATTCAACTTCTAAATAATGTATTTCTGTCTACATTTTCCATTACTTTTCCCAAATTCATGATCCAATGTACAATATTAGTTCATAGTGAAAATACATAATAATTCACCTTGCTAATAACATAGTAGTAATATTATCTAGATGGAATATAATATTATTGCATCATTATTATAGACCAGTTAGGATAATTATATGACTTTTCTGATGTCTGTCTGTAAGAATTGAAGCTAGAATCAGAAATGACCTGCTGCAACATATATATGCTATATAAATATACAAACCAAATTATATGTTGTAGCTGTGCTTTAAAAATCTCTTGAAACTCTATTCACTTCTTGTAATAATTAGATAAAATTGTGTAGGTTTTCATCATTTATTGTTGATGTCTTTCCATGAAAATGTCAGTACTGTGCCCCCCACCCCAGCCAATAAGTGCATTTATCAAGAGACCAGTTAAACTGTTTCTTCAACTAAGAGGATAGCAGTAGTGTCAAATACTTTCTGCTACTAAGAAGATAGTATTTTCTGCCATTAAAAAAAAAAAACATAGCCTTCATTTATTTTGTAATGTTAATCAAAATCTTTACAATAGTCATGAAAGCCTGGAAATAGTTAATACATAAATCACTCCTTTCCCAGCACCACAAGATTTTTATTTTGCTTACAACACTTCAATCATATCCGTGTGTCATCGTCAACCACTAGAAGTTCATGAAAACGCAAAGGCTTAAATCATTTGGTTCTAAATCATAATGTGATATGACCTTGTCAATCTTTTCAAAGAAATTTATATTCTTCGAGAATTTTCAGCAGATTTTTTTACAGTTTCGGAAAGAATTAATGGTGACTGGCACTGAAATAGTTTTGCCAGAAGGTAAAAAATATAGAACTTGGCTTATAATTGAGCTTAATGTTACAGTGTTCTACTCTAGGTATTCGATATCTAGCCTCAGCCTTTGAGACTTTATCCAGTATTTGATTGAGCCACAGGGAACAGCATATCATGTACTCTTTGCTGAACTGCTGTTCTCAATGACTCACTTTCAAATACCTTTGAAGTTCTACAGCACTCAATGTTTTTCAAGTGAGTGATACATTATAAGTTTCAAAAGTGATTTGGCAGGAATTAAGTATAAATATTTTGTGCAACGCAAGCACATTTCCTTCATGATAACCATAAGCCAGTCATAAAGATTTCAGAATACATAAGCCCAATGTCCACTATGGTTCAATAGCTGCTGATTTTATTATTGCATTCTTTATGCTTTGAATGTAGAAGTTTTGAGAAATTTTTAAAAGTATAATATATTTGCAATGTGGAATTCAAGACTGTGCTTGACCTAAATTAAGATATTTATATTAAATTATTGAGGCTAAGTATGTAATACTAATATATTTTGTTTTCTATTACATTTGGAAAGCTTATATTTACATGGTAGAAACATTAGCACAACTCTTCAATGTGAGCATGGAAAATCTGTGCTATAAATAGAATTTTAGTTAATTTGTAGTGTTTCTTATTATTCAAAATATATCTCCCCTCAATGCTTAAAATGTTCTTATATTTCTTACATACCCAAGAATCTTTTGTACACATTACATGCTGAATAAATGTTTGCTATATTATCCCATGAAAAATCAATCATGGACTAAAAAACATTTCAAATGCAGATTATGTAAAATATTATTAAGGAAACATTATTAATATGTTATGAAAAAAATCAGTGCTAATCTTTATAACTAAAAATATAGATTTTGTAAATTAATATAATATAAATACTTTCTGAGAAGTATTTCTCAGAAAGATCCATGAATGATTATTCTTTTATAAGTGGTATATAACTGTTGAACAAACTTACATAATTTTGAATTTATAGAGATATAAGTATAAAGATATTCACTTTTATTTTAAAACTGAATACACTTATTAATCCCTTTGAAATTATCTATATATAATGTGTCACTGAATCTATTGGGTATGTTGAAGCTTGGGCTTGTGTGTGTGTGTAGTGTGCTTTTGTGTTTATACTCTATATGTAAATGAATATATATGAAGTTCATATTTTGAATTTGCATTTATATTCCTTTTCTATGTGCCAAGATTATTTATTAAATCATCTTTCAATTCAACCACCAATAGTTCAACAGGCTCACAAACTTTTAATGTTAAAAGTTGACAGGTTCATTAGTTATGTTGCTGGAATAATACAAGCTACAATCTGAAAACTGTCATAATAATCATACATTGTGGACATTTGTTGTATAGTAATAAAATAATCAAGCTGAGATATATTGTCATACCTTACAATAAAACATAAGAGAATAAATAAGATAGTCTTTTAAAATTGTGCTTTTACTTGGAACGTAAAAAAAATCTAGATTGTCATTAATATCAAAAAAGTATACCTTGACATGGAAATATTAATTAATATATAATTAATAATACTGATATTGTTAACTGATCTGTAAATAACTTAACATTTCCAATCTAGATGAGTCAATTCTTTAATATAAAATTATCACAGAATTATGTATAGTTTGATTGTAATTTTCACTATAAAATAAGAATCCAAAATAAATATAAGCATTATGAGCTTGAATTTTCAAAAAGTATTTATGAGCCATGTTGAATATGTGCTCCTAACCCTATAGATTAGAAGGTTTCTGGATCCACTGAAAAGCTATCAAGGTGGGAGGGACAGCCTAAACAAAAATTTAAAAATTAGGAAATATGGTGTATGTAATAATCAATAAGATGATTGATTAATAGAAAAATATAAATGTTGAGTATTGGCCCATGGACTCAATAAGGTTCTAAGACAATACAAGATGATATTTGAAAATATCTCAACTATAACCATTAATATACAAAATATTTTCCATTATATTATCACTCAGACATGGGAAAAATTAATGTTTCTTAATAACAAAAACAGTTTAAAATACCATAAATATGAACAAAATTCTACAAACACCTTGAGTTTATAATTCAGTTGTACACAACTGAACAGTATAACATAAGGCAAAGGTAAAATAACAGGCATTATTTTTAATGGTTATTAGTTTAAGAACCACTGAAAATCTGATTTATCTTTTAACTCCTCAGCATAATAGTTATGCTCTGAGTACAATATATTTATTATTTTTATCTAAGTGAATGACTGCATTTATTTAAGGCACATAGTAGCTTCCCAATAAATATCTGTTGAAGAGATAAATGAATTGGATGCTGTTTTCCAAATGACAACATGCTCAAACCTGTTGATGATCTGCCTTTTTAAGGGCATATTTTATAAAGGACTAAGTTTCATTCTTCTGCATGTGGTAATCCAATTTCTTCAGCACCCAATAGGGTGTCCTTTCCACATTGTATATGTTTGCTGATTTTGTCAAAGATCAGTTGGTTTTAAGTAAGTGGCTTTCTCTCTGGGTTCTCTATTTTATTCCATTGATCTATGTGTCTATTTTTGTACCGGTTCTACACTGTTTTTGTTACTATAGACTTATAGTAAAATTGAAGTCAGGAAATGTGATACCTACAGTTCCCCCCCCTCCCCCCACTTTGGATTGCTTTGCTATTAAGTCCCTCTCCTGGTTTCATATAAATTTTAGGGTTGTGTTTTCTAATTCTGTGAAAAATCACATTAGTAATTTCATAGAAATGGCATTGAATCTAGATTGCTTTGTGAAGTATGGTCTTTTTAATGATATTAATTCTTCTAATTCATAAGCATGAAATGTTTTTCCATTTGTTTGTGTCATCTACATTCTATCACTAATGTCTTGTAGTTCTTCTTACAGAGATCTTTCACCTTTTTGGTTAGATGTGTTTTTAGATATTCATTATCCTTTGTAGCTATTATAAATGGGATTGAGTTCTTGATTTGGTTCTCATATTGAACATTATTGGTGTATATAATGCTACCTATTTTTTTTTTTTTTTTTTTTTTTTTTTTGAGACGGAGTCTCGCTCTGCCACCCAGGCTGGAGTGCAGTGGCCAGATCTCAGCTCACTGCAAGCTCCGCCTCCCGGGTTTACGCCATTCTCCTGTCTCAGCCTCCGGAGTAGCTGGACTACAGGCGCCCGCCACCTCGCCCGGCTAGTTTTTTGTATTTTTAGTAGAGACGGGGTTTCACCGTGTTAGCCAGGATGGTCTCGATCTCCTGACCTCGTGATCCGCCCGTCTCGGCCTCCCAAAGTGCTGGGATTACAGGCTTGAGCCACCGCGCCCGGCGATACTTATTTTTATATATTGATTTTGCACCCTGAAACTTTACCAAAGTAATTTATCAAATTTAGGTATCTTTTACAGGAGTCTACAGAGTTTTCTCTACAGAGAAATGCATTTTAAATTTTCCCTTGCTTGATTGTTTGGGCAAGGACTTCCGGTACTGTGTTGAATAGGAGTGGTGAAAATGGACATCTTTGTCTTGTTTCAGTTCTAAGGAGGAATGATTTAAACCTTTCCCTATTCAGTGTGATGTGGGCTATGGGCTTATAGTATATGCCTTTTATTATTTTGAGGTATGTTTCTTCAATGCCTAGCCTGTTGAGGTTTTTTACCATGAAGGGATGTTGGATTTTATCAAAGAACTTTCTCTGCATCTATTGCAATGATAACGTAGTTTTATTTTTATTCTATTTATATGACAAAATACATGTATTGATTTCCAAATGTTGAACCTTTTTTGCATCCCTGAAATAAGACTTACTTGATTGTGGTGTATTATCTTTTTGATGTGCTTACGGTGTCAATGAAGAGTCAAACTCTGTAAAATAGTTGAAGAGATTTATTCTGAGCCAAATATGAGTGACCATGGCCCATGATACAGCCCTCAGGAGGTCCCAAGAACATGTGCCCCAGGTTGTCTAGGCATAGCTTGGGTTTATACATTTTAGAGAGGCATGAGACATCAATCAAATACATTTAAGAAATATATTAGTTTAGTCCAGAAAGGCAGAAAAACTGAAAGTGTGGGGGCTTCCAGGCTATAGGTGAATTTAAACATTTTCTGGTTGACAATTGGTTGAGTTTGTCTAAAGACCTGGGATTGATAGAAAGGGAATGTTCAGGTTAAGATAAAGATAATGGAGATCAAATTTCTTTTGAACTCTTATAATGGCTGCCCTTAGAGACAGTAGGGGACAAATATTTCCTATTTAGATCTTAGTTAATCTCTTTAGGATTGGGAGGGTCTGGAAGAAAAAGATCTAGCTATGTTTAATAGAGATTCTTTACATATGCAAATTTTCCCCCACAAAGAAGAGTTCTGCAGGGCCATTTCAAAATATGGCAAAGAAAGATGATTTGGGGTAAATGTTTTTATTTTCTTCCTTGTCTCATAATGTTATGCCAGAGTCGGGTTGGAAAGTAAGTCAAATATATAGAGTCAAATAAAGTTCATCTGATGAGAATTTATGATTTGCAGGGCATGACTCCCCAGGTCCCTTAGGAATTTGAATGAGAAAAAAAAAAAAATCAGAGTTCAGTCCTCAATGGTTTTGATTTGCTAGTATTTTGCTAGTTTCTCATCTGTGTTCATTAGGGATATTGGCCTGTAGTTTTTAGTTGCTCTTGTGTCTTTGCCTGATTTTGAAGTCAGGATGATACAGGTTTTGTAGAATGAGTTATAGAGAAATTTTTCTTCCTCAATTTTTTGGAATGGTTTCACTAAGATTCTTACCAGTTTTTCTTTGTGTGTCTAGTAAAATTTGGCTGTGAATCCATTTGGACCTGGGCTTTTTATTGTTTTTGTGGAAGACATTTTTATTACTAACTTAATCTCATTACTCATTATTGGTTTGTTCAGGATTCTGTTTCTCACTTGTTCAATCTTAGGAGGCTGCATGTTTGCAGCAATTTGTCCACTTCCTCTAGGTTTCCTAGTTGTGCACCTAAAGATGCCCATGATGGTTTCTGATGATCTTTCATATTTCTGTGGTATCAGTTATAATGTCACATTTATCATTTCTGATAGTACATATTTGAATCTTCTTTCTCTTTTTCTTGGTTAAACTAGCTAGAGATCAAACAATTTTATCTTTTCAAATAACAAGCTATTAATATCATTGATCCTTTATATTGGTTTTTATTTTGTGGTTTCAATCTCATTTGGTTCTGCTCTAATCTTTATTATTTATTTTCTTCTGTTAGATTTGAGGTTGGTTTGGCTTTGTTTTTCTAGTTCTTTGAGCTGATATGTTAGGTTGTTAATTTGAGATCTTCCTATCCCTTTGATAGGCATTTAGTGCTATGAAGTTTCCTCTTATGTTTTGCTATATCTCAGAGATTTGTGTATGCTGTGTCTGTATTTTCATTTGTTTCATTGTTTTTTTTTTAATTCTGCCTTAATTTCATTATTTAACCAAAGATGATTCAGGAACAAGTTGTTTAATTTCCATGTATTTGTATAGTTGTGAGGCTTCTTCTTGGTTTTGACTTCTACTTTTATTCCACTCTGTTCCAAGAAGATACTTGATATTATTTTGATTTTTAGAACTTATTGAGATTTGTTTTATGGCCAAGAATATGGTCCATTTTCGAGAATGCTCTGTGTGAAGATAAGAAAAACGTGTATTCTACTGTTGGGTAGAATGTTCTGTAGTGTCTGTTAGGTCCATTTGGCCTCAAGTCCAGTTTAAGTCCAGCATTTCTTTGTTGATTTTATGCCTCAGTGATCTGTCTAGTGCTGTCAAGGTGGTACTAAAGCCCCCCACTTTTATTGTACTACTGTTTATCTCTTTTATTAGCTCTGAAAGTGTTTGTTTTATGGATCTGGGTGTTCTGATGTTGGGTGCATATATATTTATGATACTTATATCTTCTTGTTGAATTGGATCCTTTATGACCTTCTTTGTCCTTTTTTAAGTTTTTTATTTAAGTTTGTTTTGTTCAATATAAGTATAGCTATTTCTGCTCATTTTTGTTTTCCATTTGCATGGTGTATCTGTTTTCATCCCTTTGAATGTATGGATGTCTTTCCCCTTTAGGTGAGTCTGTTATAGAGAGCCAATGTTGGATCTTCTTTTTTTTAATCCAGTGCCAGCCTATCTCTTTTACATGAAGCATTTAGGCTATTTACTTTCAAGATTAATATTGATATGTGAGATTCTGTGCCTGTCATAGTATTGTTACTTATTTGTAGCCTCAGTTGTGTAATTGCATTATAGGATACAATTGTACTTTTGTGTGCTTTTATAGTGGTAACTACTGTCCTTTTATTTCCATATTTAGAACTCCTTTGAGCATATCTTGTAGGGCTGGTCTAGTGGTGATTAATTTCCTTAGCATTTACTTCTCTGGGAAAGGCCTTATTTCTCCTTGACTTATGAAACTTAGTTTGACAGAAAAGAGAATTATTGGGTTTTGTTTGTTTGTTTGTTTGTTTTCCTTAAGAAAGCTGGATATACACTTCCATTCTCTTCTGACTTATAAGGTTTCTGCTCAAAAATACTTCATCAGTCTGATGGGGTTTCCTTTATAAGTAATTAGATGCTTCTCTCTTGCTGCTTTTAGGATTTTTTTTTTTTCATGTTGACTTTGGATAGTTTGATGACTATTCTTTGATGATTTTCATCTTGCAGTCTCTTCCAGGTATCTCTGAATTTCTTGTATTACATGTTTCATTCTCTAGCTAAACTAGAAAAGTTTTCTTAAATTATTCACTAAAATGTGTTTCCCAAGCTTTTTACATTTTCTTCTCCCTCAGGAATGCCTATTATTCATGGGTTTGGTCACTTTACATAATCTTATATTACTTGAAGACTTTCTTCATTTTCTAAAATTATATTTTCTTTATTTTTGTCTATGTTAATTCAAAAGATCAATCTTAAAGCACTGAAATTTTTCTTCTGCTTAATTTTGTCTTTTTACAATATTTTAACTATATTTTATAATTCTTTCAATGAATTTTCATTTTCAAATGGTTTGACTTTTTCTATCCTTTTAGTAAAGTTTTAATTCATATTCTGAATTATTTCTCTGATTTCTGTGTTTTTTTTTTTTCTATCTTCTCTTGGATCTAAAGGAGTTCCTTATAATCTATATTTGGAATTATTTACCTATTGATGTTGTTTGGCTGTGTTTCCACACCCAAATCTCATCTTGAATTATAATAATCCCCATGTGACAAGGGCAGAGCCATGTGGAGATAATTGAATTATGGGAGTGTTTTCCCCCATACTTTTCTCATAGTAGTAAATATGTCTCTTGAGAGCTGATAGTTTTATAAATGGGAGTTTTCCTGCAAAAGCTGTTTTTGCCTGTTGTCATGTAAGACATCCCTTTGCCTTCTGCCATAATTGTGAGACCTCCCCAGCCATGTGGAACTGTGAGTCCATTAAACCTCTTTCCTTTAAAAATTACCTAGTCTCAGATATGTCTTTATTAGCAGCATGAGAATGAACTAATACATAAATCATTTCAGAATTTTTATTTTGTTTAAGATCCATTGCTGGAGGGTTAGTATGATTCTTTGGGAGTATTGAAATACTGCTTATTTGGCGGGGGTGGGGGTGGTGGTGTGTGCTTGCATATGTGTGTGTGTGCTGACTCTTCCTCATCTGGAGAAACCATCACCTATATTTCATCTTACTTTCATTTGGCTAGGACTTTCCCTCACCACATGAAAATGTCACTGTAATGTATGTTATATTAATACAAGATCATTTGGCTTTAATTCTGGATGCTTTCAGAGGATCACACTTCTGTTTGTTCCTTTGTTATATATAGCTTTTGTACAATGGCTTTCTCAAATGTTGGTTATACATTTACTCATTTTCTGATGTCCTTCTTTTCTTTACATATTTCTAAGTTTCTGACCTATATCATGTTCTTTCTCTCAAATGAAATTATTTTAACATTTCTTGCAAGGCAGGTCTAGTGGCAATAAACTCTCTTTTTTGTTGTTGTTTTTCTGAGAAAGCATTTATTTTATCTTCACTCTTGAAGAATAATTTTTGCAGGGCACAGAATTAAGATTGAAGAGTTATTTTTCCTCAACACTTTAAATATTTCCATCTAAAGCAATCTCTCCTTGCTTGCATTGTTCTGAGGTAAACCCAGATATAATTCTTAACTTTACTCCTCTAGAGATAGAATTTTATTTTCCTCTGGTTTCCTTCAAGACATTTTATGACACTGAAATTTCAATATAATATGCCTTTAGGTCATTTTTAGTTGCTTTTTAAATTAAAAAATGGTGTTTTTTTGTTTTCTGGCATTTATCCCACTTGTTCTCTGAGCTTCTGGGATCTGTGGTTTGATGTCTAATGTTAGTTTGGGGAAATTTCCGTCACTAGCCTTTCAAATATTGCTTCACTTTTCTTTCTTTCTTTCTTTCTTTCCTTCCTTCCTTCTTTGTTTCTCTTTATCTCCTTTCTTTCTTTCTTTCCTTCCTTCCTTCTTTGTTTCTCTTTATCTCCTTTCTTTCTTTCTTTCCTTCCTTCCTTCTTTGTTGTTATTTCCTTTCTTTCTTTCTTTTCTTTCTTTCTTTCTTTCTTTCTTTCTTTCTTTCTTTCTTTCTTTTCTTCTCCTATGGCTCTTATTAAGCACATGTTTATACATATGTTATACCTTTTGTAGTTACCTCACAGTTCTTTAGCATTATTTTCTGTTTTCCTCAATCTTTCTTTTTACTTTACTTTTAGTTTTGGAGGTTTCTTTTGACACATCCTCAAGCTCAGATATTTTTCCTCAGCTGTGTCCAGGCTACTAATAAACCCCTCGGAAATATTTATTATTTGTATTCCAGTATCTCTCTGTTTAAATTGCCAATCTATTTTTTCATAGTGTATATTTTATTCATTATTTTAAAAAAAGATCTAATGTAGGTAAACCTTTAGTAATGTAGTGGTCATATTTGGGGATAGGGGAAGCATTCTGCAGTCTTATGATTAGGTCTCAGTCTATTAGTATCCTTGTGCTTCCGAACTGTGAACTTCATGTGTGCTTCTCATGTCTTTTTCCCTCTCTCCATTAAGTAGGATAGGATACCTAGACTGGGCTCAAGTTGAGTATTTTCCTCCTCCTAAGTCGAAGTCTAGAGCCAGCTACAGATGGGTGCTTTGGTTCTCTGGGAGCAGTTAGGCTCTAATAAAACCCAATCAGGTTGATATCTGGTTAAATAAGTTCTCCTGAGAGAAGAACATAAGAAGAACAGAATGATTTAATATATTTCAAAATAATTTCTTTTCTTGTTGGCCTGCTCTAAGAAGTATTGTACTGTTTCTGATATTCACTGTGAGAACCTGGTAGTGCTCCTGAAGGTAAAACTCACAAAAGTACAAAGGCCATATCTCCACCTTCAATCTTCCTGGAGTTCTTGTTTCTCAGATTTATTCATGCTGGACCTGTAGCAATTCATCAATTAAAGTTCAGGTTTTCCTATTCTGGCATTGGTTCCTGCAGGGGTTTCAGCTTCTGGGTTTCTGCTCCATTAAGCTGTGATTCTCTGTATTCATTTATCACTCTCTCCAATTTTGGGGACAATGGTTTGCCCTGGAGCCAAATTTCTCTTACGGATTTAAGAAGAGTTGTTGATTTTCTTCAATTATTTTATCTTTATTTTTTGCTTTTTGCTTCTTTTAAGAACGGAGTGGCAACTTTCAAGCTTCTTGCATAGGAAACCAGAAGACTTGAATGCCTTTTATTTATTTTTCTTACATAATTTTACTGACTAGAACTTCCAGTGCAATCTCGAGGAGAAAAGCAAGAGCAGACATTCTTCTTGTATTGTCGTGATACTAAAGGGCATATTAGTCTTCTCTAATTGCCATAACAAAATACTACAGACTGGGTGGCTTACCCAACAGACATTTATCGTCTCCCGTTCTTGACGGTAGAAGTCTGCAATCAGTATGCTGGCAAATTTGGTTTGAGGTGAGGACTCTTTTCCTGGCTTGTAAATGAACACCTTCATCCTAAGTTCTCACTCTCTGCTCATATGAAGGGAAAGAGATCTTTGGTGTCTTTTTCTTTGTTTTATAAGGATGCTAGTCCCATTGGATGGATGAGAACCTCACCGCTGACGTCGTTTAACAACTTGATTACATCCCTAAAGACCCTATCTTCAAATAAAGTCACATTGAGGGTTAGAGCTTCACATTTTAGGAGAAAACAAGTCCATAACAGAGAGAAAGGTTTGTACATACTCTTTATCACACTGAGAAAATTCCTTTCCATTCCTAGTTTTTAACGTGTTTTTATCATGGAAACACTGAATTTTGTCAAATTTTTTTTTTTTTTTAAATATCCTACTTGGACATGATGTATAATCTTCTTAAAATGCTGTTGGATTTTGTTTGCTGATATCTTGATAGGGAGTTTTTCATGTTTATTTATAGGGGATATTGGTCAGTAGCTTTCTTTTCTTATAACGTCTTGGGTTGGCTTTGGTAATTTTGACCTCAAAGAAATGAGTTAGAGGATGTTCTCTCCTCTTCTATTTCTTGGACAAGTTTGAAAAGGATTGGTGTTCAATCTTCTTTAAAGTTTGGCAGAATTCCTAAGTGAAACCATCTGGTTCTGTCCTTGGTCCTAGTTGTTGGCTTTTGTTTCTTTTGTTGTTGTTAATTACTAATGTAAGCTTTTTACTTATTCATACTTTCTATTTCTCCTTGAGTCAGATTTGGTTTCTAGGAATTTTTCCATTTCATATAGGTTATCTAATCTTTTGTCATAAAATTGTTCATAGTATTATTTTATAACTCCCCCCCAACTTTTTTTTTTTTTTAGAGAAAGAGAGATGGGGTCTCACTCTATTGTCCAGGCTGGTCTCAAACTTCTGGCTTCAAGTGATCCTCCTGCCTCAGCCTCTCTTTTACAATCCATTTTATTGCAGTTAGGTTAGTAGTAGTGTTCCACTTTCAGTACTGATTTTAATAGATTTAGCTGTCTCTCTTTTTTTCTTGGTCAGTCTTGCCGAAGTTCCTCAATTTTATTGATTTTTATTAAAAGAACCAAATTTCTATCTCATTGATCTTCTCTACTGATTTCCTAGTTTCTATCAAGTTATACATTTTAATCTTTATTATTTTTATTATTTATTATTTTCTTCCTTTTTCTAGATTTTAGTTTACTTTGTTTCTCTTTCTAGCTTTTTGAGGTAGATAGTTAGGTCATTGATTTGAGATCTTTCTTCTGAATGCCTTCTAAAGGTAAATGCTTGGGTTATAATACTAAAGGTAAGTGTTTCTGCTTGAGTAACTACTGTTGCTGCACCCCATATATTTTCATATGTTATATTTTGATTTTTATTTGTCTCAAAGTATTTTTCTAATTTACTTTATAATTTCTTCTTTGATTATTGGCTATTTAAGCATGTAATATTTAATTTCAACATATTTGTAAATTTTTCTAATTTTCTTCTGTTATTTCTAATTTAATTCTACCTTATTCACAGAAATTGTATGGAATAATTTAAATCTATTTGAGCTTTTTGAGACTTGTTTTGTGGCCAAAGAAATGGTCTATCCCAGAGAATGTTTCATGCACAGTTGAAAACAATATATATTTTGTTATTCCTGTGTGTAGTGTTCAGTAGTTGCCTATTTGGTATAGTTAATTTTTAATGTTGCTGAAGTCTTCTATTTTCTTGCTTATAATCTGTTCAATTCTGTTATCCATTATTGAAGCACTGCCAGTATGTACTTAATAAATTTTGGGTCTATCTTATTAGATGCATATATGTTTATAATTGGTATTTGTTGTTCATGGTTGGCTCTTTAATCATTATATAATATCCTTTGTCTGTATAAAATCTTAAAGTCTATTTTGTTTGATAATAATATTGCCACACCTACTCTCTTTTGGTTGAACTTTTCAGGAAATATTGTTCTATCCTTTTACTGTGTATCGATTTGCGTTTGAATCCAAAGAATGTCTCTTGTAGACAGCATATAGTTTGATTCATGTCTTCTTATCTATCCTGCCAAACTCTGCCTTCAATTGAATAATCTATTTATGTCTAATATAATTACTAATAAGGATAATATTAATTCTGAACTTAATTTGGATGGTATGGAAGCCTTTTATTTGTGTAGCTACAACTGCATTTTTTGTTGTCATTGTCACAAATTAAATCGTTATACAGCATCCATTAATAGAGATGTATATTTATTGTTTTATGCAGTTGCCTTATAAGTCAGATTGGAAACAGAAAGAATTACAAATAAGAAACTCATTAATAATGACTTTTAGATTCACCTATGGAGTTACCTTAACCAGTGGATGATTTCTTTCTACAGCTGAATAATAATCCATTGTTTGTATGTGTCACATTATATTTATCAATTTTTCTGTTTATGGACATGAGATTTTTCTACAATCTGCCTCTTGTATATAGTGTTGCAATAAACATTGGTGTACAAGTGTCTGTTTCAATCTCTTTCTTCAATTCTTTTTGGAATATACTTAGGAGTAAAATTATTATATCAAGTGGTACTTCTGTCTCCAGCTTTTTGAAAACCACCAAACTGTTTTCATGGTGGCTCCACCATTTTACATTCCCACCAACAATGTAGAACAATTGCAAATTTTCTACATCCTTAACAACATTTGTAATTTTTCATTCATTCTTTTAAATTATAGACAACCTAGTAGTGGGTGAGTAGTAACTTATTGTACTACTGCACTATACTACTACTGTATTTCCATTTCCCTAATAACTAATGATATTGAGCATCTTTCCATGTGTTTATTGGCCATTCGAATAGCTTCACTGGAGAAATGTCTATTCGAGTACTTTTCCCGTGGTTTTAATTTGATTATTTTCTAATTGAGATGTAAGAGTTACTCACATAGTAAGCCCTTTTTTGACATATGATTCATAAGTATTTCCTTGGATTATATAGGTAATATTTTTATTTTTTGATAAAGTTGTTTTATGCACAATAATTTTTCATTGATATTGAGTCAAATTTATCTAATTTACCTATTTTGTTGTTGTTGTTTCTGAGCATTATTCTGGTGTCTAGAATTTCCACTGACAAATTCAAAATCATTCAGATTTACCCTTTTTATATATATATATGTCATTGATCCATTTTGAGATCATTTTTAACATATGGTTTGAGGTAGGATTCCAATTTCATCTCATGCATGTAAAATCCAACCATCCCAGCACCATTTGTTGAATGGACTGTTCTTACCCCGTTGAATGAACTTAGCAGCATTGTCAAAAATCAATTAGCAACAGATAATATGAGTTTATTTCTGGACTCTCTTTTGAAATTTTCATTTCTTTATTGATATTCTCTATTTGATAAGATTATTTTTATGGCTTCATTTAGTTATTCAAATATGGTTTCCTTTAGCTTTTTAAAACATATTTAATATAGTTGATTTAAAAATCTTTGTCTAAAAAGTCCAATACTTAGGCTTCCTAATGGAAAGTTTCTATTAATTGCTTTTCTTCCTTCTGTAGTGCCCATAAATTCTTCTTCCTTTGCATGTTTTGTTGTTGCTGTTGTTAAAAACAGAACATTTGGGATATAACAATGTGTACACTCTCGAATTAAGATTCCCTCTGTCCCAAGGTTTCTTCCAACAATTGTTTTATTTTTTGCTTGTTGTTTATTCAGAGACATTGCATGAACAAATGTTGTGAAGGCTGTATTCGTTATTTTATTTATTCACTAAAGTATCTGTTCTTTTAAGTTAATGATCAGCTTGTTATTGGACAGAAATTTTCCTGAATGCCTGAAACCAAAACAAACAAAATCCAAACTCACACTCTCTGTAAATTGCTTCTCTGCATGTACTGGGACAAACAGTGAACACTTAGCCAGGTACTTCAAAATTCTGTCTTAGCCTTTACTTTCCGCTTGTGTGAAACCTTAAGGTCAGCCAGAGTTGAAACCAAGACCTTCTAAGATCTTTGCAAAGCATGTGCACAGACTTGGGCATATTTTTTGCCTTCTCAATTCCCAGAAATGTCTTAGATCTTTTCAAAATCCTTATGCCCCAAAGCATCTCATTTCCAGTCTTTCTCCTAAGATTTTGGTTAATCTATGCTTTGCTCCAACTGTTATCCATTGAACCGGGCAACAGTGAATAATATATTTCCCTATAAATGCTTCTTCCCAACACCCCTTGGTAGCTGACTCAACATCAAGAGAGTTCCAAGTAAGGAAAGATAAATATAAACTCTTAAACTGATCCTACAGGGACCAGGTAGATTTTAAAAAAGAAGAAGAAAGGTCAAAATTCCTTACAAATTAAATCTGGCATGTTTCTCCCAGTACCTATACCAAGAATGTGAGTTGCTGGGGGACAATCTTCAGGGCCACTGCTGAGTGGGGAAGAGGTGCAGGGGACTAGGGTTACTTAAAACACCAAAAATCTCACTGTTCTTTCTGATATACAGCTGTTTTTGGTTTTGTTTTGTCTTATTCAGCATTCCATGATTGCTTCAGGCTTTGGTACTTTTCCAAAGCTCCAAAAAAGTTGATTCTGGAAACTTTCTGCTTGCTTTTATGGAGTAACAGACTTTTGAATTTCCTTACTCCACCATATTTGCTTATATCACTCTAAATGGTCAACTATTTTTAAAGAGCTTTAAAATAAGAAAGATGCTTGTAATTATTCATGTGATTAGCATTTTTGTGGTTCTTTATTGTTTGTGTAAGTCTGTATTTTCTTTTTTTATTATATGCTTTAAGTTCTAGGATACATGTGCACAACGTGCAGGTTTGTTACATACGTATACATGTGCCATGTTGATGTGTTGCACCCATTAACTCGTCATTTACATTACGTATATCTCCTAATGCTATCCCTCTCCCCTTCCCCCTCCCCACAATAGGACCCAGTGTGTGATGATCCTCTTCCTGTGTCCAAGTGATCTCATTGTTCAGTTCCCACCTATGAGTGAGGACATGTGGTATTTGATTTTCTGTTCTTGCAATAGATTGCTGGCAATGATGGTTTCCAGCTACATCCATGTCCCTACAAAGGACACGAACTCATCCTTTTTTATGGCTGCAGAGTATTCCATGGTGTATATGTGCACATTTTCTTAATCCAGTCTGTCACTGATGGACATTTGGGTTGATTCCAAGTCTTTGCTATTGTGAATAGTGCCGCAATAAACGTATGTGTGCATGTGTCTTTATAGCAGCATGGTAAGTCATCTAGAATCATTTTTCTTTTAACTTTATAAACTTCCTTATTATGCCTTCTAGTGTAATCTTTGCTCAATAAATTCCTGCATCTTTTGTTTAATAAAGTTATCATTTTGCCTTCAATTTTGAAATATTTTTAGCTGAGTAAAAAACTCTAAGTTGGCAATGTTCTTTATTATTTTAAAGATGTTGCTTGACTATACCATTATTTTCAACAAAGCATCTGCTGACATGCCTGTTCCTTTTTATGTAACATGCATTTTTTTCTCTGTATAATGTTAAGAATTTTTTACCACATTTTATGGGTATATTAGTTACATGACTTGATTTAGTTTACATCATCTTTCTTGTAATCAGGATTCATTATTTTTCTTAGAACTAAGTGTATAATTTTTGTCAAATTTGACATTTTTTCAGCTTTTTTTTTTTTAATATTTTTGTGTCATCTCCTTTTTTTTAATCTTCATTTAGGACTCCAAATTCATGTGGATAGTTCCCAACTTATTATAGTTCTATTTAAGATTTTTCAGCTTTAGGATGGGTTTATAGGGATGTAACCTCTTCATAAGTTCAGGCATTTCTGTGTTTATTACGATGGCTAGACTTAAAATTTCTTGACTTTAAGAAGGGATTATTAGGATATTAAATGCATTTTCCACTTGCAATGAGTTTATCATGACATAGCTCCATCATAAATCAAGTACCTTTGTATATTAGATTTCTTGAAGTTGCCCCTCAGCTCAACATTTTTAATAGTTTTTCAATCTGTTCATTTTTTAAAAATTATTTTTGGTCTTTAGTTTGGTTAGTTTCTATTGCTATGTCTTCAGATTCACTAATATTTTCTTCTGCCCTGTCTAATCTGCTATTATTTATCCACTATGTTTTTTATATTGGACTTTGAAGTTTGTGTCTTTAGAATTTGATCTGTCTATATTTTACAATTTGACTACTTAATATTTGAAATATAGAAGACACAGTCATAATACATATGTTGATCATCTTGTTTGTTAATCCTAACATCTGTTTCAGTTCTTTCTTGATTTATCAAAGTTTTCTTTTCTAGTCTTTTTGGAAGATTCCTTTCCCAAGCTCAGTACTGATCAATATTCAGTTGAATATTTGAGGAGGATACGTCAAAGTCCTCTGTCTCTGCAGCTCTCTCCTACTTGGCATTCCCTAATAATTCTAACTGTATTGATCTTCCCAGACTCCATAGTCCATCTTCTCAATTTAAGGAGTAAGCTGGGGTGTTGTGTGTTCCTCTCTTTGTGCTATAGACAGAAATTCTCTCAGGCAGTATACTGAAAAAATTTGAGCATTTGAGGGATTATATCATTTTTTATTAGACCCTCAGGAATAGCTGTCATTAATTGCCTATCAACAGTGTGTTGAAAAAACTAACTGTCTCCTGTCCAGTTTTCTCATTAGTTCGAGTAGGGCATTTTGCATATTTCCTGCTAGTCCATCTTGGCTAGAAGCATAATTGGCAACTTTTAATTGTAACAGCTAAACTATAGGCTAGTAAGAAAACAATCTCTTAATGTATTATAAAGTAAAAAATTAAGAAATATATGATTAAATATTCAGAGAAGAAAGTGGAAAAAGATAAAGATAGAAAGGAGATATATTAAAAGATTATAATAGTATTGTTTAAGTAGCCTGTTTATTGTAACATTTCTCATTTTTTTCTCTTTCCAAATTTTCTCTGAGAAGCAGGTGTAAGTAAATTTTATGTATATAGAGAACTTCTCTTTTGAATAAAGAAATTGGACTTGCCAAGAGAATGCTTTAAAATTTAAGTTTCTGTAAGAGCCCTTTAGTAGAGAAATATGGCGCAGGTGAGGCAAACGCTCTGGAATAGTTCTCATAGTAACCCAGGCACATTTCTTCCAGTAAATTGTTACTCTGGTCCTCATCATTTTGTAACCTTACAAATATCCCTAGATGTGCTTTTTGCCATTTGTTTTATCTTACAAATTTTTAAAATAAATTAAATATCTATGTCTAACTCTTTTTTGTTACTTTTTAAGGAGAATTACAAGATCGCATATGAAAATAACTGACGAATAAGATGTCTCATTCAAGGGCATATAACAACTTTGTGTAACACTGATTATGGCTAATTTTCACTGCTAACTTGCTTTTATATTTAATATGACTAAATTATGTGATGTGACTTTTTGAATATCATGTTAAGCTCCTTGAAATTAATAGACATATATTATCTATGAGTTTCATGAGCCTTAAACTTTAAGAACCTGTATAAAAATTCTATCAATAATTTTTAGCATCCTAACTTTTAATTTTTTCTCAAAGAAAATGCATGTATACTTTGACCTCTGCTCTGTGGTGTGTTGCATCAGCTTCTTTCATTGTTATTCCCTAACTGCCCAATTGATCGTGCCCAAATGGCAGCAGGTCAGTTAGCTGCAGCTGGAAGTCAGTAGATTGATTCTCATCTCCCACTCCAATATTCTCTGACCTTGACTCATTTAATTACAGGTTATTGGAATATAAAGTTGACAGAATTATTTTCTGTAAATTAGATGTAGAGAGATTATATGTAGAAGAATAGAATTAAAAAGACAATTGCCAGATTTCTATATGGTTTCTATAAAATCAACTTAAACAAATGTTTGCTCCAATTAAGTCCACAAACTGTGTTATCTCTTTTCATGTCTCTGTTTACCCCTCATTAGTTAAATAAAATGAAGTACCTATTAGAGCAATGTGCTTAGGGTTCACGATATTATCAGTGATAAGCATTTTATGGTAAAAACAATGTGCAGCTTTGATCTACAAGTCATTCATTTATTCATTCATTCATTCAATATTTTTTTAGGTTCTGATATGTACAAGATCCTGTGCTTGACATTAGATATATATCATGTTGAACAAATTATATATAATCTCTGCCCTCAAAGTGGTTCTAATCCAGTCAAAAAACACAAATACATGTTTTCAAGTTGCTTATTTAGTTATCCATAAAGATATTTCTGTTGTCTTTTAGGAGGCTTTCTGCGGTAGTCTCGTTGATGGAACCATCTGCACTCACTTATTTGGTGTTTCCTGTCACATCATGGCCAGAGCTCAGATTTTTCCATGTTGAGCCTTATTAGCCTATGTAGGAGTTAAAAGCAAGTCTATCTAAAAATTTTCACAAATATGCCTTAATTTTGCTTACTGAATTCATTAAAGGTTCAGAGTTCCTGTGGCTTCCTGAATCCAGTAAAAGTTCAGAAATATCTGTACTTCAGGATATTTCACCAGTGTCTGCTTAGTCATTTCTGCAAGTCTAGTTTGTTTTTTCCCAATTCTCTGGCATATCAGAACACAGACATTTCACACAAATTGCCTGGAAATACATTTGCAGTTTAAAATTCCAGACAGGCTGGTTTTGTTTACTTTAACCATTATTAGGAAATGGTTTTAAAATATAGACTTTTCTTCCTCCTTAAATAAAGGGTATACACAAGATTTTTTTCTTGATGACTCAGAATGTGAACTTTACTTAGTGTTTTAAAATAGGTAATACTATGTACTTTATTTTTATATTTTCAGTAATTTCTTTTTTACCCATCTCTATCTTCTCTCTGTCTTTCTAGTTTGCTGACATTTATATACCATAGACTATAAAAACTCTCTTCAAATTTTTGAAGTTATAGAGAGTAAATGAAAGTAAATTTAGCTCTGGGTTAAAAACCTAAGGGTTTGTTTTTATGTCACAAAAGACAGTGCTAGAGAAAAGCAATTTCATAATGTTACGTGCTCCCAGGGATTACTCAAATCTTACCTCAGAGTAAATCAGAACTAGTATTTAGGAAAGCTTTAGTGCTTTACATACTATACTTTGGTTATAAATGTCTACACATGAAGTCTAGGATAGATATAATTAATTTTTCTATTTATTATTTATTTAAGCAGCCATATTTTGAGATTCTCTTATGTACCTGAATCTTCAGAGAGCACAGGGGAGTGGATTCAAAGAGATGACACATTAGCTATCTTTGATTGTACAATTCGTAGTTGAGGAGATGAATAATGGATAATGTTTCAACAGTTAATTTGTTTTTTAAAAACTAAACTTTAGGCCAGGTTCAGTAGCTCATGCCTGTAATCCCAGCACTTTGGGAGACCGAGTTGGGTGGATCACCTGAGGTCGGGAGTTCGAGACCAACCTGGCCAACATGGTGAAACCCCGTCTCTACTAAAAATACAAAAATTAGTTGGGCATGGTGGCAGGCGCCTGTAATCCCAGCTACTTTTGAGGCTGAGGCAAGAGAATTGCTTGAGCCAGGGAGGCATAGGTTGCAGTGAGCTGAGATCTCGCTGATGCACTCCAGCCTGGGCAAGAAGAGCTAAACTCTGTTAAAAAAAAAAAAAAAAAAGATTTAGATATAAATATGAGATTCAGATGGAGAAACAATAAAGAAACCATGATGAAAATGATCAACTTAGGGACTAGATAATAATTTGTAATATAAGGTGCATGAAAAAGAAAACAAAATGCTATATAGAAAATGGAAATAGAAAGCAGTTTTAGACCAGGACATGAAAAAAGAGATATCAAGATAAGGAGATTAGAATTTTTCCTGTAGGAAACTGGGTTTTAATCAAGGATGTGATAAGATCGTGTTTGCTCTGGAAATATAACTCTGAAGATAGTACATCAATTATTATTATTTCAATGGATTAACTTTTTTTTAACTAATAGAAAGCAATAAATACATTTTAAAATCCATCCCTATAATTATGTATTACTTCTTTAGGAAATAGATATTGCCTATATTCTATATGGATCTTGTTTGCCAGCCACCAACTTGAAAACTCTTAAATAGCTCTTGGCAGAGTTTCCAAAAATCACTAACAGAAACCAGACATCCAGAAAAATGCATGTCTTTTTTGATTTCCCTAAGTCTCAGGTAGGTGGTAATCTCATATAATTTCTCAGAAAAAGCTGCTCACTCAGAGTGTTTATACATTTGTCATATGGTATTTAAAACCTCAAGTCAAAGCAGTGTTAGAAATTGTATAGACAGAACCAGAGCATGCTGGTTAATGCTGTTCTCCATTCAGGAACCACGGAGATTTCTTTGGGTGCCAAAAACTGAAGCCAAAGAACTTTAATATTTGACTTTTACTCTTTGTTTTTAATCAGCTGCACAAACCAAAAATTGTATTAGAGCCTAAAAGTTTTTCTTCCTCATATAAAAATTAAACATAGAAACATAATTTTTCCAAATCTACCCCATACCAGAATGCTTCCAAACTAATTTATGTAGAGCTATGTCTATTCATGTGCCTAATTATCTTCACTGATTATTTGCAGGTGTCAATGAATGAGAAGCCAGGGAATGGGTCCATTGGCTTATAATAAATATTGAAATGACTTGTAAAATGTACTGTGATTGTGATTAAAAAAGGAAAATATAAATATTTGTGTAATTTCTCTCAAAATGCCTTTATACAACAAAGATTATAAACGCAAAAACTACAGAACTTCTGATCATTGGATAAAAGAAATCTGTGATGGAAGATTGTCTGAGATTAGGGGGACTCACTTTCTTCCCTCGTGAATAGAAAATACATTTACATTATGTCATATGAAATTATTGAACAGCTGCTTGGAAAGACAGAAAAACAAGAACACCAGACTGCCAAGGGGATGCAGTGCCGACATGAGATCAGATGCATAGAGTAAACAGAAATGGCATTCAGGAAGGGTGATAAGCAATCAAGTAAAGACCAAAGTGAGATGCTCTGACCTTATATTTAGCATCCATGCCAAATTAGCATAGCTGTGCAGTGTACTAGAAAATTAAGTGGAAAAAAAGGACAAAGTAAGTGTAAAATCAAAGCAGAAGTTGCACATGTTTGGAATATCTAAAATAATTATGCTCTTTCATATCCAGAGGGCTACACTGTGGTCAGCTCATCTTTTCATGGGGAGCCACAGGTTCAAAAGAAAATACAATGAGCTTGACCTTTACTAATTAAACAGAAGCAGTTTGCTCTCTCTGGGTCTTGGCCTAGATAAGTCTGAGTGGTTTCAGGGTAAAGAGGTGACTTAAAGAGAGGAACAAAGAGCCTCAGCTTTATTCATTATGCTACCTTCATTTTCTTTCCTGCTCAGCCACAGATCATTAACTCAGCAAGTTTCCTTTCCACACACTGAGAGACTGCTGTACCCAGTTTAACATATATGGAGTCTTGTGATTTGTCAGAAAGCTGCGAAGACAGGAAAACATGAGGTAAATCAGTCTTTTGTGCTCTATTATTTCACCAATACGCTAATCATTTCTCTTTTTTTTATAGAAAGCTAGTCATTTCTTAAGAGTATGTAAATGAATTTACCACATGCCCTAGAGCTTCCTGAAGTAAGTTGTTTGAGCAGAGGTAATTTACTCCGAAAGAGAAGGAGCAAGATTCATTTTATTTGTCTTTTAGTCTTAACATTAAATCAAAGCTATTCAGACAGGTGAAAAGAAAATTAAGATGCTATTCTATAAAAGTAGTGGACGCCAAGTTCAAATCTGATAACAGACAACAACGCAGCACAGAGAATGTTTCAAAATAATTAACAGCTATGGCTATCTTTCTAACAAACTCAGAAAGGTATGTTAGAAATCCCTTAGCAGATTGCCACCTGTTCTCTTGCAGCTGGCTCCGATGGAAAAAAAAAAAAAAAGAAATCATAATGAGTATAATCAGTTCTCTTTCCCAGCGTCCTAACATGACAATGAAGTCTGCAAGGGCCACCTACCAAGACAGCATAAACTTATTCTGTCTGCCCAGATTTTTTTTTTTTTTTTTTTTTTGAGATCAACTAATCATAGTCAGTTTTTCTCAGCAGGAATCATAGAAATGATTTACACTTGGAAAGAGAAAGAGACTAACATCCTGAAGCCAAATTTGTAAGAAGTCCACATTCTGGGGTCCCACTGGGCAAATGTATCCTCCAGTAGCATCTGGCTTCTCCTAAGTTTTCTCTTTTTTTCACACTACTAGTGCTTAATCCAGAGAAATTCAAGTGTGTTCAAAAGTAAAAGGGAACAAAGGCAGATGTATATACGGGCTCTGCACTCCAACATTATTTATGTTATAAATAGAGAATCTTGTGATTGTCATGATTAAGAAATACCATAAAACTCAATACCTTTTGTTTTCTTATCTTTTTTCCAAGATGTCTCTTTTTATTCATTATGCAAGAAACTTTCTGCTTACTTTTCTTTCTCCCTTTAATCTGGATGTTAGAAACACTCATCTAGACATGTCTGTCACAGGGGCCTAAATTCTCAGCATCTCCTTCTAGCAGATGTGTCCCTACCTATGGACTCCTGATCAGGAAAAGGGTATTAGATCAATCTTTATAATTGTCTAACCACTGAATAGATCAGCAGACCCTCACATGCCTATCCCTGATGTGGCCTGTGAGAAGGTTCTTTTCAATTAATAATAATATCTGTCACTGATTTGGACTGGAAAATGCAAAGATAAGTGGACAACTGGTAGAGACAGAAAAAATCAAGAGTAGAAAAATAAAGGCTGAATAGATTATAAAAAGAAATCAGAAAATTGAGAGCAGGAGAGAAAAGGGAAGAACAGAGTCTGGACCTACCTTGAATCTAGATCTCTTCTATTCTAATCTACTTTAAGTAATAAAACTTTATAATAAACCCTGTTTTTTTCCATAACATGTATAATTCTTTTTTCTCTCACGAACATAATACAGGAAATTTATTAACGGTGCCTATACACCAGGATATTTAAAATATATATACTTTATTTTGCATAGTCCTATTCACTCACTGCTTCAGTTCTTTTTCCAAGAAACTCGTATGGAAGCTTTCTTTTTCTTTTTCTCTTCTTTTCTTTCTTTTCTTTTTTTTTTTTTTTTTTTTCTTTCTTTCTTTTCTTCTCTCTTTCTCTCTTTCTCTCTCTCTCCAAAAAGCTCCTATGGAAGCCCTTATGGCAGTGATCCTCAAAGTATAGCTTTGAGACCAGTCCCATGAGCACCACCTGGAAACATGCTAGAAATGCAAATTTCCAAGCCCAACTCCATACCCAGTGAATGAACTAGAATAGAAGCTTCATGTGGGTGGGGCCTCAAAATCTGTTTTTTTAGCAAACTCTTCTGGACTTGTACCCTGATACAAAATAAAATTTGAGAGCAACAGCAATATGACATTGAAAATTATAGGACTATAACATTTTTGTGTTCTAAATTTAAAAAGAATATGTGGACTGAATTACATTAAATGTTAAATGTATCAATCAAAAACTTACTGAACAATATCTACTTCAAGGTTGTGAATTAAGGTTAAGAAAATCATGAAAATAAAAGATAATAGTCACAGTCAGGTAGAGGAGACTGTTCCTGTAATTCCAGCACTTTGGGAGGCCAAGGTGGGAGGATCACTTGAGCCCATGAGTTGGACATCAGCCTATGCAACATACTGAGACTCTATTTCTATAAAATTAAAAAATTAGCTGGGCATGCTGGTGCATGAATGTAGTCCTAGCTACTTGGGATGCTGAGGAAGGAGAATAACTTAAGCCTAGGATTTTGAGGCTGCAGTGAGCTCTTATTTTGCCACTGGACTCCAGCCTGAGTGAAAGAGTGAGACTATGTCAGAAGAAAAAAAAACAAAGGAGGAGGAGGAGAGATGAGGAAAAGGAGAGGAGGAAAGAGAAAAGAAAGAAAGAAAGGAAGGAAGGAAGAAAGAAGGAAGGAAGGAAGGAAGGAAGGAAGGAAGGAAGGAAGGGAAAGAAAGAGAGAGAAAGAGAAAGAAAGAAAGAAAGAAAGAGAGAAAGAAAAAGAAAGAAGAAATGAGAAGGAGAGGAAGAAAGACAGAAAGAGAAAGAAAGAAAGAAAGAGTTACATATGATATATTTGAAAATAGACGTATGAGTCTTATAGATGTCGAGATGGAATCTGAGCAGAGAAAAAACAATTTCCATGCACATAGCAAATTGTTATATAATATGTCGCATGACAGTTAAGAGTACTTTCCCAGCAAGTGATAGGATAATCTGGAGAGCAATTTCTCTTTATCATGGCACATGATTGCAGAACCAATGTGGTATGTCTTCTGATTTTTTGCCAACTACTTTGTGCTTCAAATCGGAAAGATTTAAGTAATACTGACATCTAAGCGGAGTTCATATCAATATCTTTCTTATGGAACCAGTGTACAATCAGAATCTCCATGATATTTGAGAAGAAATTCTATGTATACTACCTTCAAGATACCATGTCTGTTGGAAGCTGAAAAGGCCAAAGGGATCGTGACCAACTCAGCTTTCCACTGGAGGATATATGATCGAACAGCTAATTGTTTATCATGAACGCAGGATATGGGCAAATTCACGACTGTGCCTGCCTGCCACAAGGAGGTTTGCTGAGGGCGGTCACTCCCTGGCACCAGGCTCCTTGAGGTTATCTACTTGGACATCTAGAGGCTATTGTTCAAGGAATGTAGTCTTGCAAGCCTACTCTGGACCCAGCAGCTGACCTCTTCTTCCACCCCTACTTCTCACAATCTCTTTTGCCTAATAAATACGGACGGCTGTGTAAAGCTCAGCACCCTTACCCACTAGAGGCAAGGTGCTCCCTGACCCCATCTTCCAAACATACTCTTTTGCCTTTTGTCTTTATGCCCACATTTGTCAACCTTTGTTCAGTCCCCCAAGGTCCATGCAGGTAACGAGTGGCGCCCCAGAACAGGGACTCTGAGGACGTCGACAAGTGGCATCTAAACACAGGGACTTGGAGGATGTGAACGAAGAAGGTCTGCTGGAGCAGAGAAACTGAAATTGACAAGGTGAACGGGGACCCTGGGCGAGTCTACCAGCAGCGGATATAAGGTCAGTGCCCTGAAGAGGTACTGGGAGCAGTGCTTTAAAGAAGTACTAGGAACGGGAAGTTTTCTGAATCAGGGTAATATGGGGCAAAATTTGTCTATTGAAGAAAAGCATTATGTGCAGTTGCTTAAAGTTTTGTTGAAAAAAAGTGGTGCTCAGGTTAGCTCTCAGACATTAACTAAGATGCTGCAGGAGGTTACTATGCATAACCCATGGTTTCCACAGGCAGGCACTCTTGATGTGGAAAATTGGGACAGAGCAAGAGAAGGATTAAAATGGGCTCACCAAAAAGATCTTAAAGTTGATTCTTCTGTTTTCCCCACTTGAAGTTTAATTCATACTGTACTTCTACCATTATCTCCTTATTATTCTGTAGGATAGCAGGCTGAGTCAAAAAATCTGAAAGTATCTGTTGTCCCACCCACAGCACTGATTGAAAATAACAAAAAGAAGAGGGAGGATAAAAATTGACCTGTACCACCTCGTCCAGTTGCAGAAACATCTGTACCACCTCCTTTGGTAGCAGAAATAGAGACCCCAATACAAAGAATTTTGCACTCTGCTGCCATAGCTGGAGAGCCCTTAGGGCCTTGTGCTTTTCCTGTTTCCATAAGGAATGATCCAAGTAATCCACAGCAGCTTACTCATGAACACACTCCACTAGAGTTTAAGTTGTTGAAGAAATTATAAGCGAGTGTAGTAAATAATGACATACAGAGCCCATTCACTTCAGGGTTGCTAGAATCTGTGTTCGGTGCTATGCATCTTTTACCCTTTGATGTAAAACATTTGGCGCGAACTTGCTTGTCTGCTAGCATATATCTGACGTGGAATTTAAATTGGCAAGAAATGTGTGCAGACCAGGCTAGACAGAACAGTGACGCTGGACACGGAAACATTACAGAGGATATGCTATTGGGTAATGGCCCTTATTCAAACCTGGAACATCAAATGGCACTCCCAGACATCCTATCAGCAGTGTGCACAGGCTGCTAAACATGCCTGGGCCACAATTCCAGAAGAGGGAGTCCCAGTATATCCCTTTTACATATTATGCAAGGGTTGCAGGATCCCTATGCACAATTTCTTGCAAGATTACAAGAGGCAGTGAAGCATCAAATTCCTCATGCCACTGCTGCAGAAATGCGAACCTTAACTTCACTTTTGAGAATGCAAACATGGATTGTAAACATACACTGGCACCTGTGAGGTGTACAAAAAAACTGGGGAAATTTTCTCAGAGCTTGTCAGGATGTAGAAACTGAGCTTCATCGTTCTTCCATGTTAGCTGAAGCTGTGGAGAAAAGAAAGAGGATTAGATTGTTACTGTGTCTATGTAGAAAAGGAAGATATAAGAAACTCCATTTTGATCTGTACTAAGAAAAATTGTTCTGCTTTGAGATGCTGTTAATCTGTAACTTTAGCCCCAACCCTGTGCTCACAGAAATATGTGCTGTATTGAATCAAGGTTTAATGGATTTAGGGCTGTGCAGGATGTGCCTTGTTAGCAATATGTTTGCAGACAGTATGCTTGGTAAAAGTCATCGCTATTCTCCGTTCTCTATTAACCAGGGACACAATGCACTGCGGAAAGCCGCAGGGACCTCTGCCCAATAAAGCCTGGGTATTTTCCAAGGTTTCCCCCACTGAGACAGCCTGAGATATGGCCTCGTGGGAAAGGAAAGACATTACATCCCCCAGCCCGACACCTGTGAAGGGTCTGCGCCGAGGAGGAGTAGTGAAAGAGGGAAGCCTCTTTGCAGTTGAGATAAGAGGAAGCCTTCTGTCTCCTGCTCATCCCTGGTAGTGGAATGTCTTGGTATAAAGCAGACAATTCGTTCTATTCTGAGATAGGCGAAAACTGCCCTGTAGCTGGGGGCGAGATATGCTGGAAGCAATACCGCTCTGTTACTCTTTGCTACATTGAGATGTTTGTGTAAAGTGAAACATAAATCTAGCCTACGTGCACAACCAGACACAGTACCTTTCCTTGAACTTATTCATAATACAGATTCCTTTGCTCACATGTTTCCTTGCTGACCTTCTCCCCACCACCACCCTATTGTCCTGCCACACTCCCCTCAACAAAATAGTAAAAATAGTGATCAATAAATACTGAGGGAACTCAGAGACCAGAGCCAGTGCGGGTCCTCGCATGTTGAGTGCCAGTCCCCTGGGCCCACTTTTCTTCCTCTATACTTTGTCTCCATGTCTTATTTCTTTTCTCAGTCTCTTGTCTCCACCTGATAAGAAACACCCACAGATGTGGAGGGACTGGTGCCCTTCAGAAGCAATGGCTAATTTAGGAGTTGACAAATCTAAGAGGAGCTAAAGAGTAAACCCTAAAGTGGGAAAATGTTATAATTGTGGAAAAACTGGGTATTTTAAAAAGGAATGCCGCTAGATCCCAGGACAGAAAGGATCTTATAATGCAGTTCCCCACCAAGTGGAAAAATGCCAGGACTCTGTCCTCCCTGTAACAAAGGAAATCACTGGGCTAATTAGTGCCACTAAAATTTTTATCAGAATGGCACCCTGCTATTGGGAAACGAGATGGGTGCCTGGACCTGGGCCCCTCAAACAATGAAGGCATTCCCAATTCAGATCACAACCCTGTTTCAGGGATAGGGGCACATTGATTCCCTCACCCAAGGAACACCAGGAAGTGCAGGGTTAGATCTCCCTGCCAGAGAAAGGGTTACATTAGTTGGGGGAGACAAAACCACCAAGATTCTCACTGGCATTTGGGGACCTTTACCAGCAGGACACATGAGACTAATTTTAGGCAAAACTGCCTTAATTTGCAAGGCATTACTGTAGTTCCAGGAGTCGTTGACTCCGATTATGAAGGAGAAATTCAAGTAGTTTTAATGTCACAAGATCTTTGGGTTTTTGAACGGGAGAATATATTGCTCAATTATTGCTTATTCTCTGCAAATTATATCCTTCTCCATGAAAGAAGAAATGAGGAAATAAAGGGTCTGGGAGCACAACTACATGAGAAATCTATTTATCACAACCTGTAGTCTCTAATAGACCCACCTGTGTAGTACAAATTAAAGGAAAGAAATGTTATGGGCTTATGGACACAGGAGCTGATATGTCAGTAATATCCAGTAAGGATTGGCCCCCAGCATGGCCTCTCAGACTAACTTCCACATCCCTAGTGGGAATAGGAACAATCCAAAGCATTCAACAGAGTGATGAGATTTTACCTTGTCTTGGTCTGGATGGACGATCGTGTACTTTTCAGCCTTATGTTGCAAATATAGCTATCAATTTATTGGGTTGAGACTTACTTACAGCATGGGATATGAGACTTACAAATGAAAACTTTGATAACCCAGCATTCAAAATGTTGAAAGACATAGGATATCAGAGTGGGAAAGGTTTAGGGAAATTCCTGCAAGGAAACTCTAACCCCATATCAGTAACTGGAAAGACAGGTTAAACCCTGCAAGGAGATTCTTCTTTAAATTCCCTGTGGCAATTAACTAAAGAGGCAGAAGCTGAGTTACGGGCTTGTAGAGCAAATGTTACAACAGAGACATGCCTCATGGCAACAACCACAAAAACCTTTGCTTTTGTTTATTCTTCCTACCCCTCCCCCCACTCTCCAACAGGACTTTTGGGCCAGTTCATAGACAAGTCTGTAACAATAATAGAACGGCTCCTTCTACCTAATCAAACAGTCAAAACCTTGCAAGCTTATCATTCTTTAATTCCCAGCCAAGCTAGGGCTATACTACAAGCATATCCTACTTGCCACTATGTCCCTGGAGCCATACCTGTAGAAGGCTATAACCCACAAGGTTTGACTCCAAATGAAATTTGGCAAATGGATGTTACACAAATAGCAACTTTTGGTAAGCTTAGCTATGTTCATCTGACTGTAGACACTTATTTTCATATGCTGCAGGCTGCATGCCAAACAGGAGAGACAACTGGTCATGTACGGCAACATTGTCTTCACCATTTGCTCATATGGGGATACCCAAACAATTACAAACTGACAATGGACCCACTTATACTAGTCATGCTTTTAAAAATTTGCTACAGCTTTGGGCTATAACCCATAAAACAGGAATTACTTATAATCCTAGAGAACAAGGCATTATAGAGTGGGCACATCAAACATTACAAGACATGTTGAAAAGACAAAAAGTGGGTATAAGGGGCCAACTATCACTTCAATCAAAACAACATTTACCCTTATTTACTTTAAATTTTTTGACTCCTGGTAAGGATGGTAAGACTCCAGTACAAAGACATTGACAAGAGTTAGAGGAAAAGAAGAAAGGTTAACCGAAAGCATTATGGAAATCCCCAGACGGACAATGGAAAGGTCCAGTGGATTTACTGACATGGGGAAGAGGGTATGCTTGTGTTTTTACAGGAGATGGACAAACCCTGTGGGTGCCGTCAAGGTGCATGTGACAAAGGAATGGGAGACTGGAGGAACCCAGGGTGACCAACCATGGGCTCAGTCCCTCCAGTACAAGCCATGAGCCAGATGAGCCTGAGTGCAAAGACAGAGACCAACCAGAGTCACGATGACGTCAATCCCCATAACCTGGGGACAACTCAAGAAAACCACGCAGGAAGCTAAGAAACTACTGGAGCGTCAAGGCCAGACAGAAACCCCTGATTCCATATTCATGGCCATGTTAGTCATAATGTCCTGTGCAGTATGTTTTCCCTGTTCCGAGGCAAAAACATATTGGGCATATGTTCCCAATTCCCCAGTAGTATGACCTGTACTTTGGAGCAACACTCTTCCTGAGATTTATCATGATTAAGGAGCATAGGCTCCAGGACCCCTAACTCCTCCTGACATACAACAGTTAGACTCTCAGAATAATGTCATTAATTATACCACTTCACTGGAAGGACTTCCTTTAGGGTGTGTCACCACAAAAACTTCGCTCATCAATATCTGTCTTACAATTCAAGCTCAAACATGGTTGAGTCACTATGGAAAAATCATGTACTTATTAAGTCTTGGTTGTATTAATATAACTGGTGTGTTAACCAACCATTCCCGGCCCAATTGCCCTAATTGTGCTGACTATATGGAATGGATTCCCTTCAATAGTTCCTACTCGCCTCCATGGACCCAGCGTTTTGGGCCACTGGCTAGAAAACAATCTATGTTAACTGAAAACATTGTGGGTTGGGGACCTAAAGGTGAATTAGATGGAAAAGATGAAAATCAGAAATCATGGCACAAACTTCGCCAGCATTGGTGGCAAGCTTTTAATGCTTCTTCTTTTATACAACACCGGGTTCCAATCCCAGTCTGCCACCCAGATTGCTTGGCATGGAACAGCCTTTAGCCTGCCTCTTCCTCAGTGGCATTATCTAGGGAGGAAAGGACCAATTCAAGAGACGATATGGAAGTCAGCACTACCGTTTATGAATGGCAACATCTGGGTTGGAATACTATCCAATAATAGCAATAGTAAGCGGCACAGTCTTAATGCTGCATTTGTAAAGAATATCACCACTCAATTTACAGTTTGTGTTTTTAATCGTTATGTCTTTTTGGCAACTAAGAAGGACCGATTCCAGGTAAACAACACCCAACTGACCTGTAAATCTTGCCACTGCATTAATCTTACTCATCGTGCCCACAGAGACTTAGGCATGATAATTTTTGCTATTGGTTCCTTGGTCACACTAACAACTTATGTTGTGATGTCCTCTATAGCTTTGCATAGTTCTATTCAAACAGCTCAGTACATGGAGAACTGGACACACAGCCAACCAAGCGTGGGTACTTCAGAAAAAGATTAACACTGAGTTACAAACTGAAGTGGTAATGTTAAAATCCACGGTTCTATGGTTAGGGGAACAAGTAGAAAGCTTGCAATTGCAGCAGCAATTGTGTTGTCCTTTTAATCACACTCACATTTGTGTAACCGACTTAGAATATACATGGGACCTTGTGAAAGCCCATTTGCATTGAGTTTTCACATCCAACATCACTTTTGATACTGGTGAATTATAAAACAAAATTCTTGATTTAAATAAACAAACTCAAGAGTTTCAGCCTTCTTTAGAAGACTGGACCCAATTCCAGCAAGGCCTGGAGAACTTCAACCCTTGGATCTATCTAAAGCACCACATTAACATCTTATATGTAGTTCTTGGAATAATGTTGTTTTGTCTCTGTCTTCTGTTCATAGTCTGTAAAATCAGATGGACCAGCAATCAGAGAATGAGAGCTACCCAGCCGGGCACGTGTTCTTTCAATTAACATGTAAACAAGAAGGGGGAGATGTTGGAAGCCAAAAAGGCCAAAGGAATCACGACCAACTCAGCATTCCACTGGAGGCTATATAATCAAACAGTAAACTATCATGAATGCAGGATATGGGCAAACTCACAACTGTGCCTGCCACCAGGAGGTTTGCTGGGGGTGGTCACTCCCTGGCACTGGGCTCCTTGAGGTTATCTACTGTGATATCTAGAGCCTATTGTTCAAGGAATGCAGTCTTGCAAGCCTACTTTGGACCAAGCAGCTGACCTCTTCTTCCACCCCCACTTCTCGCTATCCCTTTTGCCTAATAAATACAGAGGGCTCTGTAAAGCTCAGGACCCTTGTCTACTAGAGGCAAGGTGCCCCCTGACCCCATCTTCCAAACATACTCTTTTGTCTGTTGTCTTTATTCCCACATTCATCGACCTTTGTTCAGTCCCCCAAGGTCCATGCAGGTAACATATATCCAAGAATATAACCATGTATTACTGCTTCCTTTGCTACCACCTTTGTCCTATCCACCATCATTTCTCATTGAAAACTTGTCTACATGCTTCCAGACTTTCCTGCCTTTAGTCTGTTTTCAACACAACAGCAAACATAGTCTTGTTAGAACATAAGTCTGACCAGGCTGCTCCTCTCTCAAAACCCTCCTTTGGCTCTCATTCTCAGAATCAGTCAGCATCTTTACAATGACACACATGAACAGACTTCTGTTTCTAGTTGATCTCTTCTGATAATTTTTCCTTTGCTCTTTCTCATTTCCCAAATGTGTCAGTCACTCTCCCATCCCAGGACAGTCGTCTTCCCCCAACCTGAAGTTCTTCTCCCCAGATATTTATAGAGCTCACTCTCTCATTTTCTTTAGAGCTTTGCTCTAATGAAACTTTCTCAGCGACGATTTCTTAGGCCACTCTATCTAAAATTGCAGTTCCTTCTGATATTTACACCCTCTCTTCTCTATTTTATTCTTCTTGTTATCACTTACTAATATCTAGCATAATATGCAGGCTGTTTATTTATCTTGAGAATGTCTGACTTCCCATATTAAAGTAGAAAATCAATGAGGGTGAGGGTATTTGACTCTTCTTTCACTATTGTGTATGCAGCTCTTTTAAAACAGTGAATAGCATCCGGCTATTGAAGACAAAAAGATACTTATGAATAGATGATTGGTATTAAAAGACTATGATGTTGTCTCCCAAGGTATGTTACTTAATACACTTTCCCATATAACCTGCCCCAGCCTCACCCCATTTCTTTTGCAACTCTTACATGTGAGGATGACAGCAAAGGATGAAAGGTCTCAGCTTTAGAGTCAAGCTGAATAGTTTGAAATCTGGATTTGACATTTACTAATGTGATCTTGCACAAGTTATTTTAACTATCTGTGCCTCAGTTTCTTTATCTATCAATCAGGTAGCAATAATATCCACCTTTTAGAGTTGTTGCAGGTTTTAAATAACTGAGTGGATGGAAAAATAATTAAAGAAATGCCTGCCTGTGATAATAGTACCTTAAATGAGCTAGTATTTATAAAATAACTTTGGAAACTACAAATTAAAAAAAAGTATATCCCTAGAAACAACGGTGTATAACAAGTACAAAGAGGCTTACCGTATTTCACTGAATATCCAACTTCAAATGTACAATAACATATACCACAATGTTAGTAAACTATTTCATATACCACAGGTAAGAAAACAAATACTGCTATTTAACTATGACACGTTTACTTTCATTTGAATTTTAATTTTTGTAACTATTCATGTTTTTTGAGAATTAGTTACACATTTATTCTTATGTCACTCTTGCATCATCATGAACGTCAGTGCCATATTCAATACTTGTGTGGATAGATAGCCTCCTTTTTCTTCCTGATTTCAGGAAGAAAGTTTTCATTACTTTAATACTGATTATGAAGTTTATTATGGAATTTATGTAAAGAGTTTTTATCAAATTAAGTCCCTTTTCATTCTTATTGTGAAGGTTTTTCTTACTGTTACGAAATATTAGTGAATGTTATCAAATACTTTTTCAACATCCATTGAAATTACCATGGTTCCTATCTTTGTTTTTGTCAATATGGTGAATTACATTGTCTGTTCTTCAAAGGTTAAACTAACTTTGTTTAACCAATTAACTTTTTAAAATATCTACAAAATTAGAAGTCATGTTACTCTTTCCAGTACTAACATTGATTTTTATGCTTTATCTCAATTATTTCATTGATCAGGTATTTCAGGAATTTGTCCATTTCATTAACTTCTATATTTTGTCTTTATTTTTATTTTTTTAATTTGCTGTTCATTTTCTAACCTCTAGAATGAATAGATTACTGATTCTCAGGCTATCTTGTTTCCTAAAATGTTAACTTAATGTTGTGGATTTTTATCTAAGAACTTTTAACCTACATCCAATAAGTTTTATATGTAGTATTTTAATAAACATTCTTTTCAAAATATTTACTATTTACTATTTCTTTTTTCTTCTTTGAAACAGTATTTGCATGCTAGGTGGAATCATGCTAGATAGATTACCAAGTATTTGAGGATAAATTTATTATTATTTAACTACTATTTCTAACAATTCTATTAGATGAGAGCACTTACTTTCAAATTTCAATTTTTGAAATGTTGATATTTACATTATTGCCCCATATATGGCCTGTTCTTATTAATATTCCAAGTAAACTTGGAAAAATGTTTTTTTCATTGTAATTTTGAGACTTACTTCATGACACAGGCTATTATTCATTATACAAATGTTCCAATTATATTTAGAATAATATGGAATCTGGAGTTATCGGGCAAATTATTTCATATATATCAAATAAATTAAATTTGTTAATTATGCGGCTCCAATATTTTATTGTTACTGAATTTTGTATTATAAGTTTCTGAGAGAGAGAGAAATCTCAGAAACCCCATTATAACTCACATGATTCCTTACATTTCCATGTAAAATTATGATTGTTACATATTCCACGTGAAATAATAATTTTGAGCCTTGGGAAGTTTCTCTCTTTAGTGCTGGTAATGGTTTTTACCTTGTCATCAACTTTGATTTATATTATTTGAGTGGTTTTAGTTTTCTTTTCATTGGTACCAGTATAGTATGCTTTTTCATTGCTTTCATGTCAAACTCATGTATCTTCCTGTATCCTTATGTTTTAAATATCTTTCATATGCAGCACACAATGTTTTTGTTTGTATTTTTGGTTTTTAAGATAAAGTTTCATAATTGTCTTAGTCTATTTTGTGTTGCTATAAAAGAATACCTGAGAATGAGTAGTATATAAAGAAAAGGAGCTTATCTGGCTCACAATCCTGGGGGTTAAAATGTTTAAGTTTCAGAATCGGCATCTGGTAAGGGCCTCAGGCTATTTGTACTCATGGCAGAAAGTGGAAGGGGATCCAGTGTATGCAGAGATTATGTGGTAAGAGATGAAGCAAGAGAAAGAAACTAAAGAAGCCAGACTTTTAACAAACTGCTCTCTTGGGAATTAATCCATTCCAATGAAGGTAAGAACTCACAGTCGTAGGAGGATATTAATCTGTTCATGAGGGATCTGCCCCCCGTGATCCAGACACCTCCCACTAGGACCAGCTTTCCAACAATGTCATCCTGGGGATCAATTTTCAGCCTGAGTTTTAGTGGAAATACACCAAACCATAGCAGTTATCTTCATCTTTTACTTAAAGCATTCAGTTAATTTAGAATTAAGCAAATATATGTCTTTGTATTTTTCTTTAGTTTTCATTTGGCCTTCTCAATGTTTATTCATTTAGTTTTGGTGTTAAAACGCATTTTATGACACTTTAACTCATTTGTGTCCCTTAACTTGTATGTTATTGTATTTTAATTTCCTGTAATCTTATATGCCACTGCGCATGATCTTTGTACAGTCAATGTACCTTTAGATTTTCCCACACTTTTATGCTTTCTCTTACACCTCACCGTTTTCTGCATCTACAAATGTTTTTTCATATGAAATCATTTTTTTCTCACTAAAAGTAATATCTCTTGACACTTCTGTTAGTATGTCTATTGGTTATTAATTCTCTCAGATTTTTATGTGTGAATATTTATTTTACCTTGAAACAAAATTTTTGAATCATATTTTTTTCCTGGACAGATACTTTTGTTTTCATTCATTTACATGAAGGACTTGAAGATTATCTTTTGGGAACCATTGTCTTTTGAGTCCCATTGTTTCAACTGCAAATTAACTATTTCATTAATATTTACTCCTTTGAAAATAATTTGTCCTATTTTTCTCTGGCTGATTTAAATATTTTGTTTGGGTGTGCTTTTCTCTTAAAATATCCTACTTAAGGTTATTAGAGCCCTTTGAATCTATGACTTGCTGTTCACTGGTTTTGAAAAAATTTCAGCCATTATCTTGCTTCTCCTTTATTTTCTTTCCTTTTCTTCTTGGAAACCAATTATGTGTGTGTTAGATCTTTTCATTCCTTGTATCTTTTAATATTCTTCCATATTTATTTTCTGTCATTTATTGCCTCCATGTTTTATTCTGAAAATTGTATTCTAACCGACATTCAAGTTTATTAATGTTTCCTTTAGCTATGCCTAATTTAACAAATCCATGTACTGAGTTCTCTATTTCAATAACAGTATTTTTCACTTTTAATGTTTCCATTTTGTCATTTTTTAATATTTTCTAGTTCTCTGAATATATCGTCAATCTTTTTTTTTTTTTTTTTTTTTTTTTTTTGTTGAGACGGAGTCTCGCTCTGTCGCCCAGGCTGGAGTGCAGTGGCCAGACCTCAGCTCACTGCAAGCTCCGCCTCCCGGGTTTACGCCATTCTCCTGCCTCAGCCTCCCCAGTAGCTGGAACTACAGGCGCCCGCCACCGGGAGGCCGAGACGGGCGGATCACGAGGTCAGGAGGTCAATCTTTATCTTTTATTAAAAATATTAAGCATAGTTATTTTAAAATCTTTTTCTAACAACTCTATCTGGGTACTCTGGGAGTCTGTTTCTATTACGTATTTTTTTCTTTCCTGTCAACCTAATTATTGCCACTTTCTATGTTAATTAAGCTAGTGAATTTTCATTAAGCAACAGACACTGGATTTGAAAACAAAACTGTGAAATAACTAAGACCTTGTAGCATATATTCTTCCTTTAGAGAAGAATTACACTTGCCGGCAATAGGCAGACCAAACAATAGCAAAGATTGATAGCTGAATTTAATTATACAGATTAAGGTGTTATTAAACTGGGTTCCCTCCCTGTGAGAGCAAGTGATTGCTGTTTTGACCTTTAGAATATCCACTAAAATAAGTTGGTGTCCTTAAGCTAGCTCTTCTTGGAGTGCCCTGGATTAGACTCCAATATTTTTCTTTACATCCCATAGCTCCATTGAGGCTGAAAATAGCTCTGTTCAACCTCCCAGACCCTCAGTCACATATCAGTTATATGGCAGATTTCTCCAGGGGAAAATGTGCCCCAAGAGACTCACTATCCTGGATTTCCTTTTCTCTTGGATTTTTCTAGCTTATGAGCACCCAAATGTCATCAAGTCATAAACTGTTTTTAGTCACCATTGTCAAGAGGATTGGACTACAATACCTAGTCTTTCATGGATGCAAATGAAAATCCTAAATTACTTTTAAATCCAGAGAAATTCATGCTTTGCTTTCCACACAATAATGTCTTGTGTAATGTGAAGAGAATTTGAGAGTATTCCACTCCAATTTTTGTGACTTTTATTCCAAGATGCTAACAGTCATCCTACAGATTTTGATCTGATATGGTCTTACTTAATAATCTGTGGATTGGTTCTTATTTTATTGAATATATGTCTCTGGATGTCAAATAGCTTTCATTCAAAATCTGCAAAATTTTGATAAATTGATATGTGACATGTTCATGACAGATTTATGTCATGCATGATTTAGACATCAGTTTCTTTTATTGACTTTGAAATTTCATTTACTCAAAGGGACCTTGAAATTTTATCTTCCTTCTATTAGTACATTTGTAATTGTACCAACTTAATTAAATTGATGATCAAATGAATAGCTCTGACCAAATTTGCATAAGAACAGGCAGAGATAATTATGTCATAACTGCTGTCTAAAATAACGATTAAAGAATTTCGATATTTGGTAAGTTAAATTGTGAAAAGTACATCCTAGAATCTGTGAAATATATTATTTTTATAATATATTCTGTGGAAACCAACCAGATCATTCATTTGATCATTCACTATAATTCACTATATTTTATAAAATGCTTGTTTTGAGTTAGTGAGAAGCATAGCCTGTGGGGACATTGGAAACAGTCACTTTTTTTTTTTCTTTTTCCTGAGACGGAGTCTCACTCTGTCGCCCATGCTGGAGTGCAGCAGTGCGATCTCAGCTCACTGCAACCTCTGCCTCCCAGGTTCAAGAGAGTCTCCTGCCTCAGCCTCCTGAGTAGCTGGGACTAAAGGCATGTGCCACCATGCCTGGCTAATTTTTGTATTTTTAGCAGAGACCGGGTTTCACCATGTTGGCCAGGCTGGTCTCAAATTCCTGACCTCATGATCCACTGGACTCTGCCTCCCAAAGTGCTGGGGTTGCAGGCATAAACAAAAACCATTCTAAGCTTGGTTTTTGAATATTGGTACTTATAAAGGGTAATATATTGACATTATTTTTGTTAGGCTTACAATAAAAATTTTGGAAGACATAATGTCAAAACAATGTATAAGATCTCTAAAGGAGTTAATAAAATAGGGGTATTATTTACCAAATTCAATTTCCCAGAAACCAAAGACAAAGGCCTTGTCCCTGGTACAGCTGAGTGCCCAGGTTCACTCAGTCAGATGTAACAACTTTGCTATGTACCAGTACAAGTAGTGTACAATGTAATGTGGCTACAGGGAATCCTACCACTTTGCAAACATGGCATTTTTTTAATATAAAATACAAGATCATGGCTATGAGCATGATTAATATGTTCATAACTTTTGATGGTGTTTTTAACTTATCAGTTTAAAATAATTGCCTAGATTCTGGACCTACTTTTTAATAGTAACTATATAGATCAATTATAAATAAAATGTCTTACATTTTATTTTGAAATGCTTTGCATTCATATGAGCTACTCTTAGCTGATGGTTTTGTAACAAACCTAATATATGGGTTAGAGAAAAATAATACTTATATGTGTTTAAATCACTGGTTAAACTTAAAGTTTCTCTTTATACAATTCTGTACAACTTCAGAGTTTTTAATATACTCCTGTAGTTTTAAAAGTGAAAATTTACTAGACAAGTTTGATTAATTTGGGGAGCAGAGATAAGGAGAAAATTATATAACATTAGACACTTTAATAATAAATGCAATGCATAACGCTGGTCAATATTTTACCAGAACAGTCACTTCCAAAAAATATGTTTAGATAAAACACTTAGAAAGAAAATAGTATTAGTAGAAAATAGCTTTCAGTTAAGCTGGCAGTTATATTTTAGAGATATTGGAGATTCAGGAAATCATATTAAATAAGATAGTCAAGACGAATAAGTTGGAAACTCGTTATGCTGTTAATCTTAAAGGGAGGTGACACTTTGACCTAATTTTGGTTTCATCTGCATGGCTGTAACATAGCAAAGCCTGAAGGAACATTCCTATTCCTGATCTACTCTAGCTAATCCTCTTATGCTACCCTTTGGGCACTGAATAAATTACAGCTAATCTACAAACAACAGGAGAACCTATGCAATTTCACCTTTTAGGAGCAAAGACAGAAAAAATTTTCCAGGGGAATGAAAAGTAAAGAATAATGAACACCAGTCCACAATGACTCTTTTTCAAATAAAGATGAAACTACATTTTCAGTCTATAGCAGATATGTTTTAGGGAGAAAAAATCCCACAGAGATACACAGTTTTACTTTGATCACAAACAAATATACCAGATTGTGTTTCCTAAAACATTGATGGAAGAAAAAAGTCCATTTTAGGGAACCGAGCTTACATGAACTGAAATAGATATCACTGATGGGGTAGGTGTCGGAAATCTTCCCTAGATGGCAAGCGTCTATCTGCATCAAGAAAGAGTATTAGTCACTTAAATTTGACAACTGGCATAGAAACTTTTCCAAACCCAGAAAAGAAACTACTTAGGAACCAAGTATCCACTACTGTTAGGATTGTCTAGGACTCTGGATGCCTCTCCTACCCACCTCTGTCTCAGAGATGACTGCACTAACCATCAGGATACAGTCACATGATCTACGACAAATATTCTACAACAGGGGTCCCCAACCCCTAGTACTGGTCCGTGGCCTGTTAGGAACTGAGACACACGGCAGGAGTTGAGCTGCTGGTGAGTTTACAGCTGCTCCCCATTGCTAGCATTAGGACCTGAGCTCCGCCTGCTGTCAGATGAGCAGCAGCATTAGATTCTCACAGGAGCATGAACCCTACTATGAACTGCACTTGCAAAGGATCTAGGCTGTGTGCTGCTTTTGAGAATCTGGTGCCTGATGATCTGTCACCAAGTCCCATCACCACAAGACGAAACCACCTAGTTGCAGGAAAACAAGCCCAGGGCTCCCACTGATTCTACATTATGATGAGTTGTATAACTATTTCATTATATATTACAACATAATAAAAATAGAAATAAAGTGCACAATAAACGTAATGCACTTGAATTAATCCTGAAACCATCCCCTAACCCACAGTTAGTGGAAAAACTGTCTTCCACAAAATTGGTCTCTGTGCCAGAAAGTTTGGGGAACCTCTGCTCTTAAAAGCGGGTGAGATGTAGAGAGTGTCAACTTTTGGGGACACATTCTTTTCACCTGTTTATTAGTCATTTCTACTTTCTTTTTTTTTTCTCTAAATTGTCTGTATCTGTTTTCTTTGCCCACTTTCTAATGAGAGATTTGGCTTTTTAATTGCTTGTCAATGTGTTAGATATCTTCATATTCTGAGGATATTAAATAGATATTCAACATAAAGTTGCAAATAATTTTCCTTCATTTACTTTTAGCCTTTTAATAATCCTTATTGTGCTTTTGGCTTATAACAGATCTTATACATTTCTTTTATATATATATCTACAGCTATTAATCACTTTCTTCACAATTTCTGCCTTTGATGTCTTATATAAATGTTTTTTTACCATTTAATTTATACAAATTTTTTTCTATATAATTTTTTTCATCTAGAGAGATAAAAATTACTCTAATTTTTTTGAAATGTTTTATCAACTCAGTTATTTGGATTTAATCTTTAAATCTCTTTGAAACTGCTTTTGAATGAAATAAGGTTCTAAGTTTTCCTTTAAAGGTAGACAATTGTCAGTCATAGACAATCCTTCATGTACGATTTAAAATATAATCATTACAGTACACTAAAATATTTTGGTTTTGTCACCACAATGACAATAATTAGCATATTCTTCATCTCTAAAAGTTCACTCACGTCTCTTCATCATTCTCTTGTCTTCCCAGTTCAGCCAGTATCTACCCTGTCCCTGCACAACCATTGATCTGCATAATCTTTCATCAATAGAGCTAACTTTGCTTTTTTAAATATTATATAAGCAGTCATTCAGAATGTAATTTTAAGGCATCTGGCTCCCTTTACTCATTGTTATCATTTTTAGATTCATATATGTTGCTATGGACATCAATAGTTTATCATGTTTTGCTATATAGTATTTTGTTATATTTCCACATTGCAATTTTTATACTCAGTTCCCTATTAGTGGATGTTTGGGTAGTTTCCAGTTTTGGCTATTACAAATAAAGCTGCTTCATTATATGTATATAAGTATTTGTATGGATGTATGCTTTTTTTTTTTTTTTTTCCAGAGACAGAGTCTCACTTTGTTGCCAAGGCTGGAGTGCAGTGGCGCGATCTCGGCTCACTGCAAGCTCTGCCTCCCAGGTTCATGTTATTCTCCTGCCTCAGCCTCCCGAGTAGCTGGGACTATAGGCGCCTGCCACCACACCCGGCTAATGTTTTTTTTGTTTTGTTTTGTTTTTTGTTTTTTTTTGTTTTTTTGTATTTTTAGTAGAGACGGGGTTTCACTGTGTTAACCAGGAAGGTCTCGATCTCCTGACCTCGTTATCTGCCCGCTTTGACCTCCCAAAGTGCTGGGATTACAGGCCTGAGCCACCAGGATGTATGCTTTTACTCATGTAAATACTTCGGAGAGAAAATAACTGAATTGTATAGTAGTATTATGTTTAACTTTCTCAGAAACTGATAAAATTATTTCCAAGTTATTTTATCATTTTACATTTCTGCCATCAATGTACATCCTCTTTGTAGACGGGACTATTCAAATAGTTTTCTCAATTATTTGAGACTTCTTTTCATACTTTGGATGTAAGTCCTTTATCAGATACATTGACTAGTTTGTGATTTGTTTGTATATTCTTTTAAAATTATTTTCTGCAGAGTGAAAATGAATCCTAGGACATATTTGACAAACTTAGGGTTATAATTTTTCTTATATGATGTCTCCTAGATGTTTTATAGTTTTATATTTAGTCCTATGATGTATTTTGAGATAATTTTTATTATAAATTTAGAACTAGAAATACCATTTGACCCAGCGATCCCATTACTGAGTATATACCCAAAGGATTATAAATCATGCTACTATAAAGACACATGCACATGTATGTTTACTGCGGCACTGTTCACAATAGCAAAGACTTGGAACCAATCCAAATATCCATCAATGATAGACTGGATTAAGAAAATGTGGCATGTATACATCATGGAATACTATGCAGCCATAAAAGAGTATGAGTTCATGTCCTTTGTAGTGACATGGATGAAGCTGGAAACCATCATTCCCAGCAAACTATCACAAGGACAGAAAACCAAACACCACATGTTCTCACTCCTAGGTGGGAATTGAACAATGAGATCACTTGGACACATGGAGGGGAACATCACACACTGGGGCCTGTCGTGGGGTGGGAGGATGGGGAAGGGATAGCATTAGGAGAAATACCTAATGTAAATGACAAGTTAATGGGTGCAGCAAACCAACACGGCACATGTATACATATGTAACAAACCTGCACATTGTGCACATGTGCCCTAGAACTCAAAGTATAATAAAAAAAAGTAAGTTTAGAATTATATATGCTCATTTGACATGCTCATTTGTTGAAAAAGACTTCCACTTATCTATTGAATTACCTATACATCTTTGTCAAAAATCTATCAACTATATGCATGTGGGTCATTTTATGAATAATTTGCATTGTTACATTGATAAATTATTCCATTGATAAATTATTCAATGGCTGTGCCAATACCGTACTGACTTGATTATTGAAGCCTTGTAATAAGCCTTTAAGTCATGTAGTATAAGCCTTCCAGCTTTATTCTTATTTTTCAAAAAATGTGTAGTTCTTCTATGTTCTTTGCATTTTCACATAATTTTTATAATCAACTATAAGCTTCCTATGATTTTTGATTGGTGTTAAGTTTAATTTATGTATCAGTCTAAGGATAAATGACACTGTCTAATATTGTCTTCAGATACATTACATATATCTCTGCACAATTATTTGTCTTCTTCCACTTCGCTTAACATTATTCTGTATTTTTCTCTCTATAGATCTTGAACAGTTTTTGCTGATTATATCTCCCAGCATTTCACATTTCTGGTTCTGTTGTAAGTCGTAATTTTTATTTCTATGGTTGAACGTTTGTTTTTAGTATATACAAGTTAAATTCATTTTTTTAGCTTAATCTTATATTTTGAAACTTTGCTAATGTTATTTATTCTAGAAGTTTATTTTGTAGATTCTGTATGATTTTCTATACAAATGATCATGTCTTCTGCAAGTAAAGATTTAGTTCTTCCTTACAAAACTGAATAAATTTTATTTATTTTTCTGGCCTTATTACACTGGCTAAAACCTTTAGTACAGAGTTGAATAGATGTGAATAGAGCAATTATCCATCCCTTACCTCTCATTTTAGGGTAAAAGCATTAAGTATTTCATGATTAAATATGAGATTAGCTGTAAATTTATTTGGAGATGCCCTTACTCAGACTGAGGAAAATCCATTATATTCTGAATTTACTAAGATATATTATCAGGAATGAATTTTCTTTTTTTTTTTTTTTGTTTTTTTGTTTTTGAGACGGAGTCTCGCTCTGTCGCCCAGGCTGGAGTGCAGTGGCGCGATCTCGGCTCACTGCAAGCTCCGCCTCCTGGGTTTACGCCATTCTCCTGCCTCAGCCTCCCGAGTAGCTGGGACTACAGGGGCCCGCCATCTCGCCCGGCTAGTTTTTTGTATTTTTTAGTAGAGACGGGGTTTCACCGTGTAGACCAGGATGGTCTCGATCTCCTGACCTCGTGATCCACCCGTCTCGGCCTCCCAAAGTGCTGGGATTACAGGCTTGAGCCACCTCGCCCGGCAGGAATGAATTTTCTAAATGCTTTTTCTGCATCTGTTGGGATGATAGTATGTTTTGTTTGGTTTAGTCTGTTTATATGTTGAATTATATCACAATAATTATTGTTTCATCTGTTTCTATTTGATGTTTTATCAATTTTTGTTTTATTTATTTGATGCCTTGGTTTTAAGTACACATCAGTTTGGATTCTTTGGTCTTCTTAAAGAATTTGATGACTTTGATTATTAACCTTGGCAATATTCTTTGCTCATACATCTTCTGTATTTGATATTAATGATGTTACCTTGATTTTCTTTTGATTAATGTTAGAATGGAATTTTTCTATTTTACTTTAATTTTATTTCAGTCTTTATATTAGGTTGAATTTCTTATTAACAGCATATTATTAGGTCTTTCTTTTTTATCAAAACTAGCAACCTTTTGCATTGAATTTTGTTTGTGGTTTTTAGTGGTTATTTTAGGTTTTATACTATTCATTTTTAAGACTGTCTACTTTTAAGTACTATTTTCACCTCATGAATATAAGAGCCTTGTAATAGTAGACTCCCATTTCTCCAACTCATATTATGGGTTACCGTTGTCACATATCTTATTTTACATATATTATATGCTCCATCGTGGGTTTTTTTCTTATTTAAAGGATTAACTTTAAGAAGACTGAAATTTAAGAAAAAGTGTTTTATACTCATCCACATATTCAGTTTCTGGTATTCTGTATTTCTTTGCATAGAATTTCAATCTTAGGTATATCTCTAAAAGAATTGAAAACAATTGTTCAAACAAAAACTTATACACAGATATTTATGGTAGCATTATTCATAATAGGCAAAGGTGGAAACTACCAAAACGTCCATTAATTAATGAATGAATAAACAAAATGTGGTATATCTATACAATGTAATATTGTTTAGCCATTAAAAAAGAACAAAATACTAAAGAACATTGAAAACATAATGATAAATTAAAATAAGCCAAACAAAGAAGTCCATGTAATCTACAATTATGTTTATATAAAATGTAAAAAGATTTGCAAATTTACAGAGACAGAAAGCAGGTTGGTATTTGCCCACAGGTTGTAGGGTAGAAGAATAAATAGAGCATGGCTGTGTAATGAGTTATGGTTTACTTTTAAGCTTATGAAACTGTTATAGAAACTAGATAGTAATTATTCCTTGAACAATGCAGTGAATATTCTTAATAACACTAAATTATACACTTTTAAATGGTTACAATGGTCTATTTTGTGAAATGTGCATTTTACTGATAAAAAATAGCTTGATATCCTGATTATATTCTTATTATAATATTTCCCTTTTTTAAGAATATTTTGGAATATAAATTAAATAAACTATGCTACAGCAATTTTCTCCATCCATCCATGTACCACTTAATTTCAGAGAATGTATTGGTATACATACAAACTTGGAAGTCCTTTGTCTGGCTGGTTACTTTTATAAATGAAGAAAATGCTCTAAAGACACTAGAAAATACAGATGGTAGAATAGGGACAAGAATTTAGGACTCCAGACCCCAAGATTGTTATTGTCAGTACTGTAAAGTCCTGCTTCACATTAGCGAAAACAATGTGCATATAGAGACTTTTACATTAAGGAAAATCTTATTGATTGATTCCCCATTTTATTTGATGCATTGATAAATTGTATTTGTTATAACTAAGTTAATACATGAGAAGAATGAAGAAAATGAGGGAATATTTAGTAAAATTAGGTAGGAAAGATAAGATCAATATATATCATAAGTTCATATGTATTTTCTAAAGGTAGGCTGAAAATGAAATACATAGAGCTCATATATATACCTGAGTCTTCTAGAATTCAAATAAAGACAGAGATGTGTGTGCATGTGATGGTTAACACTTATTACGTACTGGGTGGAACTATTAATAACAATAAGACTTGAGTAATATTTTTTCTTATGCATCCCTGTTAAATGGCACTATGTAATATAGGGAATAATGCATTATTCCCATGCTTTTCAATGTTGTTATAGCATGTTCTTTTTTCACGTATTATTTCTAAAATGTATAATATTTTATACCATTTTCTGTAAACTATAAGCCAATATCATAACCCCAGGTTGGAAAAATAACTAAGTTTTTATAATTATTATATATTTAGCAGATAAAATTTGGAGAAAATAAGTATAAGCACCTCTAATTTTAATGTCTCCCCCCAAAAAAACATAAAAAGGAATTAAATGTATTTATAATTACATGGCATATAAAAGTCATACCTTAATTCCTTATTTTTTGTTCGTTTCACATAATATTATAACATTAGCATTTTCCACATAGGCCTGGGCATTAAATGATTGTGGGGGTTTTTTTGTTGATTTTTTTTTTTTTTTTTTTTTGCTCTTGTTTTTGTTTTGAGATAGGGTGTATTTTTTCAGGCTGGAGTGCAGTGGTCTAGTCCCAGCTCAGTGCAACCTGTGCCTCCCAGGCTCAAGAGATCCTTCTACTGTGGTCTCCTGAGTAGCAAGGACCAAAGGCACACTCCATGATACCTGGCTAATTTATTATTACTATTATTTTTTATTATTATTTTGTAGAGACAAGGTTTCACTATCTTGCTCAGGCTGGTCTTGAATACCCCAGCTCAAGCTATCTGCCCTCCTGAGCCTCCCAAAGTACTGGGATTACAGTCATAATCCACCATGTCCAGCCTCTAAACAGTTGTTTAATGACTGCATTGTAGTCTATATAGCAAGCCTACACTTATACATAATCAACTTCCTATTGTTAGACATTTTACAAATTATTACTTTCAATTTTTCAGTATTACACATCATAATGAAATGAGAACTCAGCAACTTCATTTAAAATATTAAGCACTATTTCCTTAGGCTAGAATAATGTCAAACTATACAAATTTCTTTTTAGGTTCTTGATATATATTTAAATTTTGTTTTCAAAAGAACTGTGTTAATTTACAGCCCCAACAGTAATGTTTGAGATTTTTCATCTCTCTACATTCTCTATTATAGTGAATAGTAACTTTATTTAATCACCTATTTTGACAGAAAAAATGATGAATACATTTATTTAAATACTAATGAGACAGAATTTTTCTTCTATCCTATTAAATAATTATTTACTCTCTGATTTTTTATAGCTACTTTTGATGCAAGACAGACAAGCCCAAAATTGTGGCTTAGTCAGGAAAGGTTTTTGGTTTCACCCAGAAAATAATTCAAGGGGTTAGTTGGTGGTGTTAGCAACTTTTGTTGAAGCAGCAATGCACAGCAGCAGCAAAGATGCTGCTCCATGAGGAACAAGGCTACCCCATAGGCAGTGTGCCCAGAATACCAGCTCAGAGGCAGTTCTATAATCATATTTATACCCACTTTTAATTAGAGGCAAATGAAAGAGCAGATTATGCAGAAAATTCTAGAAAAAGGGTGATAACTTCTGGGTCATTGGGTCATTTTCATGGGAAGGGGTGGTAATCTTGCAGAGCTGCCATGGCAGTGGTAAACTGACATGGCACACTAGTGGGCTTGTCTTATGGAGAGGTGCTTTCATCTCTTCCTTGGTTTAGCTAATCCTGAATCTGGTCTAGAGTCTGAGCCCTTCCTCTGGAGTCAAATCCCACCTTTTTCCTCGCTCCTTCTTTAGAAATTAGATACTTTTCTTCAATCTTAAGGGGGCTGTAGAAGAGTGGAGGTTCATTTTGTTTAACGACTTCCTACTGATTTTAGAGGAACAGGCTCTGCCTGGCACTGAAGGAGTAAAAGTCTCTGGATACCTGATCTAAGGGGCCCAGAGGCAGAACATATTTATTCTCTGGGTCACTAGACAGGATAGGTTGGAAGCCTCATGCCAGCATTGTCTTTACCTGGAACTACTGTAATCCAGATGACACAAATTTTATTAAGAGATTAAAGAAACAAAGGCCAAAGATTAGTAATAACAAGACAGCTATTAAAGGTACTGGAGAGAAAAAAAAAGTGAGATTTAGGAAGGTGCTTTTGATAGTAGACCAGATATAGTTGGGGTCAGTTCCCTGGACACAGCTATGTAACAAGGTAGCTTGCTTGTAGACCTTTGAAATATTAACTTCAATCTGTCCAGAGTTGTGCAGCAGTTTTATCAATAACTGCTCAGAATCCAATGTATATAGGTAGTAAATAATCCAGCACTATCTGTTATCAAAAGCTACATTTGCCAAAGTGTCCAGAGATCTTGAATTCTCTTTAATGCTTGACCTGTGTTAGTGGCTCAAGATTCCAGGGTTTGACTTAAGTTTTCTTAGGGTTGGCTTATGATAGGCAAATGCCTCAGTGTGCCACTAGTGCTGTGGCTGCCTCAGTTTCTGCCAGAATTAATCCTATTCTGATATGGTTTGGCTGTTTCCTAAACCAAATCTCATTGTGTAGTTCCCATAATTCCCACATGTTGTTGGAGGGTCCCAGTGGGAGATGATTGAATCATGGGGGCGGGTCTTTCCTATGCTGTTCTCGTGACAGTGAGTGGGTCTCATGGGATCTGATGATTTTAAAAATGGGAGTTTCTCTGCACAAGCTCTCTCTTTGCCTGCTACCATCCACATAAGATGTGACTGGCTCCTCCTTGCCTTCCACCATGATTGTGAGGCCTCCCCAGCCATGTGGAACTGTAAATCCAATAAACCTCTTTCTTTTGTAAATTGCCTGGTTTCAGACATATCTTTATCAGCAGTGTGAAAATGGACCAATACATATTGCTTGCTTAACTTCTAGTGTTCCCGGGTCTTATAGAACCCCAGAGGGGCAAGGATGGCCAATGCACTTTTATCTCTGTTCCAAGTTATGTGGTTTGTTTTGTTTTGTTTGTTTGTTTGTTTGAGATGGAATCTTGCTCTGTTACCCAGGCTGGAGTGCAGTGGTGCCATCTGGGCTCACTGAAACCTCTGCCTCCCAGGTTCAAGCGATTCTCATTTCTCTACCTCCCAAGTAGCTGGGACTACAGGAGTGCATGACTACACCTGGCTACTTTTTGTATTTTTAGTAAAGGCGGAGTTTTGCCATATTGATCAGACTGTTCTCAAACTCTTGACCTCAAGTGATCTGCACACCTCGGCCTCACAAAGTGCTTGGATTACAAGCATGAGCCATAACACCCTGCTCTCTGTTGCAAGTTTTTTATATACAAGGGAAAGCTGTGCCTATGGCAGCTCTCCAGGGAGTCAAGTGTGTTTATGCGGTATGACTTCTTCCTATTTATGGACATAAACAATGAGCTCAGCTGGGGCACAAATAGAGGCCCTATATGGCACAATGTCTATCCATTGCTGCCACAATGAATATCCATTGCCAAATGAGATATTCTTTTCCTATTCCAACGAAGAGGCCAAACAATCTATTTTTTCAGAAGGGAGCAGTACTTTCATTTTCTGAGACTAGGCTGTTGTTCTGATGCAGAAGAAGGCACCAGATATAGTCTCCTCACTTGTGCGTGGAATCCCATTTGCCTTGCTGCGGCCTTAGGAACTGGGCAACTAGACTTGGGTAAGAGCATTTCAGAGAAATTTCTGCTTTTGTGTCATTAACACAGCAGTAGGTGCAAAAGGTAGAATCATTAGTGCAGTGGTGATTTAGATGCCCAACTTCCTAGGTCCAGTTGTAATAGTGGTGAGGGGTGTGGTGTGGTTGTGTAAAATCTGTTAAGTGGTGAAACGTTCTAGCTAACAAACAGGGGTTTGGGTACTTCGGGATCACTATGGTTCATTAGAAGGTCTTGGGACAGCACTATAAGATTTTCTGGAGAGGCCGGAAGATGGAACTCTCTATCCTGGAAATGTATATGACAAATCTAGCAACTATGAAGATGATCCCCTGATGCTATGGTTTTTGAAGTATTTACTATAGAGTTTTATTCCCACCCACACTGGATCAGGGTAATTAGGAAAGTAAACAGGATTAATAGTGACAGCATGGTGTCTGGTTAGGCCTTAAAGTGGCCTCTACACCCAACAAGGGAAAAGGATGTTTCCCAGGAGGAGGCAGCAGGCCAAAGTCATAGAAAAGAAGTCAGGAAGAAGAGAAAAATGAATGCTCTTACTTCCACCCACAGCATCACACTAGCACTTCTAGTTGAGGGTTGATTCTTTTAAATAGGTAGCAGAAGTCTTCCAGAGGTTTACACATGTAGGTTGTGGTGTGTCCTGTCTTTGTGCCTATAACTCATAAGAAACATGTTTAATCCTTGTTGGAGGTACACAATAGTTATTTTCTGACATTTAACAGCAGAAGAGATTCTTAGCAATACCTGATAAGGGCCCTTCCATTTTGGTTGTAATTGATATTCAGGGGTTTCTTCTTTTTAAGTTTTTAGCAAGACTAAATCTCCAGGATGAACAGGTAAGCTATTCTTTTCCTTTGTGGGGAAGGGAAATGTTTTCTTTTCATATGGAGGGCCTCCTGAACCCAGCCTAAATTATGAAGAGGAGGAAGAAGGTTCATGTAGCTAATTACTACAAACGAAAACCGCAACAGTTAAATACATAGAATCCACAGACAAGTCCATTTTATAACTCCATTTCCAAACTCCTAGTCTTTGACTATCATACTGCTCGAAAGGGATTCAAGGGCCAATCAGTGCCTACCCACTTCCACTCTTATCTAGCCCAGAACATCCAACTGGTTACAAGTCCCCTGACTCCAAGTCCCTCAGCTTTGAGAGTCGCATCAAGGGACACAGTGGACTCAAGGCCGGCAATACACCACCCAAGCATTGGCACAGGGAAAAAAAAAAAAAAAAAAAAGCTTGGCTATCAACACTGCCTCTGGCACACTCTGAGTACAAACCAAAAAATCAAAAAAATCCAACAAACTGAACAGATGATGACCCCCTCTGGGCCAAATAGAATAGGATTGAGCAGGCACTCACCAGCTCCTAAAACTCTTCTAAGCAATATAAGAGTCAAAACCCAAAAACCAAAATAAGACTACAAATTGAGAAAAACAGAAAGCATAGAATTAAGCTATATTGGGAGAAAACATTACTCCCACAGACCTCTAAGACAAAACACTTTAGCGTCAGGCTACAACGACAGTCAGAATCTAGAAGAAAAACTCACAAGAGCCAATGAAAAAGCTAAAGAAATGAGTTACATAAATCTGAGAAGCTTTCAAAATAAATGACTACAGAATTGAAAAAGCAAAATTTCTGGTAATGGCAATTCATTCACTTTAGCACTGCTATAAAGAAATACCTGAGCCTGGGCAATTTATGAAGAAAATAGTTTTAATTGGCTCACCATTCTGCAGGCTGTATAGGAAGCATGGCAGCATCTGCTTCTGAGGAGGCCTCAGGGAGCTTTAACTCATAACAGAAGGCAAAGTGGGAGCAGGCTCATTTTACATGGCCAGAGAAAGAGCAAGAGAGAGAGAAGGAGGAGGTGCCACACGTTTATAAATGACCAGATCTCACAAGAATTCACTACCATCACAACATCACCAAGAGGAATGGTGTTAATTCATAAGAAAGCGCTCCCATGATACAATCACCTCCCACCAGGACCCATTTGACACTAGCAGTCTACTGATGAGAACCATTCCACAATTTTAAGATTTTAAGCTACACAAAAAGCCCAATAGTTACACAACTACTCCATTTACATGTATTTTACTTTTTCAATTTGAACAGTTTTATCTATATCATCTCCAAGAACCAGGATACCATGCAAAACTAGTCATGATTTCAAGCCATTTTAAAGCCAATGAACATAAGTGATTTACCTAGGTAATCATTTTAAAGTTAAATTTTAGAAGACACAACATTGTCTTCAAACTAATAAGCTTAGGCTGGTATTGTTAATTTATGAGTACTCTTTTATTTATAAGCCAATTTGATAGCATGCTAGACACAGCATACATCACAATACTTGTATATACATCTAGCAAATACATCAAATAAAATGATTAGGCTAAATCTGTTGGTTTTCTGATTTGTATTGAACCTAAATAGTGTTGGAATAGAAAATGAGTTTCATCTTCTTTAAGCCAAATTTGAATATACTTCAATAGCCTGAAAGACACCCTAGTGATGAGTCCTCTGGGATGCCCATCATTGTCCCCGTGTCTAACAAGGATTTCTACTGGACACAGAAGTGTTTTTACAGGATGTTACTAAAGTGTATTATAAGCTTTTGTCAGTGAACTAAGTATGACAAAAGAAGTATTTTTATTAGCAAAATGTAGAAGGTGACAAGAAAAGGTAATGCTGTTACAGAAAATAACTTTAGGGCAGAAAACAAGAAAAGACAAGACCAAGAGACACCTAGGGCAGGCCTTCAACCCTCAATCCTAGAAGTAATGGTAATGCCAAAAACCCCAAACATCAGGGGGATGGGGGAAGGCAGCCAACAATACCAAATGCCAAAACCCTGGAGTACCTGGGTAGCAACCGAGGGTCCCCACATCACATGCCAGAAACTTGGAAGTGTCCGGGAGCCAACCAAATGCTGAAAACTATGGAGCACACAGGTGTGGACCACAGTGAACCCAAAAGGCCTGGTTGGGACCACAGAACAATGTGGCTTTGTTGTTCCAGAGTCAACACAATGAGGGACTTCTCACAACAAATTGTCCTATCTTAAATAAACAAGGATGTCCTTGGGGCACTCAAACAATAGGGGACATTGAGCACTTAGCTGAAGGGTTTTATTCCATAGCATATGAAATATTGTGGGAGAGTGAAAAGCAGAGGGGACACTCACCCATCCACAGGAGCCAAATGAGGCTGACCATCTTCCACGTGGGATCCAGGTGAAGGTCTCTCCAGGTTTTCTCAGCTTAGGAGGGATTGACAGCCACAGTGGGAGTTGGGAGACAGTGTGGAGACCAGTTGCCTGCCTGCCTGCTGGTAGGAGCAGCAGCTCCCACATGAGGTGGCAACGCTATGATTCCACCACCCACCAGGAATGATGATGGTTCTTAAAAGAGACTTTGATTAGTGTTACAGCTCTGTAGTGTTAGTAGCTCCTTATTGTTGCCGTCTCAGTGCATAACTCTGCAGATTTTGATCACCTTCTAGCTTTCTCTGGCCAATTGCTGCTTCTTACTATCTCACCATCCCATTGACCACTGTCTAGCCACTTCTCACTGTCTGTCTGTCCTACCTACTGCCACATCTCTGTCTCTCTCCAATTGCCACCTCTCTGGCTTTCTTCATCCTTTCATGGTAGCCAGAGGGTGCAAGGCAGACGTGGCCCAAAACTGGGGCTTAGCCAGAAGAGTTATTGGCTTCATCCAGGAAAGAATTCAAGTGTGAGCTGGTGATGTTAGACAGCAACTTTAACTGTATACAGTTAAAGAAGTATACAGTAGCAGCAGAGGTACTGCTCCTTGCAAAGCAGGGCCACCCCACAGGAAGTGTTCCCAGAGTAGCAACAACTCGCAGACAGTTCTGTAGTCATATTTATACCCACTTTAATTATATGCAAAGTAAGGGACAGATTATGCAAAAATTTCTTTAAAAGGGTGGTAACTTTCAGATCATCAGATCATTGCCATGGAAAACAGCAGTAACTTGCGGAGTTGCCATGGCAAAGCTAAACTCACATGGCACACTGGTGGGTGTGTCTCACAGAGAGCGGATTTTGCCTCTTCTCTGTTTCAGCTAATCCTCAACCTGGTCCAGTGTCCAAGCCCCACCTCTGGAGTGGAATCCAACTTCCTATCTCACTTGGTTTTATCTGTTTCATTTAGAGCCATCACTTAATTGTATTGTCAATATACATAATAGCAGTTTCCTGGTTTGCAGTTAGCTATTCAAATGTTGGATATATAATTCAACTTACATATACACATACTTAGAGTAATGGACACAATGAACAAGTGGAACTTCTCATGTGCAATCAGAAAGCAATGCTAATTCTTACCTGGCCTACTGATATGGTTTGGCTGTGTCCCCACTCAAATCTCATCTCCAATTATAATCCCCATGTGTCAAGGTAGGAACCTGGTGGGAGGTGGTTGGATCATGGGAGTCGTTTTCCCCATGCTGTTCTCATTATAGTAGTGAGTTCTCATGAGACATAATGTTTTAAAAGTGTGTGGTGGTTCCTCTGTGTGTGTGTGTATGTGTGTGTGTGTGTGTGTGTGTGGTGGGGGATGTGGGGGTGCTCTCTCTCCTGCTGCCATGTAAGATGTGCCTTGCTTCCCCTTTGCCTTCCACCATTATTGTAAGTTTCCTGAGGCCTCCTTAGCCATGTGGAACTGTTAATCAATTATACCTCTTTTCTTTATAAATTACCAAGTCTCAGGTAGTTCTGTATCGCAGTGTGAAAATAAAGTACAACTACCAACATACCCATGCAAAACCATTTTTAGGGTTAATGGCTATCTGCCATTTGGATAAAATTGTGGACATGTGCTATTGGCATTTCTGGTAACTCTTGGTAAATAAAAAGTTGTCCTGTGACTTCTATTGATAAAAAAAATAACCTCACATAAATAGTTAGGACTTGAAATTCCATGTAATAGTCAAACTTCTGAATTCCCATTTAAGATTCACATTTCTCTACTTCAGCTCTGACCTGCTTCAGGTGGGGAATTTGCAGAAAAAAGTGAGCACAGATCAACTTTTACTTCCTTAGGGTTGTAATTGAGGTGAACTGAGATGTGTGTTACAAGCAGAGATACTTTAGCAAGGTACTGATATGAATCAGATCACCTGGGAACACCTGGGAAGGAATCCCAGTTCTGAAATTTACTAAATCTGTGATCTTGGGAAAATAGATACTCATATTGGATTATTGTCTGGGTTAAATGAGTTAGAAAGAGAGAGAGTGCAGCACTTAGAAGAGTCCCTGAAACTGGAATATTTATTTTCTAGTCATTGCCCTTGTAGACATTACATCTTCCTGCTAGCAAGCCTTAATACTTGCCCCCTCTAGAGTGGGAGTTGTGTATGGGGAGAAGGAAAATAAATATTAGGGCAGGAAGCATCTGTAATGTAAAGCAATTTGGTATTAACTTCCTCTGTCCCTGGTAGACGTTTAAGGCTGAGTTTTGCTCTCCTGGGGTCTTTATGGGTTTTTCAGTGAGCATATAACTAAGGATGTCTCACCATACCTTTCTTGATAGGGGGCAAAATGCATCTTTTCAACACATTCCTCACACAGCTTCTAGGCATCCAGGATTAATTCCAGTCCCTTTCCTTCTTGTTCTCATTCCCCTTCTTTTTTCACCCTTTTGTGGACCAATTATAATGACCTGAGACTGGACATATTGCTTGCTTGGTCCATATTTCATCAACACAAGCAAATATATTTGACTTTGTAACCATAAGAATGCAATAACTTTCCAAATGCACCCCTCTATTTGTCTACCACAGACCACTTTAGTCAGCTACTCACCTGCAGATATTTTGTTCAGCATGTGTCATTGGCTAGTCCATCTGTTGTGCCCCAAATTCCAGAGGCTACATCAGCTGTTCAAGTAATCCCACTAATGTTCTACAATCTTGATTTGAATTGAGCAGAAAGCATCTCTCACTGCTCCAGTATACCATGGATACATTAGGATGTGGGAGATCTACAGCACAAATCCCTCTAAAAAAATCTCAACTTTCCAACTCTTCTCTCAGTCTCTTGTATGCTGACGATACACTCTCAGTTAACGGTTAAAATTTTGGAAGACCTCTTCTACTACTCTTTCTTATATGATCTAGCATCTTAATTGGAATATAAGGATAGTTAGCTTGTCTATTTTCTTGGGGCCACAGCAAAAAGAGAAGTGCTATTTGGCATATTCTTGCATACATAGTCAAATTTATATTCCACAAATGGCATATTAAGTAGAAACCTTGTGTTTAAGTGATATTTTTGAAGGATTTAATACATACGGTTTATTTATGTATCCAATATTTATAGCGTACTTCTACTTTCTTTGTACAATTGAATAGATAAAGATGCTACCTTTATGAGGCAGAATTGTAAGAGAATAGCTAAAATTTGTTGAACTATTTTATGCCTTACAATGCAGGAAGCTACACTTATTCTGAAAAGCACCATGACTCAGCTTCCATTGACAAGGCATTCCCATATTACTAACCTAGAACAAATACTGTTCCACAGCCATCAGCACTAACAGCTATCAATGCTGCCACATGTAGTCTCATAATAATACCTTTGCATTTGGTATCAACAAACAAATTTTAGGCACAAGTTTCTTTGACAGTGACCGTGAGATAAGGATATAACTTTTACTTATTCCTCTTGTCATTTGTATTGAGGATGATCAGTCAACTGCTCCGTGTGGTAGAAAACAATAGATCTGAGACACATACAACTGCTTTGTTGACATATAAAATGCATGGCTAACACATAAAATGCACGGTTTTGTTTAGGGGAGTAGACTTTTTCAGACCTGTCATATGTCAATCTTGTTCAGCAGTGTCACTGGAGTAAAAGAACTGAGAGTCAAAACTCATACTACCATGTAAACAACATCTTAGGAATGAATGTGTGTAGTTACTTGAGTAAAATATATAATATACAATATGCAAATTAGATATTAGTATTGTGTACATAGACATTTAATTTTTCATCTTTCTAATTATTCATGAATGTCATGTAACTATAAAGAATGATTATCATATCTCAACCTTAAACTAAACTAAACTAAACCAAATCAAAGATTCAAACAAAAGAAATTTTCATTTCCTCATGAACATGTCATTTCTGGCATATGTCTTAAACAAAGAAAGTTAATTCCGGCCGGGCGCGGTGGCTCAAGCCTGTAATCCCAGCACTTTGGGAGGCCCAGACGGGCGGATCACGAGGTCAGGAGATCGAGACAATTCTGGCTAATACGGTGAAACCCCGTCTCTACTAAAAAATACAAAAACTAGCCGGGCGACGAGGCGGGCGCCTGTAGTCCCAGCTACTCGGGAGGCTGAGGCAGGAGAATGGCGTGAACCCGGGAGGCGGAGCTTGCAGTGAGCTGAGAGCCGGCCACTGCACTCCAGCCTGGGCGGCAGAGCAAGACTCCGTCTCAAATAAATAAATAAATAAATAAATAAATAAAGTTAATTCCTTATAATCATTAGCTACTCATGAAATAAATAAACTAAATTTATCCACCATCACCACCCCCGTAAAATAAAGCACTGATGGTCTCTGGAAAAGCTTTGTATTTACTTTTCATTTTATTCAAAGAATATCTTGGATAATACTAATTTTTAAAATGAATTCAAACTTTAGGAAGCACCATCCATTTTTGTCTGTTATTTGTCCCCATTTACAATTGAAATTTACATGGCAACCTTTTCCTTTGCCATTCTCAACCACTTCCCTGATAAAAAGTTAGCTAATTAAATTTCAAGCTAATTGCCTACACACAGAACAGTGTAATATCTGGAGTCAAAGTGATAACAAAATGACTTTTGATCATCAGTGGAAACCTGCATCTAGTTCTCAACCTCGTAACCAAAGGGATATTATGAAAATTACAGAATAGAAAATAAACTGAGAGAAAGAAAATAACATTCATAAAAACAAACAACAGAGAAGAAAACTAGAATCTTTAGCTGAATGAAGAAAATGTTGAAGGGTCATGTAATAATGCAGGACTTTAAATACTAAAATCTTTTTAGGAAGAACAATGAAAACAAATTTTTTACATCTCTGTGAAGGACCCAACAATTATCAGAGGGATAATTCATAATTTGTCATAATGGAACTTGAAATTATTGACACAATGGATTTGGGGAGAATATTATTTAAAAAATAAAATTTATTATTCTTAGGTGAATGTGTTACTACTTATAGATAGAAAGCTGGCATATAAGACAACTCAGGCCCTTTTTTTGTCTATATGCAATTTGTTTAATAAACAACAATTTTTCATGTTCAAATAAGAGGTGTACTTTTTTCTCCTCAAAATTTTGTCATATTTTTCAGAGAATCTTGTTTTTCATCCAGAACTAAAATATTCATTCTACGTGTATTAGAGCATGTGCTTTTTATTTCAGTATTTAATTAGTTCCCTATATAGAGAACTGTCTAAGTTACTGACAGGCAAATATTTTTTAAAATATATATAGCATTCTATCTTATCAATTCACATTTTTCTCAGCAAATGGCACAAGGAATTGTCAAATATCTTCCTAAATATATAATATGCCACTATTATCAAAAATGACTAATAATGTTGCCTTAAAATTCTGGAGAATATATTTTTGTTAAACAGTTTAAACGAAATAGGTTCCTTTACACTTCCATCTTAATTATTACTATATTAAAATTGTTTTTAAACTAGATTGAATCTTACATGACCCTCTAAAGCCTATTTTAAAAATGTTCTATTTTGAGTGTGTATTATACTTTTTAAGATGAAGTAGAATGGATTACATTGGCATATAAAAATATTTTGAAAGGTAAAAGAAAAGTTCTTTCTTTAAATTTAACACTCAATTACATTTCTATGAAAAGTTCAGTGATAACTTAGTTAATCAGAATTAGAATATCAAGTCATGTTTGCAAAATATTTAAAAGAAAAATAGGTGTAAGATAAACTTAAAATCTAGCAAAAAATGTGACCGTTTAAGATTTAGTTCAAATTAAAATGAATCATTTATCTACTCCACATATGTTATAATGGTAATTTAAATTAAGAACCAGGCTATCGACCGGGCGCGGTGGCTCAAGCCTGTAATCCCAGCACTTTGGGAGGCCGAGATGGGCAGATCACGAGGTCAGGAGATCGAGACCATCCTGGCTAACACGGTGAAACCCCATCTCTACTAAAAAATACAAAAAACTAGCCGGGCGAGGTGGCGGCACCTGTAATCCCAGCTACCCGGGAGGCTGAGGCAGGAGAATGGCGTGAACCCGGGAGGCGGAGCTTGCCGTGAGCTGAGATCCGGCCACTGCACTCCAGCCTGGGTGACAGAGCGAGACTCCGTCTCAAAAAAAAAAAAAAAAAAAAAAAAGAACCAGGCTATCCTATAATCTCCTCCCAAATTAGAGAATGCTTACATCATCTTCACTTTACTCTTATTAAGGCAAAAAGTAGAATAATAACATTTTAGAACATTTAAAACGTGAAGAGTTTCTGTTAGAAAGCCCTCAACTCACCAGAAAACGAAATTGCAAAGAATATTTTATTCCTTAAGAATTCTGATTAACTAATATTGTATTAGTTACAATATGAAGAGTTTAGTTTTAAAATACCACAAATACAATATGTACTTCCATTGTAAGAATAAGGCATTCATTCTTGAGTTTTAAATGTTATTTTTCTTCCCATTTGTGCCTTGTACATATTTTCAAGACCTTAGTTATCCCCATACAAGCTTGAGAAGAAAGGAAGGCTATCAAATATATCCTTTGGATGATCAAGAGCATAATAGAGCTGTTTGGACTATGAGACGATAGGAGTGATATTGGATAGATCTGCATCCAGCTCCTTTTCACATCTTTGCCAGTCTCAATGGTAAAAACAGAAGAACGAATACCCTTTCTTCTAACTTACCTTTATTCTGAGTTTCTAATTTGTATGCTGTAATCCACTTTGGAATGAAAATTAGATAATCAAGCTTCTTCAAATTCTATCTTAAATAATTAGATTCACAATGAAAATTTTATAGTATTTCCAAAACTCATGAGCTGTAAGCCAAATTTATGAACTTTACAACAATTACTTTTCTTACTACACAAAGGTATTGCTTCCTGTTAGTTTAATATGTATAAGCATCTAGGTATTGTTAAATTACTGACATTTGAAACAGTAAGTTGTTACTTTATGCGTGGCTAGTTGGTAGATTGGTCAGTTTCATAGGCATAGCTTCTGTAAATGACTTCCTAATGAAAACAGTAACCTCCAAATGGATAGGTTATTCATTCTTAAATTGCTTATTGACACTGTGGTTAGAGACATTAAGTTCAAAAATAGGCTTGATCATGTTTTCAAATGGGAAGAAAAGTACGTAAAGAAATATGTAGCCATGGAATGAATCTAAGTTAAAATAGAGGATGAAAATATATGATACCACTAAATAGAAAATGGCCCAGTATTGGGATGATGTTTTCTTTTACTCAAATTCAAGGTTTCCATGTAAATGCTCTCAAAGTTGAAACCTATATCTCGTGGCAAAGACTTGACCAACTTGTGAGCAGGCAACTGGCCAGCCTAGCAGATGGACATGAAAGAATCTAGCCAAAGATAACACTTGCTCCATGCCAAGTAGCTGTGATGTGTATATTAAGATCATTATTCCCTGATGAGAAATTTAAAACATCTGTCCAATTGGGGTTGCTGTTTCACCAGATGGAAACTTGTAACAACCACTAAAACAGCCGATACTGAAATGGTTTTTTTTAGGTTATTAAATACAATATTTCATAGTTGAATGTTGAGATAAAAATGATTAACCTTATTTTGAACATATTTCCCTAAAGACTTCAAAAGATAACACTAAATGTAATTTAAGAATTATTTAGCTGTTTTTATTAATATATTACACATACATGAATCTAATGCCTGAATTATTTGTATTATCAAAAACTATTACTGTTGGAGAAAAGCACATTAAAAACCTTATGTAACTAACAGAAGGTAACTGAATGCATATACTTCCTAAAGTTTTCTCAAACATATCCAAATTAGCCACTGATGTTAAGGCCCACATATTCACCATATCCACCAAATTAATCAAGAGCTGCCAGCTAGACCAACTTTCTCGTGCCCATTTCCAAGTTTTATATGTATGACTACTAAGAGGAAAAAATGAGGTTGGGAGTATATTAGGCACCCCTTTGTGTAGGCTTTAGTTAATTAATTCTCTATCCCTTTCTAACACTGGGAGCAGGGAGCAAAATCAATCTACCTCCTCCATTACTATTTCCCATATTTACAGAAAGAAAACATAGCTCATCCTTTAGAAAATAGTTTCCTACATTTAATTAATAAATTTAAATAATACCAGTATTTTTAGGCCTATTAAGATATGATTAAGATATACAAATTGTATATCTTTAAGATGTAAAACATACGGTGATATACATGTATATTGTGAAATCTTTGAAATACTCACACTAATTAACATATCCACTACCTCACATAGTTACCATTGTGTCTGTGTGGAGAGAACATGTTAAATCGACTCTCTTTGCAAATTTCAAGTATACAATACATTAGTATTAACTGTAGTCGCCATGTTGTACATTAGGTCTCCAGCACTTACTTATTTTATAATAAATGTTTATACATTTTGACTAATGTCTTTCCACTCTTCATCCCCTCAAGCTACTGGCAGCCACCTTTCTATTCCCTACTTCTATTAGTTTGACTTTTTTAGCTTCCACATATATGTAAAATCATATATCGTCTTTCTGTATCAAACTTATTACTCTTAGTTTAATGTCCTCCAGAGTCATCCATGTTGTCAAAAATGACAAGATTTACCTCTTTGTTAAAGCTAAATAATTTTCTACTTTGTGTGTGTGTATGTTTGAGTATATATATATATGCATATAGTGTGTACATATATAGGTGCATACACACATACATGTATCTATATATAAATATATTCATACATACACACACGTACACACAGGCATATATATATATTTTTTATCCATTCATCAGTAGACAGACTCATATGTTGTTTCTATATCTTGACTATTGTGAATAACTCTTCAGTGAATCTGCAAATACACAGAAACTTTTCAGATAGTGATATTATTTCCTTCAGAAATATACCAAGAAGTGAGATTGCAAAATTATATGTATGTTCTACTATTAAATTCTCCATACTGATTTCCATAATGACTGTCCAATATACACTTCCGCCAACAGTGTATACGTGTTCCCTTTTCTCCACATATCCACCAACACTTACTTCTTATATTTTTAATAACTATCCTAACAGATGTGAACTGATAGCTCATTGTAGTGTAGATTTGTATTTCCTTGATAATTAGTAATGTTGAGAACCCATTCATTACCCAAAAGCCATTTTTCTATCGTCTTTGTAAAAATGTCTGTTTAAGTCCTTTGCCCATTTTTTAATTATGTTACTTGTTTTTTTTGCTATGAACTTATATGTTTCTTATATATTTTGAATATCAAATTTTTTATTAGAGATATAGTTTGAAAAATTTTTTATTCCATAGATTGCCTTTTCATTAGATTGAGTTTCTTTTGCTATTCAGAAACTATTTTGTTTCATATAGTCCCATTTGTTTATTTTTGCTTTTACTGCCTGTGATTTTGATGTCATATCCCAAAAAGTCATTGCCAAAATCAGTGTCAAGGAAATTTCACCCCATATTTTCTTCTAAGAGTTTTACATTTTCAGTTTTATCTTTAGGTCTTTAATCAATTTTGAATTAATTTTTGTGTATGGTGTAAGATAAGGTCTAGCTTCATTCTTTTGTATGTGTATATTCAATTTTCCCAGCATCATTTATTGGAGATACTTTTCTTGCACTATTGGTATTTTTGGCAAGTTCGTGGGAAATTAGTTGACCTCATATATGTGGGTTTATTTCTGGGCTGTCTGTTCTGTTCAGCTTGACAATGTGTCTGTCTTTTTAATGCCATACCATATCATTTGGTGACTATAGCTTTGTAATACATTTTGAAATCAGAAAGTATAATGCCTCCAGGTTTGTACTTCTTGCTCCAGATTGCTTTAGTTGTTAAACTTTTTTTGTGGTTACACATGAATTTCAGGATTTCTTTTCTATTTCTGTGAATAAAATGCAATTGAGATTTTAATAGACATTGCATTAAATCTGCAAAACACTTTTGGTGGTATAGACATTGTGACAATATTACTTCTTCTATTCAAAGAACACAAGATATCTTTTTATTTATTTGTGTCTTCTTCAACTTGTTAACAATATTTTATAGTTTTCAGTGCCCAAGTCTTTCACCTCCTTGGTTAAATTTATTCCCAAGTATTTTATTATTTTTATTGCTATTGTGAATGGGATGGTATTCTTAATTTCCTTTTTGGATAGGTTTTTGCTAGAGTGTGGAAATGCAAGTGATTTTTGTAGGTTGATTTTATATCCTCCAACTTTACTGAAATGTCTATTAGTTTTAACAGTATTTTGGTGAAGTCTTTAGGTTTGTCTATATACAAGATCATGTAACCTGCAAAGAAAGATAATTTTATTTCTTTCTTTTTTATTTGAATACCTTTATTTTTTTTTCTTACTTAATTGCTCTGGCTAAGACCTTCAATACTATATTGAATAGAAGCAGCAAGAGTGAGCATTCTTGTCTTGTTCCAGTTCTTAGTGGAACCACTGAGCATGATGTAAGTTGTAGTTTTTTCAGACAGAACCTTCATTTTGTTGAAGTACCTTCCTTCTATACCTAATTTGTGGAGAGCTTTCATTATAAAAGTATGTAGAATTTTGTCAAATTGTTTTTCTGGATCTATTGTGATGATTATATAATTTTTATCATTCATTCTATTAATTTAATGATTTACATTTATTGATTTGTGTATATGAAACCATCCTTGAGTACCAAGGATAAATCCTGCTTGATCATGTTGTATGATCCTTTTAATGTGCTGTTGGATTTGATTTGCTACTATTTTGTTGAGGATTTTTTCATCTGTGTTCATCAGACATCATGGTCTGTAATTTTACTTTGTTAAGAAGGATTAATATTACTTAGTTTTAAAATGTTTGGTAGAATTCACCAGTGAAGGCATCTGGCACTAGGCTTTGCTTTGTTGGGAGATTTTTTATTACTGATTTGATTTTCTGTTATTATTCCATGCAGATTTTATATTTCTTCATGATTCAGTGTTTGTAGGCTATATATTTCAAGGGATTTATCCATTTGATCCAGTTTATGCAATTTGTCAGCATATAATTGTTCACAGTAATCTCTTATGAGTCTTTGTATTTCTGTGGTATCACAAAAATGCCTCCTGTTTCATTTTTTATTTTATTTTATTTTAACCTTCTCTACTTCCTTGGTCTAGCTAAAGATTTCAGTGTCTATTTCATTTATTCCTGTTTAAATCTTTGTTATTCCTTACCTTCTGCTAAGTTTGGGCTTAGTGTATTCTTTGTTCTAGTTTCTTAAGAATAAAGTTAGGTTGTTTGAGGTATTGTTTAATGTACCCATTTATAAGTACAAACCTCCCTCTTAAACATGCTTTTGCTATTCCATAAGCTTTGTATGTTGTGTTTCCATATTTTTGTCTCAGTGTATTTATTTCCCTACTCCTTTATTCTTTGTCTCATCAGTCATACAGAAGGATGTTCCTTAATTTCCATGTATATATGTTTTCCAATTTTATTCATTATTGATTTCTAGTTAAATGTTATTATAGTCAGAAAATATACTTGATATGATGTTAATGTTTTAATTTGTTAAGGCGTGTTCTGTGGTCTAACATAATGTATCCTGGAGAATGTTTTGTGTCTGCTTGAGAAAAAAATGTATATCCTGCTGCTGTTGGATGAAATGTGATATGTATGTTTATCAAATCCATTTGGTCTAAAGTTAGTTCAAATCTAACTTTCCCTACTAACTTTCTGTCTAGATGATCTATATATTGTTGAAAGTGAGCTCATGCATGTAATCCCAGCACTTTGGGAGGCTGAAGTGGGCAGATCGCTTGAGACCAGGTGTTCAAGATCAGACTGGGCAACAGAGTGAGACCCCATCTCTACAAAAAATGAAAAAATTAGCCAGGTGTGGTGGTGCACAACGAGCTTCCACCTCAGAAGCTGAGGTGGGAGGATCACTTGAGCCCAGGTGGTCAAAGTTGCAGTGAGCTCTGTTCGTGCCACTGCATTACAGCCTGGGTGACAGGGTGAGACTCTGTCTCAAAAAGGAAAAAGAAAAGCGAGAGAGAAAGTAGGGTATTGAAGTCCCATACTATTATTGTTTTGCTGTCTATTTCTCCCTTCAGTTCTGTTAACATTTGCTTTATATAAAATTTAAGGTTGCTAATGTTGGATGCATATTTATTTATAATTTTTACATCCTCTTGATGAATTGACATTTTTATTATATAATTATAACCTTATTTGTCTCTTATCACAGTTTTGACAAATTTATTTATCTGATATAAGTATAGCTATTCCTCCTCTCTTTTGGTTACCATTTGCGTGGAATATCTTTTCCATCATTTTGCTTTCAGCTTATGTGAGTCCTTGAAGCTGAAGTGCATCTCTTGTAGGCAGAATATAGTTCTGTTTGTTTTGTTTTTATTATTTAGCCACTCTATATGTCTTTTGATTGGATAATATTATTCATTTACATTTATAGTAATATCAAATGGCTGGAGATGAGTCACGTGGCTATTAGGGCCAGGACACAGGGCTGCTTTAGGATCTGCAGTCCAGTATAGAGACAATGAGCTTGTTACCAGCATCATGAAGGGGTTTGTCTGGCTTCCCCTGTGTAGGCAGGATGACTTTGAACTGGTGATGAGCAGGGCTGGATATCAGTTACAGGGTCACTTCAGGATTCACAGTTAAGTCTACAGCCTATGGGCCAGTTACCAGGATACAGATGGGTGTTGCTTCTCCCAGGTCCCTTGGTGGATAAGGGGTAGCTGTAGGATCACAACCAAATGGGGGCTGGAGCTGAGTCCATAGGGAGATGGGCTGCTTCCAGGTTTCTAGCCAGGACCACTGTCGGCAAGCCTACTACCTGGTATGAGCCTGACTTCTCAGATAACCTTCCTCAGTCTTGGATTCTACCTATGTTTCTCAGCCTCTTATCAGGATCTCAAAGCTTCCATAGAGGCACTTTTGTCTGTAGATGGTTGCAAATTATTGTTGCCATGGAGGGTTACTAGAAGTCTTCTTGCTGATACCACCTAAGATCAGTCTCAATGTTTTTGGGTTAAAATATAATGTTATAAAATCCTCTCATAGTTGTTTTCAGTAACCTCAACTCTACATTTTATTTTGTACTTGAAGCCACATGAGCCCAAAGCGATTAAGTTTTCTTATCATCTGGCAAATGATTTGGTGAATGATAGTGCAAAGCTAAAAAGAATATTCACACGCTTCAAATTCAGCAGCTTCCTAGAACTGCTGTCTGTGCCATTCCTTTACTGCTTCCATAGTTGTGCTGCTATGTGTCCTAGCTACAATAAGCCCTTCATGGAAAGCCGCCTCTAGACTTCATCACTGATAACCAACTATTCCAGCATTGAGCACAATCTTATTTCACACCTCTCATCCTAGTGGCTGGGTGGTAATAGTAAGATGGTGTATAATGAGAGAAATGGGAGAGTGGGGAGGAGAGAAAGTACAAAATAGAGGATCTTCTTTTCTCTTCCTTATGGCTACTGCACCTCTGCTACACATTCTTCACTCACTCCACAGGCAAAGCCAGAGGGTGTCAGTATTTTGGATTCATGTTAAGATCTGTTAGCTTCAGAGGTATGAATTATAATCTTTGCAATAGCCCTCCAGCTCTGTTGCTAAATCGATACTTCTGAATTCCTGGTGGAATCTTTATAAGACATGGCAATCTGGTCAGTAAAGCAGTGTAGGCAATGACTTGTTGGAGTTAGGTAGGCATACCACAACTTAAGCAGTCCTTGCTCTTCAAAATGGACAAGTTAAAAATCTTAGGATAACTAATGGGCCCCAGAGGGATCTGGTTAGAAGACCGGAGTGAAATAAAGGTGAGATTCAGATAAGATCTAAGCAAGTTAGGACTGTGAAAATAAATCAACAATAGCAGAGTTGCTGTGAGATGGCAGCAACTTTAAAGGTAAATGTCTAAGAATCTGATTTGGAATGCTGGTTAGCAAATGGTTGGCTTCTTCAAGGTTCATACTTAGGAATTAGCCAGACAGCTTTGAGTTCTAAGTAGGCAACTTACAAGTTGTGACAGAAATCTGGCTAAGGATGGATGATTGTTAACCTTAATTCAAGCCCAAATTATGCTGAGACTGAGGAAATTATCTCAGCATGGATTCAGTCATAATTCCACTACCTGCAGTTGAAAAGAAAAGACTACCTGATAAATAAAATCTGAAATGAGACTTGCTCCCTGGGGAGGTAAAGCTCTGAGCTAACAAACTCAGTCATAATTCAAGGTCATCTGCTCCAGTCAGGCACAATATAGTGTTCCAAGGATATTACAACAGATTAGTATTTAGCCTGAAAGAATTTTTTTAAGAAAACATGAAGGGAGAATCTGTTACGGAACCAAGGAAATTTTAAGAACAAATCTTACTTAGAGATTGAAAAATGCATTGATTTAGACATAAAATATTGACTCAGTGGACTAACAGTGGTCCAGCTGCTAGGCTAAAGTTCAAGAATCGGTTCTACCTGTAAAGTAGCTTCAAGGAAACAAGGCAGAGTTCTCAATTCTTACAGAACTAGAATTGGAGTAAAAACAAATAGAACAATAAAGGACTCCGGAACCACAGTACAAGCTAGAGACCAGAGGACCAAGCAGATGATCATAACGTAAGACTTAAAGCCAAATACCACATTGCTTCATAAATCTCTTAAGGCATGGTTTTAGGAACTTCGTGGAGCTATAAAAAAAAGCAAAACAGGTCCACTGACTTCAGTTGTTAGAAGAGGCAGATTATGATCATTTTGAGTACATAGGTCTAATAGTGAAGATCATTATTGTAATTGTTATGAACACAATTGTGGTTATAGATCTTTTTTCTAAAGCTTTTCCTACCATTTGAATCAAGAAGTCATCATTGAGCACCTTCAGGATCTGCAGTCCAGCGGTGTCCAATGCATGTTGCTAAGGTCCTGTAGGCACTGCAATGATGCACAAGTTTGTCAGACATATTATAATTAGAAAATACAGTAGTGTTTGGAAAAAAATAGTGAAAGAGATTATGTAGCAGAATGTCTGGCATGCTAAGTTCTTTAAAATTCCGTGAACAATTAGATGTATTTTTAAAAATGAAGGTGTGAAAACTCACTTTACAAAAATATTCTTATCTACAAAAAATAAAACATAGTACATTTTACATAAAGCATTAATTTCTGTCCATCTTTATAAGAATATGTGAATTGTAAAATCTGATATGCATTTGATTTTATACTTGAGTCACACAGGAACCCAGTCTTTTACACACATGGAACTATATTTCAAAGAAAATCTCTGGATTTATATAATTTTTCATAATTAAAGTGATTTCAACTAATAGTACTGTTTTGATACTATTGAACAGTAGCTGCCTCTCTAAGTATTACCGAGGCATAACACTACTATTTTGAAAATGACTAGGTCACTGCTGAAAATTGGGTGATTTATTTTTGCTCAGTAGGATCTGTATTATACGTTTTCTCACATGCAAATCTCTTTGATTACTTCTTTTCCGAAAGTGGTAGAGAATAACCCATTAAATAATCTGAATATTCTTACCCCAGCTCTCATCGTACTCCTTGACTATTTGATGCTATAGTCTCAGTCCTAAATTCCAAAAGTGCTCAGGCTTCATGTACAATAGATTCCTAAAGAAAATGGAAATTTCAGTTTCCTTATCATAGAGAAATAATACTGTGTATATACACACACATGTATACATGTATACATAAAGTATACACTTTATATACATATGTGATGTATGCTTGAATAACATGTATACATTTTACTTAGTAATGATTATACTTCTACAAAGTGAAAATGAATATATTTATATAAACTCAGTGTAGTTATTATTTTTTAATAGGCAGATTCACGTTTTGCCCCATAATTGGTGATAAGCCTCCCTATAGAAAAATGACTTTGGCACCACGAGTGTAAACAAAGCTAACACATTTTTTCAAATGGAATTCCTTGTACCCATCAATGACAGAATATGTAGGAAATTTGTTTCATAGCTCAGGGAATTTCTGTGTCATCTTGACTTTTATGTCTCCAGATTTTTTTATTCTGCTTTTCAGATTGCTTTGTTTATTCCTGTAAGCTTATTGCAGCTCAGTAAATGAATTTAGTTTTTCAGTTGGGCTCAAGAGATCTATTCTTGTAACCTTTTCTCATCTTATCTTAATTCCTTCGGGGTTGGCTACACTTACTCATTGCCAAGGTATTGTCAGGGGATTTTCACCTTTTCTAAGGGATATCAAGATACGCAATTAATGAGACGTCGACAATAGTAATGGGAATAACTGTTAGTTTATTCTTCCAAGGCTTTCATGGAGATTACACTGTGTTTCACATTATTATGCTGAGTATAACCTTTGAATCTAATATTACCTTTTTATTTTACAATGTTCTTTTAGATACATAAAATGGGTTAGTATTTTGTTCTGCAGTTTTATCCATATATTCAAGCTTCAGCGGTTTATGATGATCTAACATATATTCTTTCTTTTTCACCTAGGGTCTTTCCTTTTGTTAGTTCTCTATAAATTGGTGCCTTAGAAAGTGAGCAAGATAAGGATTAGACCTGCTGCTTATCTAATGTAATTCATTGAAAACTCCGATAAGTTTTGGTGAGGGTGGAAATAATTATCCATGAAAAAGGAGATTTGAAAGTTATCAGATATCTTGGTGAGGATGCAGAGTAAAGGAAATTGTTATATACCATTAGAGGGAATGCAAGCTAGTACAGCCCCTACAGAAATGGTATGAAATTTTGCAAAAAACTGAAACACAATTTTCATTTGATCTAGCAATTCCACTGCTAGATATCTACCCAAAGGAAAATAAATCAATATATCAAAGGTGTAGCTGCACTTTCATATTTACTACAGCACTATTCACAATAGCAAAGATAAGGAACCAAACGAAGTATCCATCAGTGGAGAAATGCATGAAGAAAACATGGTATATATACATAATGGAATACTATTCAGCCATAAAAAAGAATGACATCCTGTCATTTGAAGCAACATGGCTGGAATTAGAAATCATTATCTTTTTTTTTTTTTTTTTTTGAGATGGAGTCTTGCTCTGCCGCCCAGGTTGGAGTGCACTGGCCGGATCTCAGCTCACTGCAAGCTCCGCCTCCCGGGTTTACGCCATTCTCCTGCCTCAGCCTCTCGAGTAGCTGGGACTACAGGTGCCCGCTTCGTCGCCCGGCTAGTTTTCTGTATTTTTCAGTAGAGACGGGGTTTCACCGTATTAGCCAGGATGGTCTCGATCTCCTGACCTCGTGATCCGCCCGTCTCGGCCTCCCAAAGTGCTGGGATTACAGGCTTGAGCCAACGCGCCCAGCCAGAAATCATTATCTTAAGTAAAATAAGTCAAGCAAGAAAAGCCAAATATCTTATGTTCTCACTTATATGTGGGTGTTAAAAAATTTAAACACATAGACATATGGTGTGTGAAAATAGATAACAAAGACTGGGAAGGGTGAGTTGAGATGGGGGGAAATCAAGAGAAGTGGGCTAAAAGATAAAAATACACAGTGAGCTAGAAGGAACAAATTCACTGTTTGATAGCAGAGTAGGAAGACTATAGTTAAAACATGTATTGTACTCAGGGTATAGGCACCCTAAATATCCCAACTTAATCACTATGCATTATATACCTGTAAAAAATGTATCACATGCCCCATACATTTTCACAAATAAAAACAGTTTTCAAATATACTTCCCTTGACTACCTGAACACATTTTTTCTCTCATTTGCATTGATACTTTATTTTCCTCATTGTAACTTAATTTAAATATATTCTACATTTTAAAAGTATCATCTTTCTTGTTATTTTAATAGCTACTTTAATTCTGATATGTAGTACTTTTATTTGCTTGAATTCTAAATATTCACTAGTTTTCAAAAATAAAGAAAATATTAATTTTTAAATATAATTTAGATGTTATATGTATTTTCTCAAAATTGCTGCTTGATACATTAACAGGCAAAATGTAATTTTCCAGACCACTTTATAGTGTAATGATTCTTCCTCTCAAAAATAAAGAAAATTGTACGTGCTATATAATGTCAGAAATGTCTTTATAATATGCATTGTAAACACACACAAATCAAAAGATAGAGTAAACAAGCTACAGACTTGAAGGAAATATTTGCAAAGAGCACATCTGATAAGGGGCAGCTATCCGAACTAAAGAAAAAATTCAAAAACCTCAGCAATAATAAGATATGCCACCCAATTTTAAAACAGGCAAAAGCTTGAATAGACACCACACAAAAGAAGATATACGTATAACAAGTAAGCACATAAAAAGATGTTCAACACCATATGTCACTAGGAAATTACAAATTACAACAAAAATGAGATACCATTACATGCTTATTGGAATGGCAAGAATCCAAAACTGAAAACTTTAAATGCCAAAGTAGATGTGGAACAACAGAAACTTTCATTCATTTCTGGTGAAAATGCAAAACGGTACAGCCACTTTGGAAGACAGTTTGAAAATTATTTTACAAAACTGAGCAGACTCTTACTCTGTGATCCAGCACTTGATATTTATTTATCTAAACTCCTTGGTGTTTATCTAAAGGAGCTGAAAACTTACGTTCACACAAAAACCTGCAAACACATATTCATAGCTTGATTCAAAATTGCCAAAACTTATAAGCAACCAAGGTGCCTTTCAGTAAGTGAGTGCTTAAATAAACTATGGTCCATTAGACAATGGGATATTATTCAGCACTATAAAGATAATGAGCTTTTCAGGACATGAGAAAATATGGAGGAGACTTAAATACATACTGCTAAATGAAAAAAGCCAGTCTAAAAAGCCTATATATTGTATTATTCCAACTATATGACATCTGAAAAAGACAAAACTGTGGAGACAGAAGAAAGATCAGTGGTTACATGGTCTTAGCAAGGAGGGAGGGATGAATATAAAGAGCACAGAGGATTTTTAGGCAGTAAAGATACTATGTATGATGATATAATGGCAGATATATGTCATTGTACATTAATTGAAACTCATAGAATGTACACAAAGAGTAAACTCTACCATAAACTATGGACTTTGGACGATAATAATTTGTCAGTGTAGGTTCATTAATTGTGATAAATGTACCGCTATAGTGTAGGATGTTAACAGTGGGAAGGTTATGAGTGGAGGGGATTGGAGAATATGATTCATTTTGCTGTGAACCTAAAATTGCTCCAGAAAATAAAGTTTATTAAAAAAAACCAAACACATTTGTGCTTTAAACCCCATATCATCCCAATGTGGCAATTATCATAAAATCCACAGAATAAAATAATTATTAATAAACAATACAGATACACTAATTATTTAATATGAAAGAAAGTTTTAAATTATTTCACTTTTATTTATCAACTTAAATACCATATCCCAGAAATACTTCTTGAATTCTGTTATAAGTTAAATTGTGCCTTCCCTTCTCAAAAGCATAAATGATACTTTGAAATCTAAACCCTTAGTACCTTGCAACGTGACCTTATTTCGAAATAGGGTCTTTGCAGATGTAATTAAGATGAGGTCATACTGAAATAGGGTGAGCTTCTAATCAAATATAGCCGGTGTTATAAGGAGACAACCAAGTAAGGAGAGTTGCACATGGGGAAAATGTCATGTGCTGACAAATGCAGAGCTTCAAGTGATGCATCTACAAGCCAATGAACACAAAAATTGTCAGTGAATAACCAGAAGGTAGGAAGAGGCAGGAAAGAATTCCCCTATGGGCTAGAAGTGAAACCTGGTGTGGGTTCTTCCCACACCTTGATTTTAGACTTCAAACCTCCAGGACTGTGAGACAATAAATTTTTGTTGTTTAAGCCACCTAATTTGTGCTACAGTCACGCATCACTTAATGATAGAGAGACATTCTGAGAAATGCACTGTTAGACAATTTTGTCATTGTGTGAGCACCACAGAGTGTACAGCACTTACACAAACCAAAACAGTATAGACTACTACACCCCTAAACTGTGCAGTAGAGCCTACTGCCCCTAGGATACAAACCTGTGCAGCATGTTCTTGAACTGAATATGAAAGGCAACTGAAACACAAGTCATCAGGTAATAGAAATTTGTCAGCTCCATCTTAATCTATGGGATCACTGTCATGTCTATTAGTGACTGAAACATCATTAAGTGGAGCATGACTATACTTCATTACGGTGTGCTAGGAACCTAATACAAGCTCCCTGGGCAATTAGGAGTTTCTGTGTCATATCTTTATAGTCTTGTGGACTACCTTTATTGTGACACTAGTTCATGCTGTTTACCTGTCTAACTGCCCATTATATTTTTGTTATAGTAGAATGAAGAAACCATATTCTAGGAAACTGTCTAGACATTCATTTATGTGTAGAATGAATGACTGAAGCATCAAAAGAAAAAGAAAACAAAAGGAAAAAGTCTTCTCCGTCCCCATAAATAATAACTGACATTTATAAAGGGCATATTGTGAGCAAATAATTCTTCTAGAACTTTGCTTCCATTACTTTACTCAATCTTCCAAGAATTCTGAATTTATTTCTTCTGCAAAATAAGGAGATGATTTTGACTTTATTTCCAATTTTACAAATTAGGAAACTAAAGACAAGCAAATTATATATTTTGCAATGGTTGATCCGATATGACTTTAAATTCAGACAGTGTAACTATAGAGCCTGAGCTCTTAAAGTCTATGTTATACAAAAATAGGACTCATTTCCTTGTTTGTTTGTTTGTTTTACTGTCTGCTCTGCATTAAAATGTATGTTCTGAGGCAGGAATTTTGATCTCATGTATTCACTGCTATATTCTTAATGTTTGTATAAATGCTTGGCATATAGTAGGCACTAAATAAGTATTCAACAAAAGAATCAATGAATTGATATGTAAACTAACAGTCTTGGAATAATTTTCTGAGAGTAATCAATATAAATAAAATATTTTAGAGCTACATATGTTTGCACAGTATCAGTACATCTGGAGGTTCTGCCATATTACTTACTGTTCAGGATCTAGTCTGGCCAAAAGACTTGGATTCGAGTTGTATAATGGTCATTTACTCTCCACTTGACTTTTAAAAAGTTTCTAAATTTTCTGATTCGGATTGCTTCATCTCTACAAATAGAGTATAAATTTTACATGATAATTAAATGAAATTATTATATGTAAGAGCACCTGCATATTATAAAATACTATATGTGTTATTACCCAATATTTTTAAAGCATTGCCTCTTAGTCATTTTATGAGCCAAATAATTTACTTAGTTCTCCTTCATGAAATGCTGTATATGGACCACACCTTTCTCAACAGAAAATCTTCTTCTTGGGTCCTCATGATGATAGTATGATGACTGGTTAATTTTAACTTATTTAGGAAGCTCTATTTCTGTGTGCAGTTCTGTAGCTACAGAGGGGAATATCAGAAAGTAAATAGAAGTCACTACACATAGTAGCTGTATTAGCCCATTCTGACACTGCTGTGAAGATACTACCTGAGACTGGGTAATTTGTAAAGAAAAGAGGTTTAACTGACTCACAGTTTCACATGGATGGGAAGACCTCAGGAAACTTACAATCATGGTGGAAGGTGAAGGGGAAGAAAACCACATCTTTTATGGCAACAGGCAAGAGAGAAAGAGAGAGCAAGGAAGTGCCACACTATTTTTTTTTTTTTATACTTTAAGTTCTAGGGTACATGTGCATAATGTGCAGGTTTGTTACATATGTATACTTGTGCCATGTTGGTGTGCTGCACCCATCAACTCGTCAGCACCCATCAAGTCATCATTTATATCATGTATAACTCCCCAATGCAATCCCTCCCTCCTTCCCTCTCCCCATGATAGGCCCCAGTGTGTGATGCTCCCCTTCCCGAGTCCAAGTTTCTTCATTGTTCAGTTCCCACCTATGAGTGAGAACATGCGGTGTTTGGTTTTCTCTTCTTGTGATAGTTTGCTAAGCATGATGGTTTCCAGCTGCATCCATGTCCCTACAAAGGACGCAAATTCATCCTTTTTGATGGCTGCATAGTATTCCATGGTGTATATGTGCCACATTTTCTTAATCCAGTCTGTCACTGATGGACATTTGGGTTGATTCTAAGTCTTTGCTATTGTGAATAGTGCCACAATAAACATACGTGTGCATGTGTCTTTGTAGTAGAATAATTTATAATCCTTTGGGTATATACCCAGTAGTGGGATGGCTGAGTCATATGGTACATCTAGTTCTAGATCCCTGAGGAATTGCCATACTGTTTTCCATAATGGTTGAACTAGTTTACAATCCCACCAACAGTGTAAAAGTGTTCCTATTTCTCCACATCCTCTCCAACACCTGTTGTTTCCTGATTTTTTAATGATTGCCATTCTAACTGGTGTGAGATGGTATCTCATTGTGGTTTTGATTTGCACTTCTCTGATGGCCAGTGATGATGAGCATTTTTTCATGTGTCTATTGGCTGTATGAATGTCTTCTTTTGAGAAATGTCTGTTCATATCCTTTCCCCACTTTTTGATGGGGTTGTTTGTTTTTTTCTTGTATATTTGTTTGAGTTCTTTGTAGATTCTGGATATTAGCCCTTTGTCAGATGAGTAGGTTGCAAAAATTTTCTCCCATTCTGTAGGTTGCCTGTTCACTCCGATGGTAGTTTCTTTTGCTGTGCAGAAGCTCTTTAGTTTAATTAGATCCCATTTGTCAATTTTGGCTTTTGCTGCCGTTGCTTTTGGTGTTTTAGACATGAAGTCTTTGCCCATGCCTATGTCCTGAATGGTACTACCTAGATTTTCTTCTAGGGTTTTTATGGTATTAGGTCTAACATTTAAGTCTCTAATCCATCTTGAATTCATCTTCGTATAAGGAGTAAGGAAAGGATCCAGTTTCAGCTTTCTACTTATGGCTAGCCAATTTTCCCAGCACCATTTATTAAATAGGGAATCCTTTCCCCATTTCTTGTTTCTCTCAGGTTTGTCAAAGATCAGATGGCTGTAGATGTGTGGTATTATTTCTGAGGACTCTGTTCTGTTCCATTGGTCTGTATCTCTGTTTTGGTACCAGTACCATGCTGTTTTGGAAGTGCCACACTTTAAAACCATCAGTTCTCATGAGAACTCACTCACTATCACAAGAACAGCATGGAGGAAACCATCCCCGTGATCCAACCACCTCCCAGCAGGTCTCCCCCTAGACACATGGGGATTACAATTACAGATGAGATTTGAGTGGGGACACAGAGCCAAACCATGTCAGTAGTCATACTTTTTGTATTGTATAATAGTCTCACTTGATTTATCCTTTTTTCTTTTCTGATTAAAGGAAAACTCAAATAAAAAATTAGCTGGCATGACATATTCTGGTAAATACAAACATTAGCCACTATTTTACAGATTACATTTATTGAAATAGGCACTAGACAGATAATGTATTTGAGAGAATTTTTTATTTTGAATAATTTAATGTAACCAAATAATGTATAGTTATCAAGAACATACAAATGTTAGTACATGCAATTAGTTATAAAATTATATCCAAATTTGATCCAACATTAGAAATGACGTAATGGAGAAAAGGACTTTGGTTTTGGATCCTGGATACACTACCAAAGGCAACTTAACTTACATATTTGAAACTTCGTATCCTAAAACATAAGGACACATAACCTTCAGGGGTTTTGTAAGGATTAGAAAGATACATGTAAATGAATCTACTATTCTTTAGGTAACTGTTCTTTACAAGCCATTCAAATATATTTCTTCCCATTCCCTCTCATTCCTACCTCATTCTTTTAGGCTTATATTTTAAATTTTAATAATGCATGAATGGGTTAGGGTTTTCTCCCCTTTTTAAAATTTTTACAGATGTAGGGGATACAAGTGTAGTTGTGTTTCACAGATATATTGCATAATGGTGAAGCCTGGGCTTTTAGTGTTCTCATCACCCCAATAGTGTACATTACACCTAACAAATAGTATTTTATTCCACACCCCCCCTCACTCTTCCACCTTTTAGAGTCTCCAATGTCTATTATTCTCTGTAGGTCCATGTGTACCCATGGTTCACGTATCATTTATGGATGAAAATGTGTAGTTTTTGACTTTCTGTTTCTGAGTAATTTCATGTAGAATAATGCCCATTATGCACATTGCTGCAAAAGACATGATTTTATTATTTTTATGGCTGAGTAGTAGTACTCCATGGTATATAAATACACATTTTTAAATGTAATCATCTGTTGATGATAATTAGCTTGATTTTATGACTTTGCTATTATGAAAAGTGTTGTTATAAACATGAGCACTGTTGTCTTTTTATATGATCACTTGTTTTTCTTTGGGTAAATATCCAGTAGTGGCATTGCAGAATAGAATGGTATTTCTATTTTTAGTTCTTTGAGAAATCTCTATACTATTTTCATAGAGGTTGTACTAATTTACATTCTCACCAAGAATCAGTGTAAAATAATTCCCTTTTCTCTTCAGTTTTGCCAACATCTGTCATTGTCTGAATTTTTAGTAGTAGCCATTCTGACTGGCTTAAGATATTATCTTACTATGGCTTTAATTTGCATTTTTCTGATGATTAGGGATGGTGATTTTTTGTGTGTTTGTTGGGCACTTGTATGCCTTCTTTTGAGAAATGTCTGTGCATGTCTTTCGCCCACTTTTTAATAGGGTAATTTTTTTCTGGTTGAGTTTCTTTTAGGTTCTGAATATTAGCCCTTTGTAGGGTAGGATGTATAACTAGCAAAATTTTCTCCCATTCTGTAAGTTGTCTGCTTACTCCCTCTAGAGTTTCTCCTGCTGTGCATAAGCTGCTTAGTTTAATTAAGTCCCAGTTGACTATTTTTGCTTTGTTGCATTTCCTTTTGAGGTAGTCATAACATTTTTGTCGAGGCCAATGTACAAAAGAGTTTTTCTTAGGTTTTCTTCTAGTACTTTTTATAGTTTCACATCTCACATTTAAGTATTCAATCCAGCTTGTGTTAATTTGTGTGTGTGGTGAGAGATATGGGTCCAGTTTCACTCTTTTGCATACGGCTATCCAACTTCCCCAGCACCATTTATTGAATAGGGTATCCTTTTCTTATTGTGTATTTTTGCTGAGATTATCAAAGATCAGTTGGTTATAAGTATATGGCTTTATTTCTAAGTTCTCTATTCTGCTTCATTGATCTATGTGTCTATTTTCATACCAGCACAATGCTGTTATGGTTACTATAGTCTGGTAGCCAAGTAGTACTACTTGGCTGTAGTATTATCATTTTCCTGAGGATTGCTTTGACTGCTTAGGATCTTTTCTGGGTTGTTTTTTTCTAATTCTGTGAAGAATGGCATTGGTAATTTTATAGAAATTGCATTGAATCTATAGATTGCTTTGGCTAGTATGAGCATTTTAACAATGATTATTTTATCAGTCCATTAGCCGGGAATGTTTTTCATTTGTTTGTGAGATCTGTAATTTCTTTAATTCATGTTTTGGTGTTTTGTAGTTCTCCTGGTAAAGGCCATTCTCTTCCTAGGAAAAATGTATTCCAGGGTATTTTATTCTTTTTGTAGCTATTGCAAATAAAATTGAGTTTTTGATTTGGTTCTCACTTTGACTATTACTAGTGTACAGAAATATTACTTATGATTTCATTTTAATTTGGTATCCTGAAATTTTACTAAAGTCATTTATTAAATATAGGAAGTTTTTAGAGGTGACTTTAGGATTTTCTAGGTGTGAGATCATATCATCAGCAAAGAGAAAATTTGACTCCCTATTTTCCAATTTGGATGCTTTTGATTATTTTTTCTTACCTCATTGCTCTGGCAAGGTCTTTCAGTACTATGTTGCATAGGAGTGGTGAAAGTGGGCATTCTTGTCTTTTACCAGTTATTAGGAAAAATGCTTCAATCTTTTATCTGTTCAGTATAATGTTGGCTACGGATTTGTTGTGTGCTTTTTATTGTCGTGACGTATGTTCTTTCTACTCCTAGTTTGTTGAGGGTTTTTTTTTTTTTATCACGAAAGGATATTGGGTTTTATTAAATGCTTTTTTCTGCATTTACTGCAATGACCATAGGGTTTTTGTTTTTAATTTTGTTTATGTAAGGAATCACATTTATTTTAATATGTTTAAACGTCCTTTATTCCTGAAATAAAACCCACTTGATTGTGATGTATTATCTTTTTTGTGAACTATTGGATTGGGATTGGTTTGCTGATATTTTTGAGGATTTTTTTTTCTTAATTTTTGTCTGATGAGGTTAATTCAAAAGATCTGTCTTCCAGCTCTGATATTTTCCTTCTGCTTAGTCTATTCTAGTGTTAAATATTTCAACTGTATTTTATAATTCCTTCAAGAATTTTTTTTTTATTTCAAGTAGTCTGTTTGGTGTTTTAAAAATGTGTATCTATTTAGTAAATTCTTTAGATCCTGAGTTGTTTTTTCTTACTTCTTTGTTTGGTTTTCAACTTTCTCTTGGATCTCATTGAGCTCTTTTTTCATATTGTCTGAGTTCTTCTGCTAGTTCCTTCTCATCTGGAAAAAACTGTCACTTCTTATTTTTTAATTTACTCTCATTTTGATGGTACTCTGTAATGCATGTTGTGTATGGTCATTTGTCTTCAATTCTAGGTGCTTTTAGGGGGCCAAAGCTCTGTATGAGTTGCTTGTTAATAGATAGTGTTTGTATGGTGACTTTCCCAAACTCTGGTTGCAATAGTGATATACTGTGCATATGAGCAGGTTCACTGCGTGCTGTGGAACTGGGGTTGTGTAGGTCTCAAGAAGCTTATCTCATTCACCAGTAATGTGCACTTGTATCACCAAGTTTTGTATTAGGTCATGCAGTTCAACCTCCAGGCCAGTAGCTGAAATTTTTTAGAGCTTTCTATGGCAGAAATGTATGGGTATGTACTTGATCTTTGTCCACTGGGAGGTGCTCTCTGTTTAAGGTGATGAGCTGGTTTGTGCAACATCTAATGCCCTGAGTTCACTGTTCAGCCTGGAAGTATGGGGGACAAAGCTATGTGGTGCTGACCTACCAAGCTTGCCCATGAATTCCTCAAGGTTGAGTACAGGCATCAGCCGTAGTGGAGGTGGCAGGGGGATCTCCTGGTGAAATGCACCAAAGTATTCACATGGCGGTAAGTAGCTGCATCATCTCCACATCCTAGGCAGGAACCTGATCCATTTCCCTGTTACACCCTTATTGCAGGACTCATGGCTTTCCATTCAATCAGACATTCTCAGTTGTCTCCAGGCAACAGTGTAGCTGACAGGCACAGAAAATGCCTGTCCCTTGTTTTTCTGTAGAAGTGGTTATCAGGAGGAGCCTCATCTCTCAATCCAATACATACAGCTTTGCAGCATGCCTGTTCTCCAATGCTGGACACTGCTATTAGTGTAAAGTTGGGGAGGGGCTGCAACTTTCAGTGTGTGTGGGTGGGTGCCAGCTGTGGTTGTGTTGGCTAGTTGGGTTGGCTTAACTTCAGACCCTCTGTGTATTAATCAGGTGTCAGCAGTGGTGGATTGGGCTAGGCAATGCCTCAATACACTGGCTCCTAGATAGCACCCTGGATGGTGTACATGAGTCCTGTAGCGACTAGATTAGGACTGGACTCGTGAACTTGTCCTCAGTTCCCCAGGATTAGCTGCTGGCTGTGATAGGAAGGGATGGGATGTTCTCCAGGCCTCCAGCAGAACACTAGGGTGGGAGCAGAGCAGCTGTGCTGAGGGCCTGCCACCAGGGAGGGTGGGACCCTCTCAATAGGAGCAACAAAGGCATGCAGCTGCAGAGTATTCAGCCTGCTCATGACTCCATCCCACAGCACAGCTGGTGATACCATCCCTGGGGCATGTGAAGGTGCCTGGTTTCCCAACTCCCTCCTTGGTTGGCCCCAGGGCAGAATGCAGCCCTCTGGGTGCTTGGCTCTCAGAATAGTGCCAGGTCACAGCTGAAATGCTAATTCAGAGCAAGGCGACTGGCCTTGCCTTCTCACCAGGGATGACAGCCCTCCCTCAGCAGAAACAGGCAGCCACAGGACACACAGTCTGCTTGCTCCTCCATTCTGCAGTAAGGGCAGCAGTGTCCATCTTTGGAGTGTCCAAAAGTGCCCAGCTCCCCTGATTCCTTTCTGGTGTAGTGGTGGCAGCAACGGTGGCAATGCAAGGACAGGACACAGGCTTCTGGGGACTGGGAGATAAGAATAGCATGAGCCTTTGGCTGCTCAGGGTTCAAAAACCTGTGGAATTCCACACGAGTTCAAGCAATGATTCAGCACAATCCGAGGCAGTTCCTTGTTAGTCTGGAAGCCCAGGGATATCTAAGGACTCTACTGTAGTTAGGATCGTAAAAGTCCATGGCAGGAGTGTGGAGTCCCAGAGGTCTCTCACTCACCTGTTCCCCATGTCAGGTAGCTTCTCCCAGCTCCACACTGATCCCAGCTCAGCAGGCTACCTGGCTTCACTCTCCTTTGCATTTCATGATTCCCATTGTTTATCTGATGAATTGCAGTGTCCTCTCTTAGACAATCTACTTGAAGCGTGAATATTTATTCCCTACTTTGATTCTTCTCTAAGGAAGAGGCATCTAGTAGCTGTGTCTAGTCAGTCATCTTGAACTGGAACCCTGGGTTAGTTTTTAAACACCTGGGTATTGTTTTAGCGTGAAGGAAGAACATAACAAGATGATTTGACTGAGAACACTTAACCTCCCCACATTCATCTTGACTCCATCACCCTCAGTTCTTATATCATATTCTTCAAGTGAACTTTATAGTTACAAGTATTTTTACATATAATTATCTCATTTTAGTCTCACAGCACCATGGAATATATATTGCAACTACTGAGATGAAGATATTAAAATTTAAAATTTTAAGAAGGGAAAGAAACTGGCAGCGAATAGAAGGAGAAAGAGATGAGGTGTACACATTGCTACTGCTGTGAAGACATGATTCATTTGAGAAGAGATAAAAGAGGCCGGGCGCGGTGGCTCACCCCTGTAATCCCTGCACTCTGGGAGACCGAGGCGGGTGGATCACGAGGTCTGGAGATCGAGATCATCCTGACTAACACGCTGAAACCCCGACTCTACTAAAAATACAAAAAAAAAAAAAAAAAAAAATTAGCTGGGTGAGGTGGCAGGTGCCCGTAGTCCCAGCTACTCGGGAGGCTGAGGCAGGAGAATGGCGTGAACCCGGTACGCGGAGCTTGCAGTGAGCGGAGACGGCGCCACTGCACTCCAGCCTCGGCGAGGGAGCGAGACCCTGTCTCAAAAAAAAAAAAAAAAAAAAGAAGAGATAAAAGAGCACCGGCCAGCTTCTCTTTGAGTTCTGTACCTCAGGTCTTTTAAACATTTGAAAGAGAAGGCTTACACAATATAAATGTTTAACTTTCTTTCTTCTAGACATGAGGTAGGCAATTCAGGGTTGGCATAGTGACCACATGGATATTCAGGGACACAGCCTCTCATTACCTTTGGTGCTCTACTCTTTGTCCAAGAAAGTTCTTGCATGTCAATGCAGCATTACAGTCTTATATGACTGCTGAATTCCGGAAATCTTATCTGAATTTTGATAGTAGGTGGGAAGAAAGGATGTCAAAATAGTTCATATGTTAACTGTGTGGCATCTCTTTTAATAAGTTTTTCTTAGAGTCCACCCAACAATTTGTACTTGTATTTTACTTTCCACCTTGATTTACAAGAGAGGTTGGAAAACTGTCATTTAACTGAGCACATTGCTCCCAGAATAAAGTCAGAATCATATAACTAAGAAAGATGGTACAGTGAATCTTTTAAAAGCAACAAGACTCTGCCTGAAAGGACCAATTTTTATTTACCCGAATCCTGATCTACCGGAGGACTTAAAATGGTGACATGAGAAACTTCTATCAAATAACAGTAAGAGAAAGTATAGTTGACAACAGCAACCCCAGTCAGCCAAGTCAGGTACTTTACCTAACTGGTTCAGACTTCTCTCTATTACTTCTCTTCACTATTTAAGCTTATTTAATGAAATTGACAGGGAAATTTTATTAACTTTTATTTAGTTAACCTTATTTGATAATTAATAGAAATGTTTCTGGCCGGGCGCGGTGGCTCAAGCCTGTAATCCCAGCACTTTGGGAGGCCGAGACGGGCGGATCACGAGGTCAGGAGATCGAGACCATCCTGGCGAACACTGTGAAACCCCGTCTCTACTAAAAAATACAAAAAACTAGCCGGGCGAGGTGGCGGGCGTCTGTAGTCCCAGCTACTCGGGAGGCTGAGGCAGGAGAATGGCGTGAACCCGGGAGTCGGAGCTTGCAGTGAGCTGAGATCCGGCCACTGCACTCCAGCCCCGGCGACAGAGCAAGACTCCGTCTCAAAAAAAAAAAAAAAAAAGAAATGTTTCTTCCTCCATTTATAATTTAATTGCAGAGTAAGAATATAAAGTTCACTCTGATTTTTATTACTCTGTACCAACACAATTTAGTTTATTTAAATACTTATAATAATATATATTTTAAAATTAAGCTGAAACTTTTAATTGTTTTAGAATTTAAATCAGTGACTTAAAATTTGTTTCCTTGTTTGGTAATTGCTACATTACTCACAAATTAGCAATCTGTAGTTGAGCAATATATTTATCTAATAATATTGCTACTACTAATAATATAAATAGTTATTATTTGCTGCTTGTTTACTATTTGCTAGATGTTTTTTCATTAATCTTTACAAAAACCTTAAGAGAATACTGTTACCATCCAAATGATATAAACAAGGAAACTGAAGTTTGTAGAGATTAAGTCATCTACCCAAAACCACACATGCAGAGTTGGGGCCAAGTTCTGAATATAGGAGGATCCATACTTTTAAAAACCGTATGATTTATCTCAAGTCCTGCTGCCATTAAATCCCTAATACAACTCTAGAATCACTATCCCTAAGTTACTCATAACGTGAAAAAGAAATGATTATTTTCCAGGTTATATTGCTGGACATCTTGTTAATTATGGCATGCTAAACTATATACAAACATCTGTGGACAAAATCCATTTTTCACAGTAGACAGGGTAAAAGGTACAACTATAGAATGGTGTAAGGAAAATAGTTTTTGTCATAAATTTGATAAAAACTAAAGAAACAGACCAGGTACGGTGGCTCACGCCTATAATCACAGCACTTTGGGAGGCTGAGGTGGGTGGATCTCCTGAGTTCAGGAGTTTGGGACCAGCCTGGCCAACATATAGTGAAACCCTGTCTCTGCTAAACACACACAGACACACACACACACACACACACACACACATAAACTTAGCTGGACATGGTGACGCATGCCTGTTGTCCCAGCTATTTGGGAAGCCTGGGCGGGAGAATCAATTGAACCCAGGAAGTGGGGGTTGCAGTAAGCCGAGATTGCCCCACTGCACTCCAGCCTGGGCAACAAAGCAAGACTCCATCTCACAGAAGGAAATATTGTCAGTTTTCTAAATAATATTTACCAAGCCAAAATAGGAATACTCTTTTTTTTTTTTTTTTTTTTTTTTGAGACGGAGTCTCACTCTGTCGCCCAGGCTGGAGTGCAGTGGCCAGATCTCAGCTCACTGCAAGCTCTGCCTCCCGGGTTCACGCCATTCTCCTGCCTCAGCCTCCCGAGTAGCTGGGACTACAGGCGCCCGCCACCTCGCCCGGCTAGTTTTTTGTATTTTTTAGTAGAGACGGAATACTCTTAAACATATTTGAACCCAGCATTTTTTATTTTTAAATTTCTTCATGTTAAATGTTACAAGTTTACAGTTATTGCTTATGCTTATCGGCATCCATCTATTTTTAATTAGAGTTTAATAGTATTGAGTAGTTATAATCTTTCATTTCAATATGTATTGTCAGTTTTTTTACATCTTTGCTACCTTCATTCTTGAGTTATTTTTTGATTGACAATTAGTAATCACAACACAAATGTCTTTGGGGACTTTTTAAACATATGACATCAGGATGGTAACTGAGCTGCATAGAAAAAACTTCTTAGATCACAGTCATTTTTCACTAAAAGCATGAATACAGTGCTATGTCTTTGTCATCTATTTAAAAAGTTCTGTCTGTGTTTTCTCTTCCTTAAAATAACCTTTTTTGAATTTAAACTTTTTAAAAAGTCTTCACTTTTGATTGTGTGTATGTGTGTATATGTATATTCTAATTCTTTTGATCATCTGGTAACAGTGAAACTTGTTCAGAATCTACCTGGTCTTTGTAAGATTTGAAATACAGTTAAATGCTATTATTTTTATTAATATAACTTTATATAAAATTGATGTTCTGTATTTTCACTTTGCTTATTATATAATAGCTAATTCTTATGATTTTATCTTCATGTATGTTATCCATGTCTACTTTCTCCACTCTATCCTTTTCACTATTTTTCTCCACTTTTCTGTATTCTTGAAGGATTTCCCAAGTTTATTTGTATATTGTTAGACTGCAATTCACTACCTCAACTAGCTTCTGCCTTGTTGGGTTCATTATTCTGTCCCCTTATCTAACCATATTTTATTTTATGTTAGTCTATTGTTTAAGAATGGGTAGGCAACATACATAGGGGTTAAGCAGATTCTGGAGCCATCTGTACTTACTAGTTTTATCCTAGGGCAACTTACTGAACTTCTTGGTATATCAAGTTAGCATTTGTAAAACAGAACAGCAATTTTTTACAATATCGTTGGGGGACAAATGAGTTAAGATCTGTAAAGTTATTAGAAGAATGCCTGGCATAACATATTGCTATACAAATGTGTATTATTAATGGATACAATGGACCCTTGTATTTGAATAAGAATATTAAACTGTTCACATTTGATATTTCTTATGTGTTCTGAAGTACCTACAGTTGAAAAAGACTTTCTTAATAGAGCATTTAAAAATTATTCAGCCTTATCGTAAGCTGGAGAATGTTTTAATTTTGCCATATGAGCCAAGAAATTCGCCCTGGATAAAGTGAACTTTAACCAACATGAGTTTAGAAGGCATAAGAAAACCTGCTAACTTTTTTTCTTTCCAACTTTCATTTTAGGTACAAGAGGTACATTTGTAGGTTTGTTACATGAGTAAACTGTGTCACAGAGGCTTGGAGTACAGATTATTTCATCACTTAAGTAATAAGCATAGTAGCTGGTAGGTAGTTTATTTTATCCTTACCATCCTCCCAGCCTCTACTCTCAAGTAGGCTCCAATCTCTATTCTCTTCTTTGTGTCCATGTGTACTCAATGTTTAGCCCTCCCATTTATAAGTGAGAACATGCAGTATTTGGTTTTCTGTTCTTGCATTGATAATGGCCTCCAGCTCCATCCATGTTGCTGCAAAGGACATACTTTTACTCTTTTTATGGCTGTATAGTATTCCATGGTGTATATGTACCACATTTTTGATAGGCATTTAGGTTGGTTCCATGGTTCCCTATTGTGAATGGTGCTGCGATGAACGTACTCATGCAAGTTGCTTTACAGTAGAATGTTTTGTATTCCTTTGGGTATCTACCCAATAATGGGATATCTGTGTCAATTGATAATTCTGTTTAAAAGTCTTTGAGATACCTTCGAACTGCTTTCCACAGTGGTTGAACTAATTTATATTCCCACCAACAGTATATAAGTGTTATCTTTTCTCTGCAACCTTGCTGGCATCTTTATTCTTTGAATTATAGCCGTTCTGACTGGTGGAAGATGGCATCTCATGGTTTTGATTCAGATTTCTCTAATGATTAATGATATTGTGCATTTTTTCCATATACTTGTTGGCTGCATATATGCCTTCTTTTGAAAAGTTTCTATTCATGTCCTTTGCCCATTTTTAACGAAATTGTTTGGGTTTTGCCTGTTAAGTTCCTTATAGATTTTGAATATTAGACTGTTGTCTGCTGCATAGTTTGCAAATATTTATCTCACATTCCATGGGTTATCTATTTACTCTGTTAATAGTTTCCTTTGCAGTGTAGAAGCTCTTTAGTTTAATTAGGTCCCATTTGTCAATTTTTGTTTATGTTACAATTGCTTTTTGAGTCTTCATCATGCAATCTTTATCAGGACCTATATCTAGAAAGGGATGTCTTAGGTTTTCTTTCAGAGTGTTTATAATTTTAAGTCTTTAATCTAACCTGAGTTGATATTTGTGCATGGTAAAATGAAGGGGTCCATCTTCAATCTTCTGCATGACTAGCCAGTTACTCTAGCACCATATATTGAATAGGGCATCCTCTCCCCATCTCTTGTTTTTGTCAGTCTTGTTGAACATCAGATGGTTGTAGGTGTGCAGCTTTATTTCTGGTTCACCTAGCCTGTTCCCTTGGTCTATGTGTCTGTTTTTGTGCCAGTATCATGCTGGTTTTTTTACTGTGGCCTTATAGTTTGAAGTTGGGTAGTGTGATACCTCAGGTTTTGTTGTTTTTGCTTAGGATTGTTTTAGTTATTTGGGTTTTGTTGTTGTTGTTGTTGTTGTTGTTGCATATGAATTGCAGACTAGTTTTCTCCAATTCTGTGAAAAAGGTCATTGGTAGTGTTGATAGGAGTAGCATTGAATATTTAAATTGCTTTGGGCAGTATGGCCATTTTTACAATACTCATTCTTCCTATCCATGAATATGGAATGATTTTTCTTTGTTTCATATCTGATTTATTTAGCAGTGTTTTGTAATTCTTGTTGTAGAGATGTAGCAATCTTTCACTTCCCTGGTTAGCTGTATTCCTAGGTATTTTGTGTGTGTGGCTACTGTGAGCAGGAGCGTATTCCTGAATTGGCTGTCAATGTGGATCTTATGGTATATAGAAATGCTATTGATTTTTGTACATTGACTTCATGTCGTAAAACTTTGCTGAAGTTGTTTGTCACATCTAAGAGGTTTTGGGCGGAGACTATAGGATTTTTTAGGTATAAAATCATATTGTCTACAAAGAAAGATAACTTGACTTCCTCTCTTCCTATTTGGGTGCCTTTTCTTTCTTTCTCTTGCCTGATTGCTCTGGCTAGGACTTCCAGTACTATTTTGAATAAGAGTGGTGAGAGCGGACATCCTTGTTTTATTCTCGCCCTCAAGGGGAATGCTTGCAGCTTTTACCTTTTACCAAGATTAAGAAACCCAGAGACACTTTCCATAGAAGAAAGAAATCTCAGAGTTTTAACTCAGACCTCACAATATTCATTCTTCTTTTGAAACATGCTTGATGAACTCTGCCTTCATATGCCTACTACATGTCAAATGCTGTTCCAGCCACTGATGTCCCTCTTTCTTGAAGCCTAAACACTTAAGTTTGGATTTACAGATGATGACAATAACAATAGCACAGTTTCATCAATGATAAGTGCTTCAAATATATACCGCCAAGCCAGATATGAGACTGTGCACCTGTGGTCCCACCTTCTTGGGAGGCTGAGACAGTAAGATCACTTAAGCTCAAGCATTCAAGGCCACCCTGGGCAAAATAGGGAGACCCCATCTCAAAAAACAAACAAGTGACATCTACATATAGATTTATCTACATCTATATTTATATCTATTGATATATATATATCTGTGTGTGTGTGTGTATCTATATGCATCTATAGATATTGCTAGATATAGATACAACAGAGAATGACTCTGGGGGAGGGGATGAGTACTTTAGAAAAGAAGATGAATTAAAATGTTTTGAAGAATCATCAGCTGAGCTGAGACCTAAATAACAAGAAATAGTAAAATCATGGAAACATCCTAAGGCCTTTCATTGTCTGACATCAGTATAAGTCTGTTGGGCTCAAAAGAGCAAGAGAAAGCCTGTAGGCATATAGATATGATCAAGGGAGAGGGGCTTGAGATGAGGTCAAAGAAGATGTTGGAAGAAGGCAATCATGTAGCAATGTGTAAAGACAAAAAAATGTGTGTGTGTGTATATATATATATAATTTAAAAGTTTATGGGAAGTTTGAAGCAGGAGTATGATATGATCTAGTCATTATTTTTATTGTTTAGAAATTTGATCATAGGGAGAAGCATGTGTATTGGTAGCAGACTCCAAAATATGCCCCTTTGAGTTGAAGTAATTGAGAAAAAGCAAAAATAAGAAAAGCTCTCTACCCTCCTCCATTTGCCTAAAAGTTGGATACAGGTTTGAAATGTTTTCCTCCCTACTAGGAAAGATAAAACATAATCACCAGAGATAACATTTGGCACTTATTTAACTCAAAATAATTTACCAACTAGACTTTGTCTACCGTTAAATTCCTAGATATTTGCCTTCCTACAATTTATTGTCCTAAAAAAAAACCTGAAAGTTCTTTCTCTTTGTTTTGTTACCTCTCTAAAATTTGTTTTGTTCTTTGGTTTTTTTTGGTAAAATGCTGTATAAGCCCTTGTGCTAACTAACTCTTTAAGTTATTTATCTCTAAATGCTCCCACGTCTTGTAAAGGCAATATGCATATCAGAAATTTTTGCTTTTGCTTTTTCTTATTAATTTGTCTTTTGTCAGTCCAATTTACATGGCCCCATTAAGATAACCTATGATGATAGCAGAACAAAGAATAATTTTTTCTCTTTTTTTTTTTTTTTTTTTTTTGAGACGGAGTCTCGCTCTATCCCCCAGGCTGGAGTGCAATGGCGCGATCTCGGCTCACTGCAAGCTCCGCCTCCCAGGTTCACGCCATTCTCCTGCCTCAGCCTCCCCAGTAGCTGGGACTACAGGCACCCACCACCACGCCTGGCTAATTTTTTGTATTTTCTTTTTTTTTCAGTCGAGAAGAGGTTTCACCATGTTAGCCAGGATGGTCTCAAACTCTTGACCTCATGATCTGCCTGACTCAGCCTCCCAAGAAAAAGAATTTTTTTTCTCCACTCCCTGCAGATGCATGAGAAGCCATTAAGAAGAATATTGCAGGAGTTGAAATGAGAGAGTAAGGTAATGTCGATTGGTGATAATTGTGAAAATGTTGAACAGTGAGGAAGAAGCAAGCCTATAGGATCTCAGACTACAATGGGGAGTGAGGGAAAGACGGGAGGCCAGGGTGACTTACCTATAAACACACATACATGCACACACACAGATATGTACATGTGTATGAATGTACATATCAATGTGTCCATGTGTACATACATATTTCTTATTATTATTCAAGCTCCTTTATAAAAAATTGTGATCAAGCTTTATATTCAATAATACAATCAGCTTTTATATTATTTTTCTGCTTTACCAATTATTTGAAGAATTTCCTAAATAGGAATTAAAATTGTAATAGAAATTTTGAAGGTTACATTGTGAATGCATTTTTAGGCCAATAAAATCTTCTAAAATATAATTGTTTCCATGTAACCTAGCATTTTAGCATTTGAAAGTAGTTTAATTTATTCCTTTCTAAACATATAAATTGTTGCCAATTTTTGCTGTTACAAGCAGTAATGCAAAACATTCTTGTACTTAATTTGCGAATATCTCTGATTAAATCATTGAAGAAAGGTGTGAATTCTTCAATGTATTAAGACTTTTAATACATTCTGACAAATTGTTTTCCAAGTAGGTTTTGTCAATTTACTCTTGTACTAAGAATATATATTTATTTATTTACTTACTTTATGTTCTGGGATACAAGTGCAGAAGGTGCAGGTTTGTTACATAGGCATACATGTGCCATGGTGGTTTGCTGCACCCATCAACTCATCATCTAGGTTTTAAGCCCGACATGCAATATTTGTCCTAATGTTATCCCTCCCCTTGATCCCCACCCACCAACAGGCCCCAGTATGTGGTGTTTCCCTTCCTGTGTCCATGTACTCTTCATTGTTCAACTCTCACTTATGAGTGAGAACATGTGGTGCTTGGTTTTCTGTTCCTGTGTTAGTTTGCTGAGGATGATGGTTTCCAGCTTCATCCATGTCCCTGCAAAGGACATGAACTCTTTCTTTTTTATGGCTGCATAGTATTCCATAGTGTGCCATATTTTCTTTATCCAGGCTATCACTGATGGGCATTTGGGTTGGTTCCAAGTGCACTAAGAATATTTAAAAGTGACGTATACCTTGAACATTTGACAAACTCAGAAATAACATTTTCTAATCTTTTCCAATGTAACTGATGAAAATTGTATATCACTTTATAATTTTAATATAGTTAATCAAGTCATGTTGAGTGTTTTTATTTCTTTGATGAATATTTTTATTTTTTGTTTATGAACTTTGTATTTTGTTCTTCAGATACTCTAACATATTTTACCCTCAGTCATATATGTTTCAGGTATTTCCTCAGTTGGTATGCCTTGTAATATTAAAGTATTTTCACATATAAAAATTGTCTATTTCATACGGTCATGAACGGGGACTAACTTTACCACATATTAAAATATTACAAAGTCTCTATAACTAAAATCACATGGTACAAACTCATGAATATACAGGTAAGTAGAAGAGAATATAAGGCCAGAGATAGATATAAGAACATATAAAACTTTAGTGCATTGAACGTGGCATATTAAATTATTGTTATAAAGGTGACATTTTAGGAAATTAAGACAATAGATTAAAAGATAAAAATAAATAAAATATTAAAACTATTTGAAAAAGATAAAATTAGATCCTTGCTTTACATCAACATGTAAATCAGAATTCTAAATGTAAAGAAAAAAATTATACCATATAACTAGAAAAAAACAATATAGGCGCATTCCTCTTTAACCTGGACATGGAGAATATCTTTCTATTTACAATTAAATTTCCAGATACAAAAAAAATGACAAATTTATTTAAACATTTTTAAAATTTATAAAGCAAGAAAAAAACACAGACAAAGCCAAAACAACTAAAAAAAGGAGAGATCATATATATATAATACATAAAGCATGGCTATTTCTAATATATGAAAATCTCTTAAAAATTGAGGGAAATATCTAAAAGAAAACTAGAATGTGCAAATGACATGAACAGACAATTCACAAAACATATATAAAAATGACACTTCAATCCATGAAATTATGCTCAATTTTAATCATAATAAAAGAAATACAAACAAAAATTACATTATTGCTAACTTTCACCTATTAGATTAGCAAAAATTAAGTATAACAGCACAAAATATTGGTGAGGCTTTGGAGAAATGGATACCTTCATATACTGTGATGAAAATGCAAACTGATGCAACAATTATGGAGGAAATTTTGATAATATCCAATCAAACTATGTATATATTAATCTTTGAAACAGCAATTCCACTTCTAGAAAATTTACACTGAAGGGAAACACCACCAACAAAATGAAAGTATATATGTACTTTGCTGAGAGGAGCTCTCTGAACCTTTTCTGATTCCTAGTGCTGCCTGATTTATGAATTTTTCATTGTTCAAATGAACTCTTAAATTTATTTTGTATAAAGTTTTCTTTTTTAACATAGGCAAGCCAAAATGAGTGTCAGCTGAGAGGGAGAAGATCATGAGTCTTGATTTAAAGTACTGAATTTGAAATAATAGAAAGTAAAACAAGTAGAAACACCTAGTTATCCTCAGGGATGTGATATCTCTCAGAAAGGAAGAAAGCTGTAGATGCAGATTGGTGAGTATCTGCACAGAGGTGGTGACTGAAGCTATGGAAATAAATAAGGTCCCTAAGAGGAGAAGAAATGATCAGAGAAAAAAGACAACATTTAAAAAAATACTCTGTCTCTTTCCATTCTATCACTTTGTGTGTGTTCATATCTAAGAGCAAATAAGGGAGTAAACCTGGCAGAAGTTAGCCATTTTAAAATTAATGTTTCTAGCTTCTGCTTATGTCATAGCTACCACTGGAATGATGTTCTTCATAGTAAGGACAAGACAAGGGATGTTAATGGAGTTTTCTTAGTAATTTCAATATGAGCAAATTATGTTTCAGAATCTTTTTATTCAAGACATTTCTATTTCGCACACCTTCTCTAAAGTCCACTTCTCTATGACAGAAACTTGTAAAGTGGGAACTAAATTGGTGTACCTAATTTCATAGTTAACCATTTTTCCTCATCTCAAAATTAAAAGGAGTTTTTTTTGTCTATTCAAGTGAATTAAGATAAGAACTTGTTACTGGAGTAAATTTCATAACTTTTTCTTAGTTTAACTTCTTCAACTGCTTTAGAAAAATTGTTAACAATTCCTTCTCAGGTTTATGACTTTAAGTAATACTTGCGTCTTGATTTCTCAAGAATGATAATGCTGGAAGGAATCAATACAGATAATCTAGTCTATACCTTATCTTCTAAAGTGAAATATCTCAGAAAGTAAGCATTTATTGTGTAGATTTCAAATTTGAAAGTATCTCAGATCCATTTGAGAGGCCTTTAAAATAGAGATGCTGGTCCTCTTCTCCTTAACCCTGAGTCAAAATCCTGGATTAAGGCAGGAATCTGCATTTATCACAACCACTCCAGTTGATGCTAATGCATATGGTGAACCACAATCTATTAAACTCATTCATTGAGTTTTCAGGTTGCCTAATAATGTGTTCAATGATGTAATTAAAAACCTAAATAGATGATTTTGTTTAGTCAAGAATTCTGAAAAGATATTCTGCTTAATTTGGACAGAACAGACTTAGGTCAGATTAAAGTACTCTACTGAGTACTTTTTATACACTGACAAAGTAGAGGCTATCATCATGATATGTATTTTGTTCAAGATAGATTCTAAGCTACCTTCACCTTCATAGAACTCCTCAGTCTGATTTCTTCATATAACTCATTTCTCAATTATTTAATAAATTTCTCAAGTTTTTTACTTTCATCATCAAATATATATGTGTATGTATGTGTTTGTATGTGTATAGTATTGAGAGTAACAGTAATAGATTACGATCACTATTCATAAGCTTATCATGTATTACCAAAGATTTAGGCTTTGTTAACATTTTAAGTCTTCTCTAGTTTAAAAATATTCAATAATTAAAGTAAGTAGGTTGGAAAAAAAGAGATTATCACTCTTCTAGGAGATTTTTCCTTAAGGCTTTTGAAAATTCTTTTTAGAAATCTATCCTTTCAAAATCATATCTCTTACAATGAAAACCAAACTGAAATAGTCTCTGGTAGCTCTCTGAAGTTGTTAAGCAACTACGTGAGGAAAAGTGTGATTTTGGAGAGTCAGAGAAAGTTGTATTTGACATAACCTTTAGCTCTTAATGACATAATTCATTAAGAGCTGCTCAGAGTGGGTAAAGAAAGTTAATTGCCATTTGAAATTTGAAAACAAAAATATATTGACTTAGAGCTAAGTTATTGAAAGATCTCATTCACATCTTCTCTTTTCAGGGTGCAGATTTCACTCCAAATCGAAGCATGCCTGCAGATTTCTAGTAGACATGAATCATACATTGTAACGATAGACAGTTATGTTTGACTTTCTTCAGAGCAATATGCATTCTGAAAAACCCAATACAATTGGAGGTGCACATAATGCTGTTAAGAACAATTCACTTGGGCCTAAACTCAATTTAGAGATTTTGAATATTTACACAGAAATCTCATCCTGGATTCCCTTCTTACTTTGCTTCCAGAAGCTTCTGTGGATGTTTAAAAGAACAGTATACTTCTGGCAGAGCACAGTGGCTCACGCCTGTAATCCCAGCACTTTGGGAGGCGGAGGTGGGCAGATCACCTGAGGTCAGGAGTTCGAGACCAGCCTGACCAACATGGCGAAACCCCATCTCTACTAAAAATTAAAAGAAAAAATATTAGCCAGCTGTTGTGACCAATGCCTGTAATCTCAGCTACGCCGGAGGCTGAGGCAGGAGAATTTCTTAAACCCGGGAGGCAAAGGCTGCAGTGAGCCAAGATCACACCATTGCACTCCAGCCTGGGCAACAAGAGTGAAACCCCGTCTCCAAAAAAAAAAAAAAAAAAAAAACAGTATACTTCCAAGAAATGCCTAGATTATATGCACAAGGGATAATGGAATCAAATCACCTGCCTATGACATCTTATTTTTAATTTGTTATCCAGTGTTGTCGTGGAAATGTATAGCCAAGTGAAACAGGGAAAGTGACTTCAGAAATTTTCCAGGTATTATTTCTTTGGATTCTTAGAGTATTCCACTTATCTGATAAACATCTTTTTCATAAGAATACAGGGAAAACCTAACCTTTACCAATGAAATCTAATTAGAATTTGTATTTCAAGATGTAATTGAAGGATATCCAACATGATCTGTGATGATAAACCTTAAATGTATGTTCTGTAGGGATAGCATATTATTTTGGAACTTTACATTTCACACAGCTAGAAAATGTTGGGGTAAATAAAAATGAAGAATGTATGTTAATCTTTAAGAATAATATATAATTATCATTTTAATATTGCTTTAAAGGTATTTGCTTGATTATTATACTAAAATGCAAGTTTATATATCATCCAAGATCTAGTTAAAAATCTGCAAAATGGATTTTAGATATAAAATCATTGAACTAATTATATAGCATAAGGTTAATAATTCTCACAATGGAAAATACAGTTTATCTCCTGACGATGTACTCTAACTTTATTTCCTTGATAGAAGTCTTAGTGTTGTGTTCAGGTCTCTCCTATGCTCTGTCATAAACCTACATAAATATCTAGACCAACAAACTGGCTCTTGTTCATATGGTCCTGCCTTGCAGCTATGCACTCTAATTAGCCAAGGTCATTTAAATACATTTCACATGAAGCACCTAAAGCTCAATGTGCCATTTTGCGTATTTATCAAATTACTAATCAATATGCTACACCACAGTTACCACCAGCCTCTCAGATACCAGAGAATGCCACATGAATTAAAATTGTCCAAGCTGTCATCTGCATAAACAAAATTCGTGTATGCCATTATTTCTTAGAGTACAGAGCAATGGAATGTTTTCTAAATAAAAAGAATCACCATCCATACATTACTTAAGATTAAAATACTTTGTTTTAAACTTTAACAAACCGAGTATTAAACTGGTTTCGATTTCACTTTCTTTCTCCAACATATTACCTCCATTCCATTGGTAAAGTAATTTATTCCATCCTCTGTGGAGAGCCAGGATCTTATTTGCCAGCATATTTATCTTTCCTGCCACTGCACTGTCATTCATCTGCAATCTCCACAGAGGAGCAGACCTGTGCTGAATTGCAATTAGGATTGATTCAACTAAATCCAGGCCACAGAACCGATGCTGACAGGGTGACCTCAAGAGAATTTAAGATGCTGGGTTAGAAAACACACACAGACACACACACAGAGAAAAGGGAGTGTGTATGTCCACAATTCATTAAGTTATTCATGTACTTATTACAATTTGGACCAGAATATACTTTTTTTTTTCCATTTTTTGTACTACAGTACAAAGATAAATGTTTTTTGAGCAAATTTGAAAACGTTAAAAAAATTCCATGCAAATCTCTATGTTGAGGTTTAAACAGTTTGTAAAGACAGAAACCTGATTTCCACTGAGGTTGTATGTCTTAAGCTTTCTCTTCCCTCTGTGTAGAAAGGAAATCGAATCCAAAGCAATCCAGATAAAGTTTCTATACTCTCACATCTTTGTTGTGACAGATCTTCAGCAGTTCCATCATAATCACCAAAAGAGCATCACCTGTGTGTCAGTTAAATGGTCTAATAGAATTTCCTAAATAATTATTGGTTCAGTGGGACACTTTTGTGATTTCAAAAGACAGTACCCGCAAGCCCAAGCAATAACCTAAGAGTTTTTCTGACCTATCATATATAACATGTCATATCAATTCTGAGTTTCTGCACTTCACATTAGGCGTCATCTATTATAAAATCCTTGTTACACAGTAGAAGAGAAGAAACTTTGCCATTGGGGAATGAGTGAAACTTACTCTGTAAAGTAAAAAGGAAATTGGAAACGGGTAATAACAGCAGCTGAGTAATCGTCTCTAAGTAGATTTTCTTTGCGTTTTTCTCTCGGGAGACAGAATTTTGCTCTCCCAAAGGGATAATGTTGGATGGGTAAGAACAATTTGATTTAATCTAATAAGGGAAATGAGAACATCACAGAAAGCAAAATTCAATAAAGGAAAATCAAACTGAGCAAAGGAGAGGATTATGTAGTTTGGCGAATAGAATAGGGGATGAGGTGTCAAAACCCCCTCATTCTTTTTCCTGCTTAACCAAATCACCTCATGCAAAGAGAGCAACAACAAAAAAAGAAAGCTCTCCTCCTCCCCAACAACATGGTGACAGTCCGTCAAAAAGTGTCATAATGGGCATTAAGGCTTTAAGGATTTTTCAAACTTTTTCATTTGCTTGTTTTTCTTTTTGAGATGGAATCTCACACTGTCGCCCAGGCTGGAGTGCGGTGGCGTGATCTGGGCTCACTGCAACCTCTGCCTCCTGAGTTCAGGCAATCCAGTGCCTCAGCCTCCCTAGTAGCTGGCATTACAGACATGCACCAGTATGCCCTGCTAATTTGCGTATTTTTAGTAGAGACAGGGTTTCACCATGTTTGCCAGGCTGGTCTCAAACTCCTGTCCTCAAGTGATCCACCTGCCTCTGCCTCACAAAGTGCTGGGATTACAGGTGTCAGCCACTGCGCCTGGCTTAAGTTTTATTTTTAAACGAGCACTGCAATTAATTTTATGAAGAAAAGAATAATGAGTTCATTCTCCCCACGTGAAGACCACATTTTTCTCTGTAGTTGAAAGAAACTATACTAAGCAATATATCCTATCTTTCCATCCTGGGTCAAGAAAACCACTGAAATGGCAGCTGACGTTTTGCACAGAATTTTCAGACTTATTTATAAGAATTCAAAGAGAAGTTTTCATCCAATGTCTCTGAAACTCTTTCAGTGTGAGTTGACTGATATCTTAGTTTTCACACTTTTAGTAAAAGGCAGACTCTACAACAAATATCTCTCATATCTGCAACAGTGTTATACATGCAAACAATTTTTGGAAAATAACGAGTTAGATTGCTTTTTATATAAATTGAAAAGTGACTGGGTGTGGTGGCCCACACCTGTAATCTCAGCACTTTGGGAGGCCGAGGTGGGTGAATCACAAGTCAAGAGATGGAGAATATCCTGGCCAACACAGTGAAACTCCATCTAAAAATACAAAAGTTAGCTATGGGTGGTGGCTTTCGCCTGTAGTCCCAGCTATTTGGGAGGCTGAGGCAGGAGAATCACTTGAACCCAGGAGGCAGAGGTTGCAGCGAACTGAGATCCCACCACTGCACTCCAGCCTGGTGATAGAGCAAGACTCCGTCTAAAAAATAAAAGAAAAAGAAAGAAAGAAAAGCATGATACTTGTTACCATCATACTGCCTTCCATATTTTTCCAACACCAACCAGAAAAATTGCCTAGTAAATATGCAAAAAAAATTTCATATAATCACTCCCTTGATAGCTAAAGTAGCAAGAAGAGAAGGAAAATATAAAGTATTGAAAAGTGTTGTAAGAATTCATAAAAACAGTTGAAGAGGTATTATGACCCTACTTACAAAAGGTAATTATTTCCTGTTTATGTTTATAACTATTAAACTGCTTTTATAAAGTACTGAGATGCTCCACTGGAAATGAAATTACAGAGCAGTTAGACTCAGGAAGTTAAAATGATTAGCAAGGAAGAAAGAAAAGAAATACTCCATGTAATATTTATGGCAGTGGGGTCACTACGCAAAATGTGATTCTCAGCTTTGCACCATACAAGCTGTTTTATAACTATGAGATGATTTAAGATCTGGGTAAGTGAGTCACACTAACCAAACTCCCAAAACATTGATTTACTTGCTAAACACTAATTTTTAAAGTAGAGAATATATACATAGTTAACAAAATGCATCAATTTGTTTTTTTAACACTATCATCTCAAAACTAAGATACCTGCAAAATTTGAACTTAGAATGATAAAGCAGTATGTGTGCATGAAAAAAGAACAAAGGTAGTCTGACAGTTTTACCCGCTGTTCAATCTCATCCATGGCAGAACCTGAAAAATTTTTAATGATAGTGTTGATCAGATATAGAAGCTAAATAAATCTGAAAAGTACTTACTATCTATCTCTAATATTTCTTATTATTTTAAAAATCTATCATTAGAACACTTCCATCTACTAGACATGTTTTCATTATAGTTTTTTTATTAATTACACTCCAATAATTACCTTTCTTTTTATAGGCATTTTTAAAGTTCCTTATGAGATTAAATAAGGGACTCTGATCTAATCCAATCACAATTGTTAATTACTTTATGGCCTTTTTATGCTTCACAAGTTTTTCATAGATGGTTAATCTTATCCACTTTATGTTGTGTTTTTATTTTTAACTTCTGATATACCTTTTTAATTGTGAGGTGTTCAGCCTATTAAAACCTACCGACCCCTAGCACTGACTGACAGCAAATATTATATGTATGAATAGAAAACTCCATTTACAATTTTTTATGCATCAATGATTTTTAAATAGCATTTATTATTTTATTATTGACTATCAAAGAGACTCGTGATGTATAAGTTGAGACATTTTTAACTGCAGATTACAGAAAATCCAACATAAATTGGCTTATTTAATAAGGTCAATTCTGTATAACAAAAAACCCAGAACAGCTACCATGCTAGAGCTGGTTTATTCTCTGGATCAGTGACATCATAATGAACCTATATGTTTACAATCTTTTAACTAAACCAACCTCAACATGTAATTCTGTGTCATGATGCTAAGATGGTTATAGCCAGTCTTGGAACTATATGTAATGTATCGATACCCAACCATGAAAAAGGTCTATTTCTTTGTGCTTGTTGTTTTATAACAGCAAGAATATTGTTCCAATTCCTGACATATTTCTCTCATATCTCATTGACTATTACTGTATATCATGCCCATATCTAAATCCAGCACTAGAAAGGAAAATGAACTTTTAGCAATTATTTTAGACAGACTAATAATTTCCAAACTTTACCATGCATCAGTCAAAATTGTTAAAACACAGATCACAAGTCTCAGACAAAAAAAAAAAAAAAATCACATTCAATAGGTCTTTGATGTGGTGAAATAATTTACATTTTCATAAGTCCACAGGTGATACTAATATTGTTGCTCATAGAAAAACATTTTGAGAACCACTGGTTTAGTGTGTACACCGATTAGTCCTCTTATGCAACCAGGGAATATCATTTACATCAGAAGAATCAAATTTAGGATCCATTATGATGAGATATACACAAAAGTTAAGTTATAGTAAGAAACTTAAAAACAAATTTGACCCGATTCACACATATAGAAATATTTTTGTTATGAGAGATTACAGCAATTGATTGAATGTAGATTAAGAAAAAAAGTTGTATTTTGAGATAGTGTTCAGTCTCAAGCTGGGCCCTTTTGAAACCTAGGAAATGTTTCAGATAGATAGATAGATAGATAGATAGATAGATAGATAGATATAGATATAGATGTATAATCTAAATCATTTTAAAGCTTTGAGTATTTTTTTCTAGTTTACCAAAAGAGGAGAATCTATTGCAGACCAATTATTTGTCAGGAAGAAATAATCGTAATGGATCATGGCTAGGATTTGCAATATAAATGAGATAAGGGTACAGGGAAAAATTGAATTGAGTTTTCCCTGAACTCTACAGAATAGATAAGGATATCCAGGTAGCCCCTAAACCCCTGGACTTGGATTGGCAGAGCTTGGAATAGAACCAATATACAATGCTTCTCAAACTTGAGTGTGCTTGTGCAGCAATGGGGGATGTTGCTAAAATTCAGGTTATAATTTAGGATCTCTGAAGCAAGATGGGAGATTCTGTGTTTCTAACAAGTTCCCAGATGTTGTCAATGTTGCTGGAACCAGAGCTCCTTTTGAACAGCAAGGTTATATAATCAGTTTCAAATATAAGCCTAGGTAGACCTTGTTACAACTGGCTGGCCACAGAAGAATTACCTAGGAAACTTGTAAAACAGCAATGAAGAACTAGTAAATTGTTTTAAGGAAGGAACTGAAGAATGAATTAAAGAGAATATGACAGGTAGCAGGGAGAGAAATAAAGAGAGTATCTCAATAGTCCGTGAAAAAGCTGATGAAATTCTGAACAAACCATGAAGTTGAAGAGGAAGAAACATTTTTCAGGAGACATTTATGATACAGAAAATAAAAATTGGTAAATATGATTTATTATGTGTGTGTGTGCGTGTACACATGCACAAGGAAAACACAAACATAGGTCTGACTAGGAATAAATGGGCTGATAAATTAGCATTCCCAAAAATAAGGTACAAAGATGGGGGGAAAGTTTAGAGAGAATTAGAGAGAGTTCAGCTGCAAATATATTGAATATTTCAAGCTTGAAACACACATATACTCAGGAGAGAACTGCATGGCAGTGTCTGAAGCAAGGATGAGATCAAGAGTTTGAAAGTATCTGTCTGCAGGTGATAGTTGAAACTGTTGTGTTAAGATGGCCCAAGCAAGAAAAAAAGAGAAAAGAGATAAGAAGAAAATTATGATCATTACTAACATTCAAGGAACCCATTGAGAAAAATAATCTGACAAAAGAGAATAAGAAAAATGCGATCAAAGAAGTGGTGAATATTGAAATGCAAGGATGGCAATTATTTCAGAGGACTTAGAGGTCAAATAAGATAGGAACTGATTATAACTCACTGTGTTAGGTTATTAAAAAAAAAAATCACTAGTGACCTGGGCAGTGGAGGGAAAATTGACTAAAAAAGAGAATTTAAGTTTTTTTAAAAAGGGATAATAGTGTGAATATGAAAAAATATTGTGAGGACTATGTATACAAGGTATTATGGCATCACCGAGAAAAGCAATATGTGATGGGAACCTAACAGATAAACTCAAGGGAAATATTTAACCTAGTTCAAATTCCCAGGAGCAAAGAATTTTGCTAACAGTTCCACATTATCAGAGCACTTGGATTTACATTGGAAAGTGTGTCAAATAGATTATTAAAAAAAAAAAAAACTGAAACCGCTAAGAAGATTTTTGATAAGCCCACTGAGCTAAGACTTTTCATAAATAAAGTCCGAAACAAGCAGCAAAAGCAGAAGACACAGTGACTTAGTTAAAAGTATATTGTGAAATACTGATAACCTCAGGAAAGTGTCAGACTGGTTTGGATTTCATATCAAAGAGAGACAGAGGCAGAGGAATACTCCACTCTGAATATGAGACAATAGGTCTAAGTAACTGCCCAGTGAATCTGATTTAGAGGTGGAGAACTTTAACCGATGTAAGGGACGGCTGAGCACTTACCATAAATGTGGTTCAAGAACTCCACGAAACTTAATGTGTAGTTAGACACAGCTCCAGGTGTTCAGGATATTGACAGAGTAATGTCATTCTGTTATCAGGAAAAGGACAAGAAAGGACACATTAGTATTAATTGTCCAATGAACAAGAAGATATTAACAGGAGACAAATAGAGCCAAACCAGCCTCAAAGACCCAGAATTAAAATTTAAAGTGGAAAATCTAGACTTTTAACATTTGGTTCACTGAAATACAGGTAAGTGTGAGTAGCAGAAAAGACTAAGAGGAATAGAAGACAGTAAAATTGAGCTTCCACGTAAAATAATGTTGGGATTCAGAGACTGGAGCAATGGAAAACTGAAATTAGTACAGAGTAACCCAAGACAGAGTCTGAGCCTGCTTGATAAAATATAATTATACTCCATGCTTACAAATAATAGTTTTTGTTTTGGAAAAACATCTAGAGGAATTAATGAGGGAGAAGAAAAGCAGAGAATTATAAATTCCCCAGAATTTTTACAAAAGTGGGAGGAAAATGGAAGTAGAAAATAGCAGAGCAGATCAGGCACAGTGGTTTGTGCCTGTAATCCCAACATTTTGATAGGCGAAGATGGCATATCATTGGAGCCCAGGAGTTTGAGACCAGCTTGTCCAACATGAGGAAACCCCAACGACACAAAAATTTTTTTTTTTTTTTTTTTTTGAGGCGGAGTCTCGCTCTGTCGCCCGGACTGGAGTGCAGTGGCCAGATCTCAGCTCACTGCAAGCTCCGCCTCCTGGGTTTCCGCCATTCTCCTGCCTCAGCCTCCCAAGTAGCTGGGACTACAGGCGCCCGCCACCTCGCCCGGCTAGTTTTTGTATTTTTAGTAGAGACGGGGTTTCACCATATTAGCCAGGATGGTCTCGATCTCCTGACCTCGTGATCCGCCCGTCTCGGCCTCCCAAAGTGCTGGGATTACAGGCTTGAGCCACCGCGCCCGGCCGACACAAAAATTTTAAAAATTCACTGGGCAGAGGTTGAGGTGGGAGGATCACCTGAGCCCGGGAAGGTGGAAGCTGCAGTGAGCTGTGGTAATCACACCACTGCACTCTAGCCTAGGAGACAGAATGTGTCCCTGTCCACCCCCACCCCACCCAAAAAAAGAAAGAAAAAAGAAAATAGCAAAGCATTCTTCCCCTCTTCCCTTCTGTGACCATCACCAAAGCAGCAGCAGTCAAAATGAAGTTCAATCCCTTTGTGACTTCTGACCAAAGCAAGAACTGCAAAAGATGTTTCAATGCACCTTCCCTCATTCTCAGGAAGATTATGTCTTCACCCTCTTTCCAAAGTGCTGAGACAGAAGTTGAAGGATAGATCTATGTCCATCCAAAAGAACGATGGAGTTCATGTTGTGTGAGGATACTAACAGGTCAGCAAAGCAGTCTAGATTAACAGGAAGAAGTAAGTCGTCTTCACTGAATTAATGCAGCAGGAAAAGGCTAATGGTACAACTGCTCATATGGGCGTTCACCACAGCAAGGTGGTTATTGTTTGGACTAACGGAGGCAAGATGGTGCACTTCCGGGTTCTTCTTCACCAACTTTTCCCGGGCACGCGAAAATGCAGCCGGCGCCCGGGAAGGTGCAGACCAACTGGGCATGCGCCACTTGACGTCAATCGGAAGAGACCAAGATTTACCCGGTCGCACCTGCCGATCGCCCCCGGCAGGCCCGTGCCCCGCCTATCGCCCTCCCACTCCTAGAAAAGCCGCTGGGGAGGGACACCGCCCGCGGCCTTCCTCAGTCCTCCACTCCTGTCGGGATGTCAGGACTGCAGGAACTCCGTCGGAGAGCCCCATGGGGGACTCTGTCGTGCCGGAGGCCGACAGACCTCTTCCCCACACCTTAGGTGACCAAAATAAACTTGCAGTTTTGCTCCTACACTTGCCTACTCGCTGGTTCTTTTGTGCCTGCTCTGGTGATCTTAGGAAAACAAATCAGTTATCACTAGGCTAAAACTGGACACAGATGGCAAAAAGACCTTTGAATGAAAAGCCAGGTTCACCAAGTAAGAAAGAAAAAGGGCAAATAAAAAAGTAAATAAATAAATAAGGAAAAAGGAAACTGAGAAGATGCAGGAATAAAGTAATTTCATATACAACTTTCATTAAAAACTTGCTAAACTGAAAAGAAAAAGGAAGAAAATCAGTGTGATGTAAGTAAAAGAATTAAAGAAAAGATCACCTAAACCCACAAAGAGATCCTGCAAATCATAAAGGAAGTATGTAAAATCAGTTAAATACAAAGAAACCTGCAGAAACTGCTTGCATAATTAAAGGAAGAAATGAAGAAAAGAAAAAAATGGACGGAATTAAGTCTATTGTTGTCATGAACCACTGCAATATGATTGAATGCACAAGTAAATTTGTTTTACTTCTATGGTATCTGTCTTTAGAAAGAATTGTAACTCAGTTACATAAAAATGGCATTTTTAATTTTTTAAAAAATACAGTGAAAATCAAAGGAAATAATGCAAGCAAACGTGTTTTGATGAAGTTAGTACTCTGCGTGGAAGGTGTTATTATTATTATCTTTATCTTGTGATTCCAGTGCTGATCTTCAGTTTTTATACCCTTGGCTCATAGCTAAGCAATTTTAATTCCTTCTATGGCTAAGATGTCATTATCTTGTAGCTAATACTCTACCAAGTTCTAAATATATTTTAGCTAAGTGTTTACCTTCTGTCAACTCACTTTCAGTGCTATGAAGAAAATCAGTTTCTTAATGGAAAAAATCAATTTTTCCAGTTTAACTTATTTTTGATTAAAAGAAAACTAATTTTCCATGTACTCTTTTTAAAAAGACATGCTTATTTCTCAAATATTTGTGTTTCTACCTCAAAAAGAAAAAGAGGCTATATACAAGGGCATTATTTTAGTAGACTTAAAACACAACTAAAATGAAGTGGTATTCTACATTCTAGAATTCTGTGTTATAGATGAATTCCTACTAAAACATAACTGCCTGAGCCCTAGATTACTTGAGGCCAAGAGTAAGACCAGCCTGAGCAATAGCCCAACTTCATCTATATAAAATATTTTTTAAATGGTCAGGTGTGGCGGTGCATGCCTGCAATCCTAGCAACTTGGGAGCCTGAGACAGGAGGATGGATTCAGCCAAGAGTTCAAGGCTGCAGTGAGCCGTGATTGTGTCACTGCCCTCCAGCCTGAGTGACAGAGCAAGACCCTTTCTCTAAATAAATAAATAAGTAATTGAAAAGGGATGGCTGAATTCTGTGTGTCCTTTATCCCATTCACAAAGGAGTCCTCATTATCTAACCACTTCCTTAAATGCCTCACTTCTTAACAGACCACAACAGGGATTAAGATTCAACATAAATTTCAGAGGGGACACCATCATTCAAACCATAGCATTCTGCCTCTTCCCCCTTCCCAAAATTCATGTCCTTCTCACATACAAAACACTTTCATTCCATCCCAATAGCCCCAAAACTCCTAACTCATTCCAGAATCAACTTTAATGTCTAAGTCCAAAGATTCATCTAAATATTGCCTGAATTAGATATGGATTAGACTCAAAGTATGATTCATCCTGTGGCAAATTTCTGTCCATCTGTAAGTGAGATCAGCTTATATACTTCCAAATACAATGATAAGACAGTCATAGGACAGACGTTACCATTCCAACAGGAGGAAGTAGGAAAGAAGAAAGAGGCAACAGATTCCAACAAAATCTAAATCCCTATAGGGCAAACATTTAATCTTGAAGCTTAAGAATAATCTTTGACTCCATGTCCTGTCTTCTGTACAAACTGGAGTAGGGGTAGGGCACCCAAGGCTCAGCAGGAGGCTGCCACCAAGGCTCTGCTGGGCTCAGTTCACACAACAGCTCTCTGTTTGGAGTCAAATGCCTGCAGCTCTCCCTGGCTGATATCACACGCTGGTGTTTCCATAGTTCTCGGGTCTTGGAGATGGGCCCTCTCTCATGGCTCCACTAAACACTGCCATAGTAAGGACTCTCTGCAGTGGCCCTGCCTCTGTTGCTCCACTAAACATTGCCCTGGTGGTAATCTCTGTGCTGGCTCCCACCCTGTGGTATTTTTCTGCCTGGTCCCTGAAGCATCCTTTGAAATCTCTGTGAAGATTGCCATGCCTCCACAGCTTGTGCACTCTGTGCACCTGCAGATTTAGAACCACATGGATGACACAAATTTGTATGGCTTGTGCCTTCTGGAGTGGTAGTCCATGCCACACCTCGGCCCACTTGAGCCACAGCTGAAGCAGGCAAGCAGCACTGTTCTAGAATGCAGGAAGCAGAGACTTGAGACAACCCCAGGCAGTCAAGGAAGGAGACCTAAGGATGTAATTAAAAGGTCCCACTTCCTTAATACCACCACAATGGGGATTAAGTTCCAATACCATCATTAAAACAATGGCAGTTATGTTCAAGATAAATCTGGAAACTTAATTTTGTTTAAGTGTGATAAAATCACTCTGGTAAATTTTTAAAATAATCTCCTGATACACATACACAGACACACACACACACACACACACACACACACATTTTACTTTTCAATGCATTTGAATTTATTTATATTAAATATTTTTCTTAGTGTCATCTCTTCTTATGACAAATTAGTCATATTACTATATATAAGAAACTCAACTTTTAAAAAAGTGAGGCTCAATTGTGGGGAAAAGAGAGATCAGACTGTTACTGTGTCTATGTAGAAAGAAGTAGACATAAGCGACTCCATTTTGTTCTGTGTTTGAGATGCTGTTAATCTGTGACCCTACCCCCAACCTTGTCCTTGCAAGAGACATGTGCTGTGGTGACTCAAGGTTTAACGGATTTTGGGCTGTGCAGGGTGTGCTTTGTTAAACAAGTGCCTGAAGGCAGTATGCTTGTGAAAAGTCATCACCATTCTCTTAATCTCAAGTACCCAGTGACACGTACACTGCCAACGGTTGCGGGGACCTCTGCCTAGGAAAGCTAGGTATTGTTCAAGGTTTCTCCCCATGTGATAGTCTGAAATATGGCCTCCTGGGAAGGGAAGGACCTGATCGTCCCCCAGCCTAACACCCGTGAAGGGTCTGTGCTGAGGAGGACTAGTACAATAGGAAGGAAGGCCTCTTGCCTGTTGAGATAGAGAAAACCATCTGTCTCCTGCCTGTCCCTGGGCAATGGAACATCTCAGTGTAAAATCCGATTGTATGTTCTGTTTACTGAGAAAGGAGAAAACCTCCTTGGGGCTGAAGGTGGGACGTGCTAGAGGCAATGCTGCTCTTTATGCACTAAAAAGGTTTATGGAGATGTTTGTATATGCATATCAAGGCACAGCACTTTTCCTTAAACTTATTTATGTCACAGAGATCTTTGTTCATATGTCTTACTGCTGACCTTCTTGCTAGGATGATCCTATTATCCTGCCACTTCCCTTTTTCTAAGATGGTAAAGATAATGATTAATAAATACTGAGGGAACTCAGAGACTGGTTCCGGCGTGGGTCCTCTGTATACTGAGCACTGGTCCCCTAGGCCCACTTTTTCTTTCTCTATACTTTGTTTCTGTGTCTCATTTCTTTTCTCAAGTCTTTCATTCCACCTAATGAGAAACTCCTACAGGTGCGGAGGGGCAGGCCACCCTTTCACTCAATGGAAAGGCTTGCTTTAGGAAAAAGAGCCAAAAGAGCCAACTTGCTAAATTTCCTGTATAATATATGTATGACAATGAAACTATCACCCTAAAACTGGAAAACCTGAGAAAGGACTCTGCTACTATAAACATGTGAGATTACTAAGGTCATTTAAAGGTAATTAAAAAATGAGCTCATTCAATAATCATGTTACTTCTCAAACAAATGTTACATATGGGACAAAGGTAGATGATTTGTTTTATGAGGTATATTAAAATGAATGTACTACCAATTTTATGACACTTTCCCCACAACTGTTTTGAAATATTAATAATAGGTCTAATGGCTATTTGAAATTCCTTCAGAACCATCTAAATTTTTTTGAAAATATTCTCATTAAATTCATTATATTTCATTGTGATCAAGAGGGATTTATTCTAGATATGTAAGGCAGGTTCAACATCAGAAAAAAAATCAAAATAAGTCACCATATCTCCAAGCTAAAATGTAAAAATATGCCCATAAAATTTACTCAGAGAAAGCATTTGATGAAATATGACACCCATTTTTCAACAAGTGGGGAATACAAAGGAATTATCTCAATTTCATAAAGAATGTCTACATAAGCCTATATCTAACATCATACTGATGATAAAAGGCTGAATACTTTGCCTTTCAAATGAGGAATAAGTCAAGAATGTCTGTTTTTTCTATTGAACAGACATTCAGACAGAATTTCCAGTGAGTTCAATAAGGCAAGACAAGCAAACAAACAAACAAAAAGAGATATCGTTTATAAAGAAAGAAATAAGCCTGTGCTACTTGAAGAGGGCATGATCATTTACATAGAAAATTCCAAAGGATTAAAAAAAAAACTAACTAAATCTTTTAGACCAAATAAGCGAGTCTAGCAATGTCATAGAATCAATACACAAAAATCAATAACATTTATATAGACAAACAATAAACATGTAGAAACTTAAATTTCAAAAGCAATGCCATTTATAGTTGCTCCACAAATAAATTCTTAAAAATCTGTATTAGGATTCTCTAGAGAAACAGAAATAATGTATACATATGTATAAGATGATTTTTTATGGGAATTGGTTTACACAGTTGTGAAAAATGAGAAGTCTCAAAATGTGCTGTCTACAAGCAGGAGAACCAGGAAAGAAGATGGTATAATTTAGTCTTATTCCAAAGGACTGAAAACCAGTGGAGCCAAGGATGTCATTCCAACTCTGAGGCTGAGGGCTTCAGTTTGGTAGTAGTGATGTTGGTGCAAATCATGGAGTCCAAAGAGTGAACAACCAGGGGCTCCAACCAGGAACCTGTTGGAAGCAGGAGGAAATGTATGTCCCAGCTCAAGAAAAGTGAACACATTTGCCCTTCCTCCACCTTTTCGTTCTATTTAGGCCCTCAAGGGACTGGATGATGCCTCACCTTGGTGAGTAATCTTCTTTACTCAGTTAACTGATTCAAATACTAATCTCTTCTGGAAACACCCTGACAGACACATCCAGAAATAATGTTTTGTCAGCTATTTGGCCATCCCTTAACCCCATCAAGATGACATAAAATTAACACAGGTCTATGTGTTGGATATGTAAGTTGAAAATTTAAAAATATTGATTGATAAAATTTTAAAATACCTAAATGAACATGGAAATACATAATGTTTATAGATTGGAAAACTCAACAGAATAAAGAGATAATTTCTTCCCTCATTGGTGTGCAGGTTTTAAACAATTTCTGCCAAAATCCCGGCAAGATTTTTGTAGACATAGACAATTTTCTTCTAAATTTTATATTGAAAGGTACAGGCCCTAGACTAGGTAAAATAATCTTAACAAAGAAGTATAAAAAGGGAACAATTACTTCACTTGATATTAAGGCCTACTATATATCCAAAGTAATCAAAATATTGCAGTAATGGCAGAGGGCTAGAAACATAGGTTAATAGGACAGAATAGAGAACCTAGAAATAGACCCACACAGCTATGCCCAACTGAATTTTGACAACGGAGCGAAAAATATTCAGTAGAAAAATGACAGCCCTTTCAACAAGTGGTGATGGAGAAATTAAACATCCATAAGAAAAAATATTAACATTAACCTAACTAAAAATGATTACCAATTTGAATATAAAATGTGAACTCATAAAATGTTTAGAAAAAATATAGGAGAAAATTGGAGAGTATAGGATTAGCCAAATAATTCTTAGATATGACACCAAAACCATGCCCTGTTAAAGAAAACAATTAACAATTTGGGATTTCATCAACATTTTTAATAACTTTTACTATATAAAATCAGACATGAAGAAAATGAAGTCAAGGTATGTATCAGGCCTCTGAGCCCCAGCTAAGCCATCATATCCCCGGTGACCTGCACATATACATCCAGATGGCCTGAAACAACTGAAGATCCACAGAAGAAGTGAAAATAGCCTTAACCGATGACATTCCACCATTGTGATTTGTTCCTGCTCCACCCTAACTAATATGATATATTCTCCCCAACCCTTAAGAAGGTACTTTGTACACCTATCCCAAACCTATAAGAGCTAATGATAATCACACCACCCTTTGCTGACTCCTTTTTCAGACTCAGCCCACCTGCACCCAGGTGAAATAAACAGCCTTTTGCTCTCACAAAACCTGTTTGGTGGACTTCCTTCACACGGACGCGCATGACATTTGGTGCTGACACCCAGGACAGGAGGACTCCTTCGGGAGACCAGCCCCCTGCCCTCGCCCTCACTCCATGAGGAGATCCACCTATGATGATGGGTCCTCACAGCAACCAGCCCAAGGAACATCTCACCAATTTCAAATCCAGTAAGTGGTCTTTTCACTCTTCTCCAGCCTCTCTCACTACCCTTCAATCTTCCTCTCTCACTACCTTTCAATCTCTGTGTTCTACGAATTCCAGTTCTTTTTCTTCACTAGTAGAGACAAAGGAGACACATTTTATCCGTGGACCCAAAACTCTGGCGCCAGTCACAGACTCAGGAAGACAGTCTTCCTTTGTGGAGACGCCTGCCTAATTATTCACCCACACTCCATTGATGTCTGATCACTGCAGGGACTCCTGCCTTGGTCATTCACGCACATTCCCTTGGTGGCAAGTCAATTGTGGGGATGCCTGCTTAGGCTGCTCACCCACATTGCAACCCAGGGCTGCTCATCTCACCCCCCCCTTCTCTGTGTCTCTACCCTCTCTTTTCTCTGGGCTTGCCTCCTTCACTATGGGCAATCTTCTACCCTCCATTCCTCCTTCTCCCTTAGCCTGTGTTCTCAAAAACTTAAAACCTCTTCAATACACACCTGACCTAAAACCTAAATGCCTTTTCTTCTGCAATATCGCTTGGCCCAGTACAAACTCAACAGTAGGTCCTGGTGGCCACAGAATGGCACTTTCAATTTGTCTATCTTACAAGACCTAGATAATTTTTGTCAAAAAATAGGCAAATGGTCTGTGGTGCCTGATGTCCAGGCATTCTTTAACACATCAATCCCTTCCTAATCTTTGCTCCCATTGCGACTCATCCCAAATCTTTCTTCTTTCTTTCCTGTCTGTTCCTTCAGTCTCCACCCCAAACTCTGAGTCCTTTGAATCCTCCTTTTCTATGGATCCATCTGACCTCTCCCCTCCTGCCCAGGCTTCTCCTCACCAAGCTGAGCCAGGTCCCAATTCTTACTCAGCCTCCACTCCCCCACCTTATAATCCTTCTATCACCTCCCCTCCTCACACCTGGTCTGGCTTACGATTTCATTCACCGACTAGCCCTCCCCGACTTGCCCAACAGTTTCCTCTTAAAAAGGTGGCTGGAGCTAAAGGCATAGTCAAGGATAATGCTCCTTTTTCTTTAGCCAACCTCTCCCAAATCAGTTAGTGTTTAGGCTCTTTTTCATTAAATATAAAAACTCAGCCCAGTCCGTGGCCCGTTTGGCAACAACCCTTAGACACTACCACTCTAGTCCCAGAGGGGCCAGAAGACTGTTTTATTCTCAATATGCATTTTATTACCCAACTCACTCCTGACATTAGATGAAGCTCTAAAAATTAGATTCTGGCCCTCAAACCCCACAACAGGACTTAATTAACCTTGCCTTCAAGGTGTACAGTAAAAAAGAAAAGGTAGCCAAGTGGCAATGTATTTCTGAATTGCAATTATTTGCCTCCACTGTGAGAGAAACACCAGTCACATCTCCAGCACACAAGAACTTCAAAACGCCTAAGCCATAGCTGCCAGATGCTCCTTCAGGACCTCATCCCCCGGGATCTTGCTTCAAGTGCTGGAAATCTGGCCACTGGGCCACGGAATGCCTGCAGCTTTGGATTCCTCCTAAGCTGTGTCCCATCTGTATGGGACCCTATTGGATATCAGACTGTCCAACTCACCCAGCAGCCACTCTCAGAGTTCCTGGAACTCTGGCCCAAGGCTCTCTGACTGACTCCTTCCCAGATCTTCTCAGCTTAGTGGCTAAAGACTGATGTTGCCTGATTGCCTTGGAAGCCTACAGGACCATCACAGAGGCTTTGGGTAACCCTTACAGTGGAGGGTAAGTCTGTCCCCTTCTTAATCAATACGGAGGCTACCCACTCCACATTACCTTCTTTGCAAGGGCGTGTTTCCCTTTCCTCCATAACTGTTGTGGGTATTGATGGCCAGGCTTCTAAACCTCGTAAAACTCCCCAACTCTGGTGCCAACTTGGACAACATTCTTTTCTGCATTCCTTTTTAGTTATCCCCACCTGCCCAGCTCCCTTATTAGGTCAAGACATTTTAACTAAATTATCTGCTTCCCTGACTATTCCTGGGCTACAGTCACACTTCATTGCCACCTTTTCCCCCAGTGCAAAGCCTCCTTGTATCTTCCCACCATAATCCACAAGTATAGGACACCTCTAATCCCTCCTTGGTGATGGATATGATGCACCCCTTACCATCCCATTAAAACCTAATCACCCTTAGCCCACTCAATGCCAATATTCCATCCCACACCATGCTTTAAAAGGATTAAAGCCTGTTATCACTGGTCTGTTACAACAAGGCCTTTTAAAGTCTATAAACTCTCCTTACAATTCTCCCATTTTACCTGTCCAAAAACCAGACAAGTCTTACAGGTTAGTTCAGGAACTGCACCTTATCAACCAAATTGTCTTGCCTATCCACCCCATGGTGCCAAACCCGTATACTCTCCTATCCTCAATACCTCTTTCCACAACCCATTATTCTGTTCTAGACAAACCTAACTGACCCCATAAATCCTAAATCTTTTCCCCACTCCCCTTTCCATTCCTTAAAAAACAGCCATAAAAGCTGCTCCCACACTAGCTCTTCCTAACTCATCCCAACCTTTTTCATTACACACAGCCGAAGTGCAGGGTTGTGTGGTCAGAATTCTTACACAAGAGCCAGGAATGCACCCTGTAGTCTTTCTGTCCAAACAACTTGACCTTACTCTTTTAGCCTAACCCTCATTTCTGCATGTGGCAGCTGTCACTGCTTTAATACTTTTAGAGGCTCTCAAAATCACAAACCATGCTCAAGTCAGTCTCTATAGTTCTCGTAACTTCCAAAATCTATTTTCTTCCTCACACATGATGCGTATACTTTCTGCCCTCCAGCTCTTTCAGCTATACTCACTCTTTTTTGAGTCTCCCACAGTTACCATTGTTTCTGCCCCAAACTTCAATCTGGCCTCCCACATTATTCTGGTTACCACACTTGACTCCCATAACTGATCCACCTGACATCACTCCATTTCCCCGTATTTCCTTCTTTCCTGTTCCTTACCCTGATCACACTTGGTTTGTTGATGACAGTTCCACCAGTTCTAATCAGCACTCACCAGTAAAGGCAGGGTATGCTATAGTATCTTCCACATCTATCATTGAGGCTACCACTCTGCCCCCCTCCACTACCTCACAGCAAGCCAAACTCATTGCCTTAACTCGGGCCATCACTCTTGCAAAAGGACTATACATCCATATTTATACTGACTCTAAATATGCCTTCCATATCCTGCACCACCATGCTGTTACATAGGCTGAGAGAGGTTTCCTCACTACGCAAAGGTCCTCTATCATTAATGCCTCTTTAATAAAAACTCTTCTTAAGGCTGCTTTACTTCCAAAGGAAGCTGAAGTAAGGGCCATCAAAAGGCATCAGATCCCATTGCTCAGGGCAATGTTTATGCTAATAACATAGCTAAAGAAGCAGCCAGTTTCCAACTTCTATCCCTCATGGCCAGTTTTTCTCCTTCTCATCAGTCACTCCCACCTACTCTCCCACTGAAACTCCCTCACAGCCAGTTTTTCTCCTTCTCATCAGTCACTCCCACCTACTCTCCCACTGAAACTTCCACCTATCGGTCTCTTCCCACACAAAGCAAATGGTTCTTGGACCAATGAATATATCTCCTTCCAGCCTCACAGGCCCATTCTATTCTGTTGTCATTTCATAACTTCTTCCATGTAGGTTATAAGCTGCTAGTCCATCTCTTAGAACCTCTCATTTCCTTTCCATCATGGAAATCTATCCTCAAGGAAATCACTTCTCAGTGCTCCGTCTGCTATTCTATTACTCCTCAGGAATTTTTCAGGCCCTCTTCCTTCCCTACATATCAGGCTCAGGTATTTACCGCTTCCCAGGACTGGCAAATTGACTTTACTCACATGCCCCAAGTGAGGAAACTAAAATACCTCTTGGTCTGGGTAAACTCTTTCACTGGATGGGTAGAAGCCTTTCCCACAGGGTCTGAAAAGGCCACCATGGTCATTTTTTCCCTTCTGTCAGACATAATTCCTCAGTTTGGCCTTCCCACCTCTATACAGTTTGATAACGGACTGGCCTTTATTAGTAAAATCACCCAAGCAGTTTCTCAGGCTCTTAGTATTCAGTGAAACCTTCATGCCCCTTACTGTCCTCAATCTTCAGGAAAGGTAGAATAAACTAATGGTCTTTTGAAGACTCACCTCATCAAGCTCAGCCTCCACTTAAAAAGGACTGCACAGTACTTTTACCTCTTGCCCTTCTTAGAATTAGAGCTTGTCCTCGAGATGCTACAGGATACAGTCCATTTGAACTTTTATATGCATGCACTTTCTTGCTTGACCCCAACTTCATCCCAGTCACCAGCCCTCTAGGTGACTATCTTCCAGTCCTCCAGCAGGCTAGACAAGAAATTCACCAGGCTGTTAATCTTCTCTTGCCTACTCCAGATTGCCAGCCATATGAAGACACCCTAGCTGAACGATCAGTTCTTGTTAAGAATTGGACAATCAAACTCTACAACCTCAATGGACCAGACCCTACTTAGTCATCTATAGTACCACAGCTGCTGTCCACCTGCAGGACACTCCCTATTAGGTTCACTGCTCCAGAATAAAGCTGTGTCCATTTAACAGCCAGCCTAATTCTCTCCTCTTCCTCCTGGAAGTCACAAGCACTCTCCCCTACTTCCCTTAAACTCACTCACATTTCTGAAGAACAGTAATAACCCTCATGAGTCTAATACATCCCTTCATTCTACTAAGTCTATTCATCCTTACCCTACTTTTTACAACAGGGCTTTATGCAATCACCCCCACTACTTGATCTGCACCCCAAAAACTTGTCATCCCTACTATCTTCTGTCTAGTCATGCTCCTATTCACCATTCTCAACTACTCATAAATGCCCTGCTCTTGTTTACACTGCCAGTTTACACTGTTTTTCCAAGCCATCACAGCTGATATCTCCTGGTGCTCTCCCCAAACCACCACTCTTAACTCCCTCTTACAGTGGATAGATGATCTTTGCTGGCAGGGAACCCTCCAATACTTTCACCCTGATAAAGTCCTCTTCCTTAGTTTATACTCACTCATATTCTCATTCCCGTTCTTATGCTACCCTGTACCTCTCCCCAGCTATCTCCACCACACTATCAATCTCACTCACTCTCTCCCAGTCATTTCTAATCCTTCTTTAGTAAACAATTGCTGGCTTTGCATTTCTCTTTCCTCCAAAATCGCTGAAACCTCAACTTACTCACTGCTAAAGAAGGGGACTCTGTATATTTTTAAATGAAGAGTGTTGTTTTTACCTAAATCAATCTGGCCTGGTGTATGACAAAATAAAAATACTCAAGGATAGAGCCCAAAAACTCTCCAACCAAGCAAATAATTATGCTGAACCCCCTTGGACACTCCCTAATTGGATGTCTTGGGACCTCCCAAATTCTTCGTCCTTTAATACCTATCTTTCTCCTTGTCTTATTTGGACCTTGTGTCGTCCTTCCATTTAGCTTCTCAATTCATACAAAACTGCATCTAAGCCATCACCAATCATTCTATATGACAAATTCTCCTTCTAACAAGCCCACAATATCATCCCTTACCCCAAAATCCTTCTTCAGTTTAATCTCTTCCACTCTAGGTTCCCATGCTGCCCCTTATCTCACTCTAAACAGCCCTGAGTAGCATCGCCCATTATCTCTCCATACCAGCCCCCGAAATTTTCACTGCCTCAACACTTCACCACCATTTTCTTTTGTTTTTCTTATTAACATAAGAAGACAGGAATGTCAGGCCTCTGAGCCCAAGCTAAGCCATCATATGCCCTGTGACCTGCATATACACATCCAGATGGCCTGAAACAACTGAAGATCCACAAAAGAAGTGAAAATAGTCTTAACTGATGACATTCCACCATTGTGATTTGTTCCTGCCCCACTCTAACTGATACAATATATTCTCCCCCGTCCTTAGGAAGGTACTTTGTACGCCTATCCCAAACCTATAAGAACTAATGATAATCCCACCACCCTTTGCTGACTCCTTTTCCAGACTCAGCACACCTGCACCCAGGTGAAATAAACAGCCTTGTTGCTCACCCAAAGCCTGTTTGGTGGACTCTCTTCACACAGACTGAAGGGGTGGCCTGCCCCTCCACACTTGTGGGTGTTTCTCGTTGGGTGGAAAACGAAAGACTTGAGAAAAGGAATAAAACACAGAGACAAAGTGTAGAGAAAGAAAAGCGGGGCCCAGGGGACCGGCACTCAGCTTACAGAGGACCCACGCCGGCACCGGCCCCTGGGTTCCCTTAGTATTTATTGATAATTATCTTTACCATCAAAAAGATAAGGGAGTGGCTGGACAATAGGATCATTGTAGGGAGGAAATCAACAGTAAGACATATGAACAAAAAATCCTTGTAACATGAATAAGTTTAAAGGAAAATGCTGTGCCTTGAGATGCATATGCGAACATCTCCATAAACCTTTTAGCAGTATTGCTCCAGCAAGCCCCACCTTATTCCTAAAGGTGGTTTTCTCCTTGCTCAGTAAACAAAACACACAATGGGTGTTACCCGGAGATGTTCCGTTGCCCAGGGAGGGGCAGGAGACAAATGTTTTTCTCTTTCTTGAGATTTAAGAGAATGTTGATGACCTTTAACCATAAGCAGCCTTTAGGCACTTGTTTAACAAAGCACATTCTGCACCGCCCAAAATCCTTTTAACCTTAAGTCACCTTCGCACATGTCTCTTGCAAGGACAAAGTTGGAGGTAAGGTCACAGATTAACAGCATCTCAAATACAGAACTAAATGGAGTTTTTTATGTCTACTTCCTTCTATATAGACATGGTAACAAACTGATCTCTCGTTCTTTTCCCCACACAGACACATGTGACAGTATTGAATGAGAGAAAATATTTGCAAATCACATAATCAGCAATGAACTAGTATACAAAATATGTTTTAAAACTTTTAAAACTCAACAGTTCAAATTTTTAATAAGAAAATGAGTAAAATATTAACAAACAGTTTACCAAAGAGGATACACAGATGGCAAATAAGCACATGAAAAGATGCTCTACACAAAAAAATGCAAATAAAAATCACAATGACAAATCACTGCACACCTATCGGAATGACTAGAATTAAAAAAAAATATGAAAACACGAAATGTTTGTGAAAGAGATCAAATGAAGAGACTAAGAGGCAGAAATGAAGTCCACAGGCAAACAGCCCGGGCGGCGCCCTGAGCCTAGTTAAAGATCGACCCCGGACCTAACCAATTAAGGTTATCTATAGACTCCAGACATTGTAAGGACAAACGTTGTGAAAGTCTCTGTCCTGCTCTAATTACCAGTGTCTGCCACATATCTTAGTCCTGGGTCCAGTACAAACAATCCTCTATTTTGTCCCAACTTCCTGAGCCCCATATGCCTGCCCGACACAAACACATTAAGAAAAACAACACCTGGGGAAGCTCCAATAAGGTTACAACCGTTTGTAAAAGCGCAGGAACCGATAAGAAGGCTGCTAAAAGCATAACTTAACATAACATGTAAACCAATTGTAATGCTGTAGCCTAGAGAAATGCCTTGTTCCTCTGTAACCTGACAAGTCCTGTTTACCTCGAGTTATAAAAAGCAAGCGCACGCATTGTTCCAGGCCCTCTTGTATGTTATAGAATGGAGGGACCAAGTTCGAACTTGCATTAAAGATCCTTGCCGCTTGGCTTTGACTCTGGACTCTGGTGGTCTTCTTTGGGGAACAAACGGTCTGGGCATAACATTTGGAAGAATTCTGAGAAACTGCACCATTCTTACATTGCTGGAAATACAAAATGATGCAGCCACACTGGAAAACAATTTTACAGTCTTATAAAAGTAAATATGCATTTACAGTATGGCAATTATACTCATGGGCATTTATCACAGAGAAAAAGTTATGTTCATCCAAAAGCTTGTAAATGAATATAGCACTTTTATTCATAATAATAAAAACACAGATAAACACTGAAAATAGTACAGATATTCTTCAACATGTGAACATGTGAACAACACATGACCGATGAAACAAACTGTTATCTACATGCCATTGAATCGTATTCAGCAATAAAAAGAAGCTCTATTTGTGCCTGCAACAACTTTAAAGAATTTTCAAGGAATTATGCTAGGTGAAAAGAACCAGTCCTAAAAGGTTGCATAGTGTATGATTCCATTTATATAATGCTTTGAGACAAAATTTTACTTATTTCTTGTTTATTTATTTATTTATTTGTATTTATTTTTGAGGCAGAGTCTCACTCTCTCACCCAGACTAGAGTGCAGAGGCACCATCTCAGCTCACTGCAACCTCCATCTCCCAGGTTTAAATAATTCTCATGCCTCAGTCTCCTGGGTAGCTAAGATTACAGGCATGTGCCATTACACCAAGCTATTTTTTTGTAGAGACAGGGTTTTGTCATGTTGGCCAGGCTGGCCTTGAACTCCTGGCCTCAAGTGATTCACCTGTCTCCACCTCCCAAAGCCAGGCTTGAGCCTGGCAAGATAAAATTTTATAAATGGAAAACAGAGTAGTGGTTGTCTGGAGTTAGACAACCTGGTAATTGGTGGTGTGCAGAGGAGGGAGGTGGGTGTGATAATAAAAAAGTAAAAGCTATGTGAGGTGATATTATTTGGATCCCCAAATATAAAATCTCATGTTCAATTGAAACCCAAATATTGGAGATGGGGCCTGAAAAGAGGTGATTGGATTATGGAGGTGGATTTTTCCCTCTGTATTGTGTCACAATGGTGAGTGAGTTCTCACATGAGCATGTTGCTTAAAAGTGTATAGCACCTCCTTCCTCTCTCTCTTCCTCCTGCTCCAGCCATGTGAAGTGCTGGCTTCCCTCCCTACCATTATGATTGAACATTTCCTGAAGCCTCCACAGAAGCAGAGCACATGCCAGCCTCATGTTTCCAGTACAGCCTGTAGAACTATGAACCAATTAAACCTCTTTTCTTTATAAATTACCATCTCAGGTATTTCCTTATAGCAGTGCAAAAATGGACTAACACATGAGGGATCCTTGTGGTGATAGAACTGTTCAATATTTTTATTGTAGTGGTGGATACACAATCTATACTTGTGAAAAAATTATATAGAGCTAAACATATACACACACTCACAAACAAGTATAGGAAGAGCTAAGGAAATTTGAGTAGGATCATTAGATTTTGTCAATGTGACTATTTTGGTGTGATATTGTGCTATAGTTCTGAAAAATGTTACCATTGTGGAACACTGGTAAAGGAAATAATGGGATATCTCTGTTACTTGCATGTGAATCTAAAATTATCTTAACAAAAATCTTCAATTAAAAAATGATTATATTAGAAAAAATTTACACTTGGAGCAAAAGCTCAATAATTTTTTAATCATATTGCCATTTTTCCCAGTGTAGATAAAATATTTTCTTATTGTATCTTAATCTGCAAAAAAAAAGTTTAATATTGGGTAATTTTGTCTTGAAGAAAATCATTTATTTACAGGTATATAAGCAGTAACTGTGTTAGATATAAAACCCTTAAAACAATATTTACAATCATGATAAAATGACCTCCTACACTGACTATAAGTTACGATTTCAGTCACCTATCACTAAAACCTATATATTATCATTTATTGGGCACTAACTTATTTAGTGTTTTATAGACATTTTAAACCATTTCACCTGAAAAACATCTTTCCTAGAAGATTGTGTAGTAAAGTCAGACTGTGAACTGGTACATCAAACAGCATATTCTGACAAATGAAATTGCTAAGCATTGTACTAAGTATATAAATAAGCTGGAGCTCCTGTTGAAGGCTGTACAATCAATCTCACTTTGAAATGAATGGGTTATTTTGGTGATAGTTTCGTTTGTGTGTTTGATACTCAGCTGAATCTGTTAGTATAAGTAAAACTTGGAAGTAGACACTGAATCTCTTTTTTTTCCTAGAAAATCAAATATCTTGTTGATGAACTGGTTTTCAGAATTAAATTTAATTTATTTAATTTATTAGCATCAAACTTATAACTCATAGGAAGAAAAAAAAAAGGTCAAGACTGTTTACTTCAGTCAAGGTTGAACTATATGTAGACAAAGTATCTACAGTGTGGGCTATGCAGGCATAATGCAGACTACATTTATCTCTAAAATCTCCTTCTTTCTCTCCTCAAGTAAACTCTAAGACCTTTTTACCAAATGTTAGTGGAAAGGAATACCAAGTCATCAACAACTTTTCGTTCTCTGTGTCACTGCTGTAGCTTTATCATTACTCTAATAATAAGTACACTAGTGGGGAAATCTACATTCATAATGAATGATATGGTTTCTATATTGGGGAATGTGGGCAAAGAATACAGTGAGGCAATTAACCTATTTCTCTTAGTCCACTTTCATGCTGCTTATAAAAACATACTTGAGACGGGGAAGAAAAGGAGGTTTAATTGAACTTACAGTTCTACATGGTGAGGAGACCTCAGAATTTGCAGGAGGCAAAAGATACTTCTTACATGGCAGTGGCAAGAGAAAATGAGGAAGATGCAAGAGCATAAGGCTCTGATAAAACCATCAGATTTCATGAGACTTATTTACCACCACGAGAACAGTATGGGGAAACTGTCCCCGTGATTCAAATTATCTCCCATGAGGTCCCTCCCACAACAGGTGGGAATTATGGGAGTACAATTCAAGATGAGATTTGGGTGGGGACACAGAGCCAAATCATATCAATTCTCACCTGGCCCCTCCAAACCTCAGGTCCTCACATTTTAAAACCAATTGTGTCTTCCCAACAGTCCCCCGAAGTCTTAACTCATTTCCACATTAACCCAAAAGTCCATAGTCCAAACTCTCATCTGAGACAAGGCCAGCCTCTTCTGCCTATGAGCCTGCAAAATCAAAAGCAAGCTAGTTACTTCCTAGATACAATGGGAGTACAGGTATTGGGTAAATATAGCTGTTCCAAATGGGATAAATTGGCCAAAACAAAAGGGTTACAGGATCCATACAAATCCAAAATCTAGCAGGGCAGTGAAATTCTAAAGCTCCAAAATGATGTCCTTTGACTCCATGCCTCATATCCGGCACAAGCTGATACAAGAGGTAAGTTGCCATCGTCTTCGGCACTGTGGCTTTGCAAAGTACAGCCCCGCTCCTGGCTGCTTTCAGAGGCGGGAATTGAGTGTCTGTGGATTTTTCCAGGCCCACAGTGCAAGTTGTCGGTGGATCTACCATTCAGGTATCTGGAGGATGGTGGCCCTCTTCTCACAGTTCCACTAGGCAGTGTCCCAGTAGGGACTCTGTGTGGGGAGTCTGACCCCACATTTCCCTTCCACACTGTGCTATCAAAAGTTCTCCATGAGGGCTCTGCCCCTGCAGCAAACTTTTGCCTGGGCATCCAGGCATTTCCATACATCTTATGAAATCTAGGTGGAAGTTCCCAAACTTCAATTCTTGACATCTGTGCATCCACAGGTTCAACACCACATGGAAGCTCCCAAGGTTTGGGGCTTGCACTCTCTGAAACCACATGCCAAGTTGTACCTTGGTTCCTTTTAGCAATAGCTGGAGCAGCTGAGATGTAGGGCACCAAGTCCCTAGGCTGCACACAGCATGAGGACACTGGGCCTAGCCCAGTAAACCATTTTTTTTTTTCCTCCTAGGCTTCCAGGTCAGTGATGGGAGGTGCTGCCATGAAGACCTCTGACATGCCCTGGAGACATTTTTCCCCATTGTCTTGGTGATTAACATTTGGCTCCTCGTTACTTATGCAAATTTCTGCAACTGGCTTGAATTTTACCTCAGAAAATAGGATTTTCTTTTCTATCACATTGTCAGACTGCAAATTTTCCAAACTTTTATGCTCTGTTTCTGTTTTATAACTGAATGCCTTTAACGGCACGCAAGTCACCTCTCAAATGCTTTGCTGCTTAGAAATTTCTTCTTCCAGATACTCTAAATCATCTTTCTCAAGTTTAAAGTTCCACAAATTTCTCGGGCAGGGGCAAAAAGCCACCAGTCTCTTTGCTAAAGCATAACAAAAGTCACCTTTGCTCCAGTTCCCAACATGTTCCTCATCTTCATCTGAGACCACCTCAGCCTGGACTTATTATTCATATTGCTATCAGGCTTTTGGTCAAAGCCACTCACTAAGTCTCTAGGAAGTACCAAAATTTCCCACATTTTCCTGTCTTCTCCTGAGCCCTCCAAACTGTTCCAACCTCTACCTGTCACCCAGTTCCTAAGTCACTTCCACATTTTCTGGTATCTTTTCAATAATGCCCCACTCTACTGGTACCAATGTACTGTATTAGTCTGTTTTCATGCTGCTGATATAAACATACCTGTAACTGTGAAGAAAAAAAGATTTAATTGTACTTAAAGTTCCACATGGCTGGGGAAGTGTCAGAATCATGGCGGGAGGCAAAAGGCACTTCTTACATGACAGCAGCGAGAGAAAATGAGGAAGATGCAAAAGCAGAAACCCCTGTTAAAATCATCAGATCTCATGAGACTTATTCACTGCCATTAGAACAGAATGGGGGAAACTGCCCTCATGATTTAAATAATCTCCCTCCAGGTCTCTCCTATAACAGGTGGGAATTATGAGAGTACAATTCAAGATGAGATTTGGGTAGGGACACAGAGACAAACCATATCATTATTGAAGGGAAAGTCTTAGCTAAAATTAAAACAATCCTAGCTAAACTTTCTAAAAATCTACAACCATAGGCACAGAGTTGTGCCACAAACTTCAAGAAAGAGAAAATGAGTATTAATAGCTTCAAACCGGTTGGAGAAACTAGGCAGATAATACATTCTAAAATATTTTTAATTAGCTAATGCAGGACTAAAATCATAATAATTAATTAATTAATAAACCACACTGTAAGTGACTTAATATTTCATAGAAAGTTATTTTTCCCCCACTTTGGCTAATTGGATCATTTCCACATGAATGAAATACGTGCTAAATTATTTATAGATAATTACATGGCTGTGCTGTTACTAAAATATTAAGACACAGTTGTCCCACAGGAAACATTGCAACAGACACAGGGACATCACAAAATGAATAGCTGAGGAAGTAATGAAGAGCAGTTATAAGAAAAGCCCACAAAACTAGAGATATGTGTATTAAAATTAATTTATTTTTTAGAATATTACAGGTGCTTTTAAAAACTGTTTTCATCCTCTAACCTTTCTCTTTCAAGAAAAATGGCTCATATGTCAGCTTTTTAAATTAACTTTATCTAAAAACTTTTATTAGAAATTAGACAACAAATATATTTTGATTAAATTTATAAGCAGCATTCTACTCCTCAACAATCATGACTATAGAAAAGAGGGGCACCATGATCTGTGGTATAACTGAAGTAAGCCAACTTTTTATTTAATTATAACTTTATTAATATCTAAATAAAATGCTTCAGGTCACATTAGTTGACACACAAGCTGAACATTTTCACCTAAGACTAATCATAAATGAGAATTTTAGGTACTGTTCTCCTCGGGCACTGTGGGCACAAATTAAGAAAACTTTTGCATTGTTAGTCTGCGGTTGCCAACTCACTTGATGCCATTTTGGCTAAAGAAATGGCCCATTAAGTCACACACGTCACCTAGGTAACATCATCCTCTCAAATATTAAGTTACTATGGGTGAGATAAAATGTATTTAATTACATGTGTTCAACCTATTCTTTTTATCCTTCACTGCCAGCTAATACAAATCATTCTGGATTTTGTCTCTTGACTTCACTCCATGCCTCCATCATTCAGGAAAGGTTCTGGGTCAACCATTCTAGGTAAGGAGTTTGTGTGATCTAGAATCAATAGAATGGAGATAGATAGATATCAATAGATAGTGACACACAATGGATATCTCTCTATCAATAGAGATACACAATCATCTAAACTGGGATATAGAATATTTTTTCATAGATATGGTAGAAATGTGTCCCCACAATAAGATATAAAAAACTATAAAAAGAACAAAAGTGGAGAAAAGAGAGAAAAAAAGCCTTAAATATAAATTTTGGGGAGATTTTTAAGGGTTTTTCTTTGTATGACATTCATTATTAATTTGAGAACATAGCTTGAACAGAGAGACTTTAGTAAATCTGCAAGATAAGAAAGATACTAAGGAGTAGGTGGAGAAAACTCATTTTAAGAAATAATACTATGAATTAAGCTTAGGATTATTTTAAATAATTTTTCAGAGATACTAATTAAACATTGTAATGTTTTTTATGTACTTTGAGGCCCAATACATAGGTTCCCAGGCTGTCACCTGATATTCCAAATAATTTCTGTAGATAATCTATCTTAAAGGAGGTGGAGCAGAGCCTCTATTCTTTTTCGTATTATTTTTTGAGACAGAGTCTTGCTCTGTCATCCAGGCTGAAGTAAAGTGGCATAACTCAGCTCATTGCAGCCTCAACCTTCCAATCTCAAGCAATCCTCCCACCTCAGCCTACTGAGTAGCTGGGTCTACAGACATGTGCCACCATTCCAGGCTAATTTGTTTGTAGTTTTTGTAGAGAAGGGGTTTCACCATGTTGCCCAGGCTGGTCTCTAACTGCTGGGCCAAGCAATTGGCCTGCCTCAGCCTCCCAAAGTGTTGGGATTAAGGCATGAGCCACTACTAAGAGCCTCCATTCTTTAAGTGAGAGCTACACAAAGTGATTTCCTTCTGAAGAGTACAAGATGGAAAAAAATAAGTTTACTGTGGAGAAATCTGAAAAACTACTTCAGCCATGTGATCAAAGTCTGTATTACCAGTCACAAATCATGTTGATAGTATAGATCCTTGGCATGACGTGGAGAAAATGATATTTTATTTCTCTGATTTTCCTTTTTGAAGCATGTAATCACAGCCTAATCATGAGAAAAATATCAGGCAAACCTCAACTTCTACAAAGCGTGGCTGGTACTTCTCAGCACTTTCAAGGTCATTAACAATAAGGAAAGTCTGAAAAATTGTTGTAGCCAAGAAGCGCCTAAGGAGATATAATAACTAAGTGCAATGAAGTGTTATAGATGGAATCCTACACAGACAAAAAAGATATAAGTTAACAACTAAGAAAAACTGAATAAAGTGTGGACTACAGTCAATAATAATATATTAATATTGGTTTATTAATTATAATAAATTAGCATATAATGTAAGAAATTAATAGTAAGAACAACTGAGTTAAAAATATGTGACAACCCTTTGTACTATCTTCACAATTTTTCTTTAAATATAAACTGTCCCAAAATTGTTTACTTACAATATTACATTACAAAACTTCATATTTTCTGTTCTTGTCAAAAAGGGACTAACTCAATTAATATGGCTCACTACTGTTCATGTTTTCCTTTTGTATTTATCTGTAGCAAAGATATAAACTTTAAGGCACGGCTTTTCTCTTGCCACTAGGATAAAACAGGCATGAAAATAAATGCCAACACATAAGGATGGAGAAGTAGAAAGATGAGAATATAATTTCTTGATGGCATTGTTATGCTGCCTTTTAAAATGTCTGAGCTACTTAATGTTAGTGTTCTTACTGCAGGAAATAAATAAGTGCTCATTTTATACTTTTCTAATACACTGAGCAACCAACAAGAGTGCTCCATAGGAAGAAAGGTCAAAAATGTTGCTTCTGCCATAAACATCATGTTACAACAATACCAGCATTGCTTTGCCTTTCTTCCACAGTATGCCCTTTTGTAGAATTTTCCATGCAGCAGTTAGCTAGTGCAGAGGAAATGGAGTTAGATGTGAGAAAGCAGCTTATCCTGTCTTCTAGCTTCCTTGAAGGCATCCAAGGCTTCAGCAGATCTGTGTTGGGGAAAAGGAGAAAGATATATTTGGTTAAGTTTTCAAAATGTTGATGTTATACGGTCTGGAGCCATATTATACTGGACTAGACTTTTATCATCTCAAAATAGACTTTATTTTATCTCAAAGTCATAAGAAATTTATAAGATTTTCCCAAATTTTAAATCAAGAGGAAAAGAATAACAAGTTTCAGCAGAGGAATTGAAGGGACAATGGAAATCCAGGTAAAGTCATTCATTTCTTCACTACCAAGTCTGGCACATTGTATAAATCAGTTGCATGGGTTTTTACAAAATTTAAGAAGATCCCTGGTTTCCAGTAATTTGTGTTTTTCAACCAACAAAAACTCAAGAAAAACAATAAGAGCCTATATATTTTGCACAAAAGGGAGAAGACGTATTTCAACAACAATAACTGCAACAATAGCAAAAGGTCTTGATGCATTAGCATAAAGTCAAAATTTAAAATACAAAAATTATAACTGTCTGTGCTTTCAGGACTTCAACGTAAAACCCAAAACCATAAAAACCCTAGAAGAAAACTTAGGCAATATCACTCAGGACATAGGCAAAGACTTCATGACTAGAACTCCAAAAGCAATTGCAACACAAGCCAAAATTTACAAACAGGATCTAACTAAACTAAGGAGCTCTGCACAGTAAAAGAAACTATCATGGGATTGAACAGGCAACCTGCAAAATGGGAGAAAATGTTTGCAATCTATCCATCTGATGAAGGGCTAATATATAGAATCTATAAGGAACTTAAATTTACAAAAAAAAAAAAACCAAAACCATCAAAAAGTGGACAAAGTATAAGAACAAACACTTCTCAAAAGAAGACGTTTGTGTGGCCAACAAACATATGCAAAGAAGCTCGCTGTCACTGGTCATTGGAGAAATGCACATCAAAAACACAATGAGATACCATCTCATGCCAGTTAGAATGGTGATCATTAAAAAGTCAGGAAACAACAGATGCTGGAGAGACTGTGGAGAAATAGGAACGCTTTTACACTGTTAGTGGGAGTGTACATTAGTTCAACAATTATGGAAGACAGGGTAACGACTCCTCAAAAATCTAGAACCTGAAATATCACTTGACCCAGCAATCCCATTACTGGGTATATACACAAAGATTATAAATCATTCTACTATAAAGACACATGCACATGTATGTTTATTGTATCATTATTTACAATAGCAAAGACTTGGAACCAACCCAAATGCCCATCAATGATAGACTTGATAAAGAAAATGTAGCACATACACACCATGGAATACTATGCAGCCATAAAAAAAAAAAATGAGTTCATGTCCTTTGCAGGGAGGGACATGGATGAAGCTGGAAATCATCATTCTCAGCAAACTAACACAGAAACAGAAAACCAAACACTGCATCTTCTCACTCATAAGTGTGAGTTGAACAGTAAGAACACATGGACACAGGGAAGGGAACATCACACACTGGGGCCTGTCAGGGGGTGGGGGACAAGGAGAGGGAGAGCATTAGGAAAAATACCTAATGCATGTGGGGCTTAAAACCTAGTTGATGGATTTATAGGTGCAGCAAACCACATGGCACATGTATACCTATGTAACAAACCTGCACATTCCACACGTTTCCCAGAACTTAATTTTTTTTAAAAAAAGAATTATATTCATAGTTTGCTTTCATTTATTCTTGAATGATTTTCTTTTGTCAAAACCTTTTCCTCTTCTTTTTCCACATCTTTTAAAATTATTGTTCAAGTTTTCTTGCTTTAAATTATCTAAATATAGATAATGGCTATATTTCTCTAACAAGGAGAGAGATAGGTTAATAAGATTACATGAGTTGTCCTTCAATTTGACAGTAAGAAAGAGTAAATAAGTTGGCAAACTAGCTATGATACAAGCCAATTAGAAACACTGGCCAAGTTTTATTAAATCTGAAATCAAACTGAAGTTGTTAAAACAAGTTATAGTACAGAATATTTTAGTAAAATACAAGCTATACAGTACTAACCTAAATTGCTAATAAGAAAATTAAAGTAAGTTAATGAAAACACTACCTTAGACCTACATTATATACTATATGTGCAAAAGTAATAAAATCATGGACATTTTAATATTCAAGTATGTGTAAGAATGAAAATTTAAAGAAACACTGAAGAAATATTTAGTTTCTTGAATGTGGTTTTAAAGATATGAAAGGTGTGTTGTATTATAAATAAACATATAAGTGCACATGGCAAAGTCAAGCAAAATTGCTGTGGCAATATAAAAATCAAGAATTCTACAAGCAAACATAAAAATGTGTTACAAGAATTCCAGAAGCAAACATAATACAGCACAACAAATGTAATAATTATTTTTCCTTATACCAAGAAGTAACTTATACCTTTATAGCTTCTACCAATACACTTTCTAGCAATATACCAATATACATTTTCTACCAATCATGACCATGTACTTAACACAGTTAAAGTTTTCTTGATTTTCTGTAGAAGTCACATTTACAAAGTTACTCCAGTGATTTTTAACATGCAAATTCTCTGTACAAGGCGAAAAAGTGGTTATAAAATCTCGGACACCGTCATTTTTGTCTGCATGAGCCAAGAAACATAGTTACTACTTCTTAACTTAGATTTATATGCCTCAAACTCCTACTCTATTATAGAAACATCCAATTAGAAGTGTTTAATTCCTTCAAGTTTTTGAATATTGAGAAAGGAAGCTGTTACTAATATTTGACATTATTATTGGCATCCTCCACAGTTCTTATAAATGATCAGCAATTGATTCACCTGGAAGATCGCAATATCTTACATCTATTGATTTTACCTGGAAGATCTCAATATCTTACACTGTGAACAAGATGGTAATCCATGGTTACTTTACCTAACCAGAGCTTCTAATCCATTTGACCAATATTTTGTTATTTCTTCCCAATCTCCTTGGCAGAAAAGTATAAGAGAAAATGAACTTTTAAAGTCTCTAACATCCATTAATATTTTTCCGTTAGTCCCAAGTCTCTGGCTCCTCTTGCTATAAATTTAGATTTAAAATGTCATGGCTGCTCCTAAGCATTTTTGATGCATGTTCCTTTTATCTGGGCTTTAGCCTTCCAGATGTTATTCTCGCAAGTCCTTGAAACATTTTATACACGTTGCTTACTGTCTCCATTATCTCTCTGTCCCCTCCTGTGTACTTTTTCTTTTTATATTTATATGACTTTTGTAAACAAACATTTTGTGCAGATAGATGTATGAGCCTTGTCAAATGTGCATCCAGCTAATTTCAGAAGCTGTACATAAAGAGCAATCATTTTATCAGTAAATTTTCAAACAACTTGAAAAAACTACTTTATGTATTCTATTTTTTTTTCTTTTTAAAAATTGTAGTTTAAGTTTGGGGGTACATGTGGAGAACATGCAGATTTGTTATATAGGTACACACGTGCCATGGTGGTTTGCTGCACCCATCAATCAGTCATCTACATTAGGTATTTCTCCTAATGCTATCCCTCCCCTAGCCCCCCCACCCCTTGACAGGCCCTGGAGTGTGATGCCCACCCCACCGTATCCATGTGTTCTCATTGTTCAATTCCTGCTTATGAGAGAGAACATGCGGTGTTTGGTTTTCTGTTCTTGTGTTAGTTTGCTGAGAATAATGGTTTCCAGCTTCATCCATGTCCCTGGAGAGGACATGAACTCATCCTTTTGTATGACTGCATAGTATTCCATGGTGTATATGTGCAACATTTTCTTTATCCAGCCTATCATTGATGCGCATTTGGATTGGTTCCAAGTCTTGGCTATTGTGAGCAGTGCCACAATAAATATACATGTGTGTGTGTCCCTATAGTAGAATGATTTATAATCTTTGTGTATATACCCAGGATTGGGATTGCTGGGTCAAATGGTATTTCTAGTTCTAGATCCTTGAGGAATCACCACAGTGTCTTCCACAGTGGTTGAACTAACTTACACTCCTAACAGTGTAAAAGTGTTCCTATTTCTCCACATCCTCTCTAGCATCTGTTGTTTCCTCACTTTTTAATGATCACCATTCTAACTGGCATGAGATGGTATCTCATTGTGGTTTTGATGTGCATTTCTCTAATGACCAGTGATGATGAACTTTTTTTCATCTGTTTGTTGGCTGCAAAAATGTCTTCTTTGAGAAGTGTCTGTTCATATCCTTCACTCACTTTTTGATCAGTTGTTTGTTTTTTTCTTATAGATTTGTTTAAATTCTTTGTAGATTTTGTATATTAGCCCTTTGTCAGATGGATAGATTGCAAAATTTTTCTCCCATTGTGTACATTGTTCAATCTGATGATAGTTTCTTTTGCTGTGCAGAAGCTCTTCAGTTTAATTAGATACTGTTTGTCAATTTTGGCTTTTGTTGCAATTGCTTTTGGAGTTTTAATCATGAAGTCTTTGCCCTTGCCTATATCCTCAATGATATCGCCTAGATTTTCTTCTAGGGTTTTTATGGTTTTAGGTCTTATGTTTAAGTCTTTAATCCATCTTGAGTTAACTTTTGTATAAGGTATAAGGAAAGTATCCAGTTTTGACTTTCTGCATATGGCTACCCAGTTTTCCCAACACCATTTATTAAATAGGGAATCCTTTGTTCATTGCATGTTTTTGTCAGGTTTGTCAAAGATCAGATGGTTGTAAATATGTAGTGTTAATTCTGAGACCTCTGTTTTATTCCATTGGTCTACGTATCTGTTTTGGTAGCAGTATCATGCAGTTTTGGTTACTGTAGCCTTGCAGTATAATTTGATGTCAGGTAGTGTGACGCCTCCAGCTTTGTTCTTTTTGCTTAGAATTGTCTTGGCTCTCAAGATTGCACCACTGTACTCCATCCTGGGTGACTGAGCGAGACTCAGTCTCAAAAAAATAAAAAAGAATTGTCTTGGCTCTGCAGGCTCTTTTTGGGTTCCGTATAAAATTTAAAGCAGTTTTTTCCAGTTCTGTGAAGAAAGTCAATGGTAGCTTGATGGGGATGGCATTGAATCTATAAATTACTTTGGGCAGTATGGCTATTTTCATGATATTGATTCTTCCTATCCATGAGCATGGAATATTCTTCCATTTGTTTGTGCCCTCTCTTGTTTCCTTGAGCAGTGGTTTGTAGTTCTCCTTGAAGAGGTCCTTCACATCCCTTGTAAGTTGTATTCCTGGGTATTTTATTCTCTTTGTAGTGACTGTGAATGGGAGTTCACTCATAATTTGGCTCTCTGTTTTTCTTTTATTTGTGTGTAGAAATACTTGTAATTTTTGCACAATGATTTTTGTATCCTGAGGCTGTGCTGAAGTTGCTTATCAGGTTAAGGAGATTTGGTGCTGATATGATGGGGTTTTCTAAATATACAATCATGTCATCTGCAAACAGGGACAATTTGACTTCCTCTTTTCCTAATTGAATACTCTTTATGTCTTTCTCTTGCCCTATTTCCCTGACCAGAACTGCCAATACTATGTTGATTAGGAGTGGTGGGAGAGGGCATCCTTGTCTTGTGCCAGTTTTCAAAGGGAGTGCTTCCAGTTTTTGCCCATTCAGTATGATATTGACTGTGGGTTTGTCATAAATAACTCTTATTACTTTGAGATACTTTCCATCATTATCTAATTTATTGAGAGTTTTTAGCATGAAGGGCAATTAAATTTTGTCGAAGGCCTTTTCTGCATCTATTGAGATAATCTTGTGATTTTGGTCATTGGTTCTGTTTCTGTGATGGATTACAATTATTGATTTGCTATGCTGAACCAGCCCTGCATCCCAGGGATGAAACCGATTTGATGGTGGTGGGTAAGCTTTTTGATGTGCTGCTGGATTCAGTTTGCCAGTATTTTATTGAAGATTTTTGCATCGATGTTCATCAGGGATATTGGCCTGAAATTTTCTTTTGTTGGTTGTGTCTCTACCAGGTTTTGTTATCGGGATAATGCTGGCCTTGTAAAATGAGTTAGGGAGGATTCCCTCTTTTTCTATTGCTTGGAGTAGTTTCAGAAGGAATGGGACCAGCTCCTCTTTGTAGCTCCCATAGATTTCAGCTGTTAATCTGTCTGTTCTTCGGCTTTTGTTGGTAGGCTATTAATTACTGCCTCAATTTCAGAACTTGTTATTGGTCTATTCAGGGATTTGACTTCTTCCTGGTTTAGTCATGGGAGGGTGTATGTGTTCAGGAATTTATTCATTTCTTCTAGATTTTCTAATTTATTTGCATAGAGGTGTTTATAGTATTCTCTGATGGTAGTTTGTATTTCTGTGGGATCAGTGGTGATTTCCCCTTTATCATTTTTTATTGTGTTTATTTGATTCTTCTCTCTTTTCTCTTTTATTAGTCTGGCTAGCAGTCTATCTATTTTGTTGACCTTTTCAAAAAATCAGCTCCTTGATTCATTGATTTTTTTTTAATGGTTTTTTCTGTCTCTATCTCCTTCAGTTCTCCTCTGATCTTAGTTATTTCTTGCCTTCTGCTAATTTTTGAATTTGTTTGCCTTGGTTTTTGGTTCTTTTAATTGTGATTTTAGGTTGTCTATTTTAGATCTTTCCTGCTTTCTCTTGTGGGCATTTGGTGCTATAAATTTCCCTCTACACACTGCTTTAAATGTGTCCCATAGATTATGGTACATTGTGTTTTTGTTCCTATTGTTTTCAAAGAACAGCTTCATTTATGCCTTAATTTCATTATTTACCCAGGAGTCTTTCAGGAGCAGGTTGTTCAGTTTCCATGTAGTTGTGCAGTTTCGAATGAGTCTATTAATCCTGAGTTCTAGTTTGATTGCACTGTGGTCTGAGAGACTGTTATGATTTCTCTTCTTTTGCATTTGCTGTGGAGTGTTTTGCTTCCAATTATGTGGTCAAGTTTAGAATAAGTGTGATGTGGTGCTGAAAAGAATGTATATTCTGTTGATTTGGGGTGGAGACTTCTGTAGAAGTCTATTAGGTCCACTTGGCACAGAGCTCAGTTCAAGTCCTGGATATCATTTTTGATTTTCTATCTTGTTGATTTGTCTAATATAGACAGTGAGGTGTTAAATTCTACTACTATTATTGTGTGGGAATCTAAGTCTCTTTGTAGGTCTCTAACAACTTGCTTTATAAATCTGGGTGCTCCTGTATTGGGTGCATATATATTTAGGAAAGTTAGCTTTTTTTTTTTTTTTTCTGGAGATGAAATCTCACACTTGTTGCTGAGACCTGAGTGCAGGGGGTGTGATCTTGGCTCACTGCAACCTCCTCCTCCCTGGTTCAAGAAATTCTCCTGCCTCAGCCTCTCAAGTAGCTGGGACTACAGGTGTGCACCACCACACCCAGATAATATTTGTATTTTTAGTAAAGACCGAGTTTCACCATGTTGGCTAGGCTGGTCTCAAATTGCTGATCTCAGACAATCCACCAACCTCGGCCTCCCAAAGTACTGAGATTACAGTTGTGAGCCACCATGCCAAGCAGCTAGCTCTTCTTGTTGCATTGCTCCCTTTATCGTTACGTAATGCCCTTCTTTATCTCTTTTGATCTTTGTTGGTTTATAGTCTGTTATATCAGAGACTAGGATTGCAACCCCTCTTTATTTTTGTTTTAGTTTTTATTTTTGCTTTTCATTCCATTTGCTTGGTAAATATTCCTCCATCCCTTTATTTTGAGCCTATGTGTGTCTTTGCACATGAGATGGGTCTCCTGAATACAGCACACTGATGGGTTTTGACTCTTTACCCAATTTGCCAGTCTGTGTCTTTTAATTGGGGCATTTAGCCCATTTACATTCAAGGTTAATATTGTTATGTGTGAATTTGATCCTGTCATTTTGATGTTAGCTGGTTATTTTGCTCGTTAGTTGACGCAGTTTCTTCCTAGCATTGATGGGCCTTACAATTTGCCATGTTTTTGCAGTGCCTGGTACCAGTTGTTCCTTTCCACGTTTAGTGCTTCCATCAGGAGCTCTTGTAAGGCAGGCCTGGCGGTGACAAAATCTGTCAGCATTTTCTTCTCTGTAAAGGATTTTATTTCTCCTTCACTTACAAAGCTTATTTTGGCTGGATATGAAATTCTGGGTGGGAAATTCTTTTCTTTAAGAACATTGAATATAGGCCTCCACTCTCTTCTTGCTTGTAGGGTTTCTGCAGAGAGATCTGCTGTTAGTCTGATGGGCTTCTCTTTGGGGGTAACCCAACCTTTCTCCCTGGTTGCCCTTAACCTTTTTTCCTTCATTTCAACCTTGGTGAATCTGATGATTATGTGTCTTGTGGTTGCTCCTCTTGAAGAGTATCTTTGTGGTGTTCTCTGTATTTCCTGAATTTGAATGTTGGCTTGCCTTGCTAGGTTGGGGAAGTTCTCCTGGATAATATCCGGAAGAGTGTTTTCCAACTTGGTTCCATTCTCCTCATCACTTTCTAGTATGCCAATAAAACATAGATTTGGTCTTTTCACATGGGGACATATTTATGGGAATCTTTGTTCGTTTTTTTTCACTCTTTTTTCTTTAATTTTGTCTTCTCACTTTATGTCATTGAATTGATCTTCCAACTCTGATATCCTTTCTTCTGCTTGATCGATTCAGCTATTGATACCTCTGTATGCTTCACAAAGTTCTCATGCTGTGCTTTTCAGCTCCATCAGGTCATTTATGTTCTTCTCTAAACTGGTTATTCTAGTTAGCAATTCATCTAACCTTTTTTCAAGGTTCTTAACTTCCTTGCATTGGTTTAGAACATGCCTCTTTAGCTCAGAGAAGTTTGTTATTACCCCCTTCTAAAACCTACTTCTGTCAATTTGTCAAACTCATTCTCCATCCAGTTTTGTTCTCTTGCTGGCAAGAAGTTGTAATCCTTTGGAGGAGAAGAGGCATTCTGGTTTTTGGATTTTTCAGCCTTTTTGTGCTGGTTTCTCCCCATCTTCATGGATTTATCTACCTTTTGTCTTTGATGTTGGTGACCTTTGGATGGGGTCTCTGAGTGGACGTCCTTTTTGTTGATGTTGATATTATTCCTTTTTGTTTGTCAGGTTTTCTTCTAACAGTCGGGCCCTTCTGCTGCAGGTCTGCTGTAGTTTGCTGGAGGTCCCCTCCAGACCCTCTATGCCTGGGTATCTCCAGTGGAGGCTACAGAACAACAATTGCCGCCTGTTCCTTCCTCTGGAAGCTTTGTCCCAGAGGGTCCCCCACTCCCCAGGTGCCAGCCAGAGCTCTTTTGTAAGAGGTATCTTTCGACCCCTGCTGGGAGGTGTCTCCCAGTCAGGAGGCACAGGAGTCAGGGACCCACTTGAGGAGGCCCTCTGTCCCTTATCAGAGCTTGAACGCTGTGCTGGGAGATCTGCTGCTCTCTTCAGAGCTGTCAAGCCAGGAAGTTTAAGTCTGCTGAAGCTGTGCCCACAGCTGCCCCTTCCCCAAGGTGCTCTGTCCCAGGGAGATGAGGGTTTAATCTATAAGTCCCTGACTGGGGCTGCTGCCTTCTTTTCATAGATGCCCTCCCCAGACAGGAGGAATCTAGAGAGGCAGTCTGGCTGTAGCAGCCTTGCTGATTTGGGGTGGTCTCTGCCCAGTTCACAATTCCCAGTGGCTTTGCTCATGCTGCTAGGGTGAAACTGCCTACTCAAGCCTCAACAATGGCGGACGCCCCTCCTCCTACCAAGCCCAAGCATCCCAGGTTGACCTCAGACTGCTGTGCTAGCAGCTAGAATTTCAAGCCAGTGGATCTTAGCTTGCTGGGCTCCAAGGGAGTGGGATCTGCTGAGCCAGATCACTTGGCTCCCTGGCTTCAGCCTCCTTTCCAGGGGAATGAACGGTTCAGTCTTGCTGATGTACCAGGTGCCACTAGGGTATGAAAAAAAAAGAAAAAAAAAACCCTGCAGCTAGTTCAGTGCATGCCCAAACGACTACCCAGTTTTCTGTTTGAAACCCAGGGCCCTCGTGGCGTAGGCACTGGAGGGAATCTCCTGTTCTGCCAGTTGCAAAACCATGGGGAAAGCTCAGTATCTGGGCCAGAGTGCACTGTTCCTCCAGGTACAATCTCTCACAGCTTCCCTTGGCTGGGAGGCTGGGGGAGGGAGATCCCCTGATCCCTTATGTTTCTCTGGTGAGGTGAGTCCATGCCCCATCCTGCTTCGGCTTTCCCTCCATGGGCTGCACCCACCATCCAACCAGTCCCAATGAGACGAACCGGGTACCTCAATTGGAAATGCAGAAATCACCTGCCTTCTACATCAGTCTCTCTGGGAGCTGCGGACCGGAGCTATTCCTATTCAGCCATCTTGCCAGCAAATCCTATGTATGGTATTATTTAAATGTTCAAATTTCAAAATAAAAAGCTTCAAGTACAGAATATGAGGTACAATTCTGAAACTATTGTACATGTATATCTGATTAATAATTAAGTAAATACATTCTGAATTATGAGATCCAAGTTTCTCACTGTCAGAGAGGAAACTTACAGAAAAGCGTAAAAAGAAGGCTAGAATGAACTCTTTGGTACAGGATTGGATCTGGAGACATTAGTATGAACTTATGGTTAGATTAATATACATGCAGATGGTTAGATACAGATACCTGTGTATAAATAGATATGTCTGTATATACAGGTTACATTACATACATTTATTACTCATCTCTTCTTCAGAGAGAGCTGTTAGAAGAAATGGTATCTAGTAAAAAATTAGCACAAACAGTGCCCAGGTCATATGTTTAAGACACAAGTATTTGACTAATACATACTGAAATCACTTTTTTGGACACTTTATACATAGTTTCAATATGTGAGAATTACATTTTACCTGTAGTATTCTAAATTAGCACAATCCAGTAGGACTTTCTGTGATGAAAATGTTCTATCTCAGTGTTATTCAATATAGGAGCTACTAATAGTAATACCTAATTACTGAACAATTGAAACATGACTTATGAAACTAAAACACCTAACAATTGATTTCATTGTAATTTAATAGCCACATGTGGCTAGTGGCTACTGTATTGGATAACAGAGTTTTTAGACAACCCATCAGATGGTATGTTCCCTCAAATCAAGGGACTACCATCATAATTTTATACTAAAATAGAACTGTTAAATATAATATACTACATAAATATAATATAGTAAGCAAATAACTATTATAGGTAAGAAATACAAAAACATCACTTTGACATATACAATAGAAAAACAATTATATTGCTAGCAAATGTGTATTTGAAATTCAGGTGATTTTTAACCTATAAATGGGTTTGAATTTCCTTTAATTCTAAGCAATTAATGTTTCATTTCTTCTGTGCTCTGGATGAGGCATATCGCTTTGAAAGGGCTTATCTTATATTCTCAGTTTTCTTGAGACACATCCTGATGTGACCTGATGAAATGTGACACGCTTGTCACTTTTTGTTAAAGGTGAACAAATGTTTGTTAAATGAACAAATATCCATGTAACTAGAATGTTTTCCCATTACTGGTTCCTGGCAGGTATTTGTCTAATGGCAAGGCCCTACATGAAGGAAAAAAAAAAATAAAAAGCAACAGCATTAAATAAGGCAGCTGATGCCTCAACAAAAACAGTTAAAACATTAAGTTCTAAAGAAAAACATATATGTTTTCAGGATTTTGTTGTCTTGCATTTTCATGTTCTCTTTTTGCGGTGTCGAATAATAATTATTTCTAAAGGAAATGACCAGAACTTATATTGGTTTGGAATGCGGAATAGATAGCAGGAAGTGATGAACTAAATGCCATATCCCTCTTTCGTGGAAAGCATATTTAGTGAAAAGGGAGAATAATAGTGCAGACAGTGCGTGATATATGACTAGAAGTTTTTCTTATTAGAATACTTTTCTGAATTTTCCAGGAGGCATTATATTCTAAGCCATGTTCTTAGTGATGCAGAAAATTTCTACTTATAATGTCATATGAATTCCACTTTCCACTATTATGAAAATGAGGAGTAACAAAAATATTCTCCATTTTCTTTCTGTTACTCTCAAGATTATTAAGTTAATAATATGAAAAAGTGCTTATCTAAATGGCTATCTTTTAAAACGTCAATGCAAGGCAAAAAATAGTGCAATACCATTTGATTTAATTTATACATGCTTGACAAAAGATAACATATGGTTGAAAGAATGTAGTTTAGCAAGTAAAAGTAAAACTAGAAATAATTTCAAGGAGGCAGAATATTCTAGATTTACCTTTAACTGTCACAGATAAAAAGGATTAATTAATGAAGTCTGCACTCCGTAGATAAAGAGCTCCATTGGTACTTTGTTAATTTTCTTGAAAGAGAGATAGTCCAGGTTGAATTTTCTCTTTAGCTTGAAATGGATTCCAGTTCTTCTTTCTTAATATCAGGAGAAAAAGAAAAGCAGATTATTAAAGCCAAAATTTAATCATAAATATTACATTAGTAGTATCCTTCAAAACTTTGCCTAAATATGTAATATCTGTATATAAAGTCATGAATGTCATAAACTTCACAATAAATCATCTAGATTTTTCTTTCAATCTAAGAATCTGGAATCTTTTATATTTCATATAATTTATGACATAATAGAATATTAACATTACAAAGTGCTAAGTTAATCAAATTGGATTTCATGTGCATGATGATGGAATATAATCTCGTATTATTTTATTCATTATTCATTTTTATGAGTGAGAACAATGCAATGCTGCTATTTATTGTAAACACCTTCTCAATGCTGTGTCAAACAACTTTGATGACACCTGTGAAATAAGTAGAACAAACATAGCAAATAAAATAGTTATATTCATGTATGGATACAACACGTAACTTTGGAAAGATGTACTAGGAAATAGTCCTGCAGATATTATGAAAATGTCAAAACCCACAATGATTGATAACAACCTATAATATTACATTTGAGGTTTGACCAAAAAATAAAAGCATATCCCAAACACTCAATGTTGTAAAAGTTTTAAGCGATTTTATCAAATGAGTTAAAAAATTAGTCTGTTATTCAAAGCAAGAGAAAATTAGTTTTAATGGGAATATTTTCCTCACAAAGGGTAGAATATTTCTGCATGTTGAAATGCAGACTTTGACACCACCTCCACAACAATTTATCAGGATTAAGAGAACATTTTGTTTGCTGGGGACACATTGACAGTGGGAATAGGAAAAGTGGTTGAGAAAATAAAACAGGAAAAAATCAATAGAAATAGAATGAATGGGATTATAAAGCTCCAAAGGAAGATCAAAATATGACTGCAAATACAAGAGACCAAGAACTAGTATTTGCATGGTAAAAGTGAGACTGTAAATACAGGAGACCAGTACAGGAACCCAAATTTAAAGCCTGTCCCATTACTAGGTCCATTATATACTATATTGTAAAAAACATGGACAATTTTAAAATGTAAAAGGGTCATTAGTAATTCTGATGAGCCAACAGACATAAACCATGGCATGTAATAACACTAACCGTGTGCAAGTGATATGGTTTGGCTGTGTCCCCACCCAAAATTTCATCCTGAATTGGAACCCCCTTAATTCCCATAATCCCCATATGTCAAGGGCTGGACCAGGTGGAGGCAATTGAATCCTAGGGGTAGTTTCCCTGGCGCTGTTTTCATGATAGTAAGTGAGTTCTCATGAGATGTGATGGTTTTATAAGAGTGCCTGGCATTTCCGCTGCTTGCACTCACTCCATCCTGCTGCACTGTGAAGAAGGTGCTTGCTTCTCCTTTGCCTGCTGCCAAGATTGTGAGTTTCCTGAGGCCTCCTCAGCAGTGTGGAACTGTGAGTCAATTAAACCTCTTTCCTTTACAAATTTCCCAGTCTCGGGTATTTCTTCATAGCCGTGTGGGAATGGATTCGTGCAGCAAGCTTCAAGAATCTTAGAGAAAGGGGAGGTGACTCACTAAGCAACTGAAGCTGGCTCATTTCCCCAGCAATTTGATATGCAGAATTATGATGGAGAAGGGACTTTCCTCCTTCCATGAATTGTCTAACTCACTGTAATTGATGAATAAAAGTAAACCAAAAAATTTTTAAGCTTTACTAACAATTTTAGTCGGTGGAGAAGTGTCACCGGTAAGATGGCACAGATAATAACGGGATACATGAAGAAAGTATGGTTAGAAAAAGAAAAAAGAACAATAGCAACCATTCATGGGCTGACTATATTCTGGGTAGCTCAGCATGTACTGAGTTGAATGAAACAAATTCAGAAATGTGAATTAACTTTTGCAAACTAACATAGGTGTCATCCTAATCCAAGACTTTTTGAAATCAAGATTTAATACACTTTTTCTCTGCTGTAAGGGCCCTCTTTTCACAAACCTGATGATGTTCTATTTCACTGTGAGCATAAGTTGAACTTAATTTCTCATTAGAAATCTAACTGTATTCTGCTGGAGATAAGTCAAAATATATATGTTAAATATTGATCCATGGGTTAGTACTTAAGTATCATAAATTAAATTTTTCTGTACTTATTTCTTCCAATTTTTCCATTCTCATTCTCTGGGATATCCAACCCTCTCCTTCTTACTGAAACTTTGCTAATTTCAATGTCTAATTCTTAATCACATCTTAGTTGCCTATTAATAGTAACTTACAATTGATAATTCTCTCCTTTATGAAACAGCTTTTTCATTTGTGACTTTTTCTCAGTATCCTTTACTTGTTCGTTTTTATCCTTCAATCTTAAATGTTGCTTTACTTAAGAGCTTATTCGGCCGGGCGCGGTGGCTCAAGCCTGTAATCCCAGCATTTTGGGAGGCCGAGACGGGCGGATCACGAGGTCAGGAGTTCGAGACCATCCTGGCTAACACGGTGAAACCCTGTCTCTACTAAAAAATACAAAAAAAGCTAGCCGGGCGAGGTGGCTGGCGCCTGTAGTCCCAGCTACTTGGGAGGCTGAGGCAGGAGAATGGCATAAACCCGGGAGGCAGAGCTTTCAGTGAGCTGAGATCCGGCCACTGCACTCCAGCCCGGGCGACAGAGCGAGACTCCGTCTCAAAAAAAAAAAAAAAAAAAGAGCTTATTCACGCGTCTTTTTTCTTCTCCACTCATACCTTTAATGATCACATCTCATAATATACACCATACACATGAGAATTACCCCAAATTTATATCTCCAATCAGAATCTTTTTTTTCTATCACAGTCATAAATCCAAATCCTTGTTTTTAATGGGTAGCTCAAATAGATACCTTAAAGTGCCTGAAAACAAACTTCTGATTTACCCCCTGAAACTTGCTCTTCCTGAAGCCTTTTTTCTCCTATTGTAGAAAATGGTAACCCTGTCAGGTTGTTCCACAAACATTTGACTTTTTTCTCAGGTTCACATCGAACATTCAATCCATCAGCAAATTCAGGTCAAATGATACCGTGAATTCAATCACACCTCCCAACCTTCACGGTCTATACTATTATCATCTCTCTCTTGAATTATAACTGGTCTCTTTGTTTAATTTTTAAAATTTTATTTTGGATTCAGGGGTGTATGTGCAGATTGGTTACACAGGTAAATTGCATGTCACAGGGTTCAGAATACAGATTATTTTGTCACCCAGGTAGTAAGCATAGTACCTGCTAGGTGCTATCCTCACCCTCTTCCCACCTGCCACCCTCAGGTAGACCCTGGTGGGTATTTTTCATTTCTTTGTGTCCATGTGTTTTCAGTGTTTAGCTCCCATTCATAAGTGAGAACATACAGATTTGGTTTTCTGTTTCTGTGTTAGTTTGCTTAGGACAGTGGCCTCCAGCTCCATCCTTGTTGCTGCAAAGGATTTGACCTTGTTCTTCTCTATGACTATGTAGTATTTTATAGGGGATATGTACAACATTTTCTTTATCCTGTCTATCATTGTTGGGTATTTAGACTGATTCCATGTCTTTCTATGGTGAATAGTAGTGTGGTAAATATATGTATATATATGTCTTTACGGTAGAATGATTTATATTCCTTTGTGTATATGCCTAATACTGCAAGCAGTGGAGGAAGAACCTCTATCTAGTAAATGGTGCTGGAATAACTGGCTAGCCTAATGCAAAAGATTGAAACTGGACCTCTTCACTTACATTTAAAAATTACCTCAAGATGGATTAAACACTTAAATATAAAACCTAAAACTATAAACATTGTGGAAATCAAGAACTGACTAGGAAATTCCATGCGGGACATCGGCCCTGGTAAACGCTGCATGATGAAGATGCCGCAAATAATTGCAACAAAAACAACAAGTGACAAATGGGACCTGATTAAACAAAAGAGCTCATGCGCAGCAAAAGAAGCTGTCAACTGAGTAAACAAATAACTTACAGAATGGGAAAAAATATTTGCAAACTATGCATCTGATGAAGGTCTAATATCCAGAATGTATGAAGAACTTAAATAAATGAACAGGCAAAAAGCAGACCCATTACAAAGTGGACATAGGGTATGAATAGACACTTTTCAAAAGAAAACATCCATGTGGCCCACAAGTATATGGTCTTTTGCTTAACTTTTGCTTCACCCCTCGTAAGTATTCTCTTCTCAACACAGAGTAGTCCTTCTAATGCATAAGGCAGATTCTTGTTATGCTTCTGTTCAAAACTTCCCAGTGGCTAACTCCAAAACCCAGAGTTCTTATGATGGCCTATAAACACTTACATAATGGAACACCCCACTCCTTTCTAGTCTCATTTACTGCTATTTCTTCCTGTACCCATTTACTTCTGACACACAGGCCTCTTTGCTGTTCCTGGAGCACAGCAAGCATATGTCAAACTCAAGGCCTCTTCCTTTGCTATTCCCTCTGCCTCGAATGATCTTCCTCCAGATATCCTCTGTGGCTTGCTTCATCACAACCATAGAGCTCTGCACAAATGTCACTTTATCCATAATATCTTTCTTAACAATTTTAAAGGCAGTATCAAACTTTCTATATTCTTTGTTTCATTTTTCTTTTCGTTCCAGATTTATTGAGGTATGATTAACGAATAAAAATTGTATATATGGCCAGGCACAGTGGCTCACGTCTGCAATCGCAGCACTTTGGGAGCCCAAGGCAGGTGGATCACGAGGTCAAGAGATCAAGACCATCCTGGTCGACATGGTGAAACCCCGTCTCTACTAAAAATACAAAAATTAGCTGGACATGGTGGTGTGCGCCTGTAGTTCTAGCTACTCGGGAGGCTGAGGCAGGAGAATGGCTTGAACCTGGGAGGTGGAGGTTGCAGTGAGCTGAGATTGTGCCACTGCACTCCAGCCTGGTGAAAGAGTGAGACCCCGACTCAAAAAAAAATGTATATATTTAGGGGTACAATATTTGTTGATATATGTATATGTTGTGGAATAATTTTCACAGTCAAGCTAATTAGCATATTCATTACCTCACACAGTTACCTTTTCTGTGTATATTTTTGTGTATGTGTAGTGAGAACACTTAAGATCTACTTTCTTAACAAATTTCATGTCCCCAATACATTATAGTCACCATATTGTACATTAGGTCTCTAGTACTCTAATATTCATCTTACAACTGAAAGTTTGTATCGTTTCACCAATATCTCCCCTTTTCCTCCACTCCCAGGCCCTTGTAACCACCTTTTGACTCTCTGTTACTATTAGTTTGACTTGTTTTGATTTCACATTTAAGCATTTGTCTTTCTGTGTGTGGCTTTTTTCATTTAGCATCATGTCCTCCAGTTTCATCTCTGTTGCCATAATGGCAGTATCTCAGTATCTTCTTTTTCTTTTCTTTGACTTTTATTTTAAGTTCAGAGGTACATGTGCAGGATGTGCAGGTTTGTTACACAGATAAACGTGTACCATGGTGGTTTGATGCACAAATAATCCTATCACCTAAGTATAAGTCCAGTGTCCATTAGCTGTTCTTCTTGATGCTCTCCCTCCTGCCATCCTCCCAAAACTCTCCAGGTATGGTTGTTCCCCAACAATGTATCCATGTGTTCTCACCATTCAGCTCCCACTTATAAGTGAGAACATGCAGTATTTTGTTTCCTGTTTCTGTGTTAGTTTACTGAAGACAATGGTTTCCAACCCCTTCCACGTCCCTGCAAAGGACATGATGATGTTCCTTTTTATGGCTGCATAATACTCCATGGTGTACATGTACCACATTCTCTTTATCCAATCTATCATTGATGGGCATTTAGGCTGATTCCATGTCTCTGCCTTGTGAATAGTGCTGCAGTGAACATACACATGCTTGTATCTTTATAATAGAATGATTTATACTCCTTTGGGTATATACCCAGTAATGGGATTGCTGGGTCAAATGATATTTCTGCCTCTAGGTTTTTGAGGAATCACATGCTGTCTTCCATAATGCTTGAACTAATTTAAACTCCCACCAACAGTTTAAAAGTGTTCCTTTTTCTGTTAAACCTTCCCAGCATCCATTTTTTCTAACTTTTTAGTAATGGCCATTCTGACTGTCATGAGATGATATCTTATTGTGGTTTTGATTTGCATTTCTTTAATTATCAGTGATGTTGAGCTTTTTTTCATATGTTTGTTGGCTGCATGTAAGTTTTCTTTTGAGAAGTGTTTGTTCATGTCTTTCCCCCACATTTTAATGGGGTTGTTATTTTCTTGTACACTTGCTTAAGTTCATTGTAGATTCTGGATATCAGACCTTTGTCAGATGGACAGATTGCAAAAAATTGTCTCCCTTTCTGTAGGTTTTCTCTTTACTCTGATGATAGTTGTTCTTGCTATGCAGAGCTCTTTAGTTTAATCAGATCCCATTTGTCAATTATTGCTTTTGTTGCAGCTGCTTTTGACATTATCATCACGAAATCTTTGCCGGTGCCTATGTCCTGAATGATATTGCCTAGATTTCTTCTGAGGTTTTTAAAATGTTTGTTTTACATTTAAGTCCTTAATCCATGTTGAGTTAGTTTTTGTCTATGGTGTAAGGAAGCAGTCCAGTTTCAGTTCTCTGCTTATGGCTATCCAGTTCTCCCAGCACCATTTATTAAATAGGGAATCATTTTCCCATTGCTTGGTTTTGTCAGGTTTGTCAAAGATCAGATGGTTATAGGTATGTGGTCTTATTTCTCAGTCCTCTATTCTGTTCCGTTGGTCTATGTGTTTGTTCTTGTACCAATACGATGCTGTTTTGCTTACTGTAGATCTCCTTTTTTAAGGCTAAATAATATTCTATTGTGTATATATGCCCACATATTTTTTATTCATTGATCTGTCAATCTGTATTATTACCATAATACAGCAATGAAAATGGCAGTGCAGATCTCTTTGGTATAGTGACTTTGGATCTATGCTCTAAAGTGGGATTTCTGAAACATATGGTAATTCTATTTTTAATCTATCGAGGAACTTCCATATAGTTTCCCGTAATGGTTGTATTAATTTACTTTCTCACAAACAATGTACAAGGCTTCCCTTTTCTCCTTATGTTCACCAATACTTTTGTCTTTTAGCTTTTGATAATCGCAATCCTAAGAGGTTTCACGTGATATTTTTATAGTACTTATTCTATAATTACTTCTTTTTTTTACTCTCTGTTTCCCACACTAAAACGTAAGTTACATAAGGGCATACATTTTTATTCTTTTATTTTCCACTCTATCCCTGGTTCCTTCCACAAAGCATAGCCATACAGGGTACTTGATATGGTTTGGCCATGTCCCCACCCCAAATCTCATTTTGAACTGTAGCTCCCATAATCCCCATGTGTCATGGGAGGGACCAAGTAAAAAGTAATTAAATCATGGGAAGTTTGTTGTTCCCATGCTGTTCTCATGGTAGTGAATAAATCTCATGAGATCAGATGGTTTTATAAAGGGCAGTTCCCCTGCACATGCATTCTTGCCTGCTGTCATAGAAGACGTGACTTTGCCCTTAATTCGCTTTTCCCCATGATTGGATTGTAAGGTCTCCCCAGCCATGTGGAACTGTGAGTCCATTAAACCTCTCTTTCCTTTATAAATTACAAAGTCTCAGGTACGTCTTTATTAGTAATGTGAGAATGGACTATTAGAGTAAATTGGTACAGGGAGTGGGGCACTACTGTAAAGCTACCCAAAAATGTGGAAGTGACTTTTGAACTAGGTAACAGGTAGAGGATGAAAAAGTTTGGAGGGCTGAGAAGAAGATAGGTAAATGTGGAAAAGTTGGAAACTTCCTAGATACTTGGAGGACTCAGAAGACAGAAAGATGTGAGAAAGTTTGAAACTTGCTAGAGACTTGTAGCATGGCATTGACCAAAAGGCTGATAGTAATATGGACTATGATTTCTAGGCTGAGATTGTACTAGATGGAGATGAAGAACTTACCGGTAACTGGAGCAAAAGTGATTCTTGCTGTGCTTTAGGAAAGAGACTGGCAACATTTCACCCCTTCCCTAGAAATCTGTGGAACTTTGAACTTGAGAAAGACTATTTAGGGTGTCTGGTGGAAGAAATTTCTAAGCAGTAAAGTATTCAACAGATGACTTAGGGGCTCTTCAAATCTTTCAGTTTTATTCATTCTGAAGTATGTCGTTTGGAATTGGAACTTATGTTTAAAAGGGAAGCAGAGTATAACAGTTCAGAAAACTTGCAGCCTGACAATACAATGGAAAAGAAAAACCCATTTTTGGAGGATAAATTCAAACTAGCTGCAAGAATTTGCATAAGTAATGAAGAGCCCAATATTAAACTTCAAGACAATGGAAAAATGTCTCCAGGGCATGTCAGAGGTCTTCAGGGCATCCCCTTCTATCACAAGCTGGGAAGCCTAGAAGGAAAAAATGGTATTGTGGGCTGGGCCCAGGCCCTTGCTGCTTTGTGTAGTCTAGGGACTTGGTGCCCCAAATCCCAGTTATGGCTAAAAGGGGCCAATGTACAGCTCAGGCCATTACTTCAGAGGGTGCAAGCCACAAGTATTGGTGGTCTCCTCCACATGCTGTTGAGCCTATGGGTGCACAGAAGTCAAGAATTGAGGTTTGGGAACTTCCACCAAGATTTCAGAGGATGTATGGAAATGCCTGGATGTCCAGGCAGAAGTGTGCTGCAGCGGTACAGCCCTCATGGAAAACCTCTGCTAGGGCTGTGCAGAAGGGAAATGTGGAGTTGGAGCCCCAACACAGAGTCCCACTGGGTTATTGCCTAGTAGAGCTATGAGAAGAGGGCCACAGTTCTCCAGATTCCATAATGGTAGATCCACCAACAGCCTGTACCATGCACCTGGAAAAGCCACAGATACTCAATGCCAGCTCATGAAAGCAGCCAGGAGAGGGGCTGTGCCCTGCAAAGGCAGAGAAGTAGAGATGCTCAACACCATGTGAACCTACCTCTTGTATCAGCGTGACCTGAATGTGAGAAATGGAGTCAAAGGAGATCATTTTGGAGCTTCAGGATTTGATTGCCCTGCTGGATTTCTGACTTGCCTGAGGCCTGTAGCCCCTTTGTGTAGCCAATTTCACCCATTTGAAACAGGTGTATTTACCCAATGCCTGTACTCCCACTGTATCTAGCAAGTAACTAGCTTGTTTTTGATTTTACAGACTCATAGGCAGAAGGGACTTGCCTTGTCTCAGATGAGACTTTGGACTGTGGACTTTTAAATTAATGCTAAAATGAGTTAAAACTTTGGGGGACTGTTGGGAAGGCATGATTGGTTTCTAAATGTGAAGATGTGAGATTTGGGAGTGGGCAGGGGAAGAATGATTTGTTTGGCTGTGTCTTCACCCAAATATCATCTTGAATTTTAACTCCCGTGATACCCACATATCATTGGTAGGGGGCCTGGTGGGAGGTAATTGAATCATGGGGTTGGGTTTTTCCCATGCTATCCTCATGATAGTGAATAAGTCTCAAGAGATCTGATGGTTTTATAAAGGGAAGTTCTCCTGCACATGTTCTCTTTACTGCCACCATGTAAGATGTGCCTTTGCTCCTCCTTTGCCTTCTGCCATAATTATAAGGCCTTCCCAGCCATGTGGAACTGTGAGTCCATTAAACTTCTTTTTCTTTTTAAATTACCCAGTCTTGGGTATGTCTTTATTAAGAGTATGAGAATGGACTAATACAGTGCCAGTAAATATTTGCTGATTAAGTCATTGATGTGCAAACAATACTTACAACCATTTGATTGTAATTTTGTTTATGTAAGATATTCTATACCTACTGTGTTCTCTTCAGACAAGTGTTATATTTAAGTTTGTAATTCAGACTCTATAGTCCAATGGTTATGTCTTTCTGTGTTACTTTAAATTTAAAAAATCAACACACATTTATTTTGTTGTTACTCTAACATCACTGTACTAGATATGCTGTAATAAAAATATAATAAATATATATTCTCACTTTCAAATAGTTTATTTTCTAACTTAAAAATACAGACTTATCATCATTTATCTTACAGACAAATATAAGGCAACAAATGTATAACTGCAATTGTTATTAGTATTTTTTCACAGGGACACAGGATGGGTAAGAAAGCTTCCCATCATTGTCATATGCTAGCTTTGAGAATATTATTAATATGTAAGTGTGTTTCCAGGAAGATATGCCTAGAACATAATGACTGAGACATATGATCACAACCTCAAAGCAATGAGGTCCAACACGTAAAATAATATATAATTATTATTAATTATATATCATATAATAGTTTACTATATATTATAATTTAGTATTATAATATATAACAATTATATAATACATAATATAATATATAATATAAAACAATAAACATAAAACAGCTTGAAGTTCAATTTAACATAGTGACTCCCAATATATATTGCTTTTGAAGACATGTTGCAGATCAAATCAAATACAGGAAAAAAACCACACTCAGACAACATACACTGTATGGTTAGGGCTACCAATTTGTCATTTCTGATCTAAGAAAATTGTAGCATACTTAGATTTTTCTTCTTTGTTGTGAGCCATCATTTATATTGAAGGAATAATAATTGACTAGTGGTTTATATATAACCCTAGAAAATAGACATGGGCAAGGACCAAATGTATGCCAGTGTTTATCTTTATCATGGAGAATAAGAAGTGATAATTCCAGGCAACCAAATATAGTTTTTAAGGAAGAAATATTTCTATTGTGGAGCACTGTAATTTATCTACTTGCCATATATTGAAATGAAAAAGGAGAAGGGGAAGTATGAGGAGCAGGAGGAGGAGTGGGAGGATGAGGGAAAAAAGGGAGGAAAAGGGAGAGGAGAATAAGGAGAAAGAGAAAGATGGGGAGAAGAAAGAGTAGGAAAAGGAAGCAAATGAGGAAGAAGGAGGAGAAGAAGGGGGAGGGAAGGAGAAGAAGAAATAAGAAGAAGGACAAGAAGAAGGAGGAAGAGGAGGAAACAGCAGCAAACTCTCACCACCTCATATAGCAAAAAATTGGCTTTTGGTTTGCACAAGACCCATAGTAATGCCTTTTTAATCCTTTTTATTTATTAATTGATTAAACAAATATTTTTGAGCACTTGCTCTATTCAAGGTTGTGTGCTGATCTCTGGGACATCTAGTGAATATTACACACATGGTCGCTGCCTTCATGTGGCAACAGTAAAGCAGACATTCTGCTTAGGACGATGTGCCAAATCCTGAATGCTAAATACTGCCCTGCATTTTTGAGCCAACTATTTCATTATCTATGAAAAAAATTAATTTCTGATTTATAAAACATCAGCTGCTTATGAAATCATTTCTTATAAGTCAGTTACATGCAATCAGATTAATTCTGGATAATTTTTTTTTAAAAAAATTTATTTCTGGAAAATGGCCTCACTGAATCTGTTGACAGCTTCATCCAAATCTTGTGATAGTCTCATCCAAGCACTAGCAACTTTTGGAGCTTGACCAGAGCGAACTTAGTCTTCCTTTGTCCTGTTATTCTCTCATATTGTGCCTTTCATATATTATAAAATAAACCAACTATAGCTACAAGTAAAAAAAATAGTTATTAGTTTTATTATGAAGATGAGGAAAGCCTATTTAAGAGAGAACATTTGAACTGGACTGGATTGGTATTTGATAGGAAGAGCATCTATCAATATACTTCCTGGTCTGGAAAATAATGTATGGTGCTGGTAAGTGTCTCATGGTGCCATGGTATTGGTAAGAGCAGGGTGTAGCAGAACACACACTATGTATGGAAGCTATGAGTGGATGGGAGATATGGTTTATACTCTGTAAGAATTTGAATATCATTTACAAGTATTTTAGAGATGATAGTGGGCCGATTAAATGCTTATGAATGGAAAGTAGCATTACTAATTAGAATGAATGTGATGAGCAAGAGATTGAACACATCATGGTCAATTCAGAGAACAAACTAATTTTTTGAAATACGTTTTGTTAAAGGTCACTTTCGGGGGCATAACAAAATATAGTTTGCCAAGGAACCAGTTTTCACTTAATGACTAATTCCAACAACTAATCAAGCCACCAAATCACTTTACTTTCCCAACTCCCCTCACCCCCCAAAAAAGCTGTATTTTACTAATTTCTTACAAAATATACAGTAGTTTGTGTTGCACTGGAATATTTCAACAGTCTTTGCAAATCTTTTTCACCAAAGATGAGGTTTTGCTGTAGTTGTTTTGTACTACCTGTTTTGTTCTAGCCTTTGCATCAGAACAGTAGATACGAAGTAAATTTCTATATTTTCCATAATTAGAGACTACTACTCTAAACAACAAAATGTGTCTATCTCTTGTAGATATTTTAATTCATATGTTATCTTTATCCCTTTGCTTAATGAACAGATTTTTACATGGGTCAATCAAGTGAATTCTTCATGCACTCCTTTTCATTTCGAGAATTATCTGCCATATCATTCAGTTCCATGTACATGAAATAATAGATGTAATAATAATAGATTCTATAAATAAAGTTCATTAGTTATTTTTATTTATGATTTTTTTAGATTTGTCAGTCTGTAACCAAAAGTATATGTGCATGTTCATTTTGGAATAGCCAAAATTCTTTAACCAAGGGAGTTATGATACAAATTAGATGCATTGTTCACGTAGCTATTATAGACAAAGTTAGACGTAAGTTACATAAGTTACAGTAGACGTACGTTACTTGTAGACGTAAGTTACAACAATTGAGAAGATAACGAACTATACTTAAGGGAAAGCCTATCCATTTTCATTAAAAAGTGTTGATCATTAAAGAAGTGCTCGGTGTCTGAATTTTGAAACATACTGAAAACTAGCTTCAATTGAACTGAACCTACATAAAGAGAAGTTGAAACATCAAGGCACTGAATTGAAAATAGGACGAAAGTGAAACAACCCACTCCATTGTTTCTCGATTTCTTGTTATATGATACTTAATGTATGACTTCAAAATATTATTATTTCTTTTTTAAAAATTAATCAACCCAAAGAATGGAAACACTATCGCTAATTTACTGCAATGATGTAGCAAAAATAAAACACAAATTTCCAAAAAAAAAAAAAAATGCTCAAAGGCTATTGAAGCAGCTCATGCAAAAAAAAAGGGGGGGGGAGTTTTAGATAAATAATTTTTTCTGCTCATTATAAATTACAAATTTTATAATGGGTCATTATGTTAGTTCTCAAAAGGATTTTTAAATACCACAAAGAAAACATAACAGGCTCTTGAATTATGTTTGAAGCAATTAGAATGGGTACTAAAAAAGCCTGTTAATGGGACCTATTAACATATTGGTTGGAAACAATGGTTGAGGAATAAAAATTATAGTTTTTATTCCTAGATGGCTGATGAATCAGTTACTTTTCAAAGGTTGAAAGTACAGGAGGAAAGTATGTTTTTCAGGGACAACAATGAGAAATTAAGGACTTGTGGAGTAATACGTGTCAGAAGGACTGTGCAAAATGGTCCTTAAAAAATGAAATATTTGGGTCCTAGAACTCAAAAAAAATTACTTACAGTAATTAAGAAAGGACAATGGAATTAACCAGTATTTATTAAACATCTACAATGTATCAGATGTTAGGCAAGCTTTTTAAATACATGTACTCATTTAATCTTAAAAACAACCTGTGGAATAAATATTGCTATCTTGCATTTATCAATTAGTAAAATGGAGTTAAGAAAATGTACAATTAAGTTTTTACTGTTATAAAAGCAATGTTTTAAGATAGATTGTGTTATTTCTCCCAAGTTTGTGTCTCTTTCCCAGTAGAAATAGCATATGTCCCTGTCCCTTGCCATATGGCTCTCTGTGCCTCCCAGGGGAAGGAATATAGTTCACCAGATCACTGACATCATGCTTGTCTATATGACTTCCTACAGACATTTACATATGCTATATCCAATCAGAAACTTCAAGAACCGTCACATGGATATGACATTGTCCTTTTCATTTTTCCAGGAAACAAGATTTGCTCCTTCAGCCTGGATCTAAAATAAAGACATGTAAAACAAAGCAGACCACACTTGACACGAAAAAATATATATAAGCAAGGAAATAAAACTTTAGTGTTGCAGCTCTCTAAGACTTGAAAGTTGTTTCTTAAGCAGCATGATTTAATGACAGTCAACTAATGCAGTGGCAAACTATGGAGCTTACACTCAAAAGTAAGTTCCATCTGACTTTAAAGTTCATGCACAGTATACAACATCACTCTCTTTCTCACTCATCATGTGATATGTAAAGCCATGGGTTGATTATGTAAATCTCCATTTGAGGAATATACACAGTATGAGGAAATAGAAAGGAGAACTAAGAAAAAAAAGAAATGAAAATTTTAATAGTGGTATAGTCAGTGCAGAAAAGAATTTTAATAAGGAAAAAATAATCTCAAATATCAAACATTGAAGAAAAATTAAAAGAATGAAAGCTAAGAAATAAATAAAAGGTTACCGGTCTTAGAAATCTGGAGATCATTCATCATTTTTTGTCAAAATCTGCTTGGCATATTGGCATACGTGAGGACCAAGATTTAAATGTAAGACAGGAGTCCTTAACCTTAGTACAAGAATCCTTTAGGAGAGAGCTGTGGATTACATGAATATGAATCATCAAGTGTATTGATTTTCTATTGCTATGGTAATAAATTGTTACCAACTTAGCAGTTTATAACAGCACAAATTTATTACTTCATAGTTTCTAGTGGTCAGAAATCTGACACAAGTCTCATCAGGCTAAAATATAGGTGTCAACATGTTGCATTGCTTCCTGGAGGTTCTCGCAAAGAAGCCACTTCCAAGCTTATTCAGGATATTGGTCAAATTCATCTTCTTACAGCTGTAGGAATGAGGATTTTCTTTCCTTCCTTCCTTCCTTCCTTCCTTCCTTCCTTCCTTCCTTCCTTCCTTCTTCTCTCCTTTCTTTTTCTTTCTTTTCCTTCTTTCTTTCTTTCAGACAGAGTCTCACTCTGTCGCCCAGGCTGAAGTGCAGTTGCACCATCTCGGCTCACTGCAAGCTCTGCCTCCCAGGTTCACGCCATTCTCCTGCCTCTGCCTCTGGAGGACACCATTTTCTTCCTAGCTGTCAGTTAGGGGCTGTCATCAGCCCCTAAAGACCTTCTCTGGTCCTTTCACATGGCTCTCCACTTAGAACCAGCAAGGCACATCAAAGGCTTCTTACTATACGGATTTCTCTCAATTCCTCCTTCTTTTGGATCTCTTTTCCGTTATTCCTCTGCCCCAACTTGCTAACTGACTCTTCTCCTTTCCTTTTCTGCTTTTAAAGGCTCATGTGATTACATTAGGCTCACTGCAATAATCTGACTTGTTATTTTTATTTTAACAGCAGCTGGCTGGGTGCAGTGGCTGAGACTTGTAATTCCAGCATTTGAGAGGCCCAAATGGGAAAACTGCTTGAGCCCAGGAGTTCAAGACCAGTCTGGTCAACAGAGTGAGACCACATATCTACATTATTTTTTAATTAGCCAGGGATGTTGGCATGTATCTGTAGTTGCAGTTACTCGGGAGGTTGAGGTGGAAGGATCGTTTGAGCCCAGAAGGTTGAGGCTGCAGCGAACCGTGGTTGTGGCACTGCACTCCAACCTGGGTGACAGATCAAGACCTTGTGTCAAAAAAAGAGAAAGAGAGAAAGAGAGACAGAAATATGGGAAGACGGAGAGAGGGAGGGAGGGAGGGAAGGAAGGAAGGAAGGAAGGAAGGAAGGAAGGAAGGAAGGAAGGAAGGAGGAAGGAGGGAAGGAGGGAAGGAGGGAAGAAAAGGTAGGTTCGGCTGACTAGTAACCATACTTCTATCTGCAGAGTGTCTTCACAGCAGTTCATAGGTTAGTGTTTAATTGAATAAATAGGGCATAGGAAACTTGGGGCAGGGGAGATAGCTATAGAATTCTGTCTATCACATCAGAGACACTTGCTAAAAATATTAATTCTCAAGGCGTCTCCCATAAAAGCCTGTTAAAAAGAAGCTCTAAGATAAGACATTGGTCTATACTTTAATAAGTCCTATAGGCAATTATTTTCAGAATAATAATTGAAAACAGCTTCTCTCCAGGGTCAATGATGATTTTGCTATATCTAATGCCTTGAAATGCTATGAAAAATGTGGTAGGCATTTTCATTTTCCTAAGGCTAATTTATTAATTTCTTAAGAGCTAAAAGAGTTCTATGACTTAGAATACTTAATTTAAGGAGTTAAATTTAAGGGCATGTATATGAAAAGAATGCAAGAGAATGGCCTACCCTTGACATTTTGATAGTAAAATAAAGAAAACGTACGGGATGGTAGTTTGAGAAAAAATCTGGTTTTAGGGAATTTTTTAGGATACACAAGAATTGAGCATATGGGGAAGAAAAGATTTTGTGGATGGCAGTATTCAAAGGCAGACTGGGGACAACTGAAGTGGCAAATTAATTGCAGTAACTAGATAAAAGGGATGGTTAGGAATTTTAATCTTGTAACAGAAAAGAATATTGTTCTCTTAGAGGAAAGAAAAAGGAGAAGGGATAAGTAAAGGTGCAGAGAAACTAAGATGGAATGGCTTCCATCTCCTCAATTCAGTAAGAGTTATATCTCTTACTCTTTTAGGAATTAGATGGCTTGAGCACTGTGGAATGAATCTAGGTAAAAAACAAAGAGATAGCAAAAAAAGAGATTAGCAAAAAATAAAAATAAAATAACTGGGTCCTCAATGCTGCCCACTAAGAATATATTTTAAGGATTTGAACAAAAATTATGATAAAAATATTTTCGGTAATAGCATCGTTTACTTTTTATTTCAACATTATTCTTCTGTGGTCACATAGTTCAAATGAGTAAGAGATTTAAAAATCCAGTATATGTTTGCCATTCCCAAACTGGCATTTTAGATAAAACTAATAGGATACACACTTTGCTGAGATGCAGGAGGACTGTATTTAAATCCCAAATTTATTTTTAGGTTTACTAGGGAACTTAAGGCAAAGCCTCTTATTCTGCATCAGCTTTCTCCTTGGCCAAATGAAAATAATACTGTTTGTCCTACGTAATCTACACAGTATGCAAAGAAAATAAAATAAGACAAATATAATATACTTTTTGAAGTTGAAAAAGAAATAATAAACTGCATCTTACAAATTTATTGGTAGCTCTAAGGAGTACCAGATAATAGGGTATTAGTCTAACACCACAAATCATTCTCCACTCTCCACCAAACAGAAGCTTTGCTTTCGAAATTAAATAAACTCTTTTAAATTAAGAGGAAAAAATCTTTATCTCTGAACTTCCGCTTCCAACAACATGGCAGATTAAATAATTTTAAATGTCTTTACTTCATTTGCCAAAAAATACTGGATAAAATATAAAAACACCCAGTGTTTCTGGTAAACTTGTTTTCAGTTGGCTACACTCACACAAATGTTTTGAACTGTTAAAAAGCAAAAGATTATAATTTGTTTTACTAAAGAAGAAAAGGATGTCATTTAAATGCAAAAATAGATAAAACCTACAAAACTGAGCAAATATTAACTATCATTAGGTTAATCCATTAGAACAAAAAAAACCCGTCACAGAATCTTAGAAAAATAAACAAAAAGAACAGTTAACAATCTAATTGTATTTAGTTTTTCTAAAATGAAGAAAAACATGTATATGAGTTTTTTCTTTAATTGGACAAAATTGGACATAAAAACATTACAAATTTTTTTCAACTTCGATTTTAGGTACAGGGTGTACATATACAAGTTTGTTCTGTGGGTAAATTGTGTGTCACTGAGGTCTGGTGTGCAAATGATTTCATCACACAGGTAAAGAGCATACTATCCAACAGGTATTTGTCCAATCCTCACTCTTCTCACAGACTCTGCCCTCAAGTAGGCCCTAGTATCTCTCATTCCTCTCTTCGTGTCCATGTGTACTCAATTCTTAACTCCCACGTATAAGTGTGAGAATATGCAGTATTTGATTTTCTGTTCTTGTGTTAATTCATTTAGGATAATACCCTCTAGCTATATCCATGTTGCTGAAAAGGACGTGATTTCATTCTTTTATATGGCTGTGTGGAATTATATGGTGTATATGTACCATCCTTCCATTCGGTTCACAGTTGATGCACATCTAGGTTGATTCCATTTCTTTGCTATTGTGAATAGTGTTTTGATGAATACATGTGTGCATGTGTCTTTTTGGTAGAATGACTTATACGCCTTTGGATATATACCCAGTAATGAGATTGCTGTGTTGAGTGGTAGTTCTAAGGTCTTTGAGAAATCGTGAAACTCCTTTCTACAGGGGCTAAACTAATTTACATTCCTACCAACAGTGTAGAAGCATTCCCTTTTCTCCACTACTTTGCCAACATCTGTTATTTTTTCACTTTTTAATAATAGCCTGATGTGAGATGGTATCTCATTGTTATTTTGAATTGCATTTCTCTGATGATTAATCATGATGAGCATGTTTTCATGTTCGTTGGCTGCTTGTTTGTCTTCTTTTGAGAAGTGTCTGTTCATTTCCTTTGCCCATGTGTTCATTGGGTTATTTGTTATTTGCTTGTTAATTTGTTTAAGTTAATTATAGATTCTGGATATTAGACCTTTGTCAGATGCATAGTTTGCAAATATTTTCTCCAATTCTGTAGGTTGTTTACTCTGGTGATAGTTTATTTTGCTGTGCAGAAACACTTTAGTTTAATTAGATCTCATTTGTCATTTTTTGTTTTTGTTGGAACTGCTTTTTAGCATCTTCATCATGTAATCTTTGCCATAGCCTATGGCCAAAATGGTATTTCCTGTGTTTTCTTCTGGGAATTTTATAGTTTTAGGTGTTATATTTAAGTCTTTAATCCATCTTTAGTTGATTTTTGTACATGTTATAAGGAAGGGGCTGAGCTTCAGTCTTCTACATGACTAGCCAGTTATCCCAGCACCACTTATTGAATTTGAAGAAGTCATTTCTTCGGTGGTTGCTATTGTTCGACTTTGTCAAAGATCAGGTGGTTGTAGGTGTGTAATCTTACCTCTGAGTTATCTATTCTGTTCCACTGGTCTATATGTTTGTTTGTGTACCAGTACCATGCTGTTTTGGTTAGTGTAGCCTTGTAGTATACTTTGAAGTCAGGTAGTGTTTTGCCTCTAGATTTGTTATTTTTGCTTAGGATTGTTTTGGCTATTTGGGCTTTTTACTGGTTTCATATGAATTTTAGAATAGTTTTTTTCTAATTCTGTGAAAAATGACATTGATAGTTTAATAGGAACAGCACTGAATCTATAAATTGCTTTGGGCAGTATTGTCATTTTAACAGTATTGATTATTCCTATCCATGAGTGTGGAAAGTTTATCTATTGGTTTGTGTCATCTCTGATTTCTCTCAGCAGCATTTTGCAATTCTTGTTGTAGACATTTTTCACCTCCCTGGTTTGCTGTAATCCTAGTTATTTTATTCTTTTTGTGGCTATTGTGAATGGGATTACATTCTTGATTTGACTCTCAGCTTAGACATTATTAGCTTATAGAATTGCTACTGGTTTCTGCACATTGATTTTATATCCTGAAACGTTACTGAAGTTGTTTACCAGTTGAAAGGGACTTACGCAGAAACTACATGGTTTTCAAGGTATACAATCATAACACCTGTGAAAACCGATAGTTTGACTTCCTTCTTTCCTATTTGGATGTCTTTTATTTCTTTCTCTTATCTGATTGCTCTGGCCAGGACTTCCATTACTCTGCTGAATAGGAGTAGTGAGATAGGGCATCCTCATCTTGTTCTGATCCTCAAGGGGAATTGTTCAGGCTTTTGCTTGTTCAGTATGATGTTGGCTGTAGGCTTGTGAGAGATGGCTGTTATTATTTTGAGGTATGTTATTTTGATGCCTAGTCTGTTGGGTTTTTAACATGAAGGGATATTGAATTATATTGATAGCCTTTTCTGAATTTATTGAGATGATCATGTGTTTTTGATTTTAGTTCTGTTTACATGAGGAATTATATTTATTGATTTGCGTATGTTGCACTAATCTTGCATTCAAGAAATCAAGCCTACTTGATTGTGGAGGATTAGCTTTTTGATGTGCTGCTGGAATCAATTTGCTGGCATTTTGTTGACAATTTTTGTGTCTGTGTTCATTAGGGATATTGGCATGAAGCTTTCCTTATTCATTGTGTTTCTGCCAGGTTGTGGTATCAGAATGATGCTGGCCTCATCAAATGAGTTCCTCTTCCTCAATATTTTGAAATAATATCAGTAGCATTGGTACCAGCTTTTCTTTATACATCTGGAAGAATTTGGTAGTGATGCATCTGGTCCAGGACTTTTTCTGGTTGGTAGGTGTTTTATTACTGATTCAGTTTTAGAACTCTTATTGGTATATTCAGGATTTCAGCTTCTTCTTGGTTCAATCTTGGGAGGTTGTATGTTTCTAGGAATTTATCTGTTTCTTCTAGGTTTTCCAGTTTGTGTACATAGAGGTGTTCATTATCATCTGTGAGGACTTTTTTTGTATTTCTCTGGGGTCGGTGGTAATGTCACTTTTGTCATTTCTGATTGTGTTTATTTAGATCTTCTCTCTTTTTTTCTTTGTTATTCTAGCTAGATGTCTATCAATCATATTTATTTTTTAATAAACCAACTTTTGGTTTCATTGATCCTTTGTATGGATTTTTTCTCAATATTGTTCAGTTCATCTCTGACTTTGGTTATTCCTTGTCTTCTGCTAGCTTTGGGGTTGTTTTGCTCTTGTTTTTCTAGTTCCTCAATGTGTGACGTTAACTTATTTCTTGGATATCTAACTTCTTGATGTAGGCATTTAGTGATACAAACTTTCCTCGTAACATTGCTTTAGGTGTGTCTCAGGTTCTGATATGTTTTATCTTTGTTTTCATTAGTTTCAAAGAATATTTAGATTTCTGCCTAATTTCATCCCTATCCCAAAAGTCATTCAGGAACAGGTTGTTTAACTTCCGTGTAATTGTACAGTTTTGAGAGATATTTTTGGTATTTATTTCTATTTTTCTTATGCTGTGGCATGAGTGTGTGGTTGGTATGGTTTCAGTTCTTTTGAATTTGTTGAGGGTTGCTTTATGATCAAGCATGTGGTTGATCTTAGAGACTGTGCCAAGTACAGATGAAAAGAAGGTATATTCTGTTATTGTTGGGTGGAGTATTCTGTAGATGTCTGTTAGGTTCATTTGGTCCAGTGTAGAGTTTAGATCCCAAATATCTTTGTTACTTTTCTTCCTTAATGCTCTAACACTGTCATTGGGATGTTGAAGTTTTCCACTCTTCCTGGGTAGTTATCTAAGTTTCCTTGTAGTTCTGTAAGAACTTGTTTTATAAATCTGTGTGCTTCAATGTTAAGTGCATATATATTTAGGACAGTTAAGTCTTCTTGTTGTATTGAGCATTTTATCATTATGTAATGTCCCTCTTTGTCCTTTTTAATCCTTGTTGGTTTAAAGCCTGTTTTATCTGAAATGAGAATAGTAACCCCTGCTCTTTTTTGTTTACCATTTGCTTGATAGGTCTTTCTCCATCCCTTTACTTTGAGCCTACAGGTGTAATTGCATGTGAAATGGGTCTATTGAAGTAAGCATATCTCTTTAGCTAACTTGCCACTCTATGTCTTTTAAGTTGGGAGTTTAACCCATTCCCATTTAACGTTACTATTGATATGTGAGGATTTGATCCTGTCATCATATTGTTAGCTCGTTGTTATGCAGGCTTGTTGTGTAGTTGCTCTATAGTGCCAATTGGTTGTGCACTTAAGTGGGTTTTTTTCATGGCAAGTTTTGTGGTGGTCTTTCATGTTTAGCACATGTTTCTTCTATGTTTAGCACTCCCTTGACACCTTGTACAGCAGGTCTGGTGGTAATGATTTTCCTTAGGATTTGCTTGCTTTAAAAGGACTATTTCTCCTTCACATTTGAAGCTTAGTTTGGCTAGATACAAAACTCTTTGTTGGAATTTCTTTTCTTTAATGACGATGAATATAGTCTCCCAATATCTTCTGGCTTGTAAGGTTTCTGCTGAAAGGTCAACCGTTAGCCTGATGGGGCTCCCTTTGTGCGTGACCTGCCTCTTCTCTCTAGCTGCCTTTAAGACTTTTTCTTCCATGCTGACTTTGGAAAATCTGATGACCATGTTTTGAGAATGGTCATCTTATTTAGTATCTCACAAGAGTTATTCGAATTTCCTGAATTTGCATGTCAGCCTCTCTAGTGAGGCTGGGAAAATTTCTGTGGACAATATCTGCAAATATGTTTTCCAAGTTACTTGCTCTCTTTTCATCTCAGGAATACCAGTGAGCTATAGCTTTGGTCTTTTTTAATCCCATGTTTCTCGAAGTTTTGTTCCTTTTTAAATTCTTTTTTCTTTATTTTTATCTGCCTGCATTGCTTCAAAGCTATGGACTTCGGGGTCTGTGAATCTTTCCTGAGTTTGGCATATTCTGTTATTAATGCTTCCAATCTCACTCTGAATATTCTGTAGTATTCTTTTCATTACCAAAAGTTCAGTTTGGTTATTTCTTCAAATGGCTATGTCATTGTTCAGCTCTTTGACAGTTATACTCTTTTTCTTGGATTGGCTTTCAACCTTCTCCTGTATCGCAATGAGCTTCCTTACTATCTATACTGAATTCCATGTCTGTCATTTCAACTATTTCAGTCTGGTTAAGAACCATTGTGGAGCTAGTATGGTCATTTGGAGGTAAGAAGACGCTCTGGCTTTTAGAGTTCCCTGAGTTCTTATGTTGGTTCTGTCTCATCTATGTGGGTTAATGTTTCTTTAATCTTTGAAATTGCTATCTTTTGGATGGTTTGGATGTGGCTTTTTGCTTTTATATTCTTTGATGCCCTTGAGGGTTTGACTGTGGTATAAGTTGGGTTTAGTCAATTGGCTTTGTTCCTAGATGCTTTAAGGAGCAAAGCTCACGTCAGCACTTCTGGGATGCATGCTGTAACCCTGAAGGGCTAGGACCAGGCCCAGAGCTTTATTCTCTAGCTCCCTGATGTTAATCGCTTGATGCACTGGAGGAGCCAAGGTGTTGCCAGTCCACTGACAGCAGAACTCCAATGGAGGCTGCTGGAGCAAGTGCTCCAGTATGGCAATGGCGGATCCCTGTGTGCATGTGCGCCAGTGGGGCAGTAAGGAAGGCTACGGATGAGTGCACACTACACACACTGATGAGGGTAGGCTGTGGGCTTGTGCATGCTTGTGGGGATCTGTCTGCAAAAGTGTTCCAACAGGGTGTACCAGTGAAAGAGCTATGGCAGTGACTGCTGGCAAGCACCTTGGCTGGGCAACTGAAGCTGCACTTTAAGCGAATGTGGCCAGACAGGACCCTGGGAGATGCTAGCAGACAGATCAGACTGGCCTCATCCACAGGCAAGACAGCCCTGCTCTGTCCAGGTATGGCAGCTAACAAAGCCTAAGCTTCCTAAAGGAATTTGTTGAGCCTTAGTGGATGGAGACCCATGGCCGTGCTCCACTGCCATAGTTCCCACACCAAACCCTCTGGGCTCAATACAGGCTGGAGTTCTGTCTCCCCAAACCTCTGGGCAGTTCTCCCTGCCAGCTCATATGTCTGTGGAGGTCATAGGATCTCCCACAACTATGATCCCAGAGGTATATGGCAAGAGTGGGTTACTCCATGTCTATTTCACTCACTCCTTCCCTAGGAGCTACTTGGCACCTCGAATGATTCCTGGTGCTAGGCAATCCCATGCAGGGTACCCAGCTTCCTCCCCTTTCAGTCTGGAGTCTGCATTCTCCCTCTGTCCACTTGCAGTTTCTTCTTTTTGAAGATCTGTTAAGCATATACCACTCTACTTACGGTCTGGTCCCCATGGGAGAAGTTCCTCCTGGCTGCATCTAGTTAGCCATCTTGACTTTTTCCCCTACACCATCACAGTTTTATTTCCTTGTACCTACCTTCTCTATACTGAAAATTACAGATTTCCTTTTGGTTTAACTCTTGCAAGTCTTTGTGTTTGTTTACCTTTCTAAAATTCTATAATTCATGTAATCCTAAATTCTTTGTAAATCAGAAAAGTATAAATGAAAAATACATTATTCAAAAATATAATAATTAAATATGTGCATATGTTAAAATATTCTTGATATTTATTTAAATCTTTATTCATTTTACAGAGTGAAGTGCCTGATTCTAAGATATGGTGGTCAAAGATGATATCTTTAAATATCTGCCCTTTCTCTTTTAAAGATACACCTAGGCAATGTCTACCTATGAACTTTAAGTGTTGATTACTTACCTCCATTTTACCTGCACCCATTTCCATGCAGAACTCTTCAAGGGACCAACACCAGAGGCTGTAGTACCTTATGAGACAGGCAGTTTGACTGCACTTGGAATTGCCAGAGGCCCAAGGAGGAACTGGAATGTAAATATGGAACTCCAGTAATTACTAAATCCAGCAAAGTATTTAGCTATGGCAATTTTTAAAAAAAGATAATGGAGCTCAATTTGATATTGAAGAAAATAGAATATTTTCAATAAATTCTAAGAGGAAAAATTACCATTTTTAAATGTATTATAATAAAGATAAATATTGTCACTTCATAGTCAAATAGTCCCCCTTCTGATAATTAATGAGTCACAGATAGTGCCGATAAAACAAGGCCTTTATTCAAAATTTGAGTAAAGGATCAAAAATTTGCAATTGAGATGGAAGCCCAAGTTCTCATTGCTTTTGTTTCTTTTTTTTTTTTTTCTTTTTTGAGACAAGAATCTCACTGTCACCCAGGCTGCAGTGCAATGACACCATCTCAGCTCACTGCAACCTCCACCTCCCGGGTGCAAGCAATTCTCCTGCCTCAGCCTCTCGAGTACCTGGGATTACAGGCGTGTGCCACAACTCCCAGCTATTTTTGTATTTTTAGTCGAGATAGGTTTCACCATGTTGGCCAGAATAGTCTCAAACTCCTGACCTCAGATGATTCGCCTATCTCGGTTTCCCAAATTTCTGGGATTACAGGCATGTGCCACCGTACCCAGCCCTCACTGCCTTTGTTTCTTAGTAGAGTGACCTTGAGCTATTTGTCTAATATTTCTTAGATTTTTAATCCTTAAAATCAGTTGGCCAAGGTAAATAGCAGTTAGCATTCTTTACAATTTTTGAATTCTATCAACTTAAATTTAAGCTCCTATTAATTAACAAATTATAAACTCAAACTAATCTCTATGTTTCTATCTGATCTGGTTTGACTGCATCCTCACCCAAATTTTATCTTAAATTGTAGCTAACATAATCCCCACATTTTGTGGAAGGGACCCAGTGGGAGGTCATTGAATCACGGGGGCAGGCTTTTCTCATATTGTTCTCATGATAGTGAATAAGTCTCATGAGATCTGATGGTTTTATAAAGGGCCATTCCCCTGCACACACTCTCTTGCCTTCTGCCCTTTAAGGTCCGCCTTTGCTCCTCCTTTGCCTTCCACCATGATTGTGAGGCCTCCCCAGCCATGTAGAACTGTGAGTTACTTAAATCTCTTTCCTTTATAAATTGCACAGTCTTGGTATGTCTTTATTAGCAATAAGAATGGACTAATACAGTACATTGGTACTGATAGAGTGGGGTACTGCTGTAAAGACACCTGAAAATGTGAAAGCAACTTTGGAACTGGGTAATGGACAGAAAGTGGAACAGTTTGGAAGGCTTAGAAGAAGATAGACAAATGTGGGAAAGTTTGGAACTCCCTAGAGACTTGGAGGACTCAGAAGACAGGAAGGTGCGGGAAAGTTTGGAACTTCCTAGAGACTTGTTGCATGTCTTTGACCAAAATGCTGACAGTGACACAGACAATGAAGTCCAGGCTGAGGTGGTCTCAGGTAGAGATGAGGAACTTGTTGGAAATTGAAACATAGATGATTCTTGCTGTGATTTAGCGAAGACACTGGTGACATTTTGCTCCTGTCCTAGAGATCTGTGGAACTTTGAACTTGAGAGAGATGATTGGGAGCATTTGGTGGAAAAAATGTCTAAGCAGAAAAGCATTCAAGAGGAGGCAGAGCATAAAAATTTGGAAAATTTGCAGCTTGATGGTGCAATAGAAAAGAAAAACACATTTTCTGGGGAGAAATTCAAGTCTGCTGCAGAAATTTGTATAAGTAACAAGGATCCTAATATCCCCAAGGAATGTCAAATACCTTTGCAGCAGCTCCTCCCATCACAGGCTGGGAGGTGGCCTAGAAGGGAAAAATGGTTTCCTGGGCTGGGTCTAGGGACCCCCTGCTGTGTGCAGTCTTGGGACTTGGTGCCCTGCATACCAGCCACTATAGCCACGGCTAAAAGGGGCCAAGCTACAGCTCAGACAGTGGCTTCAGAGGGTGCAAGCCTCAAGCCTTCACAGCTTCCATATGGTGTTGAGCCTGCAGGTGCACAGAAGTGAAAAATTGAGGTTTGGGAACTTTTGCCTAGATTTCAGATGATGTATAAAAACGCCTGGATGTCCAGGCAGAGGTGCTGCAGGGGTGGAGCCCTCATGAAGAACCTCTGCTAGGGCAGTGAGGAAGGGGAATGTGGGCTTGAAGGTCCCAAACAGAGTCCCCACTGGAGCACTGCCTAGTGGAGCTGGGAGAAGAGGGCGACAGTCTTCCAGACGCCAGAATGGCAGATCCACTGACCGCTTGCACCATGAGCCTCAAGAAGCCACATATACTCAATGCCAGTCCAAGAAAGCAGCCAGGTGGGGGGCTGTACCCTGCAATACCACAAGGGTGGAGCTACCCAAGGCTGTGGGAGTGCACCTCTTACATCAGTGTGCCCTGGATGTGAGACATGGAGTCACAGAAAATCATTTTGGAGCTTTAAGATTTGACTGCTCTGTTGGATTTCAGACTTGCATGGGACCTGTTGCTCTTTCCTTTTGGCCAATTTATTTCATTTGGAATGGGTGTATTTACCCAATGTCTGTACCCCTATTGCACCTAGGAAGTATCTAACTTGCTTTTGATTTTACAGGTTCATAAATGGAAGGGACTTGCCTTGTCTCAGATGAGTCTTTGGACTATGAACTTTAGCGTTAATGTTGAAATGAGTTAAGACTTCGGGGGACTGTTGGGAAAACATGATTGGTTTTGAAATGTGAGGGCACGAGATTTGGGAGAGGCTGGGGTGGAAAGATATGATTTGGCTGTGCTCTGACGCAAATCATATCCCATAATCACCGCGTGTCATGGAGGGGAACCTGGTGAGAGATAATTTAATCATGGGGGTGGTGTTTTCCCATGCTGTGCTCATGACAATGAATAAGTCTCAAGAGATCTGATGGTTTTATAAAGGGCAGTTTCCCTGCAAATGCTCTCTTGCCTGCTGCCATGCAAGATGTGCCTTTGCACCTCTCTTGCCTTCCACCATGATTGTGAGGTCTCCCCAGCCATGCTGAACTGTGAGTCAGTTAAACCTCTTTCCTTTATAAATTACCAGTCTTGGGTATGTCTTTATTAGCAGTATGAGAATGGACTAATATACTACCCTCTTTTATACCTTTGGTTATTGAAATTAATTCAATATAGTCTTTTGAATACAATTATTATACTATACCTTTATATACACTGTCAGCTAATCTCTGAATATCTTTACTGGTACTCAGATGACAATTGATTCTATGTGATCGTTTATTATATTATATATAAATGGCTAATTTACTACCAGAGTAATAAATGATTTTACCTAGTTATTGTCAATACATTGTAGAACACTGAATTGTTTCAAACGTCATCTGGAAAATAATAAATCATCTTTACTTTAGATAAGAATATTTCATTCATTTGTGGTTTTCTATTAGAAATAGTCTAAGACTTTAAAAGCAACAAGAAGTTGACACATGCTCACCTAACCCTGTGACAAATGACTTGACACTAGATTCAAAATTTATCATCAGAAGCTGCTTTGAGTAATGAATTCATCAAAATGAATGTGAGAATAAGTAAAATTTCACAATTTTATTCCCTTTGTTTTGGTGTTTAGCCAAATATTTTAACTGCAACATTCCTTTTTTCTCTCCATCATTTAAGGTCACTCACATGAAAACTCTTAACTGAAGTCTTTGATTGTTAATCTGTTTTTTTTCCTTATTCTTCTAACACATCACTTGAAATCATGTTCTTATACCCATTTCATTATGCTTTGCAGTTAAATGTATCTTTACACATACATCTTTTAGTATACTGCAAACTTCTTGACAGTGTGGGATACTTCAGTCTCTTAATTCAGAGGTTAACAAATCAGATCCATGTGCCGATTCTATCCAGCTGCCTCTTTTGCAATGTCTTTTTGTACAACCATTCTCATATTGTCATGCCTTTTATACTACAAAGGCAGAGTTGAGTTGTTGCAACCAACACAATGTGGCCAGCTAAGCCAAAAATATTTACTACCTAGACCTTTACCAAAAAAGTTTGCCCACTCTTGCCTTAAATAATCTAGCACACTGCCTCACATGGCATAGAAGTTCAATAAGTAGCTAGTAAAAGAAATGATGGAAAGGAAAGAGACAACGGCAGAATGCTCAAGAAGGAAACTTAGATTGACAAGGGAAAAAATTGAGGATCATAGATCAGAGGTGTCATCTTAGAGGAAAAGTAAGATAACTTAAGTGTAAGTACTTATAGCAGTGTTAGTCATGTGGTAGAGGTGAAATAAATGTTTATTTTTAAAAGGAAAAACAATAGAAAAAGACTTTATGATCCTGATAGCACTCAGAATCCAGGTAAGCAGTTCTGGTTGCATATTCAGGTATCTAATGGCCCATGGTCAGGTGCTCCATCTGTGCCAGGTCTCAGTAGCCTGCCATGAGCTGGATTTCAAATGTAGACGTCTATGCTGCAGATGTCAAGGTCTTGTACAGATTTCTAGAGTTCTCTCTCTCTGTCTTTCCACCTCTCTCTTCTCCATGTTATGCTTTCCTGTATCATACCCTGAAAATTCTAACCACCCAAACCTCCCAGATTCACAACTATGTCTCTTTATGTCAGAGAGACCACTGGATTCTGTTTGACTTTCCTCTCATGTGGTGCTTCCTGGAAACTCTCCGATGATATGCTGGGCAATTTTAAGGAGTACCTCATTTGTTTTCCTTCTTTTAGCAAGCTTCATTTTGTGTTACCTATTGTCCAATGTCTAAAAAACGTTAGCTCGGAGGCGGAGCAAGATGGCCGAATAGGAGCAGCTCCAGTCTCCAACTCCCAGCGCGAGCGACACAGAAGACCGGTGATTTCTGCGTTTTCAACTGAGGTACTGGGGTCATCTCGCTAGGGAGTGCCGGACAATCGGTGCTGGTCAGCTGCTGCAGCCTGACCAGCGTGAGCTGAAGCAGGGCGAGGCATCGCCTCACCTGGAAGCGCAAGGGGGAAAGGAATCCCTTTTTCCTAGCCAGGGGAACTGAGACACACAACACCTGGAAAATCGGGTAACTCCCACCCCAATACTGCGCTTTAAGGAAACAGGCACACCAGGAGAATATATCCCACACCTGGCCGGGAGGGTCCCACGCCCACGGAGCCTCCCTCACTGCTAACACAGCCGTCTGCAGCGATCTATCCGCAAGGCAGCAGCGAGGCTGGGGGAGGGGCTCCTGCCATTGCTGAGGCTTAAGTAGGTAAACAAAACCGCTGGGAAGCTCGAACTGGGTGGAGCTCACAGCAGCTCAAGGAAGCCTGCCTGTCTCTGTAGACTCTACCTCTGCGGACAGCGCTCAGCTGCAGTCCATTAGGGGAAAGAGCGGGGGCGGTGCAGACGCGAACGACTCTGTCTGACAGCTTTGGGGAGAGCCGTGGATCTCCTAACGCGGAGGTTGAGATCCGAGAACGGACAGACTGCCTGCTCAGGTGGGTCCCTGACCCCTGAGTAGCCCAGCTGGGAGACATCCCCGACTAGGGGCAGTCTGACACCCCACACCTCACAGGGTGGCGTCACCCCTGAGAGGAAACTTCCAAAGAAAGAATCAGACAGGTACACTCGCTGTTCAGCAATATTCTATCTTCGGCAACCTCTGCTGCTGATACCCAGGCAAACAGGGTCTGGAGTGGACCTCAAGCAATCTCCAACAGACCAACAGACAGTCCTTCTGACTGTCAGACGGAAAACTATCAAACAGGAAGGACACCTATACCAAAACCCCATCCGTACGTCACCATCATCAAAGTCCAGAGACAGATAAAACCACAAAGATGGGGAAGAAGCAGGGCAGAAAAGCTGGAAATTCAAAAAATAAGAGCGCATCTCCCCCTGCAAAGGAGCGCAGCCCATCGCCAGCAACGGATCAAAGCTGGTCAGAGAATGACTTTGACGAGATGAGAGAAGAAGGCTTCAGTCCATCAAACCTCTCAGAGCTAAAGGAGGAATTACGTACCCAGCGCAAAGAAACTAAAAATCTTGAAAAAAAAGTGGAAGAATTGACAGCTAGATTAATTAATGCAGAGAAGATCATAAACGAAATGACAGAGATGAAAACCATGACACGAGAAATACGTGACAAATGCACAAGCTTCAGTAACCGACTCGATCAACTGGAAGAAAGAGTATCAGCGATTGAGGATCAAATGAATGAAATGAAGCGAGAAGAGAAAACCAAAAGAAAAAAGAAGAAAAAGAAATGAACAAAGCCTGCAAGAAGTATGGGATTATGTAAAAAGACCAAATCTACGTCTGATTGGGGTGACTGAAAGTGAGGGGGAAAATGGAACCAAGTTGGAAAACACTCTTCAGGATATCATCCAGGAGAACTTCCCCAACCTAGTAGGGCAGGCCAACATACAAATTCAGGAAATACAGAGCACGCCACAAAGATACTCCTCCAGAAGAGCAACTCCAAGACACATAATTGCCAGATTCACCAAAGTTGAAATGAAGGAAAAAATCTTAAGGGCAGCCAGAGAGAAAGGTCGGGTTACCCACAAAGGGAAGCCCATCAGACTAACAGCAGACCTCTCGGCAGAAACTCTACAAGCCAGAAGAGAGTGGGGGCCAATATTCAACGTTCTTAAAGAAAAGAATTTTCAACCCAGAATTTCATATCCAGCCAAACTAAGCTTCATCAGTGAAGGAGAAATAAAATCCTTTACAGATAAGCAAATGCTTAGAGATTTTGTCACCACCAGGCCTGCCTTACAAGAGACCCTGAAGGAAGCCCTAAACATGGAAAGGAACAACCGGTACCAGCCATTGCAAAAACATGCCAAAATGTAAAGACCATCGAGGCTAGGAAGAAACTGCATCAACTAACGAGCAAAATAACCAGTTAATATCATAATGACAGGATCAAGTTCACACATAACAATATTAACCTTAAATGTCAATGGACTAAATGCTCCAATTAAAAGACACAGACTGGCAAACTGGATCAAGAGTCAAGACCCATCAGTCTGCTGTATTCAGGAGACCCATCTCACATGCAGAGACATACATAGGCTCAAAATAAAGGGATGGAGGAAGATCTACCAAGCAAATGGAGAACAAAAAAAAGCAGGGGTTGCAATCCTAGTCTCTGATAAAACAGACTTTAAACCATCAAAGATCAAAAGAGACAAAGAAGGCCATTACATCATGGTAAAGGGATCAATTCAACAGGAAGAGCTAACTCTCCTAAATATATATGCACCCAATACAGGAGCACCCAGATTCATAAAGCAAGTCCTTAGAGACCTACAAAGAGACTTAGACTCCCATACAATAATAATGGGAGACTTCAACACTCCACTGTCAACATTAGACAGATCAACGAGACAGAAAGTTAACAAGGATATCCAGGAATTGAACTCATCTCTGCACCAAGCGGACCTAATAGACATCTATAGAACTCTCCACCCCAAATCAACAGAATATACATTCTTCTCAGCACCACATCGCACTTATTCCAAAATTGACCACATAATTGGAAGTAAAGCACTCCTCAGCAAATGTACAAGAACAGAAATTATAACAAACTGTCTCTCAGACCACAGTGCAATCAAACTAGAACTCAGGACTAAGAAACTCAATCCAAACCGCTCAACTACATGGAAACTGAACAACCTGCTCCTGAATGACTACTGGGTACATAACGAAATGAAAGCAGAAATAAAGATGTTCTTTGAAACCAATGAGAACAAAGATACAACATACCAGAATCTCTGGGACACATTTAAAGCAGTGTGTATAGGGAAATTTATAGCACTAAATGCCCACAAGAGAAAGCAGGAGAGATCTAAAATTGACACTCTAACATCACAATTAAAAGAACTAGAGAGGCAAGAGCAAACACATTCAAAAGCTAGCAGAAGGCAAGAAATAACTAAGATCAGAGCAGAACTGAAGGAGATAGAGACACAAAAAACCTCCAAAAAATCAATGAATCCAGGAGTTGGTTTTTTGAAAAGATCAACAAAATTGACAGACCGCTAGCTAGACTAATAAAGAAGAAAAGAGAGAGGAATCAAATAGACGCAATAAAAAATGATAAAGGGGATATCACCACCGACCCCACAGAAATACAAACAACCATCAGAGAATACTATAAATGCCTCTACGCAAATCAACTAGAAAATCTAGAAGAAATGGATAATTTCCTGGACACTTACACTCTCCCAAGACTAAACCAGGAAGAAGTTGAATCCCTGAATAGACCAATAGCAGGCTCTGAAATTGAGGCAACAATTAATAGCCTACCCACCAAAAAAAGTCCAGGACCAGATGGATTCACAGCTGAATTCTACCAGAGGTACAAGGAGGAGCTGGTACCATTCCTTCTGAAACTATTTCAATCAATAGAAAAAGAGGGAATCCTCCCTAACTCTTTTTATGAGGCCAACATCATCCTGATACCAAAGCCTGGCAGAGACACAACAAAAAGAGAGAATTTTAGACCAATATCCCTGATGAACATCGATGCAAAAATCCTCAATAAAATACTGGCAAACCGGATTCAGCAGCACATCAAAAAGCTTATCCACCATGATCAAGTGGGCTTCATCCCTGGGATGCAAGGCTGGTTCAACATTCGCAAATCAATAAACGTAATCCAGCATATAAACAGAACCAAAGACAAGAACCACATGATTATCTCAATAGATGCAGAAAAGGCTTTTGACAAAATTCAACAGCCCTTTATGCTAAAAACGCTCAATAAATTTGGTATTGATGGAACGTACCTCAAAATAATAAGAGCTATTTATGACAAACCCACAGCTAATATCATACTGAATGGGCAAAAACTGGAAAAATTCCCTTTGAAAACTGGCACAAGACAGGGATGCCCTCTCTCACCACTCCTATTCAACATAGTGTTGGAAGTTCTGGCTAGGGCAATCAGGCAAGAGAAAGAAATCAAGGGTATCCAGTTAGGAAAAGAAGAAGTCAAATTGTCCCTGTTTGCAGATGACATGATTGTATATTTAGAAAACCCCATTGTCTCAGCCCAAAATCTCCTTAAGCTGATAAGCAACTTCAGCAAAGTCTCAGGATACAAAATTAATGTGCAAAAATCACAAGCATTCTTATACACCAGTAACAGACAAGCAGAGAGCCAAATCAGGAATCAACTTCCATTCACAATTGCTTCAAAGAGAATAAAATACCTAGGAATCCAGCTTACAAGGGATGTAAAGGACCTCTTCAAGGAGAACTACAAACCACTGCTCAGTGAAATCAAAGAGGACACAAACAAATGGAAGAACATACCATGCTCATGGATAGGAAGAATCAATATCGTGAAAATGGCCATACTGCCCAAGGTGATTTATAGATTCAATGCCATCCCCATCAAGCTACCAATGACTTTCTTCACAGAATTGGAAAAAATGGCTTTAAAGTTCATATGGAACCAAAAAAGAGCCCGCATTGCCAAGACAATCCTAAGTCAAAAGGACAAAGCTGGAGGCGTCACGCTACCTGACTTCAAACTATACTACAAGGCTACAGTAACCAAAACAGCATGGTACTGGTACCACAACAGAGATATAGACCAATGGAGCAGAACAGAGTCCTCAGAAATAATACCACACATCTACAGCCATCTGATCTTTGACAAACCTGAGAGAAACAAGAAATGGGGAAAGGATTCCCTATTTAATAAATGGTGCTGGGAAAATTGGCTAGCCATAAGTAGAAAGCTGAAACTGGATCCTTTCCTTACCCCTTATACAAAGATTAATTCAAGATGGATTAGAGACTTAAATGTTAGACCTAATACCATAAAAACCCTAGAAGAAAATCTAGGTAGTACCATTCAGGACCTAGGCATGGGCAAGGACTTCATGTCTAAAACACCAAAAGCAACGGCAGCAAAAGCAAAAATTGACACATGGGATCTAATTAAACTAAAGAGCTTTTGCACAGCTAAAGAAACTACCATCAGAGTGAACAGGCAACCTACAGAATGGGAAAAAATTTTTGCAACCTACTCATCTGACAAAGGGCTAATATCCAGAATCTACCAAGAACTCAAACAAATATACAAGAAAAAAACAAACAACCCCATCAAAAAGTGGGGAAAGGATATGAACAGACATTTCTCAAAAGAAGACATCCATACAGCCAACAGACACATGAAAAAATGCTCATCATCACTGGCCATCAGAGAAATGCAAATCAAAACCACAATGAGATACCATCTCACACCAGTTAGAATGGCAATCATTAAGAAGTCAGGAAACAACAGGTGTTGGAGAGGATGTGGAGAAATAGGAACACTTTTACACTTGGTGGGATTGTAAACTAGTTCAACCATTATGGAAAACAGTATGGCCATTCCTCAAGGATCTAGAACTAGATGTACCATATGACCCAGCCATCCCACTACTGGGTATATACCCAAAGGATTATAAATCATGCTGCTATAAAGACACATGCACACGTATGTTTATTGCGGCACTATTCACAATAGCAAAGACTTGGAATCAACCCAAATGTCCATCTGTGACAGACTGGATTAAGAAAATGTGGCACATATACACCATGGAATACTATGCAGCCATAAAAAAGGATGAGTTTGCGTCCTTTGTAGGGACATGGATGCAGCTGGAAACCATCATTCTTAGCAAACTATCACAAGAAGAGAAAACCAAACACCGCATGTTCTCACTCATAGGTGGGAACTGAACAATGAGATCACTTGGACTCGGGAAGGGGAACATCACACACTGGGGCGTATCATGGGGAGGGGGGAGGAGGGAGGGATTGCATTGGGGAGTTATACATGATATAAACGTCATGCACATGTACCCTAGAACTTCAAGTATAATAAAAAAAAAAAAAAAAAAAAAAATTAGCTCATATATTCTGCCTGATTCTTTCATTTAAGGTAACAGAGTAAATCTACTCTCTGTTACTCTTTTATGCATAGAAGTAGGTGCACTTCTTTTTTTAACGGTCCAGAATCATATGATCTTTTTTGTTTGTTTGTTTAGACAGGGTCTCCCTATGTCACCCAAGCTGGAGTGTACTAACAAAATGTAGGCTTCACTGCAACTTTGTCTCCTTGCCTCAAGCAATCTTCCACCTAAGTCTTCCTGGTAGTTGGAACTACAGGCATGCACCACCACACCCAGCTAATTTTTAAATTTTTTTGTAGATACAGGATCTCCCTATATTGCCCAGGTTGGTCTCAAACTCTTGGTCTCAAGTGATCCTTTCTTCTCAGTCTCCCAAAGTGCTGGGATTACAGGTGTGAGCCACCGTGCCTGGCCTATAATTTTAATTACAGTAGATTTATATTACACTTAAAACTATAGGTGCACAAATTCCCTAGTATTATAATTCTTCAGACTTCTCATATGCAAGGGGACCTGTTAAGATACTCAGTGTTCAGGTGAATATTAGAATATTATCACCATGTTCCAATAAGATTTAATAACATTCCCAAAAGATTTCGATGGGAATTGCAACAGGATAGCAATTTCAGTAAAACTGACAAGCTTGCAAGAATAAGCTTTCTAATTGTTTCTTCAAATATTTTATATACATCAAAATATTATTTTCTGTTTTTCCTTACAGTTATTTTTTTCCCCTTTTTTCTTGTCCTTACTTTGTTAACTTTCCACTTTTACATTTATTTTGTGCTGGGTGCAGCGGCTCATGTCCGTAATCCCAGCACTTTGGGGAGCTAAGAGGGGGGCGGATCACTTGAAGTCAGGAGTTCAAGACCAGCCTGGGCAACATGATGAAACCTTATCTCTGCAAAAAATACAAAAAAATTAGTCAGGCGTGGTGATGCATACTTATAGTCCCAGCTGCTGGGAGGCTCAGGTAGGAGAATCACCCAATCCTGGGAGGTGGAGGCTGCAGTGAGCCGTGATGACACCACTTCACTCCAGCCTGGGCAACAGGAGTGAGATCCTGTCTCAAATAAATAAATAAATTTATTTTGTTGCTACTATGAATAAAAATATTTTTCATGTGGGAAGCGTTGTTTATCAACATGAGATCTATTGATTGATTACCATCTTTGTCTACAGAAACTGCTGAACTTAGTTACTTTAAAGATTTATAGTTTTTCCCTCTCTCTAGATTTATACATTATACTTTTTACTTGTTGTTGTTGTTTTTTTTTTCCAAAACTAGGTAAAATCACAGTCTCGTTAATTTTAATGAAACTTCTGCACTGTTTTATGACCATTCAGTTTGACTTTTACTAGTGGCTGGTATAGATATCCTTGATCTTGTAAAGTACATCCCTATTTCTGTTTTACCAAAAGGTTTTTTAAATATAGATATGATTTTCAGCAAATATTATTTTTGCATCTATCAAATTGATCCTTTATCTCTTGTTATCATCTTTTATGATATAATCTTCAATAATACAATGAATTATATGAATTTATATATTGAAATATTCTTAGATTAATGGAACAATTTGTATTTGGTAATATTCCTATTATAGTAACATTTTTAAAAATATAATTTTAAGACAATTTATACTATTTAATACAATTTTAATACAGTTTAATGCTATCAGATTTAATATGTTAATAATTTAAGATTTTTCCACAAAAGTGTATAAAATATACTTTTTCTTTTTTGCTGTATTTACTGTATTTCGAAATCTGAGATTTTCTAGATTCATGCAATTATTTTGTAACTTTTCCTTTAATAAAGGTCATTTTGTATATAGTTTGTAAGTTATCTGATTCATGATGGAATTATTTCTATCAAAAAATTTCTTGATTCTAGCAACTTCTTTGGAGGTAATTATTAAACACTTTTTTCATTATTTTCATGATTGTTATTTTTCTTCACTTGGAGTCACATTTACATATTTCACACAAAATTATTTAATTGAGGTTACAAATTTACTTCTTATACATACAATAGGCTATTCTTAGAGAACTTTTAGTTAGTTATATAGAAAAATTATGTGGAAACTATAGTATCCAAATACCCCCTTTACACACAAATAGTTTCCCCTATCATTAGCATTGTGAATTAGTGTGGTGTGTTTTTTGTAATCAATGAGGCAAGATTTAGACATTATTTTGAACTGAAGTCCGGAGTTTGCATTTGAGAACACTCTTTGTGTTGTACATTCTGTGAGTTTTGACAAACGTACAATGACATGTACTCACCATTAGAATATCATATAAAATAATGTCACTGCCCACTGCCCTAAAAATCACTCGTTTTCCACCTATTCATCCTACCCTGTCTCCTCCCAAACTACTGGCAACCACTGATCTTTTTACTGTTTCCATAGTTCTTACTTTTAGAGTGTGATATAATTAATTAGAATCACAATATGTAACCTTCTCAGATGGTGTCTTTCACTTAGTAATATGTACTTAGGGTTTCCTTATACCTTTCCTTGGCATTCCTGCTCATTTCTTTTTAAACTAAATAATATTTTACCACAGTTTGTTTATATCTATTCACCTATAGAAAGATGACTAACACTGCAACAAATGTCTAGGTACAGGTTTTGCATGAACAAAAGTTTTCCTTTGGGTATATACCAAGGAGCACTTCTAGAGTCCACATATAAGCGAGGTCCTGCAGTACTTGTATTTTTGTACCTGGCTTGTTTTACTCAGCATGATACCCTTCAGGTCCATCTACATTGTTGCAAATGACAAAATTTCTTTTTTTTTATGATTGTGTACAAAAAGTCTTCAGCATACCCAAGGACATTTCAATTTACTACTATCTTACCTTCTGAGAGTTTCATAGTTTTGTGTTTTGCATTTAGGTCTATGATCTATTTTCAGTTAATTTTTGTGAAAAGTAGAAAGTCTGTGTCTAGATTTATTTTTTGTATGTAGATGTCCAGTTGTTCTAGCACCATTTGTTGAAAAACTATCCTTTCTCCATTAAAATGCCTTTCTTCCTTTTTCAAAGGCCAGCTAAATATACTTATATACATGTATTTCTGGGCTCTCTATTCTGTTCCATTGATTTATTTGTCTACTTTTCATACCACAATGTCTTGATTTTTTTAGCTTTATAGTAGTGTATCTTGAAGTTCAGGTGGTATCAGTTCTCTTTGTTCTGCTATTTTGTCTTGGCTATTTTGCATCTCCTTTCTCTATATATAAACTTTAGAATCCATTTGTTCGTGTCCACAAAATGACTTCTTGGGATTTTGTTTGTTGAGATTTTGTTTGAATCTGTAGATCAAGTTGGGAAGAAGTGACATATTTACAATATTGGGTTTTCTTATCCATAAACATGAATACTTCTCCATTTATTTAGATTGTCTTCAATTTTCATCATGGAAGTTTTTTTGTTTTCCAGATATATGTATGTCCATATAGATCTAGATATAGATCTATTAGATCTAATAATCTAATATACCTGATATTCTAGTTCTTCCCAACTTGATCTACAAGTTCAAACAAAATCACAACAAACAAAATCCCAAGAAGTCATTTTGTGGATGTGAACAAACTGATTCTAAAGTTTATATATAGAGAGAAAAGAGATTCAAATATCTAATAGACATATATCTACTTAGATATATATCTGGAATATATGTATTTTTATATATGTGGAAATACATAATATATATATTATATACATATCTGGAAATATATATATCTCAAAAACTAAAAACTTCCATAATGAAAAATATATATTTTAATATATATAGTATATACAAATATGTATAGTTCCATATATATTGTACATGGATTTTGATAGATTTATATATTTATATTTCATTTTTGATGCCAATGTAAATGTTGTTAGTTATTCACTTCAATATCTAATTGTTCATTCCTGGTTTATAGAAAAGCAATTGATTTTTATGTATTAACCTTGTATATTAACTTGCATTTTGTATATTATCTTGGAACATGCTGAAATTATTTATTAGTTCCAGGAATTTTTGTTGAGTCTTTGGATTTTCTACATAGACAATCATGTTGTCTACAAACAAAAGCAATTTCATTTTTTCTTTGTCAATATGTATAGCTTTCATTTTCTTTTTATGTCTTATTGTGTTTGATAGGACTTCTGGTACATTGTTGAATAAAAGTGGTGAGAAATTATATTCTTTCCTTCTTACTGATCTTAGTAGAAAAAAACTTATTTCTCACCACTGTGTATAGATAAAATTTTTATATTAATATTTGTAAAAGTTACGTTTTGTGTGTTAATATGTACTCTTTTTTCTTCATTAAGTGAATTGGAAATGTAGCACTTATTTTTAAACCATTTATTTTATCTATGAATTTGTGTTTTTTAGTTTACTTCTTTTATTACCACCAATTAGATGACGTACAGTACTAATGAACCTATACTGAAAGTTTTTAAGAATGTTATTGATTTTCTTTAAATAAAGGCAGTTTAAATGTCATATTAATGACTAGTGTCACATTCCAAACCTTTATAGAATTACGTATTTTCCCAGAACCTGTACTATTTGTGGTTTGTGGCGTATTTGAAAATTGGTCTTTAATGTGTTGCTTATATCTTCAGGGTATAACAGTTATTCTTGGTGTTTCCCATCTGTGAGTTGCAAACTCTCCTAGGTTTAAGAGCAAATATAAACTTTTCCCATGTTCTCCTTTGATGATTTCACTGGCGACCTGAATGGGGAAAAATTAAATTTCAAGGAATAGGTTGCTTCCTCCCTTGTAAGGCTCTGCTTGCATCTGTGACCTGTATTATGTGGGAAGATAATAACAAACATGGAATACAGAGAGATAGATATACTTTATTTTCAGACACAGACTCCATTCATTCCTTTATATATAAGAAAATACTGCTTAGCTTTTAGAATAAGTTAAGTTTCATGTCTAGGAATAGGCAAGATGTTTATACTAATCCAAACTCATTTGCTAAGGAAAAAAACTAAAATAGACCATTTCATATTGCAAATTATCTGTCCTTTTCATGTGAGTTTTAAGGCAATATTTTATAAAATATGTTAATAACTATAGAAGCCATTATGTCTGAATACTTCCTAATCTTCCCTAAGGCAACATTAGAAAGCCTGTTTTTTATAGATATGAGTGAAGTCTTTATATGGGGCTTATGGAAAAAGAAAGTAGTCATAAAAAAATTGTTTAAAAAGAGAAAGAAATTTTAGTTAAGAAGAATATGTATTTCAGCAGGGGGAAAAAAAGAGGATTTTATAAATGGAGAAAATTTCAACTTTTTAATGGTAACAATAAGCTCCGAAATATTCTCCATGGTATAGGTTCAGTGAAGTCCTAAACGTGTAAAGTTTAAGAACCCAAAACCAAGTAACAATGGGTGATAGTTAATATGACACTAAAAAAAAATCTCTATGGCTATTAAAATTTTGGAAAGGATATTCACACTTTTTTGACTTGTACAAAAGATATGTTAAATGTTCCTGAGTTTACAAATTAACATTGTGAAAATTGGCTGTCTCTTCATGTACTTTTCCACAAGATTATATAATCCTATAATATAATACCATGGTAAATTGCAGCCTTAGTGTAATATCTTAGAATCTTACTTACAAAGCTACTTTGTGGTGACATGTTTGTTTATTTTCAGCACTTTTGATAGCACCTCCAGTGAAAATATAAATTAGAATTTTCCTAAAATAAAAATATTTTATCTTTCAAAGGTATACCTGGGAATGTCTTTGGAAATACAATAGGTCAGTCATCATGCTTCAATAGTAAATTGCTATTGAAGCTTCAGTCAATAGCAAATTGCTATTAAGGCAATTTGTCTTAATAATTTTATTTTTAAGGAAACAAATTGTTTGAGAAGATTTAATTATAAATTTAATATCTGCAAATGTTAAATCTTGTGTGAAAACCAAAACTGTATGTAACTGTGATGACTGTATAATCAGGCCAGTGTGTTCAGGATAATTGAATTTGTATGTACATTGCAGATTGATACCATATTCAAAAGAAGTACGTACACCAGAAAAAAGAAACAGCATCATAGATTAGATGTATGTTTTGTGGCAGAGGAAATATAAATGGGCCTGAGGGTATCTGAATGAACACTAATCTTTGTTTTAAAATGAAAATAAAAATAATACAAACTCTTTTTCTGGTACAGGATATGAAAGAATATTTGGGTTTTTTTAATAAATCTGTGATGTTGTTGCTAAAGTCAGTAAGCTCTTAAAGACTGCCAATCAATAGTTTCAAAGCAATTGGAAACTTATGTATGGCAAACATGTATTATAAGATCGATTTTTACAGCAGAAATCTATATATCAAGCAGGTTCGTTAGAAGCAAATGATAAAATGAATACAGCTCTAGAAGGAGAGTACTCAAGATGGTGTGCTATCAGCCAAGGTGATATATATTATAAAAGACAACTGAGGGGCAAAGCTACAGAAGGATAATCAGTTTTTCTGATGATGTACAATGACTCGCCTGTTTTCTTCTTAATACACTGTCAAATAAGCAATGAATATTTGTTAGTGGATTTTTTTGATCAGTAGAAGTATTGCAAGAATCATTAATTGCCTTTCCAAAATGTTTAAGGTATAGGTAACTAACGAGTAGGACAATTATTTCTTCTATTAGGATTAATCATTAATCAAAGTGCAATGTAGTTTTGAGTCTTCCATAATGTCTTTAATTTCTAGGTAAGAGAGAATGAATCTGACTTTCTAACTTAATCTTACATCTATTGCTTTGTTTTGGTTGTTGAGATAGGGTCTCACTCTGCCACCCAGGCTGGAGTGGATGGTCACGGCTCACTGTGTAGGCTTAACCTCCTTGGGCTCAAGCAATCTTTCCATCTTAACTTCCCGAGTAGCTGAGACTACATACAGGCACTTTCCACCAGACCCAGCTAATTTTTGTATTTTTTGTAAAGGTGGGGTTTTGCCATACTGCTCAGGCTGGTCTCGAACTCCTAAGCTCAAGTGATTTACCTTCCATGGCCTCCCAAAGCGTTGGAATTACAGGCGTGAGCCACTGCGCCTGACCCCTGCAATGTTCTTTATTTTATTATCATAACAGAACATCCAAAATTTCTATAAGGTAGAAATTTTTATTTAGCATCTTAAAAATTTTTCATCTTACCCTTAGACAGGAAACCTTTATCACTAATATTAAATTTATCATAATGCACTCTAGAAAGTCATGAAACTGTGCACTGTTTTCTATCTTTAAAAAGTAATGACAAATAAATAAAGCATTTATAGTCAAAGAAATCAGCACACTGATTTCAGAGCAAAGTTTTCTTTTGTAATTTATTTCTCTTTAAAGTGGAAATTAAAGTGTTAGTTCAGGATTTCAGAAATATAAATGCAGTTGCAGCATTAAATACTCGTTGGCTTTCAAGCTAGTAATCTCCATTCTATATGAAATGTCTATTATTTATTACTGAAATTTCTAAGCTCTCTGACTTGTCAATAAGTCAATGTTATAAAAATATTCTTTATCATATCATGCCCAAATCTGTAAAATCATTATGATATTTTTTTCTGTGTGTTGGTTTATTTCTATTTATACAATAAAAACTTTGTGGCAAGCTTTTATTACTAACCTCACTCACTACTACTAAAAAGGCACATACTGGATTTGGGGCTAGTTACTAAAGGTAATAAATATATATTGTAATTAGACAAACCTTGAGTGTTTGTAGAATTTAAATTTATTACAAGAAGCAACCAGTCTTAGATGGTCATTCTCTTGTATAGAAATCAATTAAAATTAATTTTCCAAATTTAATCCATCACTATATTTGGAAACTAGCAAAGACTGTTTCTCAGGTAATCTGTAGATACAGGACAGAATAATTTTGTTATAACATTTTTTTAAGTCCTCTTTTCACCTAACACTTTTATTGTTCAATTGTCAATGGATGAGAACATTGCTTTAGAAAGCTCTTTGGGGTATTCAAGTTTGATTTAGATCCTGGCTAAGTACTATGGGTTACAGTTCACTAGGAAATAAAATATAATCATAATTTAACCAAATACATGAGCCATGAATTTTTGTTTTCTGCTTTAATTAAAGTATGGCCTTCTAAACTTTCTATGTGAGTGATACTAGCAAAATTAATCAATACTTCCTTTTACTTCAAAGAATTTGAAATAAACTTATGTCACGGAATTTTTTAAAAGAAACAGAGCATAGTTAAGAATGTTGATATTTACTAGTTGCAGAATTATCTCTTATTTGTTACGGAGTTCTCATTGTCACTGGTTTTAGGACTTAAGCATCACAAAAAAAGGAATAAATTTAGGATTTTGTTATCACATTAAAGATTTGTGTCTGTCTTCTATCAGTTCATAATTTCATTGCCGAGTACTGCTACTAGATTCCATCCGGTTTATTCATCACCCAAATTTAAAATCTGCAGAAAGATTCCAGTCAATGATGAGACATAAAGTGCACTGGTATTTGTCTTACTTCATCTTAATTGTGATGCTCATTACCAGAAATTCCTGACTGTCTGTTTTCGTAGGCTACAAAATAGATTAGATATTGCAAAAGTTCTATATTTTCTTGCATAAAAAGAAGAAAACAGCATGTAGTGTTAAGCTAAAATGGATGATAGCATAATGAACACACTGTCACAGAATATTTTCAAACAGAGGTTATATGGCCATCTGTTAGAACTCCTATGCTGGGCTGAATATTTTTCACTATGCAAATATCTAAACTAACTTCTAAAAAAAATAAAACCAAAAAACCTCAAAGATTCTAGTGAAACAGCAATCCCTGTCTGTTAACACTGTAGGGGCAACACACATGAAAATAGTGCCTAAAACACAAAATACTATGAAAATATGAAATTTTCAAAATTAGTAAATTTTTAGTTGGCATTTATGACAATCAGTAATTGTTAAGCCTCACTCATTGATTGACTAAATGCACAAATCGTCTATTGTTCCTTATTTAGGATTATGTGCTACTAATGCAAACCAATTTAAGTTTCAGTTACTTGACATTGCACTCAGTGGACTCTATGTCTTAAATAAATAACTTGCACACAATGAATTGTATACTACTCTAGAACGTCATCCCTAGTTGGTTAAATCTGAAACACAATTCTCTATTCCCCTAGGTAGAATGAAGCACCACCTTCCACTAGGTGATGTAGTGCAACAAACACCTTGCCTATAAGACATCTGTTTTCCCGCTGACAATGGACCAAAACAACACTTCAGACTCAGAAGGAAAAATATGCCTTCCTTTCAGAGCAGTGCAGACATAAATCCTAATGACCTGATACTTCTAACTATCTACTTTAACAGTGTTTTTTGCTGTTCTCCAGCAGGGTTTTGTAATGAGCTAAGAGTAAAATGCTACCCACACACTTAAATCAGGCTTGGGGCTTAATAACATTTTTTTCTCAAACACCCATTTTCTACTTTGTCTTCCTAATTATTGTCATCGGTGTGCACTTTTTTTTCTTTGAGAGAAAATACTGACATTTTTGGAATGACACGCTGAAATGGTGTCTTTGTTTTATTGATGACACTGCAGCATGTAACACTCACAGAACAAAAACTTTGTTGATAAGACCAGAAATTAAGAGCAAATTAAACAAAGAAATAAAACAGGACTTCCTAATTAATCAGTAGATTTTTCTGTAATCTTCCCTGTGTGCACCTAGGTGTATAAAATAATGCTTAATATCTGACACTGATTAAAGTTCCAAGTTACCAAATGAAAGGAAGAATGCTTTACTCATGCACATTAAATGTGTCTTTAGAAACTTCTGAAGCTAAAAGAGAGTTAAGTTTTGCAAGAATGAGCAAGCTTTTAACAGTGTAGCTTCCATCTCCTCAGCCTGATTAATGAGCAAGTTTTAGGAAGGAATTGTGATAAGATACATACTAGAAGAGATTCAGAAGCCCTATTAGCCTCTGGTCTTGAAGTCTATGTATGTCAGTTTGTTTATGCAATGCTCTCTAACACTAACATTGCTATGATGATATTCCATTTCCAAAATTATTCTGACATAATCATATAAAAAATAATGATTCCAATTTTTTTCATGTAAAAAGGTCTTACAACTCCCATCTTCCCCCAATTTTGGGGTTTTGTGATGATTGTTCAATTTTTAACTGAAGCAAAACTGTGGAAGTAACTAAACCTTCTTGATCTTGCCTACCCCAATGCTTAGGTGTTTTATTGTATGTTAGCAAACTGTAACTTTATAGCATATACTCCCTAAAGAAATTAAGCCTTCATCTAGAGTGTTCATAGCCACAGGGGTCATATTAACCACAGGTGTTCATTTACCACAACAAGTTTATTTCCATTTATTCTTCAAAAATGAAATAATTATTTTAACTACCGGTGCTAGAAGTGGCACAGCAGGAATGAAAGTATCATTTTGTAAAACCTTCCTTTAAATTATTGTATTTACAATTAAAGTTTTATACATTATAAAAATACAAAGAAAATTAAAATAATGAGATCCTGTCATTTGCAACAACATGGATAGAACTAGAGGACATTATGTTAAAAATTGTGCATGTTCTCACTCATTTGTGGGAACTAAAAAATAGAATAACTGAACTCATGGAGATATAGAGTAGAATGATGCTTACCAAAAGCTGGGAAAAGTAGTGGGCATGGGGGAGGTGGAAAGTGGGATGGTTAATGGGTACAAAAACCTATTTTATTGATTTCAAAGCCTCTTCCTATGAAAGTTATCTTTTACAACAGCATAAAAGAAAGCACTTGATACATTGACTTTTTAGGTGCAGTTTCAATACAAATCTCTTCTCTCAACTTAGTTTCCCTGGAAAAGTGGTCATTTCATCTCAAGATCTCTCTCCAATTGTGGATACAAAGACTGAAGCGAGAGAAGTAAATACCTACAAATTCTAATCCTAAATCATTAACCTACTAATGGCTGCAGTCTCCTCCAAACGGTCTTTCAGTAGCTATCCAGGCTCTATCTCTCTTTAAGTAATTCAGCCTTGGTGTGCCCAATTTTCTTGAGACTTCATGATTAAATTCATTGTATAGTCAGATCTTAAACATTAAAGCCATGTGATGCAATAATTATCTTTATGCCACTGTTGACTAAATTAATTTGCTAAAGGAGGAAATGTGAAAAGGAGGGTATTAAATGTTGGATATAAATTGATGTAGACAGGAAGTAAGTAGATAATTCTCCTAAAAAGTAAACATCTATCATGGCAAAATCATAAGAAAGATAGGTTAGCCCCCAGAATCTCTATCCATAAAGACATGAAAAAGACCACTTTTATGTTTTTCTCAGAAGAAAAATAACCCTTGTATATAGCTTGACATTTTTTTAAGACTGCTTTCTACCACCTTCCCTCTATAGTAGTCTGGAGCAAGTTTTTTTCATAGTACACAGAGCATCTTAAAATATACTCACCAACCTTTCGATGGAGGAAGGGCACCTTTCTTACAGGAAACAGGATATCACCTCCTCCTACTCTCTATCTCTATGTATCCAGGATTTTATGCTCTCTTAAAGTCATCATTCTAATCTATAGATAAGAGGATTTAAATTGCCACAGAACCATGAAAAGAATAATGTGTTTAAAAGATTGCTTGCTAGAGAAACATTCTAGTAATTATAATGTTCTCAGATCAACTGAATCAGAATCTCTGGAAGAAGGGACTGAAAATCTCTAGTAGTATTATTAAGAATCCATACAACATCAGAGATCAAAACTGAAAAAAGAAACCAGGCAAGTATTTAGAAAAAAACGTCCTATTGATCACCCAAGAGTGAACAAACTTGATAACAGGAATTGAGAACAAAATGTAAAATTGTATAGTATGTCCCTTGAGTTCAATCAAAATCACAAAATGTGATTACAATGCTTCAGTTCTCTCCTTTTACTTCTCTCCTTCACCAGCTCAGATTTCATGTTTTATTATTTTAAAAAGGCTTTTGCCAATAGTCTCTCCTGTCTCAGGTACCTCTATCTCTTCATCATTTCCATCTGACAAAACTCACCCTGAATGAGTCTACTGTCCACTTTCTTTAAATTAGCACCAAAATTGCTAATTACTGCTAAAAACTGTTCTGTAACCAAGCAGTGTTAAAGTTCTTGTAAGAAAATCCAGATAGACTGGCATAAAGGCCCAACAATCACTGGATCATACAACTATCCTTGCCACTTCCTCTGCCCTACCTCCCATATTTGGTGCATCAGCAACAATGCATTTACTTCCTCAATATCTCGCATAATCTCACTTTTTACCTTTTCTATCAATACCACTCAAGGCCAAGCTACCATCATCTCTCATAAGCAACTACCTACTGTCTATCTACCTTCACTCTTGCTCATCCAATCCATTCTCCACACTGGAGTCAGTGATCCACTTGAAATGAAAAAAAAAAAAAAAAAAAAAAGACCAAAAAACACACCAAACAAACAAAAAACCTCTCTCGTACAGACACCAACATGCATACCACCAACACCAACATCACAACTTCCTTTTATTGGCTTCTCATTATTTTTCAGATTTTCAGATTAAGATGAGGTTCCATTTACAAGGACTTGTATATTTTGGTCCTTACCCATTTCTCTACTTGAAAATTTGCTCTCACAATATGACATTTACATATATGTCTTCTTTTTATTGGAAATATTATGTCTCCTCTTTGCTTAGTCAACTCCTATTCATTCATCATAAATCAATATAATAGATTTTATCATGATTGCAATATTGCATTCTATTTTTGTGGTTGTTTGATTTAAATTGATTCCATTCCCAAGACTACATTATATCATTAAATAATAATATAAATATAAAAATGAAAAAAATTCTGAAATCAAGTGTCTTTGCATTTAAGTGTCTGTATAATGTAAAAATGGGGGTTATATTCTTAACCAAGACAACAATGCAGAAATTATTTTTAAATAGTTATTTTTAACATATACAATTGGGACAGGAAGATAAAATAAAAGCTAAGCAATTGTTTGGGAAATAAATAAAATAAAATTATTGAAAATGATGAGATCTACAATATATCTATAACATGAAAGTTAATATCTATAATGTAATATAATTTTCTTATCAATCAAATTAACAAAATGGGGCCAAAAACAAATGAGAAATTCACAATAAATAAATGGGCAAGCTACACAATAAGGCAAAACAGAAGTGTACACTCAAGTGGCCAAAAACATAAGGAAAAACAAGATGCTTTAGCATCCCATTAATCAGGGAAACACAAATTAAGTAACAATAAGAAACATTTGCACACATCAGCCTGTTAAAGTGTCGTAGTATATATTGTTGTTGGAATGTGGGTGGGGAGAGTATACCCTCATACATTACTGAAGAAAATATAAATTTTTATTGCACTATCAAAAGTAATCTAAAAACACCTGCTAAAATAAAAAATCCAAAGATCCTTTGACCAAGTCAGCTCACTCTTGAGAATTTATTCCATACTAATAAATCATTATGAGTAGGGGAAATATATACAATAATGCAGCTTTTTCATACTGGGAAAAATAGCTGCTATAAAGTGAGTACTAAGCAATTTGGAATACAGAACTAATTGCTTTACTTCCACAAAATGGAATATTATGCAGCCATTGAAGGAATGATTTATGGCTAAATTAACTTATTTAGAGAACTTTCTGTGATATACTGTTGAGAAAGAAAACATGAGGCAGTAACTAATGTATCATACTTTTGTAAATAAATGACACAAATCTGCTACATAGTAAATGCATAGAAGTAAATAATTAAAAACATATAACATGTTTTTAACATGTGAGTGATAGTGACAGGAGACAGACAGATTCCTGGACAGACAGGGACAGATTGCTGGTGAAACCTGACTTTCAAGTCAAAGACAACCTGAAGCCTGAAAACTGAGTGGCCAGTTCCCGATAGAGTTCACAACCAGAGTGAGAACTTCCTTGATGCCTGTTAGTCAATCAAATGGTGCTTTTACTTGGCCCACCCTTGGACCAATCAGCACACATTCCCCCACTCTGAGCCCATAAAAACTTCAGACTCAGTCACAGAGGCAACTACCTGCTTCCAGGCTCCCTGTCACACAGAAGGCTACCCTCCCAGGTTCCTTCTCATTGTTGAGAGCTTTTCTGTTGCTCAATAACATTATTCTCATACTCCAGTGTCTGAGTACCTCATTCTTCTTAGTTGTGGGACAAGAACCCAGACCCAAGGGAACAGTAGCTGTGAAAAGAGCTTTAACACTGTAACCCTCCCTCCTGCTCACCAAGCAATGGGGAAGAAAAAAAAAACAGTGGGCACCACAAGCCCTCATTCACTGACCTGTGGGTAGCAGGACCAAATGAGCTGTGACACACCCATGTTCATGGAAGCTACAGGAACAAACAAGAGCTGTAACACTTGCTGGGAGCTCAGACCTCAGGACTTTTCTAGCAAAGGCTGTGACACCCCTTGGGACTCCACAGTTGCTGGCATCTCTAAATTTTTGGGCATCACTATGTGTCTCCCTCATCCAGACGCTAGTGCCCAAGGTGGACGCCATCTGTGGCATGCCTGGAACAGCTGTGGGCTGAGCACAGAGCTATGAAGGATGCAGAATGTGGGCCGGTGGAGTGAGTCAAACACAGCCCCCCAGGCCAAGTGGGCAAGGAGAGCCCAGAGGGCCTGAGCAAAACCTGGGCAGAGGTGCCACCAGCAGCAGAGATTTCTGGCTGCTAAAGTGGCACCAAAAGAATCCTGTGTCACATGGGTTTCTAGGATTGGAGTTTGGATGGAGGATGTGGTAAGACCAAGTTTTAAAGCAAATTAAGATATAAAATTTCATTAAAAAATAAGTAAATAGACCAAGTGCATGGTTTATGCCTGTAATCTCAGCACTTTGGGAGTCTGAGGAAGAAGGATCACTTGAGCCCAGGAGTAGTAAGACCCCAATCCTATTATTTAAAAAATAAATCAATGAATAAATGAAAATTAAAAGTAAATAAACACATCCTTAGAAAAGTTTATATGACTTTATTACTTTCAGATGTTTTGAATATGTTTATTACATATGTTGTTAAAAACTAATAATATCAAACAAAAAATAAATAATTAATGTTTGAATACATGATCTTTATTGTCCTTTTAAGTTGTAGTTTACCTTTGAATGCAGAGGCCACAGCATCCATGGTCTGCCTCCCAACTTGGAAAAAGAGAAGCTATGCTATAGTCACTTGCCCACTGAAATGCCCTAAATAGTCCTTTGTGTATGAGTAGCTCTTCTTGGGTATATTTTTAATCAACTTCACTTAATAATATGTATCAAATGCCCACTGAGTAGGCATAGCTTTAGGACCTGAGGATACAGAAATAAATAAGTAGAGATCCATTAGAATAAAATAAATGCAAATAAAAACTGAATAAAGAGGCAGTAGATAATCCAAAATAAATAAAATAAAAACCAAATATAAAAATAAAATTGCCCAAACAATTTTTAGAAATGATAGATATGGAAAACATTTCTGAATAAGTTGGTATTACTGCAAAGACACAATAAATAAAAGAGAACATGTTGCTAAATAAAAGAGAAGAAAACATTCCTGAAACACAGACCTAAGTCTGCCAATAGAAAAAAATACCATGTTGTTGGAAAAATTAGCACAAAATAATTAATACCAAGCTCTAACCTAGTGATGTTCCAGAAACATATAAACATCCAAGTAATAACACCAACTTACTTATACGGAGGACAGGGAGAGAAAAATTTTATTGTCCTATGACTTTTCCAGAGACACCTTTAATACTAGAAGATAGGTATGAATGTCTACAAGTTCTGATGATGAGGATACAATCCACAAATATAATGTGCAACCAATGTTGCAATTATAAAACCAGCAGAAAGATAATCTTAAACATACAAGAACTGCAGGAATATGTCCCTTCATAAGACAAAACAAAAATAAAAAAATAATAACAAAAACCACTTACTGAAATCTGGTCAAACAATACTCAATATAAAGAATGCAAGAATAGAGAAACTATGCCTAAATGACTGGAGACAAAAATTAAATCAGGTTAAGAATTGATTTGTGTCTATGTTTAGATAAACTGAAATCAACTGTGATAATTATAGCTTCACAACCAAAGGTAAGCAACAAAGAAGTTCTTAAAAGAAACTGCAGATTAAAATGGCTAAAATTTAGAAATCTGACAGTTCTAAATGCTGAAAAGCATGCAGAACAACACGATTTATCATTCATTGTGGGAGAAAGTGCAAAATGGTACAGTCACTTTAAGATATACTTTGACAATTGCTTACAAAGTTAGATATAGTCTTATATGAGCCATCAATTACACTCCTAGTTATGTTCCTGAATTGAAAGTTCCGTCCACAAAAAAAGAAAATCTACACAAGAATAGTTATAGCAATTTTACTTATAATTGCCAACACTGGAAACAATTGAGACATTCTTCAATAGGAGAATCTACAAACAAATACTATTTAGTAAAATAAATAAACGAACTACCAAGGCATAAATATACATGGAGAAATCTTTTTTTTTTTTTTTTTTTGAGACGGAGTCTTGCTCTGTCGCCCAGGCTGGAGTGCAGTGGCCGGATCTCAGCTCACTGCAAGCTCCACCTCCCGGGTTTAGGCCATTCTCCTGCCTCAGCCTCCGGAGTAGCTGGGACTACAGGCGCCCGCCTCGTCGCCCGGCTAGTTTTTTTGTATTTTTAGTAGAGACGGGGTTTCACCATGTTAGCCAGGATGGTCTCGATCTCCTGACCTCGTGATCCGCCCGTCTCGGCCTCCCAAAGTGCTGGGATTACAGGCTTGAGCCACCGCGCCCGGCCACATGGAGAAATCTTCAATGCATATTCCTAAGTGGAAAAAGCCAGTGTAGAAAGGATACATACTTTATGATTCCAATTATATGACATTCTGGAAAAGGCAAAATTATAGAGACAGTAAAAAGAGAAGTGGTTTTGGGAGTTTAGGAAAGAGGGGAAGGATGGAGAGGTGAAATAGGGGCATTTTAGGGCAGTGAAACATTTATGTAAGATACCATGATAGTAGATATATGACATTATTTTTGGTCGAAACCTATAGAATTTTACAACACAAAGAGTGAATCTTAATGTATGCAAAGTGAAACATAATTTAGAAAGTCAGGGCATAAAAAGAAGGATCATGTTAAGAGAATCTAACTGTATTACAAGTGTATAAAACAACCTCACTGAAGACAGTGAGGAAAAAGGGCTGACCTAATTAACTTGGTGTATGAATGTAGTCTGTAAGACCAAAGCACAAAGAAATTGCCTGTAAGTCCTACACTTTAATCGGTGAAATTTGTTTTCCACATGGATATCGTTTAATAATTCTGATATTGCTATAGGCCTATGCTAGAATAGAACAATTAAGTAAATGCATGGCAGATGGTAGGAGCCAAACTTCTCACTCTTGAAATGGAAATTTACAAGTAACCAAGGGGAGAAAACTAGAATGACTCATGTAGTAATGGGTTAAAATTGAAGAAGACTATGAACAAGAACTCATGTTTAACTTAATATAGATATATGGTTACATATAGAAATAGTTACAGATATGTCTATATACATGGGTTGCTACACATATATTTATTTCCTCTGTTACCTGAGAAGACCTAAAAGAAACATCTCAGTAGCAAAAAGCAAATGTAGTACCCAGATCATGGGTTTAATACCATTCTTCAATTAAAAAGATTCAGGAGAGTTTAGAGAATAACTGATTCTAATACTGGACAGAGATTATAACAAGATAAGCCTATACAAATAATGTATCTGATGAAGGATTAACATACAAAATATATAAGGAACTCCAATCATTCAATAGGCATAGAAACAAGTAACCTGATTTTAAAATAGCCAAAAGACCTGAATAAACATTTCTCCAAAGAAGATATACGAATATTCAACAGATATAGGAAAATGTGCTCAACATCACAAATCATCAACAAAATGCACATCAAAACCACAATGACATATCACCTCACACCTGTAAGGATGGCAGCGGGGCGCAGTGGCTCACAGCTATAATTCCAGCACTTTGGGAGGCCAAGAGGGCCCGATCACCTAAGGTCGGGAGTTCAAGACCAGCCTGACCAACATAGAGAAACCTCGTCTCTATTAAAAATACAAAATTAGCCAGGTGTGGTGGCACATGCCTGTAATCCCAGCTACTCAGGAGGCTGAGGCAGGAGAACATCTTGAACCCAGGAGGCAGAGGTTGCAGTGAGCCAAGATAGTGCCATTGCACTCTAGCCTGGGCAACAAGAGCAATATTCCATCTCAAAAAAAAAAAAAACAAAACAAAAACCTAAACATAGCATGTGTTGGTGAGGATGTGAAGTAAAGGAAACTCTTGTGTACCATTGGTGGAAATGTAAATAAATATAGCCATTATAGAAAACTGTATAGAGGTTCCTAAAAATTTAAAATAGAACCATCATATGATACCAGCAATTCGACTCCTGAATATATACCCAAAATAATTGAAATCAGTATCATAAAAAGATTTTCTGCATTTCTGTGTTCATTAGAGCATTGTTTATAAAAAGAGACACATGAAAACAACTAATATATTCATTGACAGATGAACGAATAAAGAAAATGTCATGTGTACATAAAATGGAATAGTATTAAGACTTAAAAAGGAAGAAAATCCTGTCATTTGTTACAGCAAAGGCACTTAGGAGACTTTAGGTGAAACAAGACATCAAAAGAAGAGCAAATAACAAATGATCCAAGTTGTATTAGAAATTTAACATAGTCTGTTTCATAGAAGCAGAGAGTAGAATGGTGGTTACCAGTAATTGGGAAGAGAGGGAATCGGAGAGATTTTGTTCAGAATACATAGTCTCAGTTATGCGAGAGAGTAAGTCCTAGAGAACTACTGTACAGCATAGTGCATACATTTGACAATACTGAATGTATACTTAAAAATGTGTTGAGACAATATATATACATTAAATATGTACAGCTTTGTTGCATGTTATTTATATTTCAATTTCATTTTTTTAAAGATAGGCATGAAACATCTTGCAGTGCCAGAAGTTAAGTAAACATGAAAAAAAATTCACACACATGTTAATGAGAGTATGTCAAAAGGGCACAGGAGCCAACTAGGAGCTCCCAACAGCCTAAACTGGAATGATTTCAGCAACAAAATAATGTAAGTAGTATTGGATTAAAATCTGAAATACAAAATAAATATCAATGAGTCTATATTGATATAAATCAATTATTGAATAAATTAATAAATGGAGAAGAGACAACTCTCCCATGCAGAGGAATTCCAAATAAATTATATAGAGACTCCACCCTAAGGACAGCAGGGAGCATAATTTCCTACTTCTTTAAATTACACTTCATGTAGTTACTTTCTTCCAAAGAGTAGAATGCGGGAGTAACTTTACAGTAAAGAAGTCTAACAACCTCTACTTCAACTAGGTGGTGAAGGCCAACATCGACAATCAGAAATCAGGTTGATAGTATGATTGTATTTCATACAATATGATGAAGATGGCGCTTTATCTCTGGGATTTTCACCTATAACCCCAATCTAGTTATAAAAAAGTTTTTAGTAGAAAGACATCCTAGAATACACACGACCGGTACTCTTTATAATTGTAAAGGAAGTTCATTAAAAACAAGAAAACAGGAATATCTGAGAAACTCTCAGTCAAGAAGATCCCAAGGAGGCACGATAAATAAACATAGTATGGAATCCTGGATGGAACGAGGGAACAGAAAAAGAACATTAAAACTAAAAAATGATAGTCTGTTGTTGATTTTAGTTAACAATGTATCAATATTGGTTTATGATTATAACATATGTAACATACTTATCATATTCATGTAAGATGTTGATAATTGGAAAACAGTATGTGGCTGGGGATAGTTAATGTGGGCGCGTTTTACTATCTGCTCAACTTTTCTGTGTTACGAACTCATTATAAAAATAGTCTATTAATAAAAATAAAAGGTAAATATGTCAAGACAAATGACCACAGGTTGGAAGAATAGTTTGCTGTAGAATTCTATGGAATACTGAGGGCTCTTGGGCTCAAATAACTGTAATTTGGCACTGTCAGAGAATGAGGCTTTCCTGATAGTAGCATAATTATTGTAGTGTATCACCTATACATGAATTATTCATTTGTATTTTTATCAAAGTCTCTATACTTAATTAAAAATTCAATGAATTTTAAAATACCAAAAATTAACATAGCTGCCACCTTTAAGTATAGTTTCTGTTACTCACAGCTGGACTCCACACATACCAGGTACTGGACTCTTTCTTTGAATCCACCACTGTTACCCCTGGAAGTTGGATATTTCTGCTGTCATTCTTCCCAGCATGGCCTCTGTGCAGAAGTTACCTCCTATGGTTTGAATGTGTTACCCATTGTTCATGTGTTGGGAACTTACTGACTAATGCAACAGTGGTGAGAGGTAGGTCCTCCCTTTGAGAGGCAATGAGGTAATGAGGGCTCTGCCCCCGTGAATCGATTAATGTTGTTATCATGGACGTGGGTACATTATCTCAAGAGTGGATTTGTTATAAAGTGAGGTAAGCGCTTTCTTGCTCCCTCTTGCTCTTGTGCTCTGTTGCCTTTCCACCTCTCACCATGGAATGAAGCAGAAAGAAGGCCCTCACTAGGTCCCAGCAGCAGGCTCTTGAACTTCCTAGCCTCCAGAACTGTGAACCAAATAAACTTCTATTGTTTACAAACTACTAAGTTTCAGGTATTCCATTACAGCAACACAAAACAGACTAAGGCACTGCCTATTTGAGTCATCACCTTCTGAATTAAGTGCTTTCCAGTTAGTGGAACCTAGGTCATATAACCGTGCTCTAGCTATAGAGGAAACTAATACTTTTTTCTGACTTCTACAAAAAGAAGCCAGATCTCTAATTAAAAAAATTGTTTTAACACAAGTAGAACATTTAAAGATGCAGAAAGGCTATTAATTGGCTATTAAAATGGTTACTAAGAAGAAAACTTCCTGTTAAACAAGAGTAATAACTACTAGATATCTTGACTTTACCATTTGAAATACATTTTTATATGAATTTTGGAAAGCCTGGAGCTGGTCATTTAAGATGATACTTTTCTAATATATGCAGTGATAGGAGGCACATCACCTCTGCCAAGGTGGCATTCATAATATTTTGCGTTCTCTGTAATGTGAATTGCCATGAGATGAATCATTATTACGTGATAAATTGATAATCATATTTTTTGCATCGTCAAAATTGTTTAGCTCACTGGTTGGAAGATGTTCCATAGTACAAGAAATCCATTTTCTCAACCCTGGACACCTTGCACTGCTATAACCTAACAATTCACTGCAGCATAAATCTGCCCAAGTCTATAATGGAAAATAACTGGAAGAACAAGCATCAAAGTAAGAAATTCAAGAATGATATATTGTGTATGACTCTATAGAGTACATGAATAATAAGAACAAAGGTGATTTACATAAAAGGAAATACTCCCCTCCTCTCCCTGCATCTCCCCTCCTCTCTGTCCCTAACACACACACACAGACACAGACACACACACACACACACACAAATACATCAAGCTTGACACTTTTGAGGGTTTGGAAAGATTTTGGAAAGCAATATTGTTCAATATTGTATTGTCTTACAGTCTATTCGGCCAGCCAGTTCCTTGGAGTCATGCCTGAGTCCATGCCCTCCCCAGAGTCCCTTGGGATCTGTAGGAAAGAGAAAGTGATCATTTCTATCTAGGCTTTCTCTGTTACTTCAATGTCTTTTTTTAAATTTCAACTTTTAGTTTAGGTTTTGTCAGTATATATGCAGATTCTTACATGGGTATATTGTGTGATGCTGATATTTGGGGTATGAAAGAGCCCATCACCCATGTACTGAGCATAGCACCCAATAGGAAATTTTTTTTTTTTTTTTTTTGAGACGGAGTCTGGCTCTGTCGCCCAGGCTGGAGTGCGGTGGCCGGATCTCAGCTCACTGCAAGCTCCGCCTCCCAGGTTCACGCCATTCTCCTGCCTCCGCCTCCCAAGTAGCTGGGACTACAGGCGCCCGCCTCGTCGCCCGGCTAGTTTTTTGTATTCTTTAGTAGAGACGGGGTTTCACCGTATTCGCCAGGATGGTCTCGATCTCCTGACCTCGTGATCCGCCCGTCTCGGCCTCCCAAAGTGCTGGGATTACAGGCTTGAGCCACCGCGCCCGGCCACCAATAGGAAATTTTTTAACCCTCACTACCCTCCCTCCTTCCCAGCTCTACTAGTCCACAGTGTTTATTGTTCCCATGTTCATATGCATGCGTACTCAATGTTTAGCTCTCACTTGTAAGTGAAAACACGTGGTATCTGGTTTTCTGTTCCTGTGTTAATTTGCTTAGGATAATGGCCTACAACTGCATCCATATTGCTGCAAAGGACATACTTTCATACTTTGTATTGCTGGGTAGTGTTCCATGGCATATATGTACCATTTTCTTTATACAATCCACCATCGATGGGCATCTAAGTTGATTCTATGTCTTTACTATTGTGAATAGTGCTGTGGTGAACATTTGAGTGCATGTGTCTTTTGGGTAGAACAATTTATTTTCCTTTGGGTGTATACCCAATAATGAGATTTGAATGGTAATTCTGTTTCAAGGTGTTTGAGAAATCTCTAAACTGCTTTCCAGTGACTGAACTAATTTACCTTCCCACCAACAGTGTACAAACATTCCCTTTTCTCTGCAACTTCAACAGCATCTGTTATTCTTTGACTTTTCTCATTTCAACCAAGGTCGTGGCCTCTGTCTGATCTTGACCTAAATTATTCCCATAAAAGAAAAAAAACTCAGAAAATTAATTAAGTCCATCTCATCTCTCTTTAGGACTTCGCTATTTGAACATCTCAAGGTTGTTTTCTTATTAGCAAAATTAAAACATAATCTTACTCTCATAGGCTTACCATGCAAATTAAATAAAATAATGCCTCTAAAGGGCATGGTCAAGAATTTGGCACTTCACATCCTGCTCCTTTCACCAGAACCTGATTCACACTGCTGGAATCATTAGTTTAGTTGTTTTGAATACTGTTTTCAGTTTTGTTCTTGTCATTTGTTCATTTCTTTTTCTTCTTTTTTCTTTTGGTTTCTCTTCTCGCTTCATTTCATTCATTAGATCCTCAATCGCTGATACTCTTTCTTCCAGTTGATCGAGTCGGTTACTGAAGCTTGTGCATTTGTCACGTATTTCTCGTGTCATGGTTTTCATCTCTGTCATTTTGTTTATGACCTTCTCTGCATTAATTATTCTAGCTATCAATTCTTCCACTCTTTTTTCAAGATTTTTAGTTTCTTTGCGCTGGGTACGTAATTCCTCCTTTAGCTCTGAGAAGTTTGATGGGCTGAAGCCTTCTCTCATCTCGTCAAAGTCATTCTCTGACCAGCTTTGATCCGTTTCTGGCGATGAGCTGCGCTCCTTTGCAGGGGTAGATGCGCTCTTATTTTTTGAATTTCCAGCTTTTCTGCCCTGCTTCTTCCCCATCTTTGTGGTTTTATCTGCCTCTGGTCTTTGATGATGGTGACGTACTGATGGGGTTTTGGTATAGGTGTTCTTCCTGTTTGATAGTTTTCCTTCTAATAGTCAGGACCCTCAGCTGTAGGTCTGTTGGAGATTGCTTGAGGTCCACTCCAGACCCTGTTTGCCTGGGTATCAGCAGCAGAGGCTGCAGAAGATAGAATATTGCTGAACAGCGAGTGTACCTGTCTGATTCTTACTTTGGAAGCTTCCTCTCAGGGGTGTACTCCACCCTGTGAGGTGTGGGGTGTCAGACTGCCCCTAGTGGGGGATGTCTCCCAGTTAGGCTACTCAGGGGTCAGGGACCCACTTGAGCAGGCAGTCTGTCCATTCTCAGATCTCAACCTCCGTGTTGGGAGATCTACTGCTCTCTTCAAAGCTGTCAGACAGAGTCGTTTGCGTCTGCACAGGTTTTTGCTGCTTTTGTTGTTGTTGTTGTTTAGCTGTGCCCTGTCCCCAGAGGTGGAGTCTACAGAGACAGGCAGGTTTCCTTGAGCTGCTGTGTTGTTCTTGTCATTTGTTTCCAACTTGCTTCCCTCCTTCCTTGAACATCTCTTTCCTTCATCAAAATGACATTTCTGTTTCTGTTTAAGTTTCTGTTTCTTTATGCTTAATCAGTGAGTAATGTCTATTGATGACTCACTTTATTGGGTGCTTTGGGATGATTTTTAAATGCCATGAAGAGTTAAAATCATTTTTACTATGATCCTTTTCCCTCTGATATGTTTATTATCTCACAATGTTTAAAATATTTGCATTTGTACCCCTGAACTTAAAATATAAGTTTAAAAGGTATGTTAAGTGAAGATAATTTCTTCACAATATGAGACTAGAAGAGTTGCTGAGAGCCCGTAGTCTGATTCTTCCTATTTTAAGCTAAAATTGAATTGTGTGCCAAGTCCTTTAATAAAAATTTTAGGAAGCTATAATAGCATGTTTTGATTCTTATAATAATATAAGTATTTGTTGTCATCATTGTCATCCATATTGTTTTCCCAATTGTGAAATTGAAATTTTTAGTGTAAGCAATGTGCCACAGAACACACAATAACTAATACAACCAGCTTTCAAACATGCATGTATGTGAAAATAAAGCCCACCACACTATACAGTCTCAAAGATGAAGTCACAAAACTAGGTCTACAGCTGTCTGCTCTTGTCAGGAAACTTTTCGCAAGAATGTAGGAAAAAAAAGAGACAGTACCAAGAATTCTAGGATCAGTTTAAAAATAATGCCTCCCATCTTACCAAATGGCTGCTTTCACAACATATAGCTAATGATATGGCCATTATAGCAGCAGAGACAGAGAGAGCCAGCAGTAAATCTTTCCTTTTTACAGTTGGTTCTGGTTTGGGAAGATTTACTTTTATATTAGCTGTGAAGATTTCTACCTTATCAGCCTCTATTCCTTTATTACCTTTCTCCCAAACCTTTTTTACAGGCTCTTGTGGTAATGACAGGTCCTAAGGGTCACAACTAGAAGTGCTTTCTTTGTAACTCTAAATGTGTTTGATTTTGACAAATTACTTTTATTGTCTTTGCTCAGTTTTGGAATATCCTTGATTTTACTTTGGAAAGACTTCATGAAGTGAAATTAAAGTGACTTTATTTTTTTCTTTTGCCTATAAATCTCTAATTTCCTTATTGGTTCTCTTGTCTGCATCAATTCAAGTCCCCTTGCTTGCACAGTCTGAATTCATAGGTCATGCGAATCTGATCCAAGCCAAGAAATTTGAATAACACCTTAATGAGAGATTGATTCTTATTCCATAATTTGAGCTGGATCAGATTTTTTTCCTCTAAGTAAGTGCAACAGTGCCACTTCATTTAGAGACATATATTTGTTTAAAAAAATCCTTCCAGAAAAAAAAAGAAACAACTTCAAAACAGAGAAGTTAAAAGTTTCATATCTTTAAGTAGTTTGCTACAGCATAAAGAGGGGATGTAGAGGTGAAAGCGAACCAGGAGAAACAAGAAGAGAGACCCCACTTTTTACTACATATCAAAGTAGGTGTGCTACAGGTTAAAGACATGTCCTGTTGGCCTGGTGTCTTGGAAAAATAATTGAACTGTTCTTCTCAATGGGTCTATTGAGTACAGACTTTGCTTTTACTGAGAGCAATCAGGATAGAAGGTATAGAAGGCACAGGAGAGCCTAGTCATGTTCAGAGTGAGCAGTGGAGCTCCAGTCCCTGAATATCTGGTCATGATTGGTGTGCTAAACCCCTGCTCACTCTGAACGTGACTAGGCTCTCCTGTGCCTTCTATCCCTTCTATCCTGACTGCTCTCAATAAAAGCAAAGTCTGTACTCAAGAGGATGTGGAGAAATAGGAAAACTTTTACACTGTTGGTGGGACTGTAAACTAGTTCAACCATTCTGAAAGACAGTATGGCGATTCCTCAAGGATCTAGAACGAGAAATACCATTTGACCCAGCCATCCCATTACTGGGTATATACCCAAAGGATTATAATTCATGCTGCTATAAAGACACATGCACATATATGTTTATTGTGGCACTATTCACAATAGCAAACACTTGGAACCAACCCAAATGTCCATCAATGGTAGACTGGATTAAGAAAATGTGGCACATATACACCATGGAATACCATGCAGTCATAAAAAGGATGAGTTCATGTCCTTTGTAGAGACATAGATGAAGCTGGAAACCATCATTCTCAGCAAACTATCACAAGGACAAAAAACCAAACACTGCATGTTCTCACTCATAGCTGGGAATTGAACAATGACAACACTTGGACATAGGAAGGAGAATATCACACACTGGGGCTTGTCATGGGGTGGAAGGAGGGGGGAGGGATAGCATTAGGAGATATACCTAATGTAAATGACAAGTTAATGGGTGCAGCACACCAACATGGCACATGTATACATATGTAACAAACACTTTGTACACATGTACCCTAGAACTTAAAGTATAATTTTAAAAATTATATTCAATACATGCTCTGTGAATAAAAATGCCATAACTTAAAAAAATTACTTTCTTATTACAAAGTGCTGTCTCCTTGGGAAAGCATAGTCCAAAGGAAGGCGATTGTCTCAAGGACAACTTAGCAAGACCCCAAGCATTAACAAACATGTGGTTGATTGTTTGTTAGTATTTATTTTCTCTCTGATTAAAAATATAAAACATCCCTTGGTTGTTAATATTTTTTGTTAAACATACAGAAGAGATTGGAACAACAAAATATAATGTACCAGGAGGTTCTAAACAATGCCTGATAATGGAATTTTGTATAATAAATTTTACAATGACCAGCATAAAAATAACACTGTAACCCCCCAATTTTTAAACATTAAAAACAAATAATAAATTGAGGCAAAAATTTGATGAATATACTATTCCTTCAGCTCCATTCAATGAAATACTCAATTTAAAAATAGGTTGTATTCATGAAATACAAATTTCAAATATTTGGCCTTTTCTGAATTTAAATGAAGACATATTACTCTTTTTTTCAAAGTTCTCAATTATAAAAGTTAATGTGAATGTCTAATTACTTAAACTAACACTTAAATCAGTGACTTAGTTAATGTTTATGAATCACTTGGAAGACCTACTTTGTTTAATGTTTTAATTTATAATTGTGTATTTGAGCCTGGTGGTCAATATGCAGTGGGAAAGCTTTCACTTGCTTAATCCTAGGAATTATGAGACAGAAAGAAAACAAAAATATATCACATTTCGGGCAAAATTATGTAGGAGATGATATTTACTGTCAGCAGTCATTCTAGATAGATACTTGTGTTGCTCAGACTTTGCCTGGAATCAAACCACACATAGATGCCTCTGAAGACATTGTCCATTTTATCAAATATCTTTCTACAACACATCTGTGCCATTCACAAATATTCTGATTGCCTAGGATTTTCTGCAAGCCATCCACTTTCTTTGTTTAGTAGACTCTGGTACAACCGTCAAACTCCTACCCATTCATTACCTTTTCTGTGAGTCTTTCTTGACACCATTGAACACTCCCTTTTCTACACTGCCTCAATACTTTCCACATAAGTCTTGTAAGATACATCAATAATACTGACTCAGTCTCTTATTATAGCATCTGCTGTTAATAATTAACATAATTTGGATGTTTTGAGGCTAAAGTCTGCAACTGAAATACGAATGTAATGCTATGAACCAAGACATGCTAAGCATTTTATGATGATTACTTCATTTAATCCTCACAACAAACCCATGATGTTAGTAATGACATAATTTGCTCTTTTCAGATGAGGAAACAAGTTTATATGGTATGAGACAAAGCTTTCAGGTATATCTGATTTCAAAGTCTGTACCGTTTTCCAGTGGTGTGCTGAAAAACATTTAGCAACTGTCTTCTGCCGTTTCTGAGAAGAAAGAAAACAAGAACAAGAAAAACCATCTTCATATTTGTAACTCTGCCTCCTCTGCAGGACTTGTACTATGTATGGAATCAGGTAGGTGCTCAAAAATACTTATGAAGAAATGAATACATTTATTTATATTTATAAATTACCAAAAATGTAGTTAATGTACAAACATCTTTGTAAAATAATTTCCTATATTTTGATATTTTTAATCCCCCGAAAAGAAATTGCTAAGAGTTAATCATTTGGTGGTGTAAACAAATAGCATTTTAAAAATAAACAGAGTAAGGCATAGTCTAAGCAACAATTATTTTAAAATATTGAATGTATTTTCCTTCAGATTTTGTGCATTCAGGCAAAATTAGCTGGAGGTTTTCATAATTTATCAGATAATTCAATGAATGTTAACTAATGATAACCATATATTAGTTAAAACATCCCTGCTATCCTTCGTATTTCTTTATACTTATGGAAATTTTGCCAATATATGCAAATACAGTAAATCCATCAAATCGTCATACTACTTTCATCATCATAATTAAAGCATTTTCTACAATATCAAAATTATTTAGGTAAATCTAAATGCCTACAAAAAGTGGATCATCCAGATCAATCTCCCACTCTTAGTGAAAAAGAACCTTTCAATATCAATGAAATGTCTACATTTATAAGAAAAGTAATCTGAAAGGTAAATAAAATTCTATTTAAATTTGTAAAATTTTTAACAAAAATGTTTTGCCATTAAGGGATTTCAACATTTACTTTATCCAAAATTAAGCCAAAAAATAATTTTCTCTTAAACTGAAAATATGAACATGTTTTTCTGCTTCTTCAGTCTTCAGTATAAAATCCATTCTAGTGTATCAGTGTAAATAACTGTGTATTTCCTTTTATAGTTCATTTAGAAAAGTTGAGTGATAAGCATTGAGACAAAAAGGCATACACCTCGGAGGTATTGCAGGTTTGGTACCAGACCACCACAGTAAAGCATATTGCAATAAAGTGAATCATATGAATTTTGTGGTTTTCCAGTTTCCACACATAAGTCATGTTTACATTATGCCGCAGTCAATTAGGTGTGCAATAACATTATGTCTTTTAAAAAGTACATATCTTAATTAAAAATATATTATTGCTAATAATTATTTGAGTCTTCAACAAGTTGTAGTCTTTTGCTGGTAATGGGTTTTTTCTCAATGTTGATGGGTGCTGACTAATCAGGGAGGTGGTTGCTGAAGTTTGAGGTGCCTGTAGCAATTTGTTAAAATAAGACAAGAATGACGTTTTTCTTATCAATTTGAAATGAGAAAAGTTCCCTTATCCCTATCACAGGATGTGTGATGGGGGTGTGGCTGTCTTCTTCAATGTCCAGGTGCTCATACCCCTGGGGGAGCATGCAGACAGGCAGGCAGGTCGCTGGGAACACCTACCCCGTGACAGCGTCTGGGATTGAGTGTTTACAGCTCCTAAAGCCCCAGTGGGCATGTATTACAATGTGCTCTTTCAGCTTTGCCCTCTGCAGGTGGCTTTTGTTAATCAGCTTAATTAGATTTTCTGCCTTATCGCAAGATCAGAGGACTTTCTGTATCCCGGGTTCTTGCCTTAGGGTACCAGAAAAATCAAATCACACGTGGACTTGGAGAATGAGTGCAAAGTTTTATTGAGTGGAAATAGCTCTCAGCATGTGGGTGGGGAACCAGAAGGGGGATGGAGTGGGATGGTGGTTTTCCCCTGGAGTGGGGCCACTCAGCCACTGGACTATCCTGCAACCATCCCAATCAATTTCCCCTCAGCCTCTGCATTATTCCACTGATCAATGGCCCGCTGGCATCTGCTGGTGCCTGCTGGTGTGTTCTTCCACTCCTCTCCATGTCCAGCTGCCTGTATGCTCTTCTGCCTGTGCATTTCTCTTGACATCCAGACACTTGTGTCTGGGCCTGCTGGGGTCTTGCGTTTTCATAGGCACAGGATGGTGGGGTGGGGAGCCAGGGTGGTCTTGGAAAATGCAACATTTGGGCATGAAAACAGAAATGCCCATCCTCACCTAGGTCCATGGGCACAGGCCAAGGGGTGGAGACCTGGTCAGAGACCATGCCCTTCTCCCCAGCACTCCCCTGCTCCCCTCCCATATCAAATTGACTCTTACTTTCATGAAAGATTTTTCTGTAACACGAGACATTATTGGATAGCATTTTACCCATATAACTTCTTTCAAAATTTGAATCAATCCTGTTAAACCTTGTCTCTGCTTTATTATATAAGTTTATGTAATGTTCTAAATTTTTCATTGTCATTGCAACAATATTGACCTCTTCTCATGAATCACAAATGTTCTGAATGGCATCTAGACTGGGGCGAATACTTTCCAGAAGGTTTTCAATTAATTTACTTTGCCCAGATTCATCAGAGGAATCACTATCTATGGCAACTATAGCTTTATGAAATGCATTTCTTAAAGAATAAGAGTTGAAAGTCAAAATTTATTGTTGATCAATGGGCTGCAGAATGAATGTTGTGTTACCAGCCATGTAAACAACAGTAACCTCTCTGTACATCTCCATCAGAGCTCTTGGGTGAGTAGGTGCATTGTCAATGACTAGTAATATTTTGAAATTTTTTCCGAGCAGCAGGTCTCAACAGTGGGCTTAAGATAATCAGTAAACCATGCTGTTCATGGATATACTGTCATCTAGGCTTTGCTGTTCCATTTATAAAGCACAAGCAGAGCAGATTTTGCATAATTCTTAAGGGTTCAGGATTTTCAGGATGTAAATGAGCAATGACTTCAATTTAAATTCACCAGCTGCATTAGCCCCTAGCAAGAGTCAGCCTGTCCTTTGAAGCTTGAATGAAGGCATTGACTTCTCTTCGGCTATGGAAGTACTAGATGGCATCATTTTCCCATGGAAGGCTGTTTTGCCTACAATGAAAATATGTTATTTAATGTAGACACATGTATTAGTTATCTTAGCTAGATCTTCTGGAGAACTTGCTGCAGCTTCCACATCAGCACTTGCTGCTTCACTTTGCACATTTATGCTATAAAGATGGCTTCTTTCTTTAAATCTTAAGAACCAAATTCTTCTGGCTTCCAACTTTTCCTTTGCATCCTCCTTCCCTCTCTCAGCTTTCACATGATTCAAGAGAGTTCAGGTCTTGTTCTGGATTAGGCTTTGGTCTAGGAGAATGTTGTGGCTGGTTTGATCTTTTATCCATACCACCAAAACTTTCTGCACAGGAGCAACACAGCTGCTTTGATTTCTTCTCACGCATGTGTTCACTAAAATAGTACTTTTTATTTTCTTCAATAACTTTTCTTTTGCATCCACTAGTTAGTTAACTGACTGGTATGAGATGCCTAGTTTTCAACCTACCTCAGTTTTTGACATGCTTTCCTCACTAACCTTAATCATTTCTAGCTTTTGATTTAAAGTGAGAGATTTGTGACTCTTCCTTTCATTTGAACAATTAGAGGTCATTGCACAGTTATTAATTTGGCCTAATTTCAATGTTGTGTCTCAGGGAATAAGGAGGCCAAAGGAGAGGCAGAGAGATGAGGGAACGGCCAGTTGGTCAAGCAGTCAGATCACAATCAACATTTACTGATAAAATTCGACATCTCATATAGGTATGGTTTATGGTGCTCAAAACAGTTATAATAGTTACATCAAAGATCACTGATCACAGACCACCATAACAGATATAATACTAATGAAACATGTGAAATATTCCAAGAATTACCAGAATATGTCACAGAGACACAAAAGGAGCATGTGCTGTTGGAAAAGTGGTGCCGATAGACTTTCTTGACGCAGGGTTGCCACAAACCTTCAATTTGTAAAATAACACAATAAAGCCAAGTGTAACTTGTTTCTAAAGTTAAAATTATCACACTTTTTAATGGTTTGTCTTTCTTTATATTCTATTTATGTTAATTATTTGGTTTAATATTTCTATTGATTCTTTAAAGATACTCCACAACATTCATTACTACATGCCCCTGGAGCATTAATAAGTAACAAATCTTAACCCACAGTGGTGTGTTAGTCTTAATTCAAAGGAATATCTTAGTCTTAATTCAAAGGAATAATCTAGGAACATAAGAAAATGAGTTGCCTTTAGCTGAATTCTTTAGCTTTGACCGGACTGCAGTATCAAGGGAAGCCATAATTTATGGTGTGACCAGGACATTGACATAGGAAATAAATACAGTAGAATGATGGACAAGATGACCAGGTAACTCTCTTCCTAGACTAAGCTGTGTAATCCCATAGACTGACACTATAATTACATGGAAGTAATTGTCGTGTATTTGCCAAGAAATTACATGGTTGACAGTACTCTGAAAATTGTTCTGCATTTCCAGTGCCAACAGCTATGTTAACAGAAAATGAAATTAGAAACAACCACAGGAGGTGTTTTCTACTCATTTAGAAAACTATTCCATTTGAGAAGTAAAATTTAATTTACAAGTAAATATTATAAAACTAAAAATAAAATGGAATGACTTAGAAATGTTTCTAAGAGTTATTGTTATTTGGCGTAATGTTGGCTTTATGGAAAAAACAAAGTCATTTACTACATCTCAAGCTAATTATATTTTCTGTTTTGCAAGTGCCAGTGCTATAAAGCCATATTTCCCAGGTTATTCCTTACAAACAAATGAATGTCAGATTCCAACAGGCCAAAATAGGAATAACTATATTTTTTAATCTTACAACTTTTTTCCAAAAGAATATAAAAAATATCTTTTATGTATTACAAAAGCTAATATTGTAAGATAAGAATAGTTTTCCAATGTAAAATTATGTCCAAATTAGCAAATGAGTAGTTTTATGTCCTCACATTTTGTGGCATAAATATGAAACTCTTAGAGATCAAAATCACCAGCTTAAACCGAGAAAGCTTACAAATGATCATTATGCTAAAAACTACTGACTCTCTTATTTGGCAAGAAACTTGACAGATTAATCATACAAACTTTGTGAAAATAAATGCTACAGGAACTGACCTCTTACTAAATATATCTGATCTCTTAATAAAGTTTAGCACTACTCTAAAGTCTTGTTTACATGACAAAATTTAGAACCAAAAACAGATTCATTTAAACACATGTTCAAGAATGTATTTTAAAGTTATATAATAAATTATTTTCTCTAATCTGTGCATTTAATTAATATAAAATTTTGTAATGTGACCTATACATATACATATTTCATTTGCTGGTTAAGCCAAAATGTGAAATTTTGACAACCAGACAAGACAACTAGTGTCAAAGGGATCAAATTCTCTTCTCATTTTCTATTTTACATTTTACTAAGGAAGTTGGTTTTACTGCAGATAGTAAGATTAAAATGTTCTGTACTTTGGGGGAAAAAAGCAGTATATATATTAGTGTTATAGTAACTAACATTTGTTAAAGGAAACAGATATACAGAATAATATACAAATATCAGAAAGGTTACATAAAAAAATTAATAATGCTGATTACATCAGGGAAGAATTATTGAGTGTTGAATTCTATGAAATATCTTTTATAACTATTGAACTTCATCTTGTTTTTATAAATTGTCCATTCAAAAATAAATTTTAAATAGCAAAAATAAATATGACCTTTTCTTTGATGAAAGGACTACAGAGCTGGGATCATAGACTGCAAGTAGAAGATTAGAACTATAACGTAGAAGAAAATCATTTCTTGGCTTATAAAGAAAGTTACTACTTCTCATTTTGCAGAGTATGATAAAGAGCAAAGTTTATTGAAACAGGGTTTGGCTCTGTCGCCCAGGCTGCAGTGCAGTGGCATGAACACGATTGACTGTAGCCTGGACTTCCCAGCCTCAAGCTATCCTCCCACCTCAGGCTCCTGAGTACAGGCTCAGACTGCAGGTTCATGCCACCATGCTCAGCTGTTTTTTTGTAGAGATGGTATTTCTCCATGTTATCGAAGCTAGTGTCAAACTCCTAGGTTCAAGGGATCCTCCCTCTTCCGCCTCCCAAAGTGCTGAGATTACAGGCACAAGCCAGCGCACTGAGCCTAAGAAAAGTAAATCTTCTAAGAATACATAAGCAGTTTGAAAATGGGGGCCTTACATAAGAGTGATAGAATGGATTTTGGAGACTCAGGGGGAAAGGTGGGAGGGAGGTGAGGGTTAAAAGACTATATATTGGATATAGTGTATACTGCTCAGCTGATAGGTGCACCAGAACCTCAGAAATCACCACTGAATAAGTTATCCATATGACCAAACATCATCTGTTCCCCCAAAACCTATTGAAATATATTAAAGAGAAAAATAAAAGAAAATGGGAGCCTTGGAAAAAATAATGTCTCATGTAAGTCCAGAGCCATATGGGACAAAGATGAACATGGGACAAAAACAAAGAGGATAAGTAGCACACGTATAACTCCAGAAAAGGAAGAAACAAAGCTAACCTTCCTCTATACTCAGATACACACATACACACACACTTTCTATTCTATGATTTTCTGGGACGTTGGATGGCTCATAGTGATCCTATTGGCTAATCCCCTAGCAGAACTGAGTGTTCAGTAGCCAATTTTCGCTATTTGTCACCAATTCTTTGAAATAGCCTGATTAAAACTTAAACTGATTCTTTGGCCAGGAAATGTCAGCTTCCAAAAGACGAGTTCTACATTTTTGCTCTTGATTTCTGTGAAATAGTTCTGTATAAAGCCTATGATGTACTCTAGACCTTCCTTAACTGGGATTCCATGAAAAATTAAGCCCCAGTCAAACGCACTAAGGCCTCCATTTTATGTATGAATTAACTTATTCTCCTATGCACCTAGAATGAAATTGATATGTGTGATCCTTCAGAGAATTGTGAAGAGTCATGAAGACTATTTTCTGTTTTCTGTGATTCACAAGGGAAGTATCCCATTGAGATTACATTACACAAAAGAAGCACAGTTTTTAGACCAAAGAGTAAACTCAAGACAACTCAATTCTCTATTTCAAATTCTCAAACACTTTGCAAGAGGATCTGCAGACCACAAAAATATTTCTTTGAAATTATGCCATCTTTTCCTGTGCTTTGTTCCACACCATAGCTACTTCACGTTTCTTTTATCTCAAAACTATTATGAAATATTTCCCTTCCTCTCCACACAATTCCATTCTGTCTCCCATGTCAGAGGTGGCTAGTGGGATACTTATTTACACTGCTGCAGCAGTGCCATACTTTTAAGATTGTCAAAGAATCAGGCAATGTGAGTCTCCAGGTGCACAGAATCGTCAGGAATTCTGGTAATTCTATTCCTCTAAATATTTTTTCAAGAGAGTTGGAGGAGTATTTTTGTTCTGTCCCCACCAGTTTCTTTCTTTCAATTTTGGTCCCATAGGTTGTGAAATATGAATATAAATTTTTGCTTGATTTTATTCATTTCTGTCACTGACAACAAAAGGTTCTATCCAATATACTTTATATGTTTTCTAAAAACTTTGCTCTAAAATATTTCAATATTTTCAATGTTTATATTTTTTGTGTACATGCAAAAACAGAGAACTAAATTAACTTTTTCTGAATGTTAAATAGCTTTATTAGAAAGTTTGAAGAACTAGATGAACAAATACATAACATTTATGGGAAATAAACAGAGCATATACATTATTTTCAAACACTAGAAAAAATTACTTATAACAAAAAGTTTATGCCTAAAAATGAAGCTAACGTCGTGAAAGTAGAAATCCAGCAGATCATATTTCTTGTTTAACTTTTAGTTTAGGTTCAGGGGTACATATGCAGGTATTTATGTGTGTGAATTGTGTGTCACAGGGGTTTACTATACAAATAGTTTCATCACCCAGGTAATAGGCATAGTACCTGCCAGGTAGCTTTTCAATCCTTACCCTTCTCCCACCCTCCCCTCAAGTAGACCCCAGTGTCTGTTACATTCTTTGTGTCCATATATACACAATATTTGGATCCAACTTGTAAGTCAGAACGTGCAGTATTTGGTTTACTGTTTCTGTGTTAGTTTGCTTAGGATAATGACCTCCAGCACCATCCATGTTGATGCAATGGACATGATTTTATTCTTTTATGGTGGTGTAGTATTCCATGCTGTACATTTACTACATTTATTTTATCCAGTCTACCACTGCTGGGCATTTAGATTGATTCCACATATTTGCTATCATGAATAGTGCTGCAACGAACATATGCATGCGTGTATCTTTATGGTAGAATGTTTTATATTCCTTTGGGTATGTATACCCAGTAATGGGATTGCTAGTTCTAAGTTATCTGAGAAATCTCCAAACTGTTTTCCACAATGGCTAAACTAATGTACATTCCCACCATCAGTGTACAAGCATTCCCTTTTCTCTGAAACCTCACCAGTATCTGTTATTTTTAACTTTTTAATATAGCCATTCTGACTGGTGTGAGATGGTATCTCACTGGGGTTTTGATTTGCGTTTCTCTAATGATTAGTGACATTAAGCATTTTTTCATATGCTTGGTGGCCGCACGTATCTCTTCTTTTGAAAAGTATCAGTTTGTGGTTTTTTGCCCATTTCTTAAAGTGGTTGTTTGTTTTTTCTTGTTAATTTGTTTCTGTTTGTTATTGATTCCGGATATATAAACCTTTGTTGGATGCATCGTTTGCAAATATTTTCTTCCAATCTGTGGGTTGTCTGCTTACTCTGTTGATAGTTTTTTGGGTTTTTTTGTTTGTTTGTTTGTTTGTTTGTGCTGTGCAGAAGCTATTTAGTTAAATTAGATTCTATTTTTCAATTTTTGTTTTTGTTGCAATTGAGTTTGGCATTTTCATCATGAAATCTTTGCCCCCTATCCTCTGTCCGGAATGGTATTTCCTAAGTTATCTTGCAGGGGTTTTATAGAAATAAATTAAATTTTAATATTAGTTAATACAATTTAAGAAAATAAATGGCAATACATATTTGTATTACGTGGGTTTAGTCACTTTCAACTAATATTTCACATACATCCATAAAATCTTGAGTGTAATATTGCTATTAGATGAACATATTCTGATTATTGCTTTTTCTGACTTTTTTCACTGAGCAAAATCACTTTGTACCAATGGCCTATTTCTCTTTATTACTGAGTACTATTCCATTATATAGATCTATTACTATTTATTTATCAATTCATATTTTGAATGACTTTTCAACTTTACCTATTAAAAAGAGCAATTAAAAATAAACAGTTTTTAAAATTTTATGAACATTCGTATTTTTTTTTATGGACATAGGCTTTCACATCCTAATGACAAATGACCAGGAATAAAATGCCTGCATCACATGTTAGGCACATGTTTAACTTTTTTAAAAAAATTGTTGTGGGTATACAGTAGGTGTATATATTTATGGTGTAACTGAGATGTTCTGATACAGGCATGCAATGTCAAATAAGCATATTGTGAAGACGTTCAACATCTTAAGACATTGCCAAACTGTTTTCCAAAGTGGTTGTACCCTTTTTTTTATTTTTGCCACCAGCAATGTAAGAAATGCCCCTTCCTCCACATCCTTGCCAACATTCGATATGATCAATCTTTGTAATTACAGCCTATCAATGATTATGTAGTGGTATCTCATCGTGAGTTTGATTTGCATTTCCCTAATGACTAAATGATATTGAGCATCTCTTTTTTTGCATATCACCATCTCTATATCATCTTTGATGACAAGCATGCTCATATATTTTGCCCATTTTTATTCAGTTGTTTTGTTATTGTTGAGTTTTGACAGATCTTTATATATTCAATTAGACAGATCTTATTCTATTTATATATACTCTATTAGACAGATCTTTATATACTTTATTAGACACATATTTTTCAAATATTTTCTCCCAGTCCATAGCTTGTCCTTTTTGTTTTCATTTCTTTTGTCAAACTTTATTTTAGTATTGGGGGTACGTGTGCAGGTTGTTTATATAGGTATATTGCATGATGCTGAGGTTTGTAGTATGAATGAATCTGTCACCCAAGTAATAAGCATAGTACTCAATAGGTACTTTTTTTTAACCCTTACCCCCTTCCCTCTGTCCTCTCTCCTGTATTTCCCAGTGTCTATTGTCTCTTGTTCCCATTTGTATGACCACGTGTACTCAATGTTTAGCTCCCATTGATAAGTGACAACATTTGGTATCTGGAGTTCTGTTTCTGTGTTAGTCCACTTAGGATAATGGTTTCTAGCTGCATCCATGTTGCTGCAAAGGACATGATTTTGTTCTTTTTATGGCTGCTTAGTACTCCATGGTGCATATGTACCACATTTTCTGTATCCAATTCCCCACAGATGAGCACCAGGGTTGATTCCATGCCTTTGCTATTGTGAATTGTAGCTTGTTTTTTCATTCTCCTCACAGTATCTTCAAAATAGCACAAGATTTTACATTTTGATAAAGCCAAATTTATTAATTTTTCCTTTTGTGATTGTGCCTTTGGCTGTTGTGTCTCAGAAATCTTCACCTTTTACAAGGTCATGAAAATTTTCTCCTATGAGTTATTCTACAAGTTTTGTTGCATTCAGACTTATTTCTGGGTCTGTAATCCATTTTGAGCTTACTTTTGCATATGCTGCAAGGCATCAATCAAAGTGCATTGTGTGAATATTTATATCCAATTGTTCCCAAATGACTTATTTTTTAAGACTATCATTTCTCCACAGAATTGTTTTTCAGTTTTGCTAAAAATAAATTGTACATGTTTGTATATGTCGACTTCTAAGTTATCTGTTCTGTTCCATTGATGTATTTCTCTATATTAATGTCAGCAGCATACAGTCTCAATAAATAAGCTTTATAGTCAATCTTGAAATAAAGGTACATCTTAACTATTTGTTCTCCTTTTTCCCATATATTCTTTGTCCTCTTTTTCAGACAACTTTTGGATTATCTTTGTATTTTTTATAATTCATTTAGATCCTTTGTTGGCTAATAGTATAAGAAATTTACAGTAATATATCTCTTTCTAGCTTTTGCTATTACTTTCATCCATTATATTTATATACATATTATAATAATATATTGTTATTTTGTTTACTTAAACAGTTCATATCTTTTTCATAGCTTGAAATATAATTCACATATATAATTAACCAATTTAAAATATCCAATTCAATATTTTAGTGTATTTACAAGGTTGTATAAATATTATCACAATCTCATTTTAGAATATTTTAGTTCCTCCTTGAAAAAAAAAAAAAAGAAAAAAGAAAAGAAAAATATACCCCTTAGCTATCACCTCCCATTTCTCAAAGTTGTCAAGGTTCATCCATGTTGTATCATGCATTGGTACTTCATTTTTATTGCCAAATAGTATTCATCTATGTGTTATGCAACATGTTATATTTGAACAGTTACTTCTGTCTTTCAATTATTATGATTAAACCTACTATGAACATTTGTGTAGAAGTGTTTTTGTGGATATATGTTTTTACTTCTCTTAGTGGAAATGGAAATGCTTGGTAATAAGGTATCTTCATGTTTAATCTTCTGAGTGTTTACTAAGCTGTTTTCCAAAGTGGCTACACCAATTTACATTTTCACCAGCAATGCATTAGGGTCCAATTTCTCCACATCCTTGACAATGTTTATTATCTGTTTTCTTGATCATTGCCATTTCAGTGGATGTGAAGTGGTAGTGTTGATTTTTATTTATCTAAAAAATGACAAATGATGCTCAGCATCTTTATCATTATTATTATTATTATTATTATTGGCTATTTGTATATTTTTTGAGAAATAATTCAAATTATTTGCTCATTTAAAATTGTTTTTGTTGTTCAGTTATAGGCATTCTTCATGGCTTCTGAATAGAAATCTCTAATCAGATACAGATTTGAAAATTAATTTCCATAAAAAAACCAGCTGGAGTTTTGCTAGACACTGCATTGTCTGTAGTTCAATTTAGAGTACTGCCATCTTAACAGTATTAAGTCTTCCAATCTATGAGCACAAGATGTTCTTTCACTTATGTAGATCTTTTTTAATTCTGTGAAATTAAGTTTTATGGTTTTCAGTGTTTAAGTTTTACACTTCTATTAAATGTATAACTAAATATTATTTTGATGCTATCATAAATAGATAATTAATTTTCTTAATCTTAATTTCACTGTTTATTGTTAATGTATCAAAAACATTGATTTTTGTGCATTGATCTAATATTCTGCACCCTTACTGAACTCATTTGTTAATTCCAATAGTTGTACGTGTGAGCGCATGTGTTTCTTAGGATATGAGGAAACATACAAGACCATTAAATCTGCCATTAAAGATAGTTCTATTTCTTCCTTCACAATCTGGATGACTTTTGTTTCTTTATCTTGCCTAATTACCCCACCTGGGATCTCCAGTGCAATGTTAAATACAAGTGGAAAGAGCAGATATCCTTGTCTTGCTCCTGACCTTAGAAGTAAAGCATTCAGCCTTCCGCTATCAAATATGAGGTTATCCGTGGGTTTCTTGTGTATGGCCTACACCAACGTGAGGAGGTAGTTTTCTATTCCGAGTTTGTTGAGTGTTTTAATCATGAAATGGTATTGTATTTTTTTAATGTTTGCTGCATATATTGAGATGATGATATGAAGTTTATCCTTTCTTCTATTAATATGGTTTATTATACTGATTGATTTTCAGATATTAAACAAACCTTGCATTTCTAAGATAAATCCCACTTGGTCATGTTGCATGTGGTATAACTTTTTCTTTTTTTTTCTGAGACAGAGTCTCAGTTTGTCACACAGGTTGGAGCACAGTAGTGCAATCACAGATCACTGCAGCCTGAGACTTTCCAAACTCAAGCCATCTTTCCACCTCCCGAGTGGCTGGAATCACAGAAATGTGCCACCACACCCAGCAATTAAAAGAATTTTTGGAGACAGGGTCTCACTTTGTTGTTCAAGCTGGTCTCAAACCCCTGTGCTCAAGCAATCCTCCCACCTCAGCCTCCTAAAGTGCTGGCATTACAGGAGTTAGCCACTGCACCCAGCCTGTATGCACGCTTTTTATAAGTTGCAGGATTCAGTCTGATAGTATTTTGTTGAGGAGCTATTTTGTATATTAATATCATAACATTCAGTTGGTTTATTGATCTGTAGTTTTCTTTGATGTCTTTGGTTTGGGTATTAGAGCAAATGTGACATTATACAATGAGTTAAGAAATGTTCCCTCTTTCTGCATATTTTGGACGAGTACAGGAAAGATACTGATCTTTTAATGCTTGGTAGATTCAAAATGAAGCCATCCGGGCCTGGGTTTTTCTTTGTGGAAAGTTTTCAAGTTACTATATTGACATATTTACTTGTTTTCGTTCTCTTAATATTTTTAATCAAGAGACAATTGAAGAAGAAAAATGCAATTATATTGCCTTTTGTAATTACCTTTATATTACCTTTATGTTAATTATGTTTTTCCATGTAGATTCAAATTATTGTCTAATGTCTTTATTTTCAGTGTGATAAATTTCCATTTGCATTTCTGTAAGGCATGTCTTCTAGCAATAAATTCTCTGTTTCTGTTTCTTTTTTATTTTTGAAATGTCTTTATCTTCATTTTTGAAAAATAGATTTTCTGATATAAGCTTCATCTTATTGGTTGTTTGTTTTTATTTTGTTTTAACTTCATCACTTTGTCATCTCATTGCCTCTGGCCTCTATTATTTTCAGAAGAATTTACTATTAATCTTATTGTGATTTCCCTGTACATGATGAGTTGTTTTTCTCTTACAGCTTTAAAGATATTCTCTTTCTTTTTGACTTTTAATATTTTGGCTGCAGTGTATATAGTTATGATTTTGTTTTTTGCATTTATTCTACTTGGAGTTATTTAGCTTCTTGGATGTGTAGATTAATAGTTTTCCTCACATTCAGGAAGTTTTTAGCCATTTTTTCATAAAACGCTTTCTTCTGTCCCTTTCATGCTCTCTCTTTTGGTGCTCTCATTACACACATATGGATGGACTTAATAGTCCATCGCACATTTCTCTGAATCTCTGGTGCTTTTTTTTTTTTGCAAATTTCTTATTTTAGGTTCAGGAGTACATGGGCAAGTTTGTTATGTAGATCAATTGTGCATCACAAGGGTTTGCTGTACAGATTATTACCCAAGTGATGAGCATAGTACCTGATAGGTGGTTTTTAGATCCTCACCTTTCTCCCAGCCTCTACCCTCAAGTAGGCCCCAGTGTCTGCTATTCCCTTCTTTGTGTCCATATGTATTAAATGTCTAGCTTGCAATTACAAGTGAGAACATGCAGTATTTGATTTACTGTTCCTGCGTTTGTTCACTTGGGATAGTGACCTCTAGTTCCATTCATGTTGCTGCAAAGGACATGATTTCATTCTTTTTTATGGCTTCATGGTATTCCATGATGTACATGTATCATCCTTTCTTTATCCAGTCTACTGCTGATGGGCATTTAGGTTGATTCTCTGTCTTTTCTATGGTGAATAGTGCTGTCATGAACATACATGTGCATATATCTTTATGGTAGAATGATTGTATCTCTGTGAACACGTTTTCATTCTTTTTCCTCTCTGCAATGCACATTGCAACATTTCTAATCATTTATCCTCAAGTTCACTAGTTCTTTCTTTAGTGCTGAAACATACTAGTGAGGTCACCTAGTGATTTTCTAATCACTCTTATTTCACTTTTCAAACATCAAAACTTTCATTTGGTTCTTTCTAGCAATTTCTGTCTCTTTGCTGACATTTTTTATTTGATGATATATTGTCATGATACTTCCCTGGGGCTAGGGCAGGAAGAGATGGGGAGTTGTTATTTAACGGATATAGAGTTTCAGTATTGCAAGATAAAACAGTTCCAGATATTGGATTGCACAATAATGTGAATATATTTAACACTACTGAACTACCCATTAAAAATGGTTAAGATGATAACTGTTAAATATATTTCACCACAACTTTTAAAAATTTAAAGGCTAAACATATCTTTCATGATCAGACCCATTTGTATCCTTTAGCTTCATTTCTGACCACCTCTGGGACCCTTCTCTGAACCCTATGTACCAGCCACCTGGAGCTACTTACCATTTACTAAACTCTCCATGCTCTCTGCAATTTCTCCTGCCAGATACAGTGCTCTAACTCATCTGGCCTTGCAAGCCTACTTGTTTTTCTGAACATTATTGAGATATATTTAATATGATGTACAATTAGCCCATTTAAACTGCATAATTCAATGGTTTTTAGTATATTTACAGATAAGTTCAACCATCACCACAGTCAATTTTAGAACTTCGTAATCACTACAAAGTGAAACTCTGTACTTATTAGCTTTCACTCACCAATCTCCCCATACTCCTTACAGCCCAGCTCAAGGCAACTGTTAATCAACTTTCTGTCTCTGTAGATTTGTCTCTTCTGGACATTTCATATAAGTGGAATCATATAATGTGTGATTTTCTGTGACTAAATTCTTGTGGAATATTCATACCATGGAATATTATTTGACCACAAAAAGGAATGAAATACTGACATGTGTTTCTGCAAAGGTTAACCTTGAACCCCTATTTGTGTTTCATACCAAAGATTTGTAGTCTCTTTCCCCAGAAAGTATTCATTGACACCACCAAGATTTAGACAAGTGATCTTTCCAAAAAACGTATTTACCTCTATTGTAGTCTTTAGTTAGCCAGTGTATCTCCAATAGATTTGAAACTCTTTTGGACAACCATAAAATGTTACACAAATGTATGTGAAGATATTTTGTTAACTGTTTCTCATAAGATCCCATTGATATAAGGAGAGATGGCTCCAGTTAGCCCAATTTAGAAGCAGATAAATGAAGATAATTGCTTCTCAACCCTGGCTTCACAATGTAATGACCAAAAGAGCTCTTAGAAAATCAATGCCTGTTCATCTACAAATGGGAGAAAATTTTTGCAGTCTACTCATCTGACAAGGGGCTAATCTACAGAATCTACAAAGAACTCAAACAAATTTACAAAAAAAGCAAACAACCCCATTAAAAAGTGGTCAAAGGATATGAACAGACACTTCTCAAAAGAAGACATTTATGCAGCCAACAGACACATGAAAAAATGTTCATCATCACTGGTCATCAGAGAAATGCAAATCAAAAGCACAATGAGATACCATCACACACCAGTTAGAATGGCGATCATTAAAAAGTCAGGAAACAACAGATGCTGGAGAGGATGTGGAGAAATAGGAACACTTTTACACTGTTGGTGGGAGTGTAAATTAGTTCAACCATTGTGGAAGAGAGTATGGCGATTCCTCAAGGATCTAGAACTAGAAATACCATTTGACCCAGTGATCTCATTACTGGGTGTATACCCAAAGGATTATAAATCATACTGCTATAAAGACACATGCACACATATATTTATTGCAGTACTATTCACAACAGCAAAGACTTGGAACCAACCCAAATGCCCATCAATGACAGACTGGATAAAGAAAATATTTCACATATACACCATGGAATACTATGCAGCCATAAAAAAGGATGAGTCCATGTCCTTTACAGGGATGTGGATGAAGCTGGAAACCGTCATTCTGAGCAAACTATCGCAAGGACAGAAAACCAAAAACCGCATGTTCTCACTCATAGGTGGGAACTGAAGAATGAGAACACTTGGACACAGGGTGGGGAATATCACACACTGGGAGCCTGTCATGGCAGGGGGCACTGGGGGAGGGATAGCATTAGGAGACATACCTAATGTAAATGACGAGTTGATGGGTGCAGCAAACCAACGTGGCACATGTATACCTATGTAACAAACCTGCACGTTGTGCACATGCACCCTAGAACTTAAAGTATAATTTAAAAAATAAAAAAGAAAATCAATGCCTGTTCGAGTCTTTGCCCACTTTTTTATGGGACTGGTTTTTTTTCTTGAAAATATGTTTAAGTTCCTTACAGATGTTGGATATTAGACCTTTGTTGGATGCACATGACACAAGTTTACCTAGGTAAAAAACCTGTACATGTACCCATGAACTTAAAATAAAAGTTCAAAAAAAAGTAATGCCTGGGCCCTACCTCAGGTCTATTGTATGACAATCCATGAGTGGGAGGGTGGGGATACGGGAGCTAGGCACCAAGACATCAGTATTGTTTAAAAGTTTCCCTGCTGATACACAGTCAGAATTTAAAACTACTGAGTTTAAACAACTACAGAATCTAAAAAGTCTTTAGTCATTCACTGCAATATGTTACATGTGTAATTACACAGTAATGTAGTCATTAGGTCATGATTTTATTATTTTTTAATATATCTACTCTGAATATTATAAAATAACACTGATAAGATAAAAAGTCCTTTGTGCAGAATTGTATAAACCCCACATCAGTTTTTCTGAACACTTTTAATTGTTTGACCTCAAAGCAGGAATTTATATAGCAAATACAAAATTGCCCTGAAATCACTGTTTTGGCCATCTAAATGGATGGAACACTTGCATATCTCTCATCTATTTATATTAGTTTTCTCTTCTTTGTTGTATATCTGTTAAATTTTTACACTTCCTTGAGTGCAAAGAGTATGACAAAATATTCTCATTATAAACTATAATGTCATTTACCCACTAGAGTTTTTGGATTGTACAAATTCTGTCAAATCTGGTACTGCGTATAGACTGCATTGAAAAGATGTTTCTCTAGTTTTTCTGATTATACGAAGGGGCAAGCAAGGAAGACAAAGCTTTATTTATTTATTTATTTATTTATCTGTTTATTTATTTATTTTGAGACACAGTTTCGCTCTTGTCACCCAGGCCGGAGTGCAGTGCCATGATCTCAGCTCACTGCAACCTCTGCCTCCCAGGTTCAAGCAATTCTCCTGCCTCAGTCTACCAAGTAGCTGGGATTACAGGCACCCACCACCACGCCCGGCTAATGTTTGTATTTTCGGTAAAGACAGGGTTTCACCATGTTGGCCAGGCTGGTCTGGAACTTCTGACCTCAAACGATCCGCTCGCCTTGGCCTCCCAAAGTGCTGGGATTACAGGTGTGAGCCACCAAACCAGGCCAACAAAACTTTTTAAACTTCTTGGATGTTTCCGATAGGATTTTACCCAGTTGATATCTTTGCCAAGAATGTATCTACAGCATTCTAAACTAACTTGTGTCCTTCTCATTATAAAATTTGAAAACCTTATTTGGAGGAAAATTATTATACAAAAAGTCAAATAAATTTCTGGACACAAAACATATCCCACAAACACATTTGAAGATTATAAATGAGCTAGAAGACTGGTTTTTCTATATTAAGATATAACAAAATGATGTTTTATCCTTATAACAACAAAGGCTTCTCAGGTTAAGGATTGCCTAAATATCCAGAGGATGACAGAGACAACAGAGAAAGGAGAATGACACACATACACCCAATTTTGTTAATAAATTTAAATAAGAAAGTATAAAGAGTACAAACAGGAAGGATATTTTTCATAATAACATCTATAACAATGCATCTTTAAAACAACAAATGTTTATAACCACACATTAGACTTTTCTTATAACAAAAAGGCAGATTCATTATTATAGGATAGATATCTCCTTCTACCTTAAGAAAGAATAAAATTACCCCCTAATGATATACAGTATAATCTTTAAACCTGGGGCATATTTTGTCAAAACAAAAAAGCATTTTCCCCATGATTTCAAGTGATAAATATTCACAAAAGCCTAGTCTTACTTGGTATTGCATATCTGGAGTGTCCCCAGGCGTGAACATTATAATATTGGAGTCTCTTTCCATCTTTCTTTCTTCAGTTTAGCATTAAAAAAAAAAAAACTCCAACTGAGTTAATGTATACAAGATTTGTTGATGTCAAAAAAATGAAAACTGTTTGTCTATTACACACTCCTGACCTTGAAAAACTCTTTATGAAAACTTCCAAATTATCTCCAATGAAAGCCATGTTAACCATGTTTACATCTCCTCTAGACTTTCTTTTGTTTTAGCGTTTGGTGTGCTCTTTTTGACGTTAATAGTTACATAGAAGAACGAAAAAATTGATCCAGAATCCAATATATTTTCTGTTTCCTAACCTGCATACCTGTCCAAATAGCTAGTGTTATGCAACCCAAGTGAAGCAGAGCTGGACTCTAAAGAGGTGGACACATCTGTTCTAGTCCATCGGACTTGACTTACACTGACTGTGTTCTGTAATCATTATGGTTTTTATCCAAAATTACAGTCAATCTGTTCAGAATTAGTACGTATTACTCTACCACTTGTTACAAAATTTTCAGTTTATTTATTGGACTGTATCCTGTCCTAATCACTCAGGCACAATTCCCACTGAAAACCTAAAAGAGAGACTGTGTCCAGAGGTAATGTTTTCACCTCATGTCAAAAGATATTTTTGCATAAGTGAAAAATACTGCTAATCTCAATGCGGATTCTTTATGTATCAATGGTGAGAATTTGTTTGAAATTTTAGGGCACTGATTTGAGTCATTTGTAATCACTTTTCCAACACATGTTATATCATATTATGGTTACTTTCAGTATGAAGAGGAGGTTGACAAATTATTTACTTCACTTAGAATGAAGCTTATACTGTTAATCCTTGGGAAATTAGACTTTTAGTTCCCTTTTCTCTTTTGTGTTGGGTGGTTTTAGAGACTGTGGGTCCTTGAAGCCACAATTCGGTTTAATTATAACATGATGAATCACTTGTGATTGCTAATATTGTCAACTTAATTGGATTGAAGGATGCAAAGTATTGTTCCTCGGTGTGTCTTTGAGGGTGTAGCCAAAGGAGATTAACATTTGAGTCAGTGGACTGGGAGAGGCGGACCCATCCTCAAACTGGGTGGGCACAATCTCTAATCAGCTGCCAGCATGGCTAGAATAAAGCAGACAGAACGTGGAAGGACTAGACTGGCTGAGTCTTCTGGCCTTCATCTTTCTCCCGTGCTGGATGCTTCCTGCCCTTGAACATCGGACTCCAGGTTCTTCAGCTTTTGGACTCTTGGACCTACACCAGTGGTTTACCAGGGTCTCTTGGGCCTTCAGCCACAGACTAAAGGCTGCACTGTTGGCTTTCCTACTTCTGAGGTTTGGGGACTTGGACTGGCTTCCTTGCTCCTCAGATGGCAGACGGCCTATTGTGGGACTTCACCTTGTGACCGCGTCAGTCAATACTCCTTAATAAATTCCCTTTCATATATATGTCTATCTTATTAGTCTTGTCCCTCTAGAGAACCCTGACTAATACATCACTTCACTGTCATTTTCTCTTTCCTCTTCTGTGTTCTCTGAAGCTCACTAAGTATGTGGATTTTATGGAGGAGAAACGTTACTAATTCATAATTATGATGTAAAGGTTAATCTGGCTAACATCTTCCAAATAACTTTCCCACCAGCGGGTGATTTTCTTCTATTTTTTTTCCTGGTTGAATTGCAGATAGATGAGCCTCAGAAGCTGATGAAAATTAAAAGCAAAATATTTTTTCAGAGGTTAGTCCAGAAATGTGATGGAAGAAAAGGACATTAAGTAATATACTCCATGGATGTATATGTTAAGTTTTCAAAACCACAGAAAATAAAAAGGACAAACAACAGCTGATACTAGTGAGTATAATAACAGAATCATGAATGCATTTCCCTTCCACTCCAAGGTTAATTTAGAAAGAAGAGGAAGTTGCATTATCACATTTCTAATCAGCAACTCCATTTCCCTAATACAGCATATGAAATGGCAATAGTGCCTATGGCAATACAAATCCTATTAACTTGATGCATCAAATATGAAGAAATTAAGATACAAGTTGAGAACAAGATCAGAGAAGAATGATCAGAATTCCCCTTATAAAAAAAAAAAAAAAAAGGCCACTCATCTCTGTGAGTTTTTTTAACTTCTTCTTGTATGCAACACAAAGAACATGTTCTCAGGTGTTACTGATTGAATGCCAGGCACTGCCCAAAAACTCACGTCAGAGTCAATCATGCTAAGTATGCAAGTCCTGACTAAATTATTTGAACAAACTGCATTGTGATTGTCAGACATGGTACAAGAAAATATGAACAGCTTGACCAGCAAATTTCCAATATATTTCCCCCCTCAGGCAAGCCTAAAACTTAAAAATAAGACTCCAGAGACTCTGACATTCTTCTCATCACATAACACATACCGGCAGAGACTAAAAAGGAAAAAGAAAAAGATATGAATATTTGAAAAGGCCTTTTGAATCTTGCAGGCATAAAGTAGAAGTATATATCATTCTCTCAGACCCAGAGTCCATGCAGATACACATTGAAAGACATGCTTTGTACCATCATCCTCAGCTGATATGTCAAAGGAAAAGAATTCATTCTCACCTTTTCCAAGTGTCTGTCATTAGGTACATTAATATGGATGAACTACCACAAAATCAAAAAGCAGTAAGAGAGGTGAGCTTAAAGGAAGAAAGGCCTTAAGCTATATTTAAGTTGGGCTTAAATTTGAGAATGAAAATTGGGGTTTCTATAATTACCTTTTCTTCTCTACTTACCCTAGAAGAAAAAACACTACTAATTAGACTTTCCCTTGAAGTCTATTGGCCAGAATTTCACTAAACATTCCTCAAGCTTTCCTATAAATGAAGGAATGGAACTGATGTGGACAAGTTGAGGAAGATTTGTTTTTTCTGTCATAACATCCCTTATTTGAATGCATCACATTTGACAGTAGAACACAGAAGTATTTGCTTTTCCAATTCATTCTATAACATAAATAATGTTAATTCATGATCAATTAAGTAGCAACCCGAATGCATTTTATTAACAAGAATTCTTACCAAAAATGTCAATAAGCATAGACATTTCTGTAACATTGAATATTCAAAGAAAATTTCTGTTAATTCATATCCCATTCCTGTATATAATCTCTACAACACCTAGTTCAATATTTAAGTCATAATTGCCCTGGATTACTGTGTATATAATATAATTACTCGGGAGAGAATTTGTCATTAATACACTAACAACTTATTTAATATTCAGACAATAAATTCGATATCAAATATTAAAGCCAAAGAAAAAATGAGAGAATAATATAATGTTATTGATAGGGCAACAGCACATAACTTGAGATTTTATTTAAAAATTTTCTTATGTGTCAACCAACGTATTATCTGTTACTGTTGAAATTTTAAGGTGAAATTTTTCTATCAAACCACTACAGAACTTATGTTTTGCTGACCCCAAATTTACTTTAAAAAAGAGAAAAGAACTTTATATTTGCTTACCTCTTGCTAATTTTTGAATCAACCAAATAGTTTTCAACATATATATATATATATATTTTTTTTTTTTTTGAGATGGAGTCTTGCTCTGTTGCCCAGGCTGGAGTGCAGTGGCGCGATCTCGGCTCACTGCAAGCTCCGCCTCCGGGGTTCTCCTACCGGGGACTACAGGCGGCGCCGCCACACCCAGCTATTTTTTTTTTCTTTCTATTTTTAGTAGAGATGAGATCTCACCGTGTTAGCCAGGATGGTCTCAATCTCCTGACCTCGTCATCCTCCCGCCTCGGCCTCCCAAAGTGCTGGGACCACAGGCATGAGTCACCGCGCCCGGCCTCAACTTTTATATTTCATAATTAATATAATGTCTCAGTGTTAATTTTGAGGTTTCAGTCTGAAAAATGAGTTCATTTTAATGTCTGATCCCAACAGCTAATTTTAGCAAGAATTATAGAATTACTCAGAAATGTCTAGTAAATTATATTTTAATATAATTGCATCTGATACACTGAATATTGAACAGATGTACAAATATTACATTTCTCTTTCTCCCTCCTTGATTAGGGGTTTTAGAATATCTTATCTGGATCAAACCCAAAATTTATTTTAGACAATTTTCTTGTGTTAATCGCAGTTTTAAAGGTGGTCGTGGTAGCAGGTTTGGCCGTAAGGGTGTGGCTATTAACATGGTGACAGAAGAAGACAAGAGGACTTTTCGAGATATCGAGACCTTCTACAACGCCTCCATCAAGAAGATGCCCCTCAAGGTTGCTGATCTCATCTGAGGGGCTGTGGTTCAATCTGGCGGGAGGTGGGGCGGGGGAGCGGGGGTGTGGATGGTGGTTGAGAAACAGCATGAGGGGGAGAGAAGGAAGCCAAGGGATGGACATCTTGTAATTTTTTTCTTTCAATGAATGTCACTTTTTGAGGCAAAAAAAATTATAAATAGTTTATAAAGAAAAGAGGCTTAGTTGGTTCATGGTTCTGCAGGCTGTACAGGAAGCACAGGGGCATTTCACTGGCTTCTGGAGAAACCTGAGGAAACTTACAATCATGTTGGAAGGCAAAGGGGGAACAGGCACCTTATATGGCCAGAGCAAGAGGAAGTGGAGGGATGCTACACACTTTTAAACAAACACATCTTGCAGGAACTCGCTGGCTATCATGAGGACAGCATCAGTAGTGCTAAACCATTTTTGAGAACCCACCCCTATGATCCAGTGACCTCCCACCAGGCCCTACCTCTAACATTGGAGATTACAAATACAATTCAATATGAAATTAAGGTAGGACACAGATCTAAACTATATCAATTGTATTCATCACCTTCCAACATATAATAAAATGCATTTATTTACTATACTTGTTTATTGTCTGCCTCACCCCAAGAGGGCTGTACTTTTTGTATTTTTTCACTCATGTATTCTAGAAATCTAAAATGAAGACTTGCCTGTCATAATCATTTAGTTAATACGTGTTTGTTGGAAGTGTTGAATTACAATTTTTATTTGCAGTGAGTCTAAAGTAGTTTGTGCTAAGTAACACAGACCTTTAATATTTTAGTAAACTTTTAATGAGGAATAATTTCAAATTATTATTTTTGATAATATGGAGAATTGACACATACACTTTACCCAGCTTTCTTTAATATTAACATTTTACATAACCATGGTACACTTGTCAAAATGAAGAAATTAACATTGGCTCAATGCCACTAAATGACAGACTTCATTCAGATTTTACCAGTGCTTTCATTAATATCCTTCTGTCTTCCGGGATCTAGTCCAGTACATCACATTTTCCTTCACCATATGTATGTCACTATGCCTTCTCAACTCTCTAACAGTTTCTCAGTCTTCCTTATCTTTCACAATGTTGGCACTTTTGAAGAGTACTGGCCAGAGAGAATGTCACTCAGTTTGAGTTTGTCTGTTTTCTCATTCTTAAACTGGCTGACTGGGTGTGCAGGAAGAACACCACAGAGGTGTGATACCCTTCTCCTTACATCAAAACAAGGGGTGGATGATATCAACATGATTTATCACTGGCGATGTTAACCTCGATCTCTTGGTTCAGATGGTGTCTTCTGGGTTTCTACACCATAAAGTCATTGTTTTCCCTTTCCATACTATGTATTTTGTAAGCAATTTCTTAAGTCTAGTTCACACTCGAAAGACATGAAATTAAGCTCTACCTCCTGGATATGAGCATCTACATATATTTTTTGGAGTGCACCTTTAAAGAAGACTGGTTCCCTCTCCTTCATTTATTCACTTATTATTTATGTAAGTATGAATTTATCTGTATTTATCATAGCCTTTGGATTCTAATTGTATATAATCACTATGTACTTTGTTGCAAAAATAATTCCACCTTCTGCCATTGGGAGAGTCTTTTGAGTTTGCTTCTGTTCATTAAAATATTAACAATTCTTTTCACATACTCCGCAATCTTTCTGAAAATTTCCATAAGCTTTTATTAGAAAATAGTCACTCTTCTTCTTAAATTCCCCACAATACTTATCACAAAACACTGTGTCTAGTACATCTTTCTTGAGGCTTCAGTAGTGGAGTAAATCACTGCACAGTAGAGAAGGTAACTTAAGATGGGTTATACACACTCATGTTTCAAAATAAGATCCCCTAAATCACAGTCAGTGTGACCACTTTCTCTCTTACCATTCTGCAGTCTCCTGTGGCCTCTTGATCCCTCACGAGTTTTCTCACAGTTGTCCTCCTCTTGTGAACCTTGCAATCCCCAAATATACAATTTGTTTTTTAGATAGCCAATTCAGCTTTCTCACGGTTTGCAGTGAACTTACAGATTATTCCATAGGGCTTTATATTTTGCAATAAACACAAGCTACCAATGTATTTTGCTATAGAATTCAATTTTCTTCTGTGGGGGTAGAAGATGTTGTTTGTTGCAGGTTGAAATTTTTTTCTCTTATTTACATTTTGAAATATTCAATGAAAAGAAGTTTAAAGAGTTTCCAGCAAGAGGCCAAAGACCTACGGCTTCCTAAAAAGGTTTTTTTAAAGGAAAAAATATATATAGTTTAGTCTTCTTTTAGCTCAGTGCTAGAGATAGCTTAGCAGAAATACATGGTATAATGTCTTGGAAATTAGTTGTCAGAATAATTTCTTCAGATATATAAAAGACTATCACTGGATTTTTTACATATCTATGGCCTTTTCCTAATTTTCGATTCTTAGCACTGAAGCAAAGTAGCATGGAGTAGGGAGCTTGCATACACCTCAGTGAGGCCTAAATCTTTCCAAATCACATTTCCTATTTAATTCAATAGATTTTTCCCTTAAGATGGACTGAAAGCACAGCCTAGTGGGAATATATGATGGGACAAGCTTAGGAAAAAGTGCAGACTGAGCAACTTTCAAAGATTGATGGAGTAATTCTTGGAGTGGATTATACTTTAAGATCTATTGCAAGCCAAACTGGCAAAAGGAAAATAGGTCTGGGAGAGATGCCAAACAGAGTGAGTACTAAGGTGAAGATAGGGTCAACTCACGAATAAGGGAAATATAGGCCAGAATGTAAAGACTTTGCATTTTTAAAGTACTTGGCAAAAATGCAGGAGATGGATTCGGAATTAGATTTCCTTTATGAACTATTTTGGAAAGATTGTAGAGAAAAGCATCCACAACCCAAAAAAACTATTCAGCAGAACCAGGAATCCATAGCAACATCCTACTAGCAGTATCTGAGGCAGCCTTTACAACTTCTGACAAAAGTGCCTATAAAGATTCAGTAAATCATGAAAACTCACACACAATTAAAAAGTAAGACTGAGAAGCAGCCTAAAGACATCTTCAGTAGCTTAAGGTAGTTGATTTGGATTGAAAAAAAAAGATCCATCTGATTTCATTTAATGAAAAGTAATGACTATCTAGAAAAATGAAGAAAGCTGGTTCTTAACTCCTTCAGTGATGGTCTACACACAAAAGGTCTTCCACAAACCATGTGAGCAGAAGACGAAAATGACTTTTGGAAATGCATTACGTGCTAAGATGTGCAGCTCATATTAAAGTGGTTCAGGAGATTTTAGGAGAGTCTAAATCCTGTAGCCAAAGAGCCAAATGACAAAGGAAATGAAGTTCTCTCGACTACTTGCTAAACATCCCATTTATATTCATTTGACTCTTAAGAACTATGACAAGCAAAGTATTATGATACCTGGAAAGTATTAATAGTACTGGAAACAAGTGTGGCTGTAACTGTTTTACAGACCTCCTTGAGTTACCTAGAATGGTGTGCAGGGAAGAAGGTGAAGGGCTGACACCTGTTTAAATTTGGAGCCTACCAGAAAATTCCCCTCAGTTTTTGGAGCAAGAGAGACATAATTACCATGTGGCTAATAATACTGGAGTTACAGGACCCTTTACTCTTTTGGGTCATTTCCAAAGCCCCATACCAAACTTTATATTAATAAATTTGCATTACTTTTATAAAGGACTTCCAAAGTTGTATAAGTCTGAAGCTTCACAAAATTTTGATCTGCTCCTGGGAGCAGAGGAGAAAGTTTAAGGCCATATGTCATGGCCCTACCATTGAACAAACACACAGAAATCCTCTCCTTTTCACTATAGTAGAGGTCAGTACTATGTTGGATTTTAACCCAAACTCCAAAGCAAAGTCTCTCCATTTTGTAAGAAGTAAAATTTAAGCGTATTTCTCCTACAGACTTCTATGACTTATCACAGCCCCTTCCCATGTGTCTTTTTATTATTTACACAGTGGCCTACATATGTTATGTGGATATTCGTATGTTTACTTTAAATAACACTTTTCTTATTATGAATAAAGGAACAGATACCTGACCAACAGAGAAAAATTAGAGAAGAAAAATGTAAAAATCATACCATAATTTCACCTCTCTGAGATAACCACTACTAAAATGTATTTCTTTCCAGTTACTAATTGGATTTACATTTTTAATTGAATTATATTTTATATACAATTTGGTACACTGTAATTTTTATTTAGCATTGATTTAGCTTTAAATATTTTTACTTTAAATATTTTACTTAGCATTGATCTGCTTTAAATATTATTTTTACATACTGAAAAAATATTCTTTCACATGGATATAGTCTAATTTACTTAGCCAGCCCCTACTGTTGATTATCTAGGTTGTTTCCAGTTTTTCCTTTTTATAAATAAAGCTCTGTTGAGCATGCCTAACCTTTTTGTTCTAATTATTCTCTATGAAAACATTCCTAGGAGTCAAAAGTTGTTAGTTTATTTAACTTTTATTCTAGAAATATGCCAGTTCAGATCCCAAAACAGTAAGAATTTACAAACGTTAATGTGTATTTATTACTACTGAGTATTAATCTTTAATTATTTGTTTGAATACGTATAATTGTATCTGTGGTTTTGGCATCCATATGTATTAAATTCCTGGAAAAATTAAATATATAATTAAGTTTTGGACTGTTAATTGTCTTATAAATTGATTGATCATATTCTTTCATATTCTAACAGAACCTTCATATTTTCATATTAATGTTTTGACAACTCCATAAATTAACTTGATTGTTCTCATATCTCACGTGTTCTCATATGTTCTCCTAATTTTCCCTGTGCACTATCACTTTATGATCTTCTTTGACTTTTTAAAAACGTCTCCATAGTCAAATCTGTCTCTACCTCTTTGAGGATTCTTTATATGTCAATGCAGGATATAAGGTCTTTGGAAAAATGCAACGGTGAAATTCACTGTAACTTGCCTGAAATCCAGCCCTTGTCAAAAAATTATTCAGTGTATGCTATGGCTTAGCTGTTTGCCCTCCAAAATGAGGTTGAAACCTAATCCCCAGCACAACAGTATTAACAGGTGGGGTCTTTAGAAAATGATTAGGTCATAAACCCTCCACTGTCATTGATACGATTAGAATCTTTTAAAAGAGCTTGAGACGGCCAATCCATCTCTTCCTTCCCTTCGTCATGTGAAAGCACAACGTTCATCCCCTCCAGAGAACACAGCAACAGGGCTCCATCTTAAAGCAGACAGCAGCCTCACCAGACATTGACCCTGCTGGCCTTAATTGATCCTTAATCTTGGACTTCTCAGCCTCCAGAACTGTAATAAATAAATCTCTATTGTTTACAAATTACCCAGTTTCAGCTATTTCATTACGGCAGCACAAATGGACTAAGAGTGCATCTACCATTTGAGAGTATCTTATGGGGATGCTATATATTCATTGTTCCCTATTTTATGACATGTAACAAGATAATAAATTAACAAATCTGAATCGTAACTCAGGATTGCACGTATTTCTGAGATGAGTTAATTTGAAGCTTTAAGTTTTATTTTTAATAATCTCATTACTTTAGAATAGTTTGGGATTTAAGAAAATGTTGCGAAGACAGCACAGAAAGTTCCCATATACCCCACACCCAGGTTCCTCTATTATTAACAACTTCCATTAGCATCTTCCATTTGTCATGATTAGCTCATCAATATTGGCATATTGTTATTAACTAAAGTACATTCTTTATTCAGATTTTCTTATTTTTTACCTGATGTTCTCCTTCTATTCCAGGATTCTGTCAGGATGCCACATTGTATTTTAGTCATCATGACTCCTTCATCACCTCCTGCCTTGACACTATCTGAGACTTTCTTTGTTTTAGATGACCTTGGCAGTTTTTAGGAGTGCTGGTCAGGTATTTTGTAAAATGTTTCTCATTTGGGATTTGTCTGATTTTTTTCTCATGATTAGATTGTATGAAGAAGACAACAGAGGTAAAATAAAATATTAGAGTAAGAAGAAGACAACAGTGGTAAAGTGCCATTCTTATCACATCATATTAAGGATACATATGACATCGCTGTTGTGTTTTCATCTTAACCCCGTGGACGAGGCAATGTTTATCAGATTTTTCCACTATAAAGTTACTATTTGTTCTTCCTTTCCATTCTGCATTCTTTGGAAGAAGCCATTTAATCTAATCCACAAGGAATGTAAACTTATGTTCCACCTCCTTGAGAGCAGAACATCTACATAAATTATCTGGAATTTCCTATGCAAGAGTGTATTTGTGTATTCTTCTCCATGAACCTATTTATACAGTCATTTGTTTATATCAGGATGAACTTATAAGAATTTATTTGATACTCTGGGATATGATTAAATATGTTCATGATTGTTCAACATGTTCCAGATTTTGCCATTTTAAGAGCTTTGGGAAGGCTCAAATGTCCCTTTGACATACCCCATACCCTCGTTATTGGGTGAGTGATCATGTTTGTATATGGGTCTTTGGATACTTTCTTAAATTTTGGCATCACAAGATGCTCCAGGATTATATTATATATTTCCTGCCCAACAACCAGTCATTTCTTCGGGAAACCATGGTCCTTTTTCATGGATGGTTTTAGAAACAATGTCTAGATCCCACATATGCTTGTTGCTCCTGGAATATCTTTGTTCTTGGCCGTCTCAGATAACAGAGTAAAAAAAAAATGTGTGTATACTAACCAGTGTATACACATATATTTATAAATATTTCTATATGTATCTATTTTTATCTACATTGAGCTAAGCATGATTCACACTGATATCTCCAACTCGAATTCATTACCTACATTACAGGTATCTTATAGGTAAGTAATGCATCCATGCTTCTCCCCTTTTGCTTGTAACCTCCCACTTCAAAAGTGAGAAACCTGGCTCTCACTTTCAGCCATCTATTATTTAATTTTTCAGTTCCAGAATTCATGTATAGTTGGTTCAAAATTGTTAATCCATATTCCTATGGAAAACAACTTTTCCACTAGAATGTAGTGCTTATGAGCTCATACAGCGCTAACAGGGCTTTTGCCATCAGTCTTAGTTTCCGTTCATTTCCACAGTTGCTTAGGGTAGCACCCTTTTCCCACAGTGCTTTTTCATTAGTTTTTCCAGAAATTTGTAGGAGCCCTCAAATTTCCTAGAGGACCAACACAAGAAATGTTCATTTGAACAATTATATATTTTGCTTCTTTATTAACATGAAATAAACACCTTCCTAAATTCAATTACAGATTAAAAAATTCAACACCCGGAAGAATATGTGTGCTTAATTTTATCTTTAAAGTTATTTTATCAGCATAAAGTAACTACATACCTAACTACTTTTCGTGTTTTACCTTACTTTCTGAACCAAAGCTAAATTTGAATCTCAAGCACAGTAATTCATTCTACAGTGTCCAATAGTAGCTATCCCAGCTCCAATAGTAGCTATCCCAGCTTCTTTTCATTGGTTTTGATTTCTCTTCAATTAGGAAATCATCTTGTTTATATACTATTTATTTTTAAGATGCCTCAGTAATTTTCATGAATTAGCAGCATTAAAAACATAAATAAATAAATAATATGAATTTTTGAGTCTCCAAAGTTCTGAACATACTGAAGTCTTCATGTGCATATGTATCTAAAACATGCACTACATGAAAACACTAACACCATGAAAAAATAAATTTTCCAAAATTATACACTGTGTGCTTACCCTGGGTAAAGTATGCACTGTGGGATATATCTAATAATCAATCCTCAAGTTCTTACAATTTAGTTAAGAAAAATAATATTAAAATGAAAAAAAGAATTTAAGGCCGGGCACGGTAGCTCACGCCTGTAATCCTAGCACTTTGGGAGGCCAATGCGGGAGGATCATGAGGTCAGAAGATCGAGACTATCCTGGCTAACACGGTGAATCCCCGTCTCTAGTAAAAATACAAAAAATTAGCCAGGCATGGTGGCAGGTGCCTGTAGTCCCAGTTACTCAGGAGGCTGAGGCAGGAGAATGATGTGAACCCCAGAGGCAGAGCTTGCAGTGAGCCGAGATCACGCCGCTGTACTCCAGCCTGGGAGACAGAGCAAGACTCCGCCTCATAAAAGAAAAAAAAAAAAAGAATTTAGATCCAGGTGTGGTGGCTCATGCCTGTAATCCCAGTGACTTGAGAGGCTGAGGCAGGAGGATTGCTTGAGCCCAGGAGTGTGAAGCTGCAATGAGCTATGACAGCCACTGCACTCTACCTGGGCAACACAGTGAGACCCCAACTCTAAAAATAAAAATTAAAAAAGAACTAAGTCTACATGTGTATTAGTTAGTTTTTATGCTGCTAATAAAGACATACCCAAGACTGGGTTGTATATAAAGGAAAGAGGTTTAATTGACTCACAGTTCCACGTGACTGGGGAGGCCTCACAATCACAGTGGAAGGTAAATGCGGAGCAAATTCTCATCTCACATGGGGGCAGGCAAGAGAGAGCATGTGCAGGGGAACTCCCCTTTATAAAACCATCAGATCTCGTGAGACTTATTCACTATCACGAGAACAGCACAGGGAAGACCCAACCCCATGATTTAATTACCTTCCACAGGTCCCTCCCATGACACGTGGGAATTATGGGAGCCACAATTCAAGATGAAATTTGGGTGGGGACACAGCCAAACCATATCAAGATGACTACATAAAAAAGCTACTGAAAAAAGCAAATGGCAATATGAAAGCCAATAGAATGATATTGGAATGGGGGAAAGCGGTATTGATTGGATGTATTCTGGAAGGTTTCATTATGAAAATCCATTTGTTCATTTATTTTACAAGTATTCATTAAGTACTTTTGACATGCCAGAGACTACAGTAAATGTCAGCAATCTAAAGATAAATGAGATACAGTCCTTGACTTAAGTAACTTAAATCTAGACCAGATTTTCTCATACATCTGACATTAAAAGTTTGGTAAAATTGGAGAAGGTATAAAGGCAGGAGAAAGAGCTTGAGACATTTTATAGATACCCGATTACAAAATGATAGCTGAAGAACAGCGAGCAGACACCCATCTGCAAAATGTCAAAAGTCTCAAAATATAGAAAAATGCGTAACTCTAGGTTGAACTCTAGGCTGAATATAGAAAACTCAAGAAGAAGTTCAAATTTGTACTAGACTTTTAAAAATGAGTAGGGTTAATAGACACAGAGAAGAGTGCCAGGATGATTACAGAGAAAGAATTATGTATATATAGATAAAGGTATGAAGGCAAAATGCATTGATTAAGTAAATGGGATACTCTGTCTGAAGTGAAGAAATTAAAATATATTTTAGGACTAGAAAAATAAGCTGAAGCCAAAATGAAGACAACCTTAAATCTCCTGATGAAAGGTGTAGAAAAACTGGTTGGCTACACTTGTTTACTAGTTGTCTGATGTACAGAATGATATCTGAAAGAGGAGGGAATACAAGTTAAGATGATTTTCACAAACCCAAGCATAAAGTAGTGAATGCGAGGATAAAAGAAAGGAATAGGCATAGTAGCTATCTAAAGAGTTAATTGCATAAAATATAATTCGATGGTTTAAGTCTAAGTGACTAGAATGAGAGAATTAGAAAAAAATTGAAATAAAAGGTTTTTGTTAACCAAAGAATGTCACTTATAAGGTTTAATGTTATATCCCTACAATACCATTCTGTAAATATACAACAGTGCCTGTTCTAAATATAGATGAGGAGATGGGAAGAATTGATTTGAGATCTACTTGGAAATCAGCTTCATGGAAGTGAGAGTTGATACTGTGAGAAAGGAAAGTATAAAGAGAGATGAGAACAGAAGTACTTGGACTAAAGTTCAAATAATACCAACTTCTGGCAGAAAGCAGAAAGAACGAACCAAGTAGAAGGGAACAGAATCTGGAATTGACACTGTGTCAACCTGCACTGATCCACCTCTCCAGGACTGGAAAAACTAGAAATGAGTCAATGAAAATCAGGCGACTGAAGTAAAATCATATCATTTGCTTTTCTTAAATATCTAATCAATTGTTGTCTGTTTTTCTTGACCTGATATTTACAGAGTTACTCAATAAGTTCTAGTAGTTAATATGAAGTCTTTTTGTTTGGGCTTTTTTTTTTTTTTTGGTCTAAGGACATGAAATATGGATGAATGTAAGCCAAAGACTTTACAAGGAAAGGAGTTGTTTGTTTATCACAAGTTACAATAAAACTAAACAAAAAGTTATTGACTGTCTTCCATTAATGAAAGTAGTTTCACCTCCTATGAGCACCCACTAAATAATCCTGAATTTATTCTGAAAACTTCAAACACTTCAGCTCACTAGCTTTAGCCTGATACTGGTCACCTCCTGAACACACTGAATTTTCACCTATTCCTGAAGGACACATCCAACTCCCCTGGTTTTCCTGCCTACCTTTGTCCTTTCTCCTCTCTCTTTCCTCAGCTCTTCCTCTTTCCAATCCCTAGTCCCTTCTCTGATGAAATTAATTGCTACTAACATTTACTGTCACTTTCAGACTGACCCTTTGGCTACCTTTATTTGAGTAGTATCAGTTTAATAAGTGTAAACACAATCATTCAATGAACATACATTCCAAACCTACATGTTACAGGGCACTGCATTAAGCTACAGAAAAAAAAAAGTTACAATGAAGTGTTCAGCCTACTGCAGGATACCACTTTTTTCCTGAATTCAGTTTAAATATTCAGATAACTAAGGCCATACAAAAAGTATTTTCCCCTGGTAGAGGCTGGGGGTGTAAGACCCAGCCTATACTCTGTAGCTAAAATTTGAAGATATAACTTTAAATTTTAGGTTCAAGTTATAGCTCCAAATTTTAGCTACAGAGGAGCCATTTGGAGTCATCTATCACACCTTAAAAACTCTAAACTCAATAGCTTATTAAGACCCTCAAGCGACTGATAAAGAAGTCTGGACAAATCAGGACCCCACTGAAAGGACTACAGTTTGATATAGTTCATGGTAATGCAAAAATGCATGGCTAAATTTTGTTGCCTAGAATGTTATAGACATGGATAGAAACATTTCATTATTAAGCCAGTCGTTTCATGCCATATTGCCAATGGCTTGCAGTTTCTAAAAGAAAACTACATGTTTCAAATCAGTTTAATCTAAAATACTCTCTGACCTTGCTAATTATTTTTTTATTTCTTTTTTCTGTTTAAATAAAACAGGTTAATAAAGTATTGCTATCTTAAATTCTTATAAAAGTCATAATACTATATCTTCTTTTTTGTTAGTGGACCACTTCAATACTGGCAAGTAGGTCATATAAATGTCATATATCTTGCCAATATCTCGTTATTTTTAATATTTCCAATTGCTAAAGAAAATTCTATCTGAAGAACTGTTATTGATAGAAATTTTGCCCTCTACCAATACTGAATTGTGTCATCTATATATAACTACTGCTTTTCTATAAAATAAAAATTTAAATAATTTCCAGTTCTAATTTGTTGTTCTTTTACATAAGCTATGAGTAATTATCTTACCTGAATATTTTAATCTTATTTTCACTCCTAAATTCTTACCCAGTTAATAATGCATGTATAGTGGTTTTAATTGGTGTGGCTTGTAATTATGCATATTCAGATTAAGCAAGACAAATGGCAGGACTCGTAATGGCATCATATTAAAAATATAATACATTTAAAATCTATTTAAAAGTATAATTATAAAAAAGAATGAGAGCTATTTTCAAATGTTTTCTAGGTATAAATAATCACATTTACTAAAGGGTATTACAGAAATCCCATAAGCAAAAGATATTACAAAGTATTATTTAGAGAAACAATTGGAACTCAGACTTCTTAATAACTACTTGCTACTGCTGACCAAATACAAAATGAGTGTAATCTACCATGATTAATTGCTTGTGTTTTTTTCAAAACTGTATAATTGAGAAACAGTATAATCAATGATATAAATGTAACTCTAACGTATCTTTTATACACAACTTTAATGGCTTTTATTCTCTCTAACTTTTCCTATACACAAGAGCAAACTATATTTGCAAAAGATCTGTTTCTTTTATTGCCCTGATCCCACATAAATTTTAAGTGAATTTTTAATCACATAAAGCATAGAAATATATATTAAGATGGAAAATTAAAACATGTTTTATTTGATAGCCTTACTGAATTGAGGTGGCAAATGGGTTCTAGAATATAACACACTAAGCAAATATAAGAAGTCATTATTATACCTTAATAAAAGCCCAAAATAAATGAACGATCTGATTTCCTGTACTTTGTGCAGTGTCTGAACTACTACAGAAAAGCACTGGTCAGGGAGTTGACTTCTGCCTGGCTGATTGATGCGCCCCAATCTACATCATCCTTCAGAATGAGCTCGGTAACCCACCTGGAGTACTACTCAGCAGCCATCGACATCCGATTCAATGACCCTTCATCACCTCCAGTCCTTTCTTAAAATTTCCATTAAAAGAGGTCAAATGCCGCCTCTCAGCCTGTTAGTAGTTCCCATCTTAAAGTCACCCAATTTTCATTTATGGTTTGTTAGTTGTTTATGACATATTCTTCATCAGGGCTCTTACTATAGCTTCCAATTCTTTTAATGTCTTTTCTTCACCTGCCCAAAGAACTTCTTCTGATTGAAAAAATTAACTTGATACCGAGGAAAATTGAATTTACTTCTACCTTTATCCTTTAAGATTTCTTTTCTTTTTGAGTGATAAGTGATAAAGCAGGATTTCCAAAAACCACAAAGCTCCCCTTTCTGTGACTATTTGTTTAAATTTAAAAAGTGAATAGAAATATATGCTATCAGAAAATATCCCTCAAGTAAACATCTTTTTTTTTTTAAGATAAACCTGTGTGCTTTTATCTTCTGTACTCTGATTACCATAAAGCAGACAATGACACATACAGAATTATTTCAAAATATTAGTGCTTTCTTGCTCTGGGGCAAGCAGAGACAGCTATAAGAACATCACATAGCGACTGGTATATAGATTATTATTGCAAACAATTTTTATACTGATCTAAGATTCATTACTGAAGTACCTAGCATAAAAATGTTTACAAAATAAAAGAGCTCCCTCTCTGCATAAAAATCATCTTATATTTATGCCAGCAAAGATAAAATTTATAATGACTCTCAATTGTAAGGCTCTGAAGCCTGCACTCACAGTCAATTGCAATTTTCAACCAATGATCTCCAAGTGCTTTACCAATAAGGGTTATTGAAAGTGTTTCACACAAGAGCAAATACAAATGACCTATCAAAATCATGGAGCAAATTTCAAAACAGCTCACGAACTAAACACTGTGTAATGTATGTGTATTTATTTGTTTTAATATTCACATTATGGTGTCTACTCACTCGATTTTGAAAAATTAAGGACTACTTGTATTAACAAGCACCATGAAATTATAGCATATGGTTATGTATTCATTTTAAAGGACACAAATATTATATATGAGTCTCATTATTTCAGATTAGCATGTCATTAAGATATGTATGAGTTTCTTTCAACATACAGGGAGAGAAAAATCAGTTGTGAAATATAGTGAATTCTCAAATACCTGTTTGAATGCAGAAAAGAAAGTACATGAGTTGTCTAAACTGGTTGTTTTCACTATTTATGTTTACCTTAAATACTTTTAACTACATTTTTGTGTTTGGATATGAAAATATTTTCATCCCAGAAAAACATAATTAGTCAAACTGAACTATGAAAACACATTATAAATATAGGATGCTAGAATAACAAAACACTGGTTAAGCTTCTCTGTACACTCCACTTTCCAAGTTCTATCCCAAACCCTCTTCTGGCCAGAAGGGAATAGTCTCTCAAACAAAGGAAGCTCACTCATACTCTTTCTTTCTAAGCTTGCACTTTTCCTAGCTTCTCCTGTCCCTGCAGAGAACATGATTTTTACATATTTTTGGTAGTAAGTTAATCTTTAACTGAAATATTTTAGGCTAATAACTATGATTGAGCTAAATGTCACTGTTGCAATTCCACCACAGTTCATAAAATACTGCACCATTACAGGTAGAGTAATATTCATTTCTGCATCTTTGTGAGAAGGAACTGTGATCTCTTTCCTGCTATTATACTCAGCGTCACGTACTGTGCCTAGTGTAAGGTGGCACTCAGTAAGAGTTTAAAAATACATAAAAGAACAAATGGAATAAGGTATAAACAAAATTTACATTGGCTCATCATGTCTGCTTTGACTTTGTTTTCCACAATTACACTTCCAAAGATGGCAAAGAATAGAAAAGCTATCTCTGCTGCTTAATCCACATATATTAGAAGAAGCAGCTTAATGTACCACTAATATGTATGTTACTTCTATAACAAAATACCAAGCAAAAACAAACAGTAAAGCTGCAACAAGTGTAGATGTTTTATATAGTGCAACGCTTGATAAAAAGAAAACTTCACATTTATTTACACAAAACTCTGGTGTGTGTGTGTGTGTGTGTGTATAGTTATGATTCCATTTCATTGTAGTTCAAATACATGTATGTCTTGCTTTTTCTTGTTCTTTTTCTCCTGCAGTTGAGGGAACCCTTCCCTCTATCCTTCTGTAGGGATACCAGTAAGCAGACAACCCCAGAATCACATTTCATAACACTACTCCAGGAATCCAGTGGCCGCAAAAAAAAAAAAAAAAAAAGCCTTCTTTCTTTGTGACTAGTTTTAGGACCTCTGGGATATTAATTCATCATTGTGCCCTCTCATCACTTCATCCATTATGCCTGCCTATAGCTCACGGAGAGCAAAGAATGACGCAGACGCCTACTGAAGCAATAGCGTGAGATTACCAACACAATGACTTTCAGTGTGGGTAGGGAATTGACGATACCGGCAGAAATGACTACAATCTCCTTTGGAAATATCCATGTTGCTTTGGCCTTTTAAGGCTGCTACATAAGTGAGATTAGTAATATTAATCTATTCTTCAGCGAGGAAAGTTATTGTATGTGGAAAATTAAATAGGACCATCCATTTTAGAATTGAAATGCTAAGCTAAAACCTTCTTCTGCAGCCTCATCCTTTTTCTAGAGAGTGGTACATGTGTCAATGTTATAGGAAAGCATCCTTGCTCTCTTCCTTTGTTTGGATCCGGTTTTACAAACAACCGTAGTATCCATTTCCTCGGCTTACAAAACCTGTGAACAAGCACAGCCGAGAACCAGCCATTTTATTCTTCCTTCCAAATGCATGAAAATGTCAACTGCCTTTTCCATGCTCCCCCATAAAACATCAATGGACTGATAAAACGCAAATGAGTATGCCTAGTTAACCAATAAATATAGGATTTTTTTTTCATGTTCCTGTGAGTTAACTTGCAAAATTCCGAGATTAGCAACTAGTCTTTGAATGAACTAGAAACATAATTTTGTCTCTCACAAATGTAGACGCTTTGTGCTAACAAAGATTTTTCTCTGAACACTGTTTTTCACTCCTTGAAATGAATGGTAATAAGTAGGGGCTGAAAAACATGGACCTCACTTCTTTTTGAGACGGAAGCTGAGCGCCATCTCGTGGTGACAGGCCTCCATGACTCTCCGAGCATTGTAACTCAGTGAAGGAATAAAAGGCCTGTAATGTTTTCCTGTGTTGTTCTTTTTAGCAGCAAAGACCAGTCTTGACTTTTGTAAGGGAAACTTTTGAATATTCACGTCATATCTGAGGGAAGCAATACACGAATGCAATAATCCCAAGGTAAAGCATATTTCTAGGTCACTGAATTTATTGTAATCTTTTTTAGACATTTACAAGTTATATTTGCTTAACTAAAGTTCTATGCATTTCCTTAGAAGAGTAGGTCATTGGGGTACAGGAGGATGAAAAAAAAAAACATTTAATTAGCCTCCTTGCTCTGCATGTGGATATTAGTAGCTCTTATATTCGAACCCCATTTTCACAAATTCTTTTATCTATTTAGCTTTTTAAATAAATTACTAAAATGTTACCACTCTATCGAGAAAAAAAGTTGGAATACAGTCTTACTACTTACTGATACTTACTGGTACATTTGTCTTTATTTAGTATTTTATTCCACTACCTATATAGTCAACTTGGACTGAGTCCAGCTATAGATTTGTGCACCAAATTAACACTTTCAATATTTTTCCTACAGTACAATTCTACTCTTCATCTCTAGCAAAGCAACTATACAACTGCCTTGCTTATCCTGCATTGCTCACATGGGAATATGGTTACAAAGACAAACTGTATAAATTGAAATCTATTTGTTGCTCTATTACTTAGGTTAGCAAAAAAGTAAAACGTTCTAATAATGTCAATATATTAAGGATCAGAAACTAAGCAGATGGGTATCTTTTAAATAAGCATGAAAAAGAAAAGTTATGATTTGTTTTTCAGTTGCTTTACCATATGAGGCTTCTATAGATTAAAAAAAAAAAAAGGTAAAGCTTTAGATCTCGACAAGAAAATCCATTCTTACAGTGGATTTACCTTGCTATCATTCTAGAGTCCAAGCCCGTCATAATAAGTGCAACCATAAATCCTTGGTCAGTGACTCTGAACCTATTGGCTTCACAAGGAAGCATTTCCCAACCATAAATATAAGCTGATTGAAAACCAAGGTCATGTCTTCATGATGATTTATGGAGCTATTCAGGGAAACTGTCTAGGACTTAATCCAAATGAACAGGAACAATTTCCACAAATGTAGAAGTATATTATAAGGAAATATTCAAATAAATAGATAGACACATAATAGAATTTTAAAGCTATGTTCTCTTCATTTTGTGGACAAAAGGCAGTGGAAAAACAGATAAATAACTAATTGTAAATACCACCAGAGAAAAGCTGGAGAAATGAAAAAATAGCAATGTTTAAGGAGAAAGCTGGAGTATATTTCTGGGCATACATTATCATACTGTGAAAGCTCACTCATCCCTGCCCTCTTCAGCCCTGAAATTCCTTGTGATATTATGCCTATCACTGTTCCCTCATGGAAATCTCAACTGACCTCTCTGACTAGGTCAAATTGCCCTATTATATGCTTCATAGCACATGTATCTCAACTTCATAGCTTTTATCACAAATGCAGTTTTATGTGATTATTTGGTTAATTTCTGTCTCTTATATTGAACAGTACACTTCATAAGGATATCATTATATTGTGAGTGACACAGATGTGCATGGTGTTTAGAATAGAGATTGGCCTTGATGAATAAATGTTAACTACATAAATGAATCAAAGAATCAATGAAAAAAGTAAAGAATATGACAGTGATTCAAGTTTATACCTTATTTTGAATTTATGTCTGTATGCATTATATGTGATGCTCTTGTTCAATCTACAAATAAAAAACCTAGCAATAACAAATGGACTTGAGCCAAATTCTCAAGAATGTAAGATACCCATTTGAAATTAATTCGGTTCTTGAGGGAGTCTTGTAACAATGTTAGGTCATTAAGTCAGTAGTATTCCAATATTCTCAAAGACTGCATCTTGTCCCTTTCAATCTTTTCCCTTATTGCAATATGTCAGATGTCTGACCAACTTTTTTGTTGTTTGCATGCTCACATTAGCAAAGATAATAAAGTTTCTATTTTATGTAAAATGTACTGCTAAACTAAACTCAATACTCTAAACAGACGAGTGACATTGACATTTGCAGAAAATATTGCTTTCATAGTCCTGAGGCAGAGGCTGAAATATTTTAAAGCAGCTAAGAGTTAGCAGCATTGTTCTAAAGCTGAAGCAGAATAGAATTAAACAAAGAAAAAAAAGGGGGCTTGTTGAGTAGCAACTATTGCATGAAATGTGAAATGTCTTCACAGATACATTATTTTGTGTGTGCACTCATGCACTGGTGAGGATCTAAAATATATTATTCCCTTAGGATAATCAAAATATGTGAAAGCCATTGTGCTTGAGCAGAGGCTAGCAAAAATTTTTCCCTAAAAGACAGACATTAGAAAATTTAGGTTTCATGGCCATATACTCTGTTGCAACAACCCAACTTTGCTTTTCTAGCATGAAAGCATCCATAGGCAGTACTCTGAAAAACATGTGCATCCGTGTTGCAATAAAAATTTTTTTTACAAAAACAGGCATTCAGTAGGCTTGGCCCACGTGCTACAGGATCAAAAGAAGTGAGGTTCTTCTCATTTAGAATTTCTACAAAGAAGAAAACTATGTATTAACTTAGCATCAAAAAACTCCAATGTCAGTGATAAAGAGATTCTCATTTGAACAAACAGGGACAGGAAATGACATTTTTGCAGGGTCCTAACATGCTCTCTGATGGCCACCTTCCATCACTGACACAATGTTTCACAATAGCCTCCAAAAGATTTATAAAATAATTTCTACTTTTACCTACTGAGAGCCATTTGAATAAATAATTTCCAAATAATTTTCTTAATCTATTTCATAAGCTTTTTTAAAAGTCTTATATGTTTACCTTCTTTCTCTTTCAAACGATTCTCTTCAGCATTTCACAGCCAGTGATATTGCCTCGACTGGGCCCTCAGTACTTTTATGTGTCAGACCCATCAGTTTATTTACCAGACATCATCCATTCTCTGGTAGAGTATATGACTCAGGGACTGCTCAATTCACTGTGGAAAAAAATAATAATATGATAATAAATTCACAAACATGAAATCTTGGCTTTTCCATTTCTCTCTTTTCCAGTTGAGACCTTAATAGTTGAAAGCCCTGTATCTGCATAAATTCAATAGGCTCAAGAGAGTTAGGCCATTAACCTGGTATGATTCTCTAGCAAACTACAGTCACACATCAAAGACAATCTGTGACACTATTTCATGGATCTTTGAAGAGTCACTTGATTTTGTGTCAGTGTCTTTTCTGGGGTCTTAGTAATGAGGTCTTATAAAGGACCCTAGAAAGATCACAGAAGAGAGACAAGAAATAACTCCTTCTGGAAACCCTTTAGAAAATGGCTGTTTTGGAAAAGGAATCAAGAAACTAACTTTATCTTATGAAAATTAGATGGTCTATGAAACCATGGCTTTCATAGATGTAGAAGGGTTGATAAAGGATCTAAGTGTAATCCGTTCCTCATATTTAAAAGACCAAAACTGAAGAACCAATTTAAGAGGAAGCAACGAACCGTCTGTGTGTCTCCAGATGCATCTCCAGAAATCTTGCTCAGAGAAGATTTAATCAGAAAGTTGTTTCAGACAAAACCTAATTTCTATCAAATTAATTTATATACATTTCTACTAATTTTCTACTTTTAAAAGACTTAAGTTCTAGTAGTTAATTTCTGCTGTGTAAATTCTACTGAGAACTGGAATATGTCTACCAACAAACTTGAGATCATTTTGATATTTAAATAAAGAATCCCAGCTTTCCCAACACATAAAAGAAGTCCTTTGTAACTATGATCTAACATTTCTTCAAAACACTTAGCCCAAAGCTCACTAGCTAGGAAGAAACTAAACCTCAGGGTATGATTGGGTTTGTGATTATAGACCTGGTTTCTAGAATGGTTGTATATTAGTCAGTTATTTCTATGAAGATGCTGTGTAACAACCTTAAAATCTCAGTAGTTTACAAAAAGCAAGTGAGCATATCTCACTCACGTATCTGCAGATGTTCTCAGCAACTTTCCTTCTAGAGGTCCAGTTCAGGTCGGCTCCAAGTGTCTCTCACTCCAGGAGCCTGGTCAAAAGAACACGACGACCTGGGACATGCTCTTCTCATGGTGCAGGACAAGAGCACAGAAAAATGAGAAGAAACACTCATTGCATCTGAAAGTCTGCACTCCTCACTGTCACACTGAACTTCTCCCTATATTTCACTGAACAATGTAAGCCACATGGTCAGGATTTAGGTCAGTGGGTTGAGGAAGTATGCTCCACCTACAACGAAGCCTCAGCAAGGGCGTGGAATAGTTACAGACAACAAACACCATTTACTGCTCACCACATCAAAAATCTCTTAAAATAGACTTTGTATAAGCTCTTAAAGTCAATATCCAATGTTTACAAAAGGCTTTTGTGGCAAGAAAATGTAAAAGCAAGTGAAAGGAAGGCACCCACATGACGAATTGCCTTGAAAGCCAGGCAAAGACTTTTGTATTTGATAATGACAACTCTAAGGAGCACAGAGAGCAGAGAGTTATTGCAGCATGTAATTCCTTCAGCCTGAGCTAGTGTGTAGAGAAGAGAGAAGAAATGTAATTTTCATTTCACTGGGAAACTTTATGACAGATTTGTTTTTTAAAAAGAGGAAAGAAACACAAATGTTTTCAAGATGTATTAGAGTACTGACAAATTAGAAGAGCCATTTGGGCATACAAAAAGATGGCAAGTTCAATTGGGGACACATAGAATTTGAGGTGATGTCAGCTCATAGGAATCAGAAATCTAGATGTGATCGTTAAAGCTGTAGGCATAAAGGGTGTCATCAAAGAGTATGGAAAACAAGGGAAGAGTACAGAGCCATAGACAGAGGTCTGAGTGACGTCCAGTCTTAAAAGTGGGAACAAAGGAAGACGATAAACATGAGAAAGGGAAGAAATCATTCAAGTAAGTGTGTCCTAGAAGAAGGTATTTATGAGGCAGCCTGGGAAATGAGAACAAGCCAACTGCGGTATCAGAGAGATCTGAGTGATGAATCCTAATACTGCCTTCCCAGGAAACATGGGAGAAGTAACCTCACTGAACTTCAGTTTCCACATGAAACTGGCCTAATAGCATCTGCTGAACAGTGAAGTTTACAGATATATCACCTTTTAACTAATATAGTAGTTCTAGATTGTGAAGGTAGAAAAACAAGACTTTATCACAACCCTCCAGTAAGACCTTAATACAAAAGGAAGTGAATGCCAGTTAAATGATTATTAATAATCAAGTGTCACAGTTCCTTTTACTGATGTGATAGGCTTTCTGCCTTTTTCCTAATTCCTGCTCGTTCTTTAGGCATCAGTTGAATTGAAAGCCTTCTCTAATGCTCAGTATGAATTATACAACCTGTTTTTCTCTTTCAAAGTACTTATATTTCTTTATTTATTTGTATGTTTCCATGTCTCTTCCCTATTAGTCAACAGTAAGTCATGCCATTTTTTGATACTGCCTCCCCCTCAGGATATAATCATATCTCTTACTTCAGAAAAAATCAATGCTATTAGAGGCAAAGCCTCTCAAGTTTTCATTTTACTGTACTACTTACATTTTTTACCTTCTTTCATCTTATAGAAAGTGCATTTCCTCTGAATCAAAGTTAATTCTTTGCAGTTCTCACATGTGCTGTTTTTATCCTGTAAGACTTTGTAGTCAGTCTCTCTCAGTCTCTCTCTCTCTTCTCTCTCTCTCTCTCTCTCACACACACACACACACACACACATTGGCAACCTCTTCTAAATCATTTCTTGAAATTAAGAACATTCTGGCATGACTAATCTTTGTCATCTTAAAATAATTTCTCCTCCCTATTTACTTCTCTCCAGTCACATGCTCTTTCTTTTCTTGTTTCTATAGCCCCACTCCTGTCTAGAGCACTCTATGGTTACTGGCTCTACTTTCTGGTTATTCATCCTTCCTCACACCACTACAATGAGATTCCATCCACAATAGTTTAAGAAAATTGCTATGGCAAATACCACCAATGAGTTGGTAAATCAAAAACATATAATTAATCTTTATTTTAACTTTTATTTTAAGTTCAGGGGCACAAGAGCAGGTTTGTTACATAGGTAAACTTGTGTCATAATCTGTACACAGGTGAAATAATCTGTACCCAGGTATTAAGCCTAGTATCTATTAGTTGTTTTTCCTTATCCTCTCCCTCGTCCCACCCTCCACCCTCCGATAGGACCCAGAGTGTGCTGTTCCCCTTTATGTGTCCATGTATTCTTATTTAGCTCCATTCTTTTTTATTTTATTTTATTTTATTGTACTTTAAGTCCTTCAATACATGTGCGGAACGTGCAGGTTTGTTACATAGGTATACATGTGCTGTGGTGGTTTGCTGCACCTATTAGCCCATCATCTAGGTTTTAAGCTCCACATGCATTAGGTATTTCTCCTAATGCGGTCCATCCCTTGCCCCCCATCCCCCAACAGGACCCAGTGCATGATGCTTCCCTCCCTGTGTCCATGTGTTCTCATTGTTCAGCTCCCACTTATGAGTGAGAACATACAGTGTTTGGTTTTCTGTTCCTGTGTTAGTTTGCTGACAATGATGGCTTCCAGCTTTATCCATATCCCTGCAAAAGACATGAACTCATTCTTTTTTGTGGCTGCATAGTATTCCATGGTGTATATGTGCCATGTTTTCTTTATCCAATCTACCATTTATGACTGCCTCTTTCTTAAAGCTCAATTTCACCTGACTTCTGAGATACCAATGTCTCCTGTTCTCTTACACCTCTGACTGTTTCTACTTAGTTCTCCTTGCTGATTTCTATTCTACTTGTTCTTTAATATAAGTAATTATCAGAGTTCTGTTTCTCTCTACTTTAAAGAAAAAAAAGGCTTATTTCTGAATGGCACTGTGGTTTCAAAGATGTATCATGATACATGATACTTGTTTCATGGTACAAAGATGTATCATGAAAGAGTTTCCAAGCAAGGATTGAAATTAGAGCCATTGTCTGAAAATTGCACATACATCAACAACGTTTATTTTCTATGTGCATAATAGTTACTGAGGACATGGTATTTATTGATCATAAAAATACTACTACACTTGCATTTCTAAACCATGTCACTATAACCTATACCTGATATATAGGCCGATATTTTCAAAGTCTATTAGATATATGCCATATGTTTGCCTCAAAAAACATATGTCCAAATTGAGCTCATCAAATAGCCTACCAAATTTGTTCTTTCTCCCTGTATTAGTCTGTTTTCATGCTGCAGATAAAGACATACCTGAGTCTGGACAATTTTCAAAAGAAAGAGGTTTAATGGGCATACAGTTCCACATGGCTGGGGAAGTCTCACAATCATGGTGGAAGGCAAGGAGGAGCAAGTCACATTTTACATGGATGGCAGCAGTCCAAAAGAAAAGGAGCTTGTGCAGGGAAACTCCTATTTTTTAAACCATCAGATCTCGTGAGACTTATTCACTACCATGAGAATAGCACAGGAAACCCCCACCCCCATGATTCAATTATCTCCCACCAATTCCCTCCTACAACATGTGGGAATTATTGGAGCTACAAGATGAGATTTGGGTGGGGACACAGAGCCAAACTATATCACTCCTGTATGCTTTCTCTCAATAAATGGACCACAAGCTACCCAGGAAGCAAAGTAAAACACTTGGTAAAATAAAGTCTGCTACTTCCCTCTCTTTCTATACTTCTAACCAGTCAGAAATCTAGTTAATTAGATTCCCTTAATATCTCCTATATTTCACTATGCTGGACATGGGCTATTTTTGCTTATCTAACCAAAATGTAAGAACCATCACCTTAGATAGTAAGGAAGCCATGAGTCACAAATTTTACACTTTGTGCTGACATGAAGACATTGGGTTTGGCAGAAGATGATCAATAAAAATACTTATCATATTGGTGGAATCAGATTCCACAAGTGAATGTTGCCAGATTCAGTTAACAGTGAATGCAATGAACATAAGCCACATTTCTGTGGCAAAGAGTATCTTTGTCAGTAAAGGAAGCTGGTGGTCCCTGAAGTTGCATAAAATGAAGAAACTTGATTATATTTCATTTTGTATATAAGAATGAAATAACATTAGTGACTAATTCCCATTTTAGGTTTTTAAAATCTTATTCCAAATAAATTTCTTATTAGGATCACATGTAAATAAAATTTATAAATGTTAATTTATTCAGATTTAGAATGTATAATTATGGTCAGATACAAACTGTAAAGTTCAGACTAATGTATTCTCTGAGACATTTCTAGAGTTTGCTAATAAGTGAATCCAGTTGCTGCTGTTATTAGTCTAGCACTTACTATAAGCGAGGCATTTTTGCTATGTACTATCTATGGACTATTTTCCTTATTTCCTATAAAACCTTGTGAGCTAGATACTGTTTTATCAATATTATTCTCTAATACAGGTGAGGAAACTTAAGCTTAGAGAGAAAGCTAGAGCTTCCCTAAATATGTACAATCTGAAATTCTAACAATCCTGTATCTACCACATTGCCCACCTCTATTTTGATATTTTCACTTATCTAACTCATTTTATATTGGCACTTCCATTTGGGTATAATAAAATAGCATTGATTTTTAAACTCTTTATACTTCTTGTTTTGGTTAAAATAGACTAGCTTGTATCTTCTTATTTGTCTCCTTTATGTCTTCCTTGTTGTTAAAATTCATCAAATTTTACTATACATATTGCCATGCTACTCATCTTATTGACATCCAGCATTCAAATTTCATAGAATATAGATTCCAAATAGACAAAGACTTTATCTACTGCAGTATGTGCTAAAGGAGATACAAACCTGATCTCAGAGGTATTAATATTTGTATGTAAAATTAACAATTAAATATTTGCTTGAAGTGACTGTAGCCGATAAAGATTGAAATCAATTGAGACAGATATAGAGATAATGACAGACAGAATTATTCTAAAAGCATGGTGCTATCAGTTAACCTGAATTAACTAATATAATTTTGTATACTCATTCTTACCTTAGATATCAACAGTGATAGTGGGTTCCCTGCTAACCTTCAAACAATGGAGCAAGCATAAATATTAGCTATGATATTTTCTAATAAGCTAAAAAAAAAGCATGATAATTCCATGTGGAATGTAATTTTAAAATCATTTTGTCATCCATTCTGAGAATCTCCCACATTTCCAAACAGAACCCCCAAGCCCCTCTCACATCATTCTTTCCTGTTAAGAAAGTCATGAGCTCCTAAACACTTTAACTGGTTTGCTTCTTGAAGGACAGAGACTTGCGGAGGGGAATCACCACCCTAAGCAAAGTAGTGCAGAGTGAAACACCATTTCTTTTGCAGGTGTCAGAGCAGAGAGATTTGGGGTGCTTGCCTGACTGGAGCTGCGTTGTCTGTGACAGTAAATAGCCTGGCACAGCAGTGACTACAAAGTGCAATCTGTTTTTTCTCTGTGCATTGTGTGGGTTGGGATTTTTCATTTCATACTTCATTTGCACCTGCTGAGTGATGCCACAGAATGGCAAGACTCCATCTCCTCCCACTTATGAAGCAGCACATTACGCACAGCAGTGGCACCCACGCCAGTCATCAAGACCCTGGCCTAATCCTTGTTGTGAGCACAGAACTATCTTCCTTTTGCAGTCCTGCATGGGTGATAAAAGAAAAGTACTAGGATTTGATTAATAAGAGTACAAAACAAAAAGTAGCCTGCAATTCACTCTCTCTCTCTTTGCTTTTTAATTATATCTGCTCAGGGTGCTGTGGTTTCCATCAAATGCTGTTTTTCAAGAAAAAGTAGTGTCCTTTAAATATAGAGTATAATTAACATGCAATCAGGAAGTGAGAGATGTGAATCACTTTTAAAATTTTGGGGATACCCAGGTTTTGACTTGTATGAAAAGTATTTTAAATCTAAATATTTATCAAACATTTCAACATGATTTGAAAACATGTGCACGTTAATGTTTAAACAACCTGACTATACTTAGAAGCCCTACTTTTTACTGAGGACATGCTCACATTCACTAGTGGAAAAGTATGCCTGGAATACTAAACACTGATTTGAACATAAGCTTAGTGGAAAATACATATCACATTCAAATCAAGTAATTTCTGAAAGAAAATCCAAAATAAAAACAGAGAATCTGGATTTATGAAATGTGCCCTCAAAAAGACCAAAGACACCTTGGACTCTTGAAAGAAATTGATTAACCCATCATTTCTAAGATCTATCTGGAAATATATACATACATATATTTATATATATATAGGAAATATGTATATACATATATGTGTGTGTGTGTGTATATGTATACAGGAAAACAAAACAAACACCTAAAAATAATAAGGATCTACATAAAGCAAAATTGTCCCATTCAGAATATTAAATGTACTTAAAAGCATGGTAACACAGACAGGAACTCTACTGAGTTCAATTCATTATATGATTATACTAGAAATAATGCTATTGAAAGAGTGTATGGAATATATGATTGTATAACAGATGAATCTCACAGTTACAAAGGGGAAGATCATTTCATAATTTAAAAGATCCTTCATGATTTTAGGAACAAGGATGTAGAGTGGACTTAGATCTTCTGCAGAGTACTCTGAGAAGAGACTAAAAGGTTAGTGAATATAATAAGTGAACTTTTCTTCTTGTAAATATGGTCTTTCTTTAGAGATCTTTGAACAATCTGGAAAAATTAACTATTGTGATGTGATATACTTTGGATGTCACCTCCAAATAGCATGTGGAAATGTAACCCCTGTGTTGGAGATGGGGTCTGGTGAGAGTTGTTTGGATTATGGGGTCAGATCCTTCATGAATGGCTTGAGCCTTGATGATAAGTGAGCTCTCACTTTGATTTCACACAAGATCTGGTCAATTGAAAGTGTGTATCACTTTCCTCCCCCACTGCTTGTTCCCATTCTCTCTTTCGCTCTCTCTCACTGTCTGGGTCTCTTGCTCTCCCTTGCTCCCACTTTCACCCTGTGAGCTGCCTGCTCTTGCTTCACCTTCTGCCACAATTGAAAGCTTCCTGATGCTTCACCAGAAGCCGAGCAGATGCTAGCACTGCCCTTCAGAACCATGAGCCAATTAAACTTCTTTTCATCATAAATTTCCCAGTCTTATAGCAATGCAAGAACAGCCTAATACATGATGTTTAGTGATTACATAGAGGCCACTTCATTGGTAATCATGAGTTTCAAGTTAAGCTTTAAAAAATACTGATACAAAATAGCTCCTGTAAATGCAAATATCCCTTCACCATTGCAGTCTAATATTTTCCATCCTACTGAAAATGAATCATAAGCATATGTGGATGAAAGTCTCATTAAAAGAGCATAGTTCTGTCACAGAAGCATTCTAGTCAACAAAAAATTAACTGTGCTGGCAAAATATCACAAAACTCCATCAAATATCAATAACTAATATTAAGAAATTAGAATTGAGTACAGTATATGGACAATTCATGACAATCATAGTTGAAACTGCCTTTGATGATTCAGAAGTTGCCTCATCATTGTGGAAATGATTAGAAGCAGTGTTATATAGGTTGCTTTGCAATGAAAAGCAATAAGGCTAGATACTATATTAAGTTCCAAAAATTTATTCATTTTTTCAAAACAGTATATGGAAGGACTGCTCTGTCTCATGCATTGGGAATGTGTGTGCAGCAGATAACCATACTGACTCTTCCCTGACCCTCCCCTCAAGGACTTTACACTTTAACACTGAAGATAAATAAAAACCTCAATCCACGACTGAAGTTTTATAGGCATCAAGGGATGTTAACGATCCATACACCCTTCTCAAGAAGACTCACACCAAGACATCATGACCATCACCACTTTTGATAAATGCCTGGCTATGCTGCAAAAGCAAATTGATTAGGGAATTACTCTGAAAATAAACATCCCAGATATACTTATAGCAGGTTAATTTGTTAAGCTATTAAATTAAATTTGCTATCTCGATATATTTCCCTCCATCCTTTTTGATGAGACTGTTCAATTTTGCCTAGGGATTTTTGCCAGGCTGAAAGCAGAAGCTTCTGAGACTAAACATTTCTCACTGCTTTTCACAAAAATCTAAACTTCTTGAGGAGATTAGCCCAAGAGTGCTACACAGGAATGAATAAAATTTATTCTTCTGGGGACAGTGAGGGAGAAGAAAAAGATGACCCTGAAATTGGGAAATGTCCTTGAAAAGCCTGTGTCAGTAATTCAGCGAGGTGGCTGTTTTCAGGAGATGGGAGCTGTGTCACGCACGTAAAGAAATTCTCCTGGTCAGTGGGGAAGAAACAGTGGGAGATCTGAAGAGGCCGTGCAGGCTGCGTAAATGACGTTTCAGAAGTGACGGATGGGGACCTAAAACTGGAGGAGATTCTACCATGTTTAAATATTTCATAGAAACTAGGGAATTTGTATAACATTGCAGAGGAGAGAGAATCTCAGTAACAACTGAGGTAAAATTCCCTTTAGAAAAGATTTGAGTTCATTTAAAGAAAATCATGTCATCTGATAGTTCTTGTTTAGCTGAGTTTGTAGGCTAAAGTTTATTCTTGGTGTGGAATTATAATTCATTTCTCTTGGTTTTAGTCCCCAAAAAGAAAACTGTATTAACCACGCAACATTTTCAAATTTTCCATTTTAGTAGGCAATGCATATACATGGCACAAAATTTAAGATACAGCAGTAATTTAAAATAATGTTTGTCCCCAAATAAGCCCTAGTGGAAGAGGGAACTAAATCAGAGAACAATGGAGAAGGTTCTCTTTTTTGTGATGCCAGTTTTGGAATCTCTAGTTGCTGACTATCTATACTTTAGTCACAGTCACACCATATATTGTGTCTGTATAGTGTTTCCTTTCTCGTTATTTTATTTCTTTTTACATATACCTAATGAGAGTATTTACTCATTCTCTTTTGTTTTGTCATGTCAGGCAAGACAATTTCCAGACAGCTTTTTCTTTTGACAACATAGAGTTGCCGAACTTAGAAAGCCTGAAATGACCTATGACTGTATTGCAGTCAGCAGAATATGCTAATATAATGGGATTCTATGCAAAATGTATACTTCAATAGTCATCTATTTTAAACAGTTTCTGGTAGCTTAGTAAAAATTTGAGTAACAAAGTTGGAACTATATCTAGACCATCAGTCTACACACTTTCAGCTATGGATATCAGAAAATAAATTTATTGAAAAGGCAACAGTTACTGGTTGTCTGCAGAGAGGATGGGCAAATTAAATGTCCAAGTATCTATAAGTTATAAAAGCTGTCTATAAGTTATAAGTTGTCCATAACTAACTACACAGGTTGCAGTGAAACTACGTTATAAATAATCCCAAAGAGATTGAGAAGAAAATATTCACTCTGGGCTATGTTTTGAAGACAACTTTCACTAGAATTACCAAAGAGCTGGAGTGAAGTTACCAAAAAAGAGGATGAAGGTGGCCAGTGCTCCCTGAGACAGTATGGAAAAAAGGAATGTGGCACTTGGCAGTCCCGAATGCTGATAGCTTGAAGTGTCCGCATTAGGGGAAATGTGTATGGGATCTTCCTATATACAGTTCATACCCTCAGTCCACATCAAGAATTCTAGTTGTTACCCCCATTAAATGAACCTGAAGTCAGAAATAAAAGCCATTTAAAGACAACTTGGTCATCAGAAATGATTATGAACACCACACCCTTATGTCTTGAAGGGAAAGGCAGTCCTGTTACCATTCGTTCAATGGCTTTAGTCTCAGAGAAAAGTCAAATGCAGGAATGCAGACCCTTCTCTAAGAAACCTGGTCTTGAGAACATGCCCAGCCCCAGGGTCCTGGAAAATAACTTTGGAACAAAATTCTAGGAGTTTCAGCAAAGTGTCTTATCATTTATTATTTCAAATATTAACTTTTAAGACTTGCTTATTAGACCGACTTTCAGCATATAGTTTTGAAAAAAGAGAGAGATGTTTCCACGTGTTTGTATTAAGGCCCTTGGGGCAAAGATCCATGCAGGCACTGAACAATCTGATTTGGACATGCTCACATGATTTCTACACACAGCACCAATGGGAAAACTGGCAAATTCTGCAAAGAAATGTCCTACACAGTCGGGCAAGGAAAAATACAGAGGCAAGGTCACCTCTTGCCTCCTCAGTGAGCTTTATGTTTTCTTTTATCTGGGCTGATTCATAAGAAACCTGAAAAGGATGGCTTAGTCATAATGTCATTATTAGTATACAAATTACAAAAGAATAAGGGCCCTTCTACTTAAATGATATGGAACAATTAGCACTTGGTAAATATATTCTAATAATTCATGAGAACATCAATACATAGTGGTAATCATTTCAGCTTTCTAACCTTCACTAAGATGAAAAATGTTTATACAGAATACCTAATCTAATATATATAGGAAGTCATATATAAAATAATTAACATCAGGCTTTCTTTAAAGGCTTTGAATCTGGAAAAAATAACTGATAATAAAAGCTTTTGTTAAGCCCTTGGTACACATATAAGAAAAGAAATGTCATATTTATAACAGAAGTTGAATAAATTATTCTTACATTTGCTGTGAAAATTGTAGCTTCAGGAAGAGAGCTAATCTGCAGAAAAGTTCCTGCTGAATTACAATCAGCTCTATCCTTAAAAAAAAAAGATACTTATGTTTTTGCGGCATAGCATTTTTGTTCAATAAATAGATTTTTAAAATCTGCATTAGAAGAGGCAGTGAGAAAAAAACAATGGACCTGGCCATAAATAAAATGACAAATATGTAACTTACAGAGTAGCCATTTGTGTTCCTAGTCATATGACATTCCATGCTTATATTTATATAGCATTTAATTTAAAGAGTTAATGAAAGAAGGATTTGCTGTATAGTGCTCGAGCATTACAGTCTCTAGCAATAATTTCTGACATGCGAAAGTATTGGATAGAGACTTGAAAATTATTGCTTGAGTTGAACAGGGACAGAGGAGGAAGAAGGAGAGAGAGAAAACAATCTAAATGAGATATTTGTAGACAATTTTTAGTCTTTCATAGGTAAAATCTCTGACTGTAATCATCAGGTATTCATCAATTCAAAGCTTTTGCTCTCTCTGTCTCTCTCTCAAAATACATACACACACACAAACACACACACACAATATGCCCAATATATGTGGCCTCTGTTTGGCGTCAAATAGATTTATTAATGTTATATTTCCCATTAAAAAGGCAGTCAGCATTCAGGAGTCAGGGACATTTGTCTTTCCCTAGAAACATAATTTTATTCTAATTTGGTGTGTGATATATAGGTATTAAAAATAAGCTCTATTAAAAATGGCTAGATATACTTAATAGTTACAGTGCAGCTAGAGCTGATTTTACTTGTTTTCATTTTTGTTTTGAGGATTTTCCTAAATGAAATAATTCAGACATATCCAAAAATATAAAAGTAGTAAATAATCACCCATAAGCCCAAACTACAACTTCAGAAATGAAATACCATAAGTACAGTTAAATGCTCTCTGTCCCTCTTCCCAACTGTATCCTTCTCCCTCCTTCCTAGAAGACAGCACCATTCTAAATTAAATGTTTATTATTCTCATTGTCTACCTTTATACTGTGATTACTTATATACTTCCAATTAAATATTTGGAATAATCCCATGTGTGTTATTCCCTAAGAAGCTTTTTCACTCAACAAATGTTTGGAAAATTTACTCACAATGACACAAATGGTTCTAGCCTAGTTCATTAATTCTTATTACTTGAATTCTATCATACGACTTTTCCACAATTTACTTATTCATCCTACTGATTATAGTTATTTGCATTATCTCAAATATTTCCATTTCAAACAATGAACTGTGCACACTCTTGTACACACTTCTTTTTTTCTTTTTAAATTACTTTATTTTATTTTAAAGTTCCAGAATACATGTGTAGGACATTCAGGTTTGTTACACAGGTAAATGTTTGCCATGGTGGTTTGCTGCACCTATCAACCCATCACCTAGATATTTAGCTCCACATGCATCTCGCCTGGTCCCCACAACAGGCCCCAGTGTGTGTTGTTCCCCTCCCTGTGTTCATGCGTTCTCATTGTTCAGCTCCCACTTGTAAGTGAGAACATGGAGTGTTTGGTTTTCTGTTCCTGCCTCAGTTTGCTGAGGATGATGGCTTCCAGCTCTGTCATGTCCCTGCAAAAGACATTATCTCATTCCTTTTTATGACTGCATAGTATTCCATAGTATATACATACCACATTTTCTTTTTTTCTTTTTATTCTTTTTTTTTTTTTTGAGAGGGAGTCTCGCTCTGTCACCCAGGCTGGAGTAAAGTGGCCAGATCTCAGCTCACTGCAAGTTCCGCCTCCCGGGTTTACACCATTCTCCTGCCTCAGCCTCCCGAGTAGCTGGGACTACAGGCGCCCGCCACCTCGCCCGGCTAGTTTTTTGTATTTTTTAGTAGAGACGGGGTTTCACCGTGTTAGCCAGGATGGTCTCGATCTCCTGACCTCGTGATCCACCCATCTCGGCCCCCCAAATTGCTGGGATGACAGGCTAGAGCCACCGCACCTGGCAACCACATTTTCTTTATCCAGTCTATCATTAATGGGCATTTGGGTTGATTCAATGTATTTGCTATTGTGAGTAGTGCTTCAGTGAACATACACATGCATGTATCTTTATAACAGAATAATTTATATTTCTTTTTTAAATTTTATTATTATTATTATTATTATTATTATACTTTAAGTTCTAGGGTACATGTGCATAACGTGCAGGTTTGTTACATATGTATACTTGTGCCATATTGGTGTGCTGCACCCATCAACTCGTCAGCACCCATCAACTCGTCATTTACATCAGGTATAATTCCCAAAGCAATCCCTCCCCCCTTCCCCCTCCCCATGATAGGCCCCAGTGTGTGATGTTCCCCTTCCCGAGTCCAGGTGATCTCATTGTTCAGTTCCCACCTATGAGTGAGAACATGCGGTGTTTGGTTTTCTGTTCTTGTGATAGTTGGCTAAGAATGATGGTTTCCAGCTGCATCCATGTCCCTACAAAAGACACAAACTCATCCTTTTTTATGGCTGCATAGTATTCCATGGTGTATATGTGCCACATTTTCTTAATCCAGTCGGTCACAGATGGACATTTGGGTTGATTCCAAGTCTTTGCTATTGTGAATAGTGCCGCAATAAACATACGTGTGCATGTGTCTTTATAGCAGCATGATTTATGATCCTTTGGGTATATACCCAGTAATGGGATGGCTGGGTCATATGGTACTTCTAGTTCTAGATTCTTGAGGAATCACCATACTGTTTTCCATAGTGGTTGAACTAGTTTACAATCCCACCAACAGTGTAAAAGTGTCCCTATTTCTCCATATCCTCCCCAGCACCTGTTGTTTCCTGACTTTTAAATGATTGCCATTCTAACTGGTGTGAGATGGTATCTCATTGTGGTTTTGATTTGCATTTCTCTGATGGCGAGTGATGATGAGCATTTTTTCATGTGTCTATTGGCTGTATGAATGTCTTCTTTTGAGAAATGTCTGTTCATATCCTTTGCCCACTTTTTGATGGGGTTGTTTGTTTTTTTCTTGTAAATTTGTTTGAGTTCTTTATAGGTTCTGGATATTCGCCCTTTGTCAGATGGGTAGATTGCAAAAATTTTCTCCCATTCTGTAGGTTGCCTGTTCACTCTGATGGTAGTTTCTTTTGCTGTGCAGAAGCTCTTTAGTTTAATTAGATCCCATTTGTCGATTTTGGCTTTTGTTGCCATTCCTTTTGGTGTTTTAGACATGAAGGCCTTGACCATGCCTAAGTCCTGAATGGTATTACCTAGGTTTTCTTCTAGGGTTTTTATGGTTTAGGTCTAACATTTAAGTCTCTAATCCATCTTGAATTAATTTTCATATAAGAAGTAAGGAAAGGATCCAGTTTCAGCTTTCTGCTTATGGCTAGCCAATTTTCCCAGCACCATTTATTAAATAGGGAATCCTTTCCCCATTTCTTGTTTCTCTCAGGTTTGTCAAAGATCAGATGGCTGTAGATGTGTGGTATTATTTCTGAGGACTCTGTTCTGTTCCATTGGTCTATATCTCTGTTTTGGTACCAGTGCCATGCTGTTTTGGTTACTGTAGCCTTGTAGTATAGTTTGAAGTCAGGTAGCGTGATGCCTCCAGCTTTGTTCTTTTGACTTAGGATTGTCTTGGCAATGCGGGCTCTTTTTTGGTTCCATATGAACTTTAAAGCAGTTTTTTCCAATTCTGTGAAGAAACTCATTGGTAGCTTGATGGGGATGGCATTGCATCTATAAATAACCTTGGGCAGTATGGCCATTTTCCCGATATTGATTCTTCCTATCCATGAGCATGGTATGCTCTTCCATTTGTTTGTGTCCTCTTTTATTTCACTGAGCAGTGGTTTGTAGTTCTCCTTGAAGAGGTCCTTTACATCCCTTGTAAGTTGGATTCCTAGGTATTTTATTCTCTTTGAAGCAATTGTGAATGGAAGTTCATTCATGAATTGGCTCCCTGTTTGACTGTTACTGGTGTATAAGAATGCTTGTGATATTTGCACATTAATTTTGTATCCTGAGACTTTGCTGAAGTTGCTTATCAGCTTAAGGAGATTTGGGGCTGAGACAATGGGGTTTTCTAAATATACAATCACGTCATCTGCAAACAGAGACAATTTGACTTCTTCTTTTCTTAACTGATTACCCTTGATTTCTTTCTCTTGCCTGATTGCCCTAGCCAGAACTTCCAACACTATGTTGAATAGGAGTGGTGAGAGAGGGCATCCCTGTCTTGTGCCAGTTTTCAAAGAGAATTTTTCCAGTTTTTACCCATTCAGTATGATATTGGCTATGGGTTTGTCATAAATAGCTCTTATTATTTTGAGATATGTTCCATCAATACCAAATTTATTGAGCGTTTTTAGCATGAAGGGCTGCTGAATTTTGTCGAAGGCCTTTTCTGCATCTATTGAGATAATCATGTGGTTCTTGTCTTTGGTTCTGTTTATATGCTGGATTACGTTTATTGATTTGTGCATGTTGAACCAGCCTTGCATCCCAGGGATGAAGCCCACTTGATCATGGTGGATAAGCTTTTTGATGTGCTGCTGGATCTGGTTTGCCAGTATTTTATTGAGGATTTTTGCATCGATGTTCATCAGGGATATTGGTCTAAAATTCTCTTTTTTTGTTGTGTCTCTGCCAGGCTTTGGTATCAGGATGATGCTGGCCTCATAAAATGAGTTAGGGAGGATTCCCTCTTTTTCTATTGATTGGAATAGTTTGAGAAGGAATGGTACCAGCTCCTCCTTGTACCTCTGGTAGAATTCAGCTGTGAATCCATCTGGTCCTGGACTTTTTTTTGGTTGGTAGGCTATTAATTGTTGCCTCAATTTCAGAGCCTGCTATTGGTCTATTCAGGGATTCAGCTTCTTCCTGGGAGAGTGTAAGTGTCCAGGAAATTATCCATTTCTTCTAGATTTTCTAGTTGATTTGCATAGAGGTGTTTATAGTATTCTCTGATGGTAGTTTGTATTTCTGTGGGGTCGGTGGTGATATCCCCTTTATCATTTTTTATTGCGTCTATTTGATTCTTCTCTCTTCTTTATTAGTCTTGCTAGCAGTCTATCAATTTTGTTGATCTTTTCAAAAAACCAGTTCCTGGATTCATTGATTTTTTGGAGGTTTTTTTGTGTCTCTATCACCTTCAGTTCTGCTCTGATCTTAGTTATTTCTTGCCTACTGCTAGCTTTTGAATGTGTTTGCTCTTGCTTCTCTAGTTCTTTTAATTGTGATGTTAGAGTGTCCATTTTAGATCTTTCCAGCTTTCTCTTGTGGGCATTTAGTGCTATAAATTTCCCTCTACACACTGCTTTAAATGTGTCCCAGAGATTCTGGTATGTTGTATCTTTGTTCTCATTGGTTTCAAAGAACATCTTTATTTCTGCCTTCATTTTGTTATGTACCCAGTAGTCATTCAGGAGCAGGTTATTCAGTTTCCATGCAGTTGAGCGGTTTTGATTGAGTTTCTTAATTTGAGTTCTAGTTTGATTGCACTGTGGTCTGAGAGGCAGTTTGTTATAATTTCTGTTCTTGTACATTTGCTAAGGAGTGCTTTACTTCCAATTATGTGGTCAATTTTGGAATAAGTGTGATGTGGTGTTGAGAAGAATGTATATTCTGTTGATTTGGGGTGGAGAGTTCTGTAGATGTCTATTAGGTCTGCTTGGTGCAGAGATGAGTTCAATTCCTGGATATCCTTGTTAACTTTCTGTCTCGTTGATCTGTCTAATGTTGACAGTGGGGTGCTGAGGTCTCCCATTATTATTGTATGGGAGTCTAAGTCTCTTTGTAAGTCTCTAAGGACTTGCTTTATGAATTTGGGTGCTCCTGTATTGGGTGCATATATATTTAGGATAGTTAGCTCTTCCTGTTGAATTAATCCCTTTACCATTATGTAATGTCCTTCTTTGTCTCTTTTGATCTTTGATGGTTTAAAGTCTGTTTTATCAGAGACTAGGATTGCAACCCCTGCTTTTTTTTGTTCTCCATTTGCTTGGTAGATCTTCCTCCATCCCTTTGGGACTGTGCCCAGTGATGAGATTGCTGGATCAAACGGTATTTCTGGTTCTATGCCTTTGAGGAATTGCCACACTGTCCTCCACAATAATTGAACTAATTTACACCAACAGTGTAAAGCATTCCTATTTCTCCACATAAGCAATATTATACGTACGATACGTGTCTAGGAATTGCTGGGTTGAGTGTATGTCCATTGTCAGGTTTATTAGATAATAGCCACTCTCTCTAAAATTATTTTACCAAATTTTCAATTATAGTAGCACTGTGTAAAAGTTTCCTTTGCTGTATATACTTGTCAACGTATTAGACTTTTCTCTTCATGCTAAGCTGTGACATAGAATCTCAATGTGGCTATAATCAGCATTTTCTTAGCTATTAATGAAGTTGCATGTCATTTCATGTATTTATTGGCCAATGACATGTATTTCACTCTTTCTATCTCCTTTGACCATTTCCCACTGGGGTAGTCGACTGTTTTACTATTGATTCATAGAAAGCATTGAAATATTCTTGGTAGTGATCTTTGTCATCTCTATATACTACAAATATCTTCATCTAGTCTGTTCTCATTATTTTCTCTTTTTCACAATGCCTCTTAATGAAAAGAGGCGTTTAATTTCACCATAGTTCATTTTATTAACAATGCCCTAGACTGTTCTAGACTTTTCGCTTTGTTCAAGAAATTCTTTATTATTGAAGTAATATCTTTCTTTGTTTTCTTCATAAAGCCTGAAAGTTTTGGTTTTTTAGATTTTCTATTCAAAAGAGCATTTTTGACATTCTTATTTATAAGAGATAAGGATATTACATGGACAATTAATAAAATTCCATCCTTCCCCACTGATTTTAAAGGCCTCATCTCACATGTACATAGTTGTATATGTGTGTCTGTGTGTGCCTATGTGTGCGCACATATCTATCTATGTATGTTATGTGTGTATATATATATGTATTATATATATATATTTGGCTTTCTATTTGTTTTAATTGTTTCATTAATCTATGTTAATACCAATACTGCCTTTTCTTAATTACCATTACTTTAAAATGTCTTGATGTATAAATGGGCTATCTCTTTGAGTTTTTCTTTTTCACAAAAGCTTTTCTAAAAAAGCTGTCTCAACTGTATTCCCCTTTGCTTTTCTATATGAATTTTAGAATCATCCTGTCAAATTCCATATAAATGCTGGTAAAATTTTTATTGGAATATTCCTTTGAATTTATTCATAAATTTTAAGATAATGTATATCTTTCATATTTTGACTTTTTCTATTGCACACAATATATCTCTCTTTTTATTTATTCTTTAATGACTTTCAATAGTTTCATAATTTTCTTCATAAAAGACTTGCACATCTTTTGTTAAATTTATTTCTCTGTTTTACATTTTAGTTGTTATTGTAAAATGCTAACCTCTTAAAATTACATTTTAAATGTTTCTTATTGGACCTTACACATAATAAATATGTTGAAACCTATTTTAAATAATTTAGATGTAATTTTCTCTTGAGTTAGCTATTAACGTTCCTTTTAACCTTTATATTTGCTTACTCCAGTTTCTAGGCTTACTGGTCTGGCTGGTACAGTGTAAAATGAGACACTCTTTTCTTACGATTCTTTTTAATAGTAATATTCTAATGTTTCACCACTATGAGAGATGTTTGGCAGATTAAAATGTTTTTCTATTCCTACTTTTCTAAGAAATTTTATCACAAAAGATCATTAAATTTTGTTGACTTTGTTTTCTCTTCTTATGGAGATTATCCTGTAATTTTTCTTTGTTAATCTGTTAATGTGATTAATTTCTTTAATAGTTTTATCAGTGGTGCATTATCCCTTCATTTCTGTGGTAAAATTCACTTGATCACGATGCATTTTTTATACATTGTAGATTTTGTTTGCTAACTGATTGGTTTCAAATTTTTTTTATTCTAAGTTGATGTAGTGGCCTGGCTTGTAATTTTCTTTTTACCAATTTTCCTTGCAGCTGTCTGATTTTAGTTAAGCTGTTCTGTTAAAGAGTTGGAGAATATTCTTGCTTATTCCATTCTCTGGAACAGTCTATTCTGTATATGGCAATACTGAAGTTACGTGTTACTTGAATATTTGGTATAACTTGCCTGTAAAATCAGTTTGCCTAGATGGTGATGGTTGTAGAGGGAGGGGAGGAGGTTGATTCATGGTAGACTTTTTAAAGATTGTTTCAATTTATGAAGTAGTTAGAGATCTTTCACTGTTCTCTACTCCCTAAGTCATATTTTTACAAGTTGTATTTTTTAAACAAATCATGCCTTTCATCCAAGTCCTCAAAATTATTGTCAATAAGATGACCATATTTTTAATGTCTGCTTTGTGTGTGATTAAATCTCCTCTGTTATTTATTGTTTATTCCTGCCTTCTCTCTTTGCCAGCCTTGCTTTTTTCTACTACTTCGAAATTTTCCTGTTGTTCCCTTAGTAAGTTCTTAAGTTAGTCACAGAGCTCATATTTTCCAACCTTCTTTTTTGCAATAAATCCCATTTTGAACACTGTTTTAGTCATAGCCCATAACTTTTGATATATTGTATTTTCTTTATTTTTCAGTTATATTGTCTAATTTCCATTATGACTTCTTTTGTGAGTTATGTAGAAGTGTATTATTTCTAAACATACAAAGGTTTCTTCTCCCATAGGGTGAAATTTTTTTCTGTTCAATTTTTTTGCTGAGAATTCAGCACTTAGAGGGCACTGACTTTAATCAAGTAGTTCGATGCAAGTCTCACCTTGTTCAATTCAAAGTCCTTGACTCCTGTTTCTGTGCAGCAACCAAAATCCAATCATCTTGTGATTGGCAATGCCCAAAGCCACAACTTTTTATTCGCTTCCCAGTTCTTTCTTCAGTTTCAAGCTTTATGATCCTTTACTTTCTTTCAAGTTAAGTTATATATTTTTTAAATATTTTGTAGCAGGAAGTTTTCAGACTGTCTAGTCAATCATATTGCCAGAAACAAAAATCTGAAGATAGGTGTTCATTTTCACATGGCAGCTTGGAAAAAGTGTAGGGGCATGAAATTTTTTCCATACTTGTGCTTTGTGCTAAGTAAATATCATTCCCAAGGGAATATTAATATGTCAAAAGGGTCTTCATGCAGGGGATTACATCCATTTCAGTGTAGATTACCGATGGTACCGATTCTTTTGGCTCTTCAGTGTATCTATCATTATATCTATAATGCCTTTGACTCTGGGACTTGGACATTTCTCCTCAGTGCTATTGTATGTCATGTTAAGATGTCAAAATGGTATTTATTCAGGACCTATATCATTATACAAAAGAGTAAAATTACATAGAAAATATTCATATAAGGGAACAGTAAAATAAATAATTGAGAATAATTAGGAAAGAGGTTAGGAAGAATTGGGTAGAAAAATAATAAATCCAAGCAAAAAAATTACCATGCCAAATTAGTATCATACAGCACTGTGCAATTACTGGAGGTGAACCAAACTTGCAATTTTGAAAGAACAAAAAGCAAAGAGGGAACCATTATCCATTACAAGAATCAAAATGTCCCTAGGATTAAAACAGACCAGTTGTCAAGGTATTTGATCAAATATGATATTATAATAAAGTAAAGCCACATTTAGTCCTGTGTAAATTCTAACACAGTATTATATAAGCTAAAACATGTGCCCTGGGCAAAAGCAAACAACATCCAGCCAGAAAGTGTTGAAGGATGCAATTGAAATGATACTTAGGAATAGTATAGAATGTTCCCTATATTCTGCATAGAGGCTAGACAAAGTGATTATTTTTTCTTTTCCTTTTTCCTTTTTTTCTTTTTTCTTTTTTGAGACAGAGTCTCTCTGTAGCCCAGGCTCAAGTGCAATGGCACAATCTTGGCTCAGTTGAGGTGAGTTCTCAAGAGGAATGTTTCCAGCCTTTACCCGTTCAATATAATGTTGGCTGTTGGTTTATCAAAGATGACTCATTATTCTGAGGTATATTCCTTGCATGCCTAGTTTGTTGATGGTTCTTGTCATAAAGGGATGTTGGATATTATTAAATTTTTTGATGCATCTAGTGAGAGGACCGCATGCTTTTTGCTTTTAATTCTGTTTATGTGGTAAAACACACTTATTGATACGCATAAGTTGAATCCCAGGAATAAAGCCTACTTGATCATGCTGTATTAACATTTTGATGTGCTGCTGGATCTGGCTTGCTAGTATTTTGTTGAGGATTTTTGCATGTATGTTCATAAGGGATATTGACCTGATGTTTTCTCTTTTTTGTTGTGTTCCTGCCAGAATTTGGTATCAGGTTGATGCTGGATTTATAGACTGAGTTAAGAAGGAGCTCATTCTTCTCAATTTTTTGGAATAGTTTCAGTAGGATTGGCACCAGTTCTTTGTTCTTGTGGTAGAATTTAGCTGTGAATTCATCTGATCCACTGCTTTTCTTGGTTGGTGGGTTTTTTAACATTATTACTGATTCAATTTCAGAGCACAATATTTGTCTATTCAGGGTTTCAGTCTCTTGCTGGTTCAATTTGCACACATAGAGTTGTTCATGGTATTCTCTGAGAATCTTCTGTATTTCTGTGGGATCGGATATAATGTCATCTTTGTCATGTTTTGTTGTACCTATTTGGATTCTTTCTTTTTTCTTTGTTAATCTAGCTAACGGTCAATCTTGTTTATTTTTTTGAATAACCAAGTCATGGTTTTGTTGATGTTCTGTATGGATATTTTGGTCTCAATTTCACTCAGTTCTGCTCTGTTTTTAGTTATTTCTTTTCTTAGGCTAGCTTTGGGTTTTTTCCCTAGTTCTTTAATGTGCTAAATTAGATTGCTAATTTGAGATATTTCTAACTTCTTGATGAAGGCATTTAGTGCTACAAGCTTTCCACTTAACACTGCTTTGACTGCATCCCAGAGATTTTGATAAGTTGTATTCCTATTTTCATTAATTTTAAAGCATTTTTAAATTTCTGCCTTAATTTCTGTCTTTACCCAGGAGTTATTCATGAGCAAGTTGCTTTATTTCCATGTATTTGTGTAGTTTTGAGAGATCTTCTTGATATTTATTTCTAGTTGTATTATACTATGATCTAAGAGTGTGCTTGGTATAATTTCAATTTTTTTAAATGTATTGAGACTTGATGTATGTTTGAGCATGTGATCAATCTTAGAATATGTTCTGTGGTCAGGAGAGAAAAATGTAGTTTGTAGATATTGAGGGGAGAGTTCTGTGGATATCTTTTATGTCCAATTGGTCAAGTGTCAAGTTTAAGTTCAGAGTTTCTTTGTGAGTTTTCTTCCTTGATGATCTGTCTAATGTTGCCAGTGGAGTGTTGAAGTATCCCACTATTATTATGTGGTTGTCTAAATCCTTTCATAGGCCAAGAAGTTGTTTTATGAATATAGGTGCTCCAGTGTTGAGTGCCTAAGCCTTCGTGTTGGATTATACCCTTTATTAGTATGTAATATCCTTCATCCTTCTTAATTTTATTGGTTTAACATCTGTTTTATCTAATAATAGTGACTCCTGATCTTTTTTTATTTTCTGTTTGCATGGTAGATCTTTCTCCATTCCTTTACTTTGAGCCTGTGGATGTCATTGTATGTGATATGAGTCTCTTGAAAACCAAAGATGGCTGTGTCTTGTCTCTTTATCCAGCTTGCCACTCTATGTTTTTTAATAGGGTGTTTTTCCCATTTACATTCAGGTTTAGTATTGATATGTGAGATGTTAATCCTTTCATTCTGTTGTTAGTTGGTTGTTATGTAGCCTTGATTGTGTAGTTGATTCATAGTGCCTGTGGGCTATATGCTTAATTGTGTTTTTGCGATAGTAGATGTCATTCTTTTGACTCCATGTTTAGCACTGTTTTAGGGACCTTTTTAAAGTCTGGTCTAGTTGAAACAAATTCCCTCAGCATTTACATGTCTGAGAAGAATTTTTTTTCTTCTCCGCTTAGGAAGTTTGGTTTGGTGGGATGTGAAATTTTTGGCTGGAATTTCTTTTTTTTTCTTTTAAGGATGCTGAAAATAGGCCCCCAATCACTTCTGGGTTGTAAAATTTCTGCTACAAGGTCTGCTGCTAGCCTGATAGTTTCCCTGTGTGCATTACTTTACCTTTCTCTGTAGCTGCACTAAAGATTATTTCTTCTGGGTTGACTTTGGTGAATCTGATGACCGTGCACCAAAGGATGGTTGTCTTCTATAGTATTTAGTCAGGGTTCTCTGTATTTCTTGAATTTGAATGCCAACCACTCTTGTGAGATTAAGAAAACTTTCAAGGACTGTATGCTCAAATATATTTTCCAATTTGTTCATGCTTTCTTCTTCTCTCTCAAGAATGCCAATAAGTCATAGATTTAGTCTCTTTACGTAATCCAATATTCCCATTTTTCTTTATTTTTGTTTGTCTGACTGACTTGATTTGAAGGATTGGTCTTTGAGCTCGGAGAGCCTTTCCTCAGTTTGTTCTATTCCAGTTGTATTATGAAATTCTTGTATTGAATTTTTCAGCTCTAAAAGTTCAGTTTGGTTCTTTCTTAAAATGGCTGCTTTCTCTTTTAATTCTTGGATTCCTTGGATTGGGTTTTAACATTTTCCTGAATCTCAATGAGTTTCCCTACCACCTAGAATCTGAATTCTATGTCTGTCATTTCAGTCATTTCAGACTGGTTAAGAACCATTGCTGGACAGCTAGTATTAACAGACTTGTTTGGAGGTAAGGGTACACTCTGGTTTTTTATATTGCCAAAGTTATTGCACCGATTCCTTCTCAACTAGAAAATTTGGTGTTTCTTTCTTTCTCACTATTTTTTTTCTTTTCGTTTTGAGACAGAGTCTCACTCTGTCACCCAGGATGGAGTGCAGTGGCACCATCTAGGTTCACTGCAAACTTTGCCTCCCGTGTTCATGCCATTCTCCTGCCTTAGCCTCCCGAGTAGCTGGGACTACAAGCGCCCACCACCATGCCCAGCTAAAGTTTTGTATTTTTAGTAGAGACTGGGTTTCATCGTGTTAGCCAGGATGGTCTCGATCTCCTGACCTCGTGATCCACCTACCTTGGCCTCCCAAAGTGGGTTTGCTGTTTCTTTACCTGTAGTGTAATTTGGGTGTAATCAATCGGCTTCATTTCTGGACATTTTCAGAGGTCCGAGCCTATGTACAGGGTCTTTATTTGTGGCTGAATTCTTGCCTTTCGTTTCATAGGGGAATATATTGTTAAAATATTTTTGATGGTATAGTCTGGGCTGTAATCCAATAGATGGCACTTAGATTAATGGGTGGTAGACAGGCTCTTAGCCAAGCAGCTCCTCTATATTTCCTCACATTTGCAGCCATGCTCTGTAAGTGATGGGAAGAGAGGTAACCCCTTCACCAAGTTTACTCCTGGTCCTTGGGGGACACCCCCTCATCATTCACACTGTGCCAGCATTTCTTTTATTAGGTATTATCAGTCCCAGGGCTCCCTGGGTGGAGGCTTGGCAAGGAGATAGGCCACACCCTTTCCAGGCCAGCCCTGCTCCCACTCCAGCCCATGACCTATGTATTTCACTCCTCTCAGTGCTCTGAGAGTGCGGACTTCTCTTCTGCTCAAGGGTCTGCCACAGATTTTGACTCAGCACTCCCAAGCTGCACACTATAGACTTGGAGTGCTGGGAATGGCTCGTGGCTCCACCCTTCTGACCCTCAGAGTCAGATTCCAGGTGTGCTGGGTGATCCAAAGTGCTCCCAAGCAATCAGGAATGTAATCAGGTGAAGCAAAGCAGCCATGCTAGGCAGTGGTGGTTGCACTGTTCACGTGTGCCTTACAGAGTGGCTGGGCAGGGGTCCTGGGAGGGGATGGCAGGCAACAAGTCCTGCAGAACAGACATGCCCCAGTCCTGTGTAGACGTCCGCCCCACTTTCTCCTGGCCCGGCTGTCAGCAGGGACTGAACCTGTCTGAGGGATGAAAGGGGTATCCCTGGGTGATAGAAGCCTACGGCCACACTCTGCCAGAGCTACGCCATGCACAAAGGCCCCTAGTTCTGTGTTGGCTGAAGCCCCATCTCTGTCTATTCTCAAGGCAGATCCCCCACTAACTCAGAAATCCATGGAGGATATGAGGTCTCCTGTAGCCAAGATTCCAGAGGCCCGCAGAGAGGATGGGTAGTCCCACAGGCCCTTCACTCATCTGTTCCCCAGAAGCCATTCAAGGCCAGAACTAGACCCAGCATTTGAGTACCCTGTACATGGTTCCCAGCCTCCTCTCTCCTCAGCCTCAGAGTGTGCATCACATCTCCATCCACTCTTGGTGTTTTCTCTCTGAAGATCTGTCCAAATTATCTTCATTCACTAAAAACCTTGTTTCTCTCTTGGTGGGAATGGAGCTTCCTGGCTATGTCTAGTCAGCCATCTTCAATGTACTAATTTATATCAAATATCTATAAGTCACATTATAAAACTATAAATGATTTTGTTTTATGGCAACAGTTGATACACCAATATTATATTCAGGCCTTCATACATGGAAAGTAAAATCCATTTAATAAAAAATAAATCTGCCAAATCTTTAATCATTGAGTAGGGTGTTATTAAAAATGGATTGTATTATATTTTGGTGCATATAAATAGATCAAAAATAAGTATTGAGTAACTTACATTGTGAACTATTGATATAATTTGGAGAACAAATCAAGTGCAAGTCAATAGGAGCTTTAAATTTGTTCTGTAATTGATTGATACCTTCTTGGAATGGAAGTAAGAGGTATGCAACACTAATGAAATAAGAAGTATGCAAAAATAATTAAAGAACATTTTCAAAAGAGTATACAAATATTAAGTAAATCTATATAGGCAGACAGAGATATATTTGCAAATAGACTAGTCCTAGGGAAGTTTGGAATAAGAAAATAAGGTGACATTGGTGTACTCTGAGGTCAGGCATCCTTTCTAAAGGAAGCAAGTTTTCCACAACCTTATGAAAAAGAGATGAGTAGATAAAACTGGTGGAGAAAATACAGGGACTACTAAAAATTATATTTGTAAAGAAAGTCATGAGAATAAATGATCTGCATGCTGATAAGAGCAGTAAGACTCACCTTAACAGAGAGACAATGAGTTGAGAATAATGCTTGGAGAAAAACAAAAAGGCAAAATGCCTTGGTTTTAGAGATAATGAGGGGTTGAATCAAGGCAGTGATACAATTACAGTAGTCCTTTGTTCTTAACTGTTAAGTAATAGTGGTTTCTTTAGTTGCATTTTGAGTGTTTTGTATTCCAGAAGTCAAGTAGGAAATTATTGTAGTAACTAAGTAATCATCAAAACTCAATTAAAAGCAACTTTTATGTAAGGGGCAGAGGAAAGAAGAAGGCTAATCCGTTTGACATTAAAAACAAACAAAAAAATGAAGAATTTGTTTTATGGTAAGGATTAGAGATAGATTCTAAAAGGAAGAAGAAAAATAAATAATGTTGCCAATGTTTCAGCCAGAGAACTGCGAGTTTGTTGGTACAAGAGTCAATGAAGTGGGGAATTCTTGCTGAAGGAAGAGAAGCTAAAACTGTATGTGCAATCTCCAACTAGCTCACATCTATTGCAGCAGTGCTCATGGAAACAGGAATAGATTTAATCTTTCAACCTAGGAAGACTAGCCATTTTTAAACTAAACAAAGTATTTTGCTGCCATCTTGTGGCGAGTCTGAAAATTACAATATACTTTAGTTTTGTTTTGTTTTTATACTTTAAGTTCTGCGATACACGTGCAGAACGTGCAGGTTTGTTACATATATATTCACGTGCCATGGTGGTTCACTGCACCAATTAACCCGTAATCTACATTAGGTATTTCTCCTAATGTTATCCCTTCCCTAGCTCCCCACCCCAGGACAGGCCCCAGTGTGTGATGTTCCCCATCCTGTGTCCTTGTGTCCTCACTATTCAACAACCACTGATAAGTGAGAGCATGCGGTGTTTGGTTTTCTGTTCTTGTGTTAGTTTGCTGAGAATGATGGTTTCCAGCTTCATCCATGTCCCTGCAAAGGACATGAACTCATCCTTTTTAATGGCTACATAGTATTCCATGGAGTATATGTGAAATATTTTCTTTATCCAGTCTATCATTGATGGGCATTTGGGTTTGTTCCAAATCTTTGCTATCGTGAATAGTGCTGAAATAAACATATGTGTACATGTGTCTTTATAGTAAAATGATTTATAATCTTTTGGGTATACACCCAGTAATGGGATTGCTGGGTCAAATGGTATTTCTGGTTCTAGATCTTTGAGGAATTGCCACACTGTCTTCCACAATGGTTGAACTAGTTTACAGTCCCACCAACAGTGTAAAAGTGTTCCTATTTCTCCACATCCTCTCCAACATCTGTTGTTTCCTGACTTTTTAATGGCCACCATTCTAACTGGCGTGAGATGTTATCTCACTGTGGTTTTGATTTGTATTTCCCTAATGGCCAGTGATGATGAGCTTTTTTTCATATAATTGTTGACTACATAAATGTCTTCTTTAGAGAAGTGTCTGTTCTTATACTTTGCCAACTTTTTGATGGGGTTGTTTGTTTTTTGCTTGTAACTTTGTTTATGTTCCTTGTAGATTTTGGATATTAGCCTTTTGTCAGACCAATAGATTGAAAAAAATCTTCTCCCATTCTGTAGGTTGCCTGTTGACTCTGATGATAGTTTCTTTTGCTGTGAAGAAGCTCTTTAGTTTAATTAGATCCCATTTGTCAATTTTGGCTTTTGTTGCTATTGCTTTTGGTGTTTTAGTCATGAGGTCTTTGCCCATGCCTATATCCTGAATGGTATTGCCTAGGTTTTCTTCTAGGGTTTTTATGGTTTTAGGTCTTATGTTTAAATCTTCAATCCATCTTGAGTTAATTTTTGTATAAGGTGTAGGGAAGAGGTCTAGTTTCAGTTTTCCGCATATGACTAGCCAGTTTTCCCAACACCATTTATTAAAAGGGGAATCCTTTACCCATTGTTAGTTTTTGTCAGATTTGTCAAAGATCATATGGTTGTAGATGTGGAGCATTATTTCTGAGGCTTCTGTTCTGTTCCATTGGTCTATATCTCTGTTTTGGTACCAGTACCATGTTGTTTTGGTTACTGCAGCCTTGTAGTGTAGTTTGAAGTCAGGTAACATGATGCCTCCAGCTTTGTTCTTTTTGCTTAGGATTGTCTTGGCTATATGGGCTCTTTTTTGGTTCCATATGAAATTTAAAGTAGTTTTTTCTAATTCTCTGAAGAAAGGCAATGGTAGCTTGATGGGGACAGCATTGAATCTGTAAATTACTTTGGGCAGTATGGCCATTTTCATGATATTGATTCTTCCTATCCACGAGCATGGAATGTTCTTCCATTTGTTTGTGACTGCTCTTATTTCCTTGAGCAGTGGTTTGTAGTTCTCCTTGAAGAGGTCCTTCACATCCCTTGTAAGTTGTATTCGAGGTATTTTACTCTCTTTGTAGCAATTGTGAATGGGAGTTCACTCATGATTTGGCTCTCTGTTTGTCTTTTATTGGTGTATAGGAATGCTAGTAACTTTTGCACATGGATTTTATATCCTGAGACTTTGCTGAAGTTGCTTATCAGCTTAAGAAGATTTGGGGCTGAGACAGTGGGGTTTTCTAAATATACAATCATGTCATCTGCAAACAGAGGCATTGGTTTCAAATAACTTATTTATTTCTGCCTTAATTTCATTATTTACCCAGTAGTCATTCAGGCATAGATTGTTCAGTTTCCATGTATTTGTATGGTTTTGAGTGAGTTTCTCAATCCTGAGTTCTAATTTGATTGCACTGTGGTCTGAGAGAATGTTATGAGTTCCGTTCTTTTGCATTTGCTGAGTAGTGTTTTACTTCCAATTATGTGGTCAGTTTTAGAATAAGTGTGATGTGGTGCTGAGAAGAATGCATATTCTGTTGATTTGGATTGGAGAGTTCTGTAGATGTCTATTAGCTTCACTTGATCCAGAGCTGAGTTGAAGTCCTAAATATCCTTGTTAACCTTCTGTCTCATTGATCTGTCTAATATTGACAGTGGGGTGTTAATGTCTCCCACTATTATTGTGTGGGAGTCTAAGTCTCTTTGTAGGTCTCTAAGAACTTGCTTTATGAATTTGGGTTCTCCTGTATTGGGTGCATATATATTTAGAATACTTAGCTCTTCTTGTTGTGTTGATTCCTGTACCATTATATAATGCCTTTCTTCATCTTTTTTTGTCTTTCTTGGTTTAAAGTCTGTTTTATCAGAGACTAGGATTGTAACCCCTGGTTCTTTTGCTTTCCATTTGCTTGGTAAATTTTCCTCCATCCCTTTATTTTGAGACTATGTGTGTCTTTGCATGTGAGATGGGTCTCCTGAATACAGTACACCAATGGGTCTTGACTCTTTATCCAATTTGCCAGTCTGTGTCTTTTAATTGGGGCATTTAGCCCATTTACATTCAAGTGTAATATTGTTATGTGTGAGTATAATCCCATCTTTATGATGATAGCTGGTTATTTTGTCAGTTAGTAGATGCAGTTTCTTCATAGTGTCAATAGTCTTTACAGTTTGGTATGTTTTTGCAGTGGCTGGTACTGGTTTTTCCCTCTCATATTTAGTGTTTCCTTCAGGAGCTCTTGTAAGGCTGGCCTGGTTGTGACAAAATCTCTCAGCATTGGCTTCTCTGTAAAGGATTTTATTTCTCCTTTGCTTATGAAGCTTAGTTTGGCTCTATATGAAATGCTGGGCTGGAAATTCTTTTCTTTAAGAATGTTGAATATTGGCCCCCACTCTATTCTGGCTTGTAGGGTTTCTGCAGAGAGATCCACTGTTAGTATTATGGGCTTCCCTTTGTTGGTAACCCAAGCTTTCTCTCTACCTGCCCTTAACATTTTTTCCTTCATTTCAACCTTGGTGAATCTGACGATTATGTGTCTTGAGGTTGCTCTTCTTGAGGAGTATCTCTGTGGTGTTCTCTGTATTTCCTGAATTTGAATGTTGGCCTGTCTTGCGAGGTTGTGGAAGTTCTCCTGGATAATATCCTGGAAAGTGTTTTCCACCTTTGTTCTATGTTTTCTGTTACTTTCAGGTACACCAATCAAACGTCAGTTTGATCTTTTTACATAGCTCCATATTCTGGGGGGCTTTGTTTCCTTTTCATTCTGTTTTCTCTAATCTTGTCTTCATGCTTTATTTCATTAAATTGATCTTCCGTCTCTGATATCCTTTCTTCCACTTGATGGATTTGGCTATTGAAGCTGGTGTATGCTTCATGAAGTTCTCGTGCTGTGTTTTTCAGCTCCATCAGGTTCATTTATGATCTTCTGTAAACTGGTTATTCTAGTTAGCAATCCCTCTAACCTTTTTATAAGGTCCTTAGCTTCCTTGCATTGGGTTAGAACATGCTCCTTTAGCTTGGAGGAATTTGTTATTACCCACCTTCTGAAGCCAATTTCTGTCAATTCATCAAACTCATTCTTTGTCCAGTTTTGTTTCCTTGCTGACAAGGAGTTGTGAGCCTTTGGAGGAGAAGAAGTTTTCTGGTTTTTGGAATTTTCAGCATTTTGCACTGGTTTTTCCTCATCTTCATTGATTTATCTATCTTTGGTCTTTGATGCTGGTGATCTTCAGGTGGAGTTTTTGTGTGGTCATCCTTTTTGTTGATGTTGATGCTACTCCTTTCTGTTTGTTAGTTGCCCTTCTAGCAATCAGGCCCCTCTGCTGCAGGTCTGTTAAAGTTTGCTGGAGGTCCACTCCAGACCCTGTTTGCATGGGAGTCACCAGCAGAGGCTGCAGAACAGCAAAGATTGTTGCCTGTTCCTTCCTCTGGAAGCTTTGTTCCAGAGGGGCACCTGTCAGATACCAGCCGGAGCTCTCCCATATGAGGTATCTGTCAACACCTGCTGGGAGGTGTCTCCCAGTCAGGAGGCACGGGAGTTGGAGACTCACTTGAGGAGGCAGTCTGTCCCTTAGTAAAGCTCAAATGCAGTGCTGGGAGATCTGCTGCTCTTTTCACAGCCGGTAGGCAGGAAAGGTTAAGTCTGCTGAAGCTGCACCCACAGCTGCCCCTCCCCGCAGGTGCTCTGTCCCATGGAGATGGAGTTTTATCTATAAGCCCCTCACTGGGGCTGCTGCCTTTCTTTCAGAGATGCCCTGCCTAGAGAGGAGGAATCTAGAGAGGCGTTCTGACTATTGCGTCTTTGCCTAGCTGCAGTGGGCTCTGCCCAGTTCGAACTTCCTGGTGGCTTTGTTTACACTGTGAGGGGAAAACTGTCTACTCAATCCTCAGTAATGGTGGACACCCCTCCCTCCACCAAGCTTGAGCATTCCAGGTCGACTTCAGACTGCTGTGCTGGCAGCAAGAATTTCAAGCCAGTGGATCTTATCTTGCTGGGGTCCTTGGGGGTGGGTTCTGCTGAGCTAGACCACTTGGTTCTGTAGCTTCAGCCCCTTTCCAGGGGAGTGAACAGTTGTGCCTTGCTGGCATTCCAGGTGCCACTGGGGTATGAAAAAAACTCCATCAGCTAGCT